>NW_027279066.1:0-656092 GCF_046629955.1 Centroberyx affinis | reverse complement strand
GGAGTCATTGGTACTGATTAAGAACCCTATCAAACACTGACAGCTATGTCCAACAAAAAAAAAAAAATATAAATACAAATTTTGTTGAACATTTTACTACCTGGATGACTGCAATGAATCTAAACAGACACCCACAGCCACATTGTTGTCATTTTGTGCTATCGTGACAGGAAAAACCTTAGTTATTGCATGTGTAATGTTGCACAGATTGATTGATCATTATTTGGAAGTGGAGTCCTTGAAACAACTAGCCTAATAACACAAACAGTCCTTAAATGTTTACAGTACCATTTGGAACACACAACGACACTCATTCCACAAAAAAATCCTCAAAATATCCTTCCAGACACTGAGTTTGAGGAATTAAACAAAGCTACACTGTTTGTACGATACGTAAGCCTAATATTAACTCGCATTCTTCTTCCCTCCTGTCAGTGTTTGCTGTCCATGATGTACGCCATCTCTCAGGACATCTTCTCTGTCATCAATCTCTTCAGCTTCTTCACCTGGCTGTGTGTTGGTATGGCCATCGCTGGCATGTTGTGGCTGCGCTGGACCAAGCCCGAACTCAAAAGGCCCATCAAGGTGGAGTATATACCCATGCCAGAAAGCTTAGATATTGTGTTTTTAAGACAAGTGGTGAGAGCATTGTTTCATTGGAGATCTACCTGTTCAACTGAGTTTATGAAAAGACCTCCGAGAAGGTTTTGAGACTACGCTCTTATTAGCTAAAGCTAATTTAAAGGGGTAAAAGTCAGCTCTTTATAGGTTATTACAGATATGAGACTTTGGCTATACCCGGACTCAGCCAGCCTCAATGCATCATTCCACATCTCACATTAGACAACTTCCACTTATTCATGTTTGACTTCTGCTGTTTTCATAAAACATCTACATAAGCCTTTTTATGAAAACACCATTGTATCTCTGCTGTTGTTATTGGTGGAAACATATTTCCTGGATAGGGAGAAATGATGTTTGTGTTAATAGATGGCTTTGGTTTATTTTTGTTTCATCCCAGCAATATTACTTTGATTGACCAGACTCTTTCATCTTTCTCTTGAGTCCCCATGCTCTCAGCCCATTTATTTTAATAGATGAATCTCTAACAAGCTCCCCTACAGTATATGGCTATGTGTGAACCATGAACAGTTGTGTATTTCTTAGATGGTCTTAATCCAGAGCTTCTGACAGTGCACCAACACATATTGCTTTGGTATCATTAAAATTTCTATCCATAGGATTATTATCGGGCTGCACCAACTGATGAGTTTATTTCCAAAACACTGTATATGATTGTAACAACTGATAATGTAATAACTGCCAGATAATGTCAAACTTGTCAAAATGTCATAAATTGTCTCCCTAAATGGGTTGAAAATGTAATAAAACCTGTTAGTGTAATTTAAGCAAGTGCAAGTTACATTAACTGGTGATTATTGCTTCATAAGGGGTGCAACATAATTTTAACTGATGATGTAATAATAATATCGACTAATAGTGTGACAACTTGTACGAATAAGAAGACTGTAATAACTCAATTTGTTACATTATTAATCAACATTATCATTACATCACCAGTTAACATGCTACACCCCTTATGTCATAATCACCAGTTAATGTATTAATGTGATGTTATTACATTATCCAGCAACATATTACACTTGCAGGTTTAATTACATTTTTCATCCATTTAGAGGGACATTTTTATTACATTATTTGGCAGTTGCTACAATCCTAAAAGTTATCATTCAGTATCTCTAAAATATAGAGGACCCACTCTCTGAAAGTGCTATCATTTTGTCAGCCAAGGCCTTCATTTTACCCACTATCCTCTTTTCCAACCGGAGGATATCTCATTTTGAAACGAAACTGTTCAACTATTGTATCTCCTTTCCCCAGGTGTTTATATTCATCCCCGTGACTTTCGTTTTGGGCTGTGTCTTCATGATTGTGGTATCCTTTTGGGCAGCTCCCTTTGAGTGCCTGGTAGGCAGCAGCATCATTCTCACAGGCATCCCGGCCTACCTGCTGGGCTACAAGTGGAAGAAACCCCACGTGGTCAAGAAGATGCTGGGTGAGTAAGACATCTTGTTTTTATAGTGTCTTTGTCTATTTATTCGGTACGGCCCAGGCGAGGTTGGAGACACATTCATAACAGTTTGTTATGGAATTCTTGTAAAGCTATCTGCTGAAATACAGCTGTAGGCAATGATACATTTGGTTTGTTTATACTTGGTGCAAAGGAGTCAAACCAAGTTGTTCCTCCAGCATTTCATAAAATCCGACATTAAGATTTGGCCCAGAGTAGCCTAGCCAAAAGAAACAGAAGCAGCTAATGTGAGTTGTCTCTCCTCAGAAATCTTCACCATGTTCTGTCAGAAGATCTTCATGTCTGTTCCTGAGGAGAGGGAGCAACACGAGGCGGCTGACTAACGGTGGACCGATCCGAACTAGATGAAGGACTGAGTCAATGTTTTCATTACAACATTACCGACGTGTTTACTTTCATTCACTCTTTCTTTGTGATTTGGCAACCGCAGTCTATGGTAAAGTAGAGTTTACATGAATGTATGCTCTTGTGTACAAAGTGTGTAGGCCAATTTTAGGAACATTTTCAATATGTAGCTTCTCCTCTAGCCCTCCTTCTTGAAACTCAGTCTAATCCTCATCAGCTTTTGGCATATACATTTACTGTAACACCTTTCAGTGCTTTTTATCCTGTTTGACATTTATATATCCTTTAATATTTGAACATGCATATATCATGCATGTTAGTTATTAATGGAGAATCATGCACTGATGTGAAAATATGAATGATTGTCACAGGCACATAATTAACTATACTGTAAACACAGCCTCAGCAGCTACATACAAAATAGTGTAGTGGCCTGAAACATACAAGTTTGTTGCTAGGCTAAAGCATACAAGTTAATAGTTAAAGAGAGAGGAGAGACAACAAGCTACTTTTTTTGTTTTAACTTTTCTTTACACATACTAAAACCTAACAACCACCTAGCTATAGTTTATCATAGTTTACAATTTTACAAATAATGGAAGCAACTGTTGCGCGCGCTGAGCTTAAAGGAAGAATTATCCCTTTGCTACAGTTAAGGATGTATGGTCAAATTTGGGCCAAGAAGAAATAATACTAAGATAACTGACACAATATACTGTATATGGTTAGGCGTGGAAGACGAAATGATTTATCAGCATAACAATAATTTATACTATACTTACCTGCTATTAATATTGGGATTTAAAAAAATATAGCACATAAGTAATTTCCATATTTTAATTCATTTTTTACATTTCGTCAAATCAATCCAAATGTCCCCAAACGCAGCACAATAAAGTTAAAGCACATTTGTGCCAAGTGACGTATGACGTGGTGTATGATGTGTTGCCTTAAGATTGTTACTGTGTGGCAGGTCTGTTGCTTGTATCAGTTGATTCTCTGTATATTTAATTTCAAAACCAAACTAGTTCAGTGTCAGTTCCTATGTGAGATATTTGATGAAATAACAGTGGACACCAGCAACTGTTTGTGAGGCATTATATATTGTCAGCAACTTGACTAGATATGATTTTAGTAGTCGTAGTTAGCAAAGCCCATTGTAGTGTTAGTATTTTGTATTGCGTGTACCTGTTATCCTGTGCCAGCCGTGTCAGTGCTGATGCTCCCCGACATTACTACCATTTTGTACCAATTTTTTCATTCTTTTGATCAGACCAGAGTGAATGTTCCAAATTTTTTTTATTTTCAGAAGGAATATACCTTAAAAAATGTTTTACTTTTAAACCGAATATGTGAGTTTTTCCCAAAGTTATTGTAGAAACCTTTCCCATCCCAGTCAAGACCCCAGACCCAATAAAGCTAAGGAATCTCCTATAGGAAATGAAGGAGGGTGGTGGCTTGGGTTGGGAAAGGCTGCTGGATTTTGCACAGAACAGAGTGACAGTGCCCTTACTACATGCTACATGTAGTATTTCAACATCAATAAATCATTACCACATTCATTTTAATTAGTAAAATTATCGTAAACAAACAATACCATCCCCGAAATGATTGGCAGCCTCTGCCTCTAAACTGCATTTTACATTGTGGGCCAAATTTAGCAGGAAATGGACGAATCTGCTGGAAAGGGATTTTGCTTCATGGCACAAAACAGGAAGAAGAGCGCTATTCTTCCAGCACAGATGGAGCTAAAGCTTTCTGAATTTCTCACAATGGCAGTTGGTGGAACGAGTGAAAGGCACATGGAAAAATCACTTCCAACACGTTTATTCTCTTTAGTAAAGTGAAAGAGAAAACCTCTTTGCGACTGGAAGCCACAGAGTTTCTGGGAAATGTGGTCTTTCTCTTTTGAGAAACACCAGCACTAACAATAACACCGGCATGAGATAGAAACTGCCAGTCGCCTCCAACATGGTCTCATTTGTTTACGGAAATTATACCAAGGCACCACAATAAATGTGACAGTTTGACAGATATATATTGACATTTAAAAATGCTACACGTAGCACCTTTAAAATTTGGAGAGGGGGCAGGGAAAGTCATCTCTAGTCAACCTCCCCCCAGCATCCAGTGTTTACAAAAGATTATATAAGAAAAGCACTTAAGTTTTTAAGTCATAATGAAGGCCAATAAAGACACAGATTGTTACAAATATTGGAATATAAAACACATTTTAACTTTATATTCCTCTTCATGAAATATCCATCCTCAACAGACAAAGTCAATTAGCTGAGAGCATACTGTACATGACAGCACAATGTCTCCTTCCCCCTAAACAAATCTGATGTCATGAACAGAGAGACAGCACTTCGGTCTCATAAGAGTACAGTATTGCAGCATGATGAAAAAAGATTTCTGGAGGCCCTATCGTGTTTTGTGGCACGAGTATGTAATGCACAACATAAGCTCTGTGTACAAAGTATTACTATATATATGAAACAGTAATACCTTTAATGACATTATTTGGAATGTTGTGAAAAAAACCCCAACTTTTTATTATTTTTAACCTGAAGAATTGAACGTACCTCTGTCAACTATTGTAACTATTGTATGTCAGTGACCATGGCAGGTACATGTACCATTAAAAATATTTTTGTTCAAAGTTTCTGTCTGTCTTTTCCTATGCAGTCAGCCAAGATCTGCTCCTCAGAGGGTTAACCACAGATTCCCCATTCCTGGGTAAACGCACTGGCCTGATATGCCTGCTCCAAACAAAAGGCTAGCCTGAGCCTCTCTGCAGATAACAACCCAATTTCAAGCAGAACAAGCAATCCCCAAAACACAACAAGATAGCGCATAGCCAAATGAGAACGTCTCACAAATGTGATTTTCCCAAAACGCCGTCCAATAGTGTTATCACCTCAGCCATCAAGTGCCTGGGTATTGATCTATATGAAACGCTCTGTCCTTCCTTGTTTCTCTCTCAGTTTGTTGGCTGTCAACAGACAATGATGGTGCTGATGCCTGCGCTGTCAGGAGAGTTCATATCCGTCTGAAGAGGAAATGAGAAGGTGGTGGGCGCTGATGCAACCAGTATCACAACCGCTGGGGACAATATTAGTGATGGGAGATTGGACAGGCAACAAGCCAATATTGCCAGAGTGACGTATTTTCTATTTTGATGCCTTCTGCAAAAGGGAGCGCATGAAAACAGGGGCTTGACCAGCTTACTCAATAGCTTAAAGAATAGAGCAACACACACATTTTTAAAACCCGGCTTCACCAGTTTCAATTAGAGTTAATGCAGTAGCCTGGAGGCACAAAAGGTCTGCCTGGAGAGCTATTGTCATTGTGAATTAGTGAAGTAAACATGGAAACTAAGCAGACAAACCAGATCTGGGCAAAAAATAAATCTGCATAGGGTTTTGAAATATTTATAAACTGGCTGAGGTGAGGTTGATTGAACTTGCCAGGCACTTTCAACAGCCTTGAAATGGGAGTTAGGATGAGACAAATCAAGTAATCCTCATTTTCTCGTCATGTATATTATCATTATTTTGCAGATATGAAACAAATGCAATGCAGATGGTAGGATCTAGTCTAATTTAAAGGACAATTGTGTGCCTCAGTCAAGATACCACATGATTAAATCAGCAGCACTGTATATGACCAGCAGATGGGGATAGAGGAGCATCAATAGGAGATACAGTATATCAGGAGGTATGGCAGTGGTACGGAGAAATACAGTTACTCCATTCAATTCACTGCTGTCAGTCAAATTTAATCAACAGCAACGTGTTTGTATATAAGACTGAAAGATATGACATCTATCCATCAACCTATATACAGTGTGATATCTCTTTATGTCAGTTTTCTCTCATTTGGCGCTTGAAGGTGGATATTCTGCTCCCCTCTGCTCATGAATAAACATACATGTTATCCAATGTTACTTTTTTCCTCCCCTTTTTCCTTTCAATATTCCACTTCACCTGCAGTCTAACAGTTATAGGACTGTAATTAACTGATTCTCTCCCGCTGTGGGAATAAAGGGGATCTGAAAACAATGTTGTGAGTTTTACAAAGCAGCTGTAGGGGGCACTGTATCATCGAGACAGAGAGGGAGAGAGAGAGAGGGAGAGAGAGAGGGAGAGAGAGAGAGAGAGAGAGAAAAGAGAGAGGGGGAGGGATGATAGATTCCATTTCTATTCTACCTTTAATCCAACTGTGAAATTCATAAGTAAGAGGCAGTCTTTTTTTTTTTTTTTCCTTCTCAGGTAGGACTCTGCAAGACCATGCACTGCTGCACCAACTCCGAGTTTCATCATGCCTTCACCTGAAAAACACGGCCAGCGGGCAGAGAAATATATTTTCACATACTATCTTGATAATGTCTGACTTAAAACAAAAAACAAAACAATAAAAAAAGACCCCAACAATGGATATGTGAAACTTAATTACATGAAGTTACACTGGGAACCCTTCACCCTCTCACCATATCTACACTAATGAACCACGTGACTGCAGCCACTTTAACCTGTGCAACATGGAAGATAATATTCCTTAATAACCTCGGACATACAGCATGCAGGGGAGATGCACACAGTTATTTTTTTTTACAGGCTGTCGCTGCTATCATGCAATGTGTTATGAGTTTTGTTCTGACACATTAATACAAACGAGTCCAAATAAGCTGAGACATGCACGTCCAATTCTCCACTTAAAACATTTTATTACAGACAAAAGAAAACAAAAGAAGCATTTGTGACACAAAATGAATCTAATGCTGGCACACCTGTAATGCACCAACAACAATTGATGTAAAAATATTTATTATTCAAATAATCATGTTGTTTGATCAATAATAATAATAATAATAATAATAATAATAATAATAATAATAATAATGCACCCTGATGAAAATAAGCCAAAACTTTACTTCATATCATTCATAAATAGATGTAAAACCTGCAACCAAATTAAATAGAATGACCATATTCAAAACATATTCAAAATATGATATTCAACAAAACAAAATGGGTTCTCTCATCACTGGCTTTACAAATAAAAGAAGTACATTTGGCAGGTTTATACACAAAATGAAAATATCTATCCCCCATGACCGTTCCTCTGAAACTCAAATCCTGCTACAGTGAAAAACAAAATATCTTAAGAATTAAATGCCTTACGTTTTTTTTTTCTTCACAAAAAAATGATAAAGATGAGTTCAACACAATTCTAAAACACCTAATAAAACTAGTCAAAAACTTTTAAAACCCACTGTTATGTTTTTTTTTCTTTAGTAACATTTCACATTTAGCAACTTTTTTTTATTCACCTGTACAAGTGGTGTTGGGACTAGGGTGGGGGGGTGGAGGGGGGGGGGGGGGGGGCTATAAGGGGGGCGTGGTCCCTACGACCAAGAAGAGGAGGAGCTAAAGGAGAGGTTTCAACCTTTGACCTCTACAGTTCAGTCGCGTCCTGAGGCCATGTGAAGAGAGGGACTCTCTCTATCGGAGCTCCTCCAGTAAAGGAACCACTGGAGGAACTGGAGCTTTTTACAGTCTTTGAATTTTTCTCTCTCGTTTGGAGAGACGCAAGACCAGTGAACACAGTTTCAACATAAGTTTTAGTGTGTGTATTCCCTCACTGATTCCGCCTGCACAAAAATCACATAATCAAACAAAAAGAATGTAAAAAAAAAAAAAAAAAGAAAAGCAAGGGACTGCAGCTAAATACACACATAAGGGGGAATCCATTTTGGTGATATTTACAATCACTCTGTGAGAAAAAAAAAAGGAAACGAGGGAGTCCTTTACTTGGGGCGAGGATGATTTACAAATGTCTTATGTGTCTGTGACTATCTTGATTTAAGTTTTGCTTTGCTTTTCATTCAGTCTTTGCTGAAGTATATCCGCTCCTGCTGAGGTGACTATATTCTACTTTCCTGCATTAGCTCCCTAACCAAGACCCCTACACGTCGAGTATGCTTAGAGCATTTCATCTCCCCAATGAGGGCAGTCCATGGCAAAACCGAGTAATGGAGTGAAAAGGGGAGAAAACATCTTTAAAAAATTCAAAACAAAACGAGAAGACATTTTTTTTTGGTCTTCATATCCAGTATGTTGGCATGAGCTTAAAGCTCGCTGCCCCCGCAAAAATGGAAAGTTCACTGATAAGGAAAAAAAAGCAAGAGAAGTGCCTCAGGCGTCTGTCCGATCTAAGTGCTTGGCAAATAGGTGAAGTAACTGTAGCAGTCTTTGGGATTTTATAAATCCTTCAGAAAAAAAAAAAGAAAAAGAAAAACAAAATGGTGGAGAAGCAGATACATTGATGACGTTGTCGTTACGTTGGAAAGCTCCCTGGAGTCTGACATTTGGAGGTCTTTCAACTTCAAGTGAGGTAGAGAGGCTTGTCCCGAGCTCCCATGCCACTGCTGAGGAGAAAGAAGAGATTGTATTAATGTATGCCTGCAAACCGGTGATATAAATTCATGGAGTAGCATGTTTTCCAGTGAGATCTGTGTGAAAGTGTTTATTTTATTACTAATTATCCTTTATTTAACCATATAGTCCCAGTGAGATTAAGAATCTTTTTCAAGGGAAAACATGGCTAAGAAAGCAGCATCAAGACAAACATGAAAGCTGCAGACACAGACTCAACATAAGGAAAAATACAATCAAAATCACATAAGAGGTAAGTAAAAAGTCAGAATTGGCAGATCATCAGGCATTTGAAATGTCAAACAGAGAGTCTGTTCTTGATTTATCTTTACTGACACATAGGAACCAGTTCAGTAGCCCCCAAAACTCCAAACCACACGGATCTGACAGAGACAGAGGGTATAAGCAAAAACTCAATCTATTTCAAAGAACGTCAAACATGATTTGACCCAGGCATGATCCCATTTGACATACAGATGAATCACTTCTAAAGACAAGATATATACTGACTTCTGGCTTCTTCGCTGCCTCTCGGAATAGTAACGCCAAGTTTCAGGTGTGAGGCAAAACAACATTCCTCTTGTTCCTGCCTGAATAGCTTGATTCAATAAGGCAATGTGTACTGAGTGAAACAAAGGGAAACTTAATTGGATGTCACACTTTCTCCAAGCGCGGTAAAAGTGTTGTTCTACTCCTGCATTACTCATTTCAATTTCAAGGGGACGCTTGCTGGTGCTTTAGCAAGGAAATCACAGTTTATGATTAATATTGTCTGAGACCCTGAGTGTGAAAGTGAAGTGGTTTAGAGCAACTCATTTGGAAAATGAGTAGCTATGTCAGACAACTATTTTCTATTCTCCCCAATCAAATGATCTGGATTGAATTTATAGAGGAACAGAATATTTTAACCGTTTGTGGCCTGGATCTCAGCGTTTGGCGTCTGTGTTCATGTGTAAATCTGACCTAAACTAACATAATGTGATATGGTGAGTGATGGGATGTGCTCACCTGCAGTGGTTGGGTCCACAGTCCCTGTTGCAGTACTCGCTGTCCCAGTCGGGGTTCTGGCCGTGCACTGGGTTCGGGGCCCCCGGAGACTGAGAGCCCCCCACACTGTTCTGGTAGTCAGCCTGGATATGGGAGAATCCCTGGGGGGAGGAAAAGAAGATAGAGGCTGCTTATAATCTGCTACAGCCTTAAAATGTGATAAATATGATTTGACTAGTATTGGAATTACAGGTAATAATAATTATTGATTCTGGACAAAATATACTACAGGAAACACAATTGGAATTGAATTGGAATTTCAGGAAGTTTAATTTAACTAAGTGAAATTCTGTAAAATTCAAATTTTTTTGTTTTTCTTACCACACATTTGAGATTACATGTAGTATTATACTGGATTATTATACTGGATATTATCAATACTGAATATCATAAAATGTTAAAGGTTCCTTTTTAGGTTGTATTTGATGCATAACATGTAATCATAAAACATACATTATGATTGAATGAATTTGATTTGTTTAACTGTCATTTATTTGATTCATAATGTTTGAATTATAATGTTCAGCAAGACAAGACAACCTCTCTTAGAAGTGGAATTTAATGGAATTTAATGGAATTCAATTCTGTTTCCTGTCATACCAATTCAATTCTAATTCTGTTACCTTTAGAGCTGAATTTACCATGTATTCTCAGTTCAATTCATGAATGGTCCCAACCCTGGAGCAAGAGCATTAGTATATCGCTGTTATCGTGCTTCAGTTTTGGTGATATTCATGTTTTCACCTAAATTGAAGGATTACATGGTTCTCTATGGGTTGAGAAAATTCTCCAACCTCTTGTACTGATGAAACCCTTTTAAAACCCACTGGATAATGTGACAAATGCATTGTCATGGATCTAAAACAAGGCTTTTATTCGTAAATCCTGAATAGGTGACATTTTGGAGATTCACCCGACAGTGACAATATGAATTAGTTGAATCATTTGTAGAAGCAACATGTGCCACCGATTTGTTTTTAATTCTCAGCACATGGTAGACCAACCTGTTGGCTGAGAGGAGGGGAATGCAGAGGCGCCTGGAGCCCCATTTGGTGTGAGATGATTGGCTGCGACTGCACCTGCTGCATGCGGATTGGCTGGTTGAGCAGGGAGCTCTGGTGCAGGGAGAGCTGGGCGTGGGGGTGCAGAGGCGGGCTGATCTGGAAGGGAGCTGGGGGAGAGGCACTCATGCTGGGCGGCAGCATCTGGGATTGGCTGAGGGTCCGGGCCAGGGTGTGGCGGGGCGGCCCGGCGAAACTCTGGAGGTCCGACAGCGGGAAGGAGCCCGGCGGGCCCAGGTAGGGAGAGGAGGACTGGGGGGGCACGCTGTACAGGGGCTGCTTGGGGGGCAGCAGGTGGGAGGGCTGGTGGTCTGCTGGGCACTTTTTGGTTCAGGGTCGTTGTACGTCTGCGGATAAGAAATAATTCATCATTTCAATTCATCAATCCATCATCCAATAATTTGTCATTTTAATAAGATAACTAGCTCTCAATGAGTGACATGGTAATCTCAATCAGCCCTCAACCTCTAATTTATCACAATAACCCATCAATAATCATTCATCATTCAAATTTTGAACACATCTCCCCCCTTAACAGCCATACCCATTACACTTAAAACATAACTTCAGCCATTTTCGACATGGACCCTATTTTTCCATCATATTGATTGATTCTGACCAAAATATCATCAACTGCTTCAGTACAGAACGTCTTACATCTTGCTTGCCAGGGTGCGGGCCAATGGACCAACCCAAACATTTCTTTTTATATATTTATACATTTACAGTTTATCGATGACCTGACAACTCTCACTCTTTATGTTGGGACTACTTTCTACAGCGGCGCATGTAGACAGGCAGCCGCAGCCGGCCGGGAAAGAGTAATCAAGGAAATGCTAAAGCAAAGGCCAAGGCAGCATCAAAACTGTACGAGAAAGGCATGACTTTAGATAAGTTTCATTTACATCTTTTTTACCGTTATGTCTCATTACAGAGTGAGCAATCGATGTGTTGAAAAAGACATGCTTTGGATGCTTTTGGAGTTGATTTTTGGAGTGTCTATCAGACTCTATTGGAGAGCTTCACACCTACGCAAGCCAGACGTAAATAGCTCTATAGTGAGGCAACTGATGAGCTTTCGGTCCGAATCGATCAGTATGATGGAAAAAGATGAGAAAACAGGATCCAGGTTGAAAAAGGATGCAGTTATGCTTTAAAGGAAAAATTCCGAAAGCACCAAACTCGATACCTGTAATATCGCAAATATCTCACCCAAACTTGACCCTTCTCACTCTGGGCAGTATCACTCTGAGCAGGTGCAGCACCCACAAATTCCCTGCACCCCCCACCCCATCCCATCCCATCCCCACCCCGCCCCGCCCCACTCCAGGCCCTATGATGAGCTGTCAGATTGCTCATCTCCAGCCATCAGTGTTGATTAGAAGGTAATGGAGCCCATTTGTATGAATAGAGCTGGGGCCGAGGTAATGATCAATAGACACCTTGACAGATGGATGGGAATGGGAGAGGGGCCATACACACATGCGCACACACACACACACACACACCCACACACGCACACACACACACACGCATACACACACACATGCAGGACCCCAGGAAGGGAAATGAGGCTGTTTGCCTGCAGAACAAATGGAATGACAAAAGGAATCTTCCCCACGCTACATTGTGTGTTGTTAATACAAGACGGCACTAAACAATGCGATCCGCAGCCCTTCCCCTTGCCTTTCTTTCCTCCCCACGCTACTATGTTGGGAGATACAAGAAGCCATCACTCATTGGCCAAACGGATGTCATAGATCTGAATTAGCAGCGAGGTGTCAGAAGTGGAAACGGCAACAAGACCAATGCTCGCTTGTGTTGATTCGGATGTGCTTCCTGTTACAGGTGATGAGATACAAGGCGGGAAATCAATAACATAATACGTGGCACAGGTGCCGATAAACAGTGTGTTGGTGTAAGATAAATTTATTGCTAATATTTCCTAATGGTAAAGACAAACCAGAGTCCGATCCAGTGGCATGTATGGCACATGAGAGAGCAATCCTGTCCTCTCTCTCAGTGTTTGCCTTCCTCCAACCCTCATAGATGTTATGGGCATATGCTTGAGGGCTAGAATTGCCTGACCCCTCCCCCAGCCCTATATCACCATACCGACCCCGATCCCCAACCCCCTATGGAAATCAGGTATTGTTCCAAATATGGTCTGCTCTTGTTGCATCAGACCCCCCCACCCCCACCCCCCCCCGCCACATCCTAAGGAAGCCCCGCCCAGCCCATTAGCAGGGATTTTCCATCCAATCCATCATCAGTCTTAGCCAGGGCCTGCGTGTCATAAGCGTTACCTTGGAAACCAGACTGGCTCGGTACGCGGCCAAGGCTTTCAGGTACTCTTTCTTGGCCGCCTCGGTTTTCCTCTTGTACCCCTGCGAAGGAAAATCAAAACAAGAGGCTTCGGGTGAGAGGAGAGGTTGACACACTCATAAATGTGCAGACGCACATGTCTCTCTCTCTCTCTATCTCGCCATCAGCACACACACAAACACACATGCTTTTTTTTTTTCTCTAACACATTCTCAGATAACCCCCCTATACACACACACACACACACACACACACACACACACACACACACACACACACACACACACACACACACACACACAATGTCTCCAATGTTTCCCTTTCCATCAGAGCCAATGGTACAGAACACCTCCATTTCCTCATCACAGCACTAATACTCCCTCATCTCAATGTGTCTCCCTCTATTGTAGCAACATATCATTTCCATTCCAATCCACCTAGAGAAATGAACTGGAACTTTTCTCTCTCCTCTCTCTCTCTCTCTCTCTCTCTCTGTCTCTCTCTCCTTTTAGCTCCACAATAACACTCCTATCAGCATGCTGACATTAGTGATACACTACAATGGTTGGTGCCATTTGGTACATTAGGATGCGATCCTTGCCTGTGTATGAGTTTTGTTTGAAACGGCCTTCAATATTGTTACAGTGATGTACGAACCTGTGCTGTCTTATTGGTAACTGCTGCTGTGTGTGTGTGCGCGCATGAGCTGAGAGTGTTTGAGTCAGTGTGTGTGAATGCATAAAGAATATGTTTTTTTTTGAGTGCATATGAATGTGTATGTGTATATGTGTGTGCAAGTGTGTGCACACATGCCCGTTAGTATGAATAAAGGGAAAAAGGCTTTTGCATACCTTTAAAGGTGGCAGGTGTTTAGGAAAAATCAACTAACTGTGAATAGATAAACCATTCCACACTATACTATATACTTGAAATATTTTTATTTCAGTGCGGTGTTTTGGTCTTCATCTGGCATACAAGTATGTATAAAGGCACATAAATAAGTATGTGAGTGTGTGTATTTGTAGTACGTTGTGTGTCTGTGGGAAAATAACGAGGCCAGTAAGCCCAAAGTAGCTACATTCGAACTTTTGAACTCACACAGTCTTATAGTTATATACTGTAGTGTACTATATAGTTTTTTATATATTACACATTTATATATTTTTTTCCCCAAGTACTTTTATTGGATTTTCAAAGCAATATTGAACATAAATTTGACAACACATTGTACAACAAAATAGGTGTTACAGTTATGAATAGTAGAATAGTTATCCAACTGACTCGCCCCCCTCCCCTTGAGACACAAACACACACACACACACACATACATATACACATATATATTATACTTTTTACATGCTTGGTGCACTGCTGTGGCACTGTTGCTCCAAACCCAGAAGGAATTGTTTGGATAATCTTGTGCTACTAATGCGAAATATACGTGAAATTTTGCAATGCACCAGAATAGCATTGTCCATGCAAAAAACCCTTTCTTAACAATACACCCTGCTATCATACCAAGAGGACCAATAATACCAATGGTAGGTATCAGCCAATGATTCCATTAGAGTTGAATATTCTGCATAAGGCAAACATCATGACCTCCCTTTATAACTCCATCATCGTTTGCATTTCCTGCCCATTACGGCTGAGCTGGAGATGACGTTAAATAGAAACAAAAACAATAGCCTGCTCTTCCTGGATAGCTGAGATGCCCTTGAGCTAAATCCAAGGACGAGGCGGTAGTGGTGGTGGTGGTGGTGGTGGTGGGGGGATCACTAATTCTGTATTCTAGGCAGGATCAAAATAGCAGGCAAGCGATATAAATAAAGAGAGGGAAATGAGAACTTCACACATCCCTGCTTGTCAGAGGGCCAATGAAGATACATGGTGTAGAGGCATCAGCTGTGGAGGCTGATGGAGCACAGGAGGTGTGGACTATACCCCACTTACTATGGGCCGGCAACGTACCATCAGTTTTGTTTTGGGAGACGAAAAGATTTTCACTATTTCCGTGCATTCTTTGGGAAAGTCTTTTTTTTTGTCTTGTTTTGATGGACACTGCACTGCAGAGCAAACTGTGTATTCAACACACAGGAGAGATCTGGTGCTTTTCACTTTGCATTGTGACAGTTGGAAACAAGCAGAACACTAATGAGGGTTTGTGTGTGTTTATATATCTGCGTGTTTGCTCTTGTGGGGGTGTACTAGCATGTGGGTATGTGTGCATTTACATACTGCATACTGTATCAGTGCTAGCCTTCCTACATGTTCAAGTATTTTTTCCAGATTGACCATTCGTTGCCTGTAAAACACCCAACTTTCTTAGACACAGATTGTTTTATGGCTGCTGTTGCACAGGTTAGCCGCTCCTCTCCTTTTCTTGGCTAGAATTAAATTTAGAAAGAAAATCATTTTAATGAGAGCCAGGGGAGTAGGGATAAACGAATGGATTATCTTTAGAAAGAGAAGAACTAGCTCATTAAGGTGAGCTCTATCTCACAGCAATGTTCTGGTAATTACACAGCACATAATGCCTAGGAAAGGCTGCACGCCTGCCGGAGCATGCGCTCCATCTACTGGTGGCATGAGAATGTGTGCGCTTAGGGGGCAGGTGTGTGTTGGCGTGCATGTGTGTGTGTGTGCGTGTGTTTATAATGCATGTGCATGTCAGATGAACATATGTCATTAAAATACCCTCATCAGGGAACATGTGCCTAGGTTCTAACATGGAAAATGTATGTAGAGATTTAGGTACTTTTCACATTTGTCCCTTATATATATATTATATCCATCTATATCTATATCTTATATCTATGTGTGTGCATATGTGTCTTACAGTGCATTCTTAAGCAATGAGTTAATTCCATTTAAAACTAACTAAACTAAACATTTTAAACTACTAAACTAAAACTAACTACAAACATAAAATGGGTCGTCAGGAATTGGGACACAACATTTTTTTCATACTTCTCCAGACTTTTTGTGTGATTCCCAAACTCTCTACTGTTTCAGACATTCCAGACCTGCATAACAACCATGCTGCATAAACTCCTGTGTATTCTGTGTGTGTGTGTGTGTACCTGTTTCTGTTCCTCCCCTAGGCTGTCCCACATGGAGGCCACGATCTTGGAGACATCCCCGAAGGTGGCGTTGGGGTTCTGGCCCTTGATGGCCGCCTGGGTGTCTCTGAAGAAGAGAGCGTAGGCCGACACGGGTTTCTGGGGCTCGTTGGGGTCCTTCTTCTTCTTCTTCTTCTGGGGCTTGGGTTTGGGCTTCATCATCTCCGATGAGGCCCGCTTCTCCCCGCTTATCTGGAGGGAGGAAGAGGGAGGATGAGGGGGAGAGACGGAGAAGTAGTTAGACATAGATCGATTGATGAAAACAACTTTTATAGGTTCAGAACATTCAGTGATACTATCAAAGGAATGTAGAGTACGGTGTATAATGTGTAATATATTTCTGGATTTGTTTTAGAAAGGGCTTGATGCATGCTCAACACTATCAGGATAAGTATAAGACACACTACATTTTTGCAAGGTCAAACACATATGAAAAACCTCAGATGAAACCAGTACACATCAGACTCAACATCGATAAAATTGCCTAGAACTAGAACATTCAAAGAACGATGGAGAGTGAGAGAAAGGAGGAGAGTTCTGCGAAGAGAAGCCGCGGCTTGTTCTGAGAAGAGAAAACAGATCAATTTACGGACATGGCTGAATGAAGACTAACAGGACGTCAGTCAGCCAGGTTAGCCTCCGGGGTGGGGGTGGGGGTGGGGGGGTACGGACAGGCTGGCCAGAGACGGGATGGGGAGACAGACCTGGCCTAATTAGAATCTCATTGACAGTGGTTCCACATGGTTTCACATTGGTACCACTTTATAAGTTGTTAAATCACTGGATTCATGGAATATTTGATGTGTTCAATGGTTCAGTCTTTATTTTGTGTCTTGCATGTAGATCACAAAGGGTGCAATTCCACTTTCTGAGTAAACTGTAAAAATAGGATTTAAAAAAAAATATATATTTTCGGTAGGATTTACCCAATTGGTTTGTCAATAATAACACACTGCAATCTCACTACATTTTCAGGAGGAAAACTGCTCACATCTGTGTGATGTACTAGATCCAATACACATGAATACATTTTCATTTTCCATGTGAGGCTTTGACGGGGAGTCAAATCCAGGTCACCTGACCCTGGTTGTGATTCTATATGGAAATTGCCTTCCTTGGTGAGGAGAGAACACATCAACCATTAGAGAGAGAGGGAGAGAGGGAGGGAGTGAGGGAGTGAGAGAGAGAGAGGGAAGGAGAGAGAAGAGATGTAGCTAATGGAGGATGGCGAGGGAGGAGTGACGGCTTGATGTTGCCATTAGTATCAATGGAACATCAGTTAACCTGATTTCTTGGTTGCCATAAAGGCAGGAAAAAACAATCCAATTTCCATCAATAAGACTGTAATAATAGAAGATATAATGACATGCTGAATATATAATGATATACAAAGGTATTGTGTGGAATGAAGGATGTTTATGTCCACAGTTTATAGTTGAGGGTTATGGAGAGAGTCACTCAAATGTTATGTTACAGGCTTTGTGTGGAGTGAGAGATGCATGGTCCTTATTCACAGATTTTAGCTCATCCCCAAGGCTGAGCTCGTATTTCATCAGGTTACATTTTAGAAATTTAAAACAGCTTTGAATGCTACCTTTCAAATCCACTGATCCGGTGTTTCGGTGTTAAAACACAGCAGGGGGGGAGAACAAACCATGAAAAAGAATTGTCCCAGCGCGAGTATCAAACAGCAACTTGAGGACATTTAAAGACGTTCACACATCCATCTAATGCATACTTATCATGGGATTAAGCAACAGCCATGTCTTTCCCTGTAACTGTCAATTTGAAAACAGGAAATGATTGCCTTTGAAAATTGCATTGTTTCAGCAAAGCATTTGCAGCCAAACAACACACTGTATTCCACACAGCATGAAATTAACTAATCAAAATTCAAGGTCCAGGAGCACATTTGGCAGCTAAAGAAAAACTTCAAAATAGCTTTTGTGGTGTGTGGAAATGAATGGATGTTCCCATTCAGGGTAAAATGAAACTATTGCTTGTCTATTTCACAGCTTACAGGTAATATTCATTTTTTTTTGTGTGTGTGAGTATGCGTGGTTTCATTAAAAAATAATCATCCGTCACTTTTAGGCAATGAGGCAAAAGACAGGCATTTGAAATGACATCTGTTCCACCCAGGCCTTTGAAGTGAGAGTAGAATAAACTGAAGACAGAGCTAATGGAATGACAAACTGCAAAAAAGCTAAATAATCTCCAGGAAACATCACATGTATTCATACAGTGGAAAGAGGTGGTGACACGCGGCAGCACACAGCCAACACGCAGCCAACCAGGAAAAAAAAAGGGCATATTCCATTTTTTTTTTCACCCCTTAGCATACCGCGCCGGCAAGATTCATGTTTGTGAACTTACAGGACTGACAGAGCAAGACGAAATATCAATGAAACTCAAACTACAGACTGAAAAGAATGAAAAATGAACGGACATCACTCAACAAAGCCTCCGAAGCGTACTTGTCCTTACAATAAACCAAACCTCCGCTCACTGCAGCATGAAGCAGCAGTGTTAATACTGTTAAAGGAAAATTCCACCCTCGGATACTCCCACACTGTTATACAGTATATTATCAGTCTGTGATGTTCAATGCATTGCAAGTGTTATTTTGCGATGTACACACTTTCCCCTCAACCTGTTTCGTCTACATCGACTTCGATTAGCGATTTCATACGTTTCCCAGAATGCGTTTTGGCAACCCCTCCCCTCCCCCGAGAATGGGCGTGAACTTGCTGCATTTAAAGTCCCTACGAAATGAACTCCCATTACTTTTGCTTCCTGGAAAACAGAGTATCTTTCATGGTGACCTCATGCTGCACTAGTAGGTGTAAATACTGTATACATTTCTAACCAATGAAACCATCAGATTTTTTAGCAATTCCACTCCTCTGCACCTCTCCCATCAAATAAAATTGCCTTTTCTCTCCCTGACTCATATTCCATCGGTTTAGACTTTTGAATGATCCCTCAATGCGTTATGTCCCGCCCCAACATCCTGTTACAACAGGAAATGCATCACATCAAGGATGTAAAGATGCCATTTCATGGGGTCTTTAACTGTGGATGGAGTAAAGTTAGCTTGATATTGGATATTGGCTATTCTGTGGATATATTTTCACAAATATTGACACCAGTGGTTGTAAACTGTTTTCAACCTGTAATCATTATTGTGGTTTTACTTATTTGCTTTACAAGTTATTAAAGGTGTAAAAATGAATATCCACCAAACATCCAATATCAAGCTAAGCTACTACTCACATGTAGAAGGAGCGAGCAATAGCGATAGTGATCACTGTTGTTGCCAGTCAAGAAAAAGTGAGAGTTGCACCCTTTACTCAGAATGCAACATGTCTTATGGCTGCATTGCATTCTGGTCTATTGAGGAGGCAACTGTCAGTGGAGAAATTGGTCTCTCTGCCTCTTCTGTGATGGATTTCTCCTCGTATGATTGTCTGTGCAAAGTGATGAATCTAGAAAAAAGCCCTTTGCTCTTTGATTCTGAGGGACTGACACCAAAACCTGACGTTTACTGTTGATGTTTTAGATAGTTGAAAATGTTTCTCTCATTAGACTCCACTGTAGCTGCGCTGGAAATATCTTGACGTGACGTGACGTTGTCTATGTTTGGCCAATTATCCACGACGAGAATAAGAAAAATGCACCACCAAACAACAAAATGGACCCAGGAGTGCATGGCTGTTTTGTTACAGTGTTTAAGTATTTTAGGGTGGATTTTTTTCTTGAAAGACCACAACGCAAAGAGCCAGAAACAGTCACAAGGCTGATGCTGAGGTAAGACACCAGTAAAAACCAGTGCAGCCGAAACATATTTTGTGCACATCTTTCCAGTTTGCCAGAAAAAGATTGAACTATAGTGTCAGCCTTGGCTCATCCCATCAGTGTTGCTGCTGTCAGAGAGAGAGAGAGAAAGAGAGAGAGAGAGAGAGAAAGAGAGAGAGAGATGGAGGGGGGGTGGGGAGAGAGATAGGGAGGAGGGGGGTAGCTGTAATTCTGAATGGACAGCACTGCACTGGCAAGACAAGATTAGAATTGACAGCCTGATAACTGTGTCACTATCAAAACAGCAGAGAGGAGAGAAACAGTGAGAGAGAGAGAGAGAGAGAGAGAGAGAGAGAGAGAGAGAGATGGAAAGGAAGGGAGGGAGAGTTGATGTAGAGAGAATAGATAAAAGGAAGAAGGGAGGTGGAGTGATGTAGAGAGGAGAGGATGGATAACGAAAAGATGGACGGGCACAGCGGCAGAGAGACCTATAGAGTTTAAGAGACGTGGAATTTAGACAATAAACCAGAGTACAGTGTGGGAGAGTGTGGGAGAGTGTGGGAGAGTGTGGGAGCGTTCGCCCGATCCCAGCTCCCCTAATATATGCATCATCATCATATACACTGAGCAGCAAAGTGGAGAGTGCGGCGCGGAGTATCGATTTCAAAAGGCCGTAAAAAACAAACAGGAAAAACTCAGAGAGGTGATGCACAGATCCACTTAAAGCATCGTGCACATAAAGTACACGACACTGTAAATCAAATATAAATGTGAATATCCAGCTCTAAAGTTTAGACAAGGATGTTCCATGGACCTCAAGCCAAACAAATGTGAAATGGGCAAAAAAAAATAAAAAATAGAAACAGCCTTGGCTTTCTTTTGTTATCACAGTTAGTGTGGAAGTAGCCACAGAAAACGCGATAATCACTTTTTACATGTTATTTTTTTGCAGTGAAAAATAAGACTGAATGTGCGAACGGCCTGAAGAGCTAGACGAGGTACGAGCACTACTCAGCAGCTGATCTCACTACAGAAGAGACTCTTTAAAATAACAGTTCAAGAACTTCAATCAAAGATTGGTAGTCGAGTAATCTTTCGTCAAGGACTGACTGAATAATAAAAAAAAAAGATTTAACTGTGGGAAAAAAAGTTGGAGAGTTTTTCTGTGATGAGCCCGCATTAGCCCAAATGTTGAATCCAAACCTCAGATAACATGAACCTTTTATGTTATGCTTGCGGCACGAAGAAAGCTTATGACACTCATTCTAGGAATCAAAACTGCAATTGTCCTTCAGCTTTGGTTAAACTTGATGAGCAAAGGAACAGGGTGCTTGTGTGTCACATATCAAGTTTGTTTTCACATTAGCAGATGACCATGAACACCTTATGGTGACCATTCAAAGCGGGATACAAAGTCATCTTTACAGAATTTCCAAATTAGACCAATTGTAAAAAAGCAAAATGATCTCATCGACCAACTGAAAAAAGTGACACCTACTCTGACAAAATGATTAAACCCAATGGCTTTGTTGAGTACACTGGGTAACCTAAGGCCTTGGCTGAAAAATGATAGCACTTTTACAGACTGGGTACTCTATACTTTAGAGATATTGACTGGGGTACTTTCATTAATGATATTAATGATAATGCTATTTTTCCAAAATGGATATATAGCATATTGGAATAGAGCTCTTCACCCGCACAAGCCTGCACCTCTCCACACCAGCACACTGGAGAGGAGCGCTGCTTAGTGCAGCTGTTACAGACTCTAAGCCTTTGTGGGTTTATAAATAGATATATGGGCATGGTTAGAACAGCAGTGAGAATAATGTAATTTCAAGGTACCATAAATAACTTTTCTGTAATTTTCATCACAGCTAGCTGAAACCCGGCAGCCTTGAGTAAAAAGTGGGTTCCCGAAAATTGTGTACTACGACAAACATTTTTGTGGCACATGCTTTTCCGCGAGCTGCAACTCACGAGGCTGCAGTCGAGATAGAAAGTGAAATGTGGTCATCCCAAATTAAATACTACCCAAAGTTTTTTTTTCTGTATTGTTTCAACCTGCCTCAGGAAACATCATAGGGATTTATTTAAAATGCACGGCAACATGCTTTCAGTCCTGTCCAGTTTGTGTTACATTTTAATTTGGCACCGACCGTACGATCAGATGGCTCTGGAGTGAAGAAAGAGAATAAATATTGGAGAGGCTTTTGAGAAAAAGTGAGCAAGTCTTTGTTATGTTTCCATAATTAGGGTAGGAGCTTGAGCTTACATTTAGATTTTTTTTTTTTTTACATGCATTATTTAGATAATGATTACCTTTGTGCTTAGCATTTCAGAAGTGCACCTGTACATAACACTGTCCAGTCTGTTGACTTACAAAATGTCGGCAGGCATGATGAGAACGTAAACAAAGCTGTTTGAGATTTGAATGATGCAGGCTTCTCCAAACTAAGCATGCCTGTCCATATTGTAGCTGAAATGCAAAATAAATACACTTAGCTTTCATGCTTTCATACAGTAGGATCGTGAGAAATGTGTAGCACAGAAAAATCTAAAAAAAAAAAAAAAGACAGAATGTTTCTGAAATCCTGATATTGGCTCAATATTTTACAGTGTGATCATTAACCTGAAATGAAATGAAGGTTGTTTTATTTTTTTTTATAGATCTAAAAATCCCTCATGCTACCTGTACCATTTGAGTGATTTCTTTGCACCTAAAAAGTTTTTTTTTCCAATCACCCCTGTGTTAGTGCTGTCTTTCAGTATTCCCATCACCTATACCACGAAGACTTAAAACATATACTGTACTTCTCTCATCTGGAAGCCATTACAGCTCCATGTCATACTGCCCATCTGTAAGCAATGAGCAGGACTGCATGTCAAAGCCGCGGCACAGATCGCTGAGTAGAACCAGGCACCGGTCCAGAGAGCAGCACTCATCAAATAAAAATATAGCTTGGCCCTAACAATAATGAACCGGAAGTGTAGATTCATGGTCATGATCTACAAGACAAGAAAGAATATCAGTGGGAATTGTATAGACCCGAAAGAGCCCATTATGGAATTTGTATCCAGTTCTGGTCCCATGCCATGGCAAATATACAAAGTTTTTATGATGTGGAATGTTTAGTTAGTGTTTCCCGCAGACATGTAGGCTTGCACTACTGAGCTGGCAAGGTGGGTTTGATTTCAACCAATATTCCCAATGCAGATACTTCTTAATTCCATCTCAAGCCTAAAGCCATAGCTGAAATATTCTGCATGATTTAGCTCACTCTGTAAAATGACTGACAGCTCTAAGGAGCTCCTCCCTACAAGCCTTGCCTTGCAGCATTGGACCTACTTAATCAGCCTAAATTGCAAAGTCGAGGCCCTTGTATTTGGTAATGTGGTGAAAACAGTGGCAAGTGAGAGCTAATTAGATTAACGCCAGTTTAACGAGCTGTTGGAGGGGCCCCCGCAGATTGGATTTTAATAAATAGTGGCAAAAGCATCTGCTATGCACTTCCTGGCTCTGCTGGCATCCTAATTGGCCCCAGTGGGTTGCTGTAGCTCGGCATTACACAGTGCAATTTAGGAGGGAAAAAGGCAAAATGCTTATATTCGGTCCAGGTAGGGACACAAAAAACGTGGCTTTTTGATTGTGTGGCTTCACAGACAAGGCTCTATCAATATTACTACTACTACTAAGACAATTTCTAAGACTGTATCACTACAGAACAGTGCAAAAAGTCCCCAAAGCAGAAAGAGGAAACATCTAAAAGTTCAAATAAAAATGGATTTGGATATATTCATCTTTTCCTATTGTTTGTTTTCGAGATGAAATGTCCCTATGATGAGGTCTTTGTAGAGGGAACAGCACTGAAAGGAAAAAACAATTAATCAAACATGAATGGGCGACCATAGCAGGGTTATTTCCATAGCAACAGCCCGAGGGGACAACTTGGACCCTTTAATGTGAGCTGGTGATGTCTCTTTGTAAACATCCACGCAGCAGGGGGAGAAAGCCAATGAGAGAGAGCTTGGCAACAGAGGCATCACAGGGCAGCAACCTCTTGGTATCAATCGAAGTTTCCATTATCTAGTGCTGAAAGGGAAGAAAAGTACTCTGAAATATTGTATTCTAGGGCATTTTGAGTTGATATGCGTCTTGGCACTATTTCTGTTAGCGCTAAGTGTCATGTGAAGTCCAAATAAACCAAAGCACTTCTCACTGAACCTTTTAGCTGATAACAACAGCATGCAAATGACCAGGAAGTCATCTCCCAAGAGTAATCTCCCAAGAAATCATTCGACTAAATTATTTTTTTCTTTATCATGTATGTAGGACGGTGGTAATTCATCTCTGCTTTTTGCTGCTTGAAGACTCACTCTAGAACTGATGTCAAAGCCATTATGGGGTTACATATTCATAAACTTTATTCCTCTCACGTCAGGTAGCTTAGTCACGCAATCATCATCTCTTACATGCTCATACCTTATGCAACCTACAACCAGTATAACTCTCTCCCTTGCCTCTCTCTTTCAGCCTCCAGCTGTGACCAACAGAAGACAGTATGCCAGTGCACAAACATTACAAAAAGCTATTATGAAGGGCTGCTTGCTGGTTGCCATAGGTACTATATGCTAATTGTCATCCAGGGTATACTCACAGATGGGGGGGGAGTTGGGAATTGTTGTTGTCAGAGCAACCTGCTTTGTTTGACCACAGACGTGGGCTTGTCTGATGAAAAGTCATTGTCAAAGGTGAGTAAAATTCCTCAAATATAGCACAGCAGACAAACCATGAGGATTTGTAGAGTTACAACAGCATCCCCGGCGCTAACGTGAAATAGAGAGCCTCACTCAAAGACATTGTCTCTGAAAGTAACCTGATTCCAGTCTAAAAATGAGAAGAGCAGCATAACTATACAGTAGCAGAATAGTAATTCAGTCAAACCGCAATGCTCTCTGCATAGAGCAGGGGAAAAAAGAACAACCCACAAGTTCTCAGAGGTCCGCGCTCAAGTCAACAATCCCCTGTAATCTTCAATCAATTCTCACTGAAGCGCAGAAGACTGAGAAATATGAACAT
Source organism: Centroberyx affinis (assembly GCF_046629955.1). NCBI lineage: Eukaryota > Metazoa > Chordata > Actinopteri > Beryciformes > Berycidae > Centroberyx > Centroberyx affinis. The sequence continues at coordinate 630,761 of NW_027279066.1, read as the reverse complement.
CTCAAAAACAAAAGCCAGTAAATAGAATCTAATTGCTTATTATTGTCTGGATGCAGTCTAGGAGAGATATGAATAAGGCGACCTTCGCTCCTGGCTGCCACAGTGCCGCTGTATCAACTCTGCAGTGTTGAGAGCGGTGACTGTGCAGTATGCGGAGCCTGGCAGCACTACCGCTGGCAAAAGCAGGTATCCCTAACCTTCTCGCAAACACGCTCGCCCCAAACCTCAGTGGCTCCCCGGGCGAGAGTAATGGCTTCTTTGCGCTGGGCTGCGCCGTGCTATTGTAGAATCACAGAGCGGTTAATTGAAACAAATGACTCTAATAATGGGACATTATCCCCACAGGCTGGCTTTGTGGTGGGCCTAATTAGCGTTGCGGTGGTGGCGAGGAGGACGAGTCACCACACTGATCCCTCAAAGGAAGCAGCCGAGGCCCCCTTTTAAGTGGGCAGAGACGGGCGGGATTCTCCCACTTACGGCGTGCGAGGGGTGCCGGGCGTATTTCAAAAACCGGCGTAGTAAAAACAAACATGTTTAGTCGCCCCTCGGGTCCCTCTGGGGCGAGTCCCGGTCTGTCAAGTACTGCGCTGCGACCGCCTTTCCTCTCCCTTCCTTCAGCCCGTGCTGCCTGGGCCGGCTCAAAAGGTTTTTTTTGCCTATTCTTCACCTTCTTGTCCTCTTGTATGCCATCACACTCCACTTACTGAGCTTCAATGGCCCAGAACTAATGTGCAACATAAGATATTTTTCCCAAAGCAGACGTATTTTGATCACCACTTAAATCTGCTGTCCCCCTCATCGTAACTGTTTACCCTTGTACATGATCCCAGAAAGTCAGCTGTAATGCAATGCTCAAATCTCTATGACCATGCTGTTTTAAATATTCATTAGTCGTAACAGTCGCCTAAGGTTATTTGAATTAGTGGCATGAATATTCATGAACTGCAATGAATGCTCATTTGTTTTTAATGCTCAATCCGTTAATACTCCTCTTCATTACTTCACTCCAGCCCCTGCATAATAAGCCGCACAAAACAAAGCTTTACTTTTTAAAGCACAATTCTCTTTGGAAACCTATTTGTTTCACTTTAAACGAATGGGAGTGCCCTACCAATTATCTTGTTGTCATTTGTCTTGACAACTACAAGACACATTGTTCGCCCCTGTTGGGGAGAGTAACACTGAAGGGCATCTGTCTTTTTGTAAAATGAAAAGCCACAACAGAAAACATTTCTTCTGTTACAAAAAGTGATTTATCTGGGAATGTCACCAAGATGTCATATCTATCCCAGTGAAAGGCAACAGAGCAAGCAGGTCATATGAGATATGTCTAAAGCCTACACTGGAAAAAAGATTGCTGTTTCAATTTAAAAAACACAAGTAATCCGGCTGCATTGAGTATGTGAAGTCACGTCAAACTGCAATTTTCAGTGTCAATTTTTTTAAGAGATTATTTTAAGGCATTTCTTCTTATTACATAGTATGTGTTAAATAGTGATAGGAAAAATGGGAGAGAAGGGGGGATAACATGATGCAAAGGTCATATGCCAGATTCAAACATACAACAGTGCAAGTACATGGTTTGCACCTTAGGCCACTGAGTCACAAGATGGCCCAAAATGCAATGCATTTCACTGTGTGTATACTACAGATTATATTGTGGAAACTTCCTTCTCTTCTATTCTTTGTACCGCTTTTCTTATGCTTTTTCAATTCTGAGCGGTTTGAATATCACTGCTCTAAGATGTTTCATTGCAAACGGATTTGTATATAATGCTGATAGACTTATTGTGACCTTTTTAAAGGGTTGATTCAGCCTCCATCTACCTATTCTGGCACTGTCAATAACCACAGCCGTCAATATAGTTTTTATGTCACTGTATTAAAATGGTTGTGGCCTTTTCCCTCGCTGTCTATGTCCTAAATGCCAAGTGATGCAAAATAAATTTCCTTTAGCAGATTAAATGAAGTCAAATTAAGTCAAGCTCACATAACCTTGTAGCAATCACTGGCTCTGACAAAAATTGATCTTGAAAACACGGGCACATATGGATACAAGCAGACGTACACACACACACACACACACACACACACACACACACACACGGACCTAGACACGCGAACCACAGGTAAGCATACACACACAAATGTGTATAGGACAGTTCACATTTGTGTGTGTATCCCACAGTACTGTACAAATGTACTGTCACACATTCATGCATCCATGCACACACACACACCAATGCACACACAGTCACACACATAATCAAAATCTCTAGCTAAAATACAGTGCGTCACAAGGACTGAATGCATTTCTGTGTTTTACTTTTTAATATAGGCCTAGATTAGGTGAGCATTGTTTTCAAAAGCCAAAAGAATGCAACCATAACCTTACTTTTGTAACAAAGCGCCATTTTCAACTGACAATTATCCATAATCAACAGTAACTTGGCTTGTCACTATCTCTACACAGCAGAGTCTTAAATGTGTGCTGCCTGTGGTCTGTTAGTGACATACACACCCTGCCAAAAATAGCAATCTAGCACCGCATGTTTAACAAGATTGAACAAATCCCCAATATGAATCATGTGACTTGATGTGCGACATAAACTTGCAGAATTGGCAGCTGCTTTTTTGGCGGCGGGGACTTTTTCCCCAAACCAGCCTCATTACACCGGTAATGAGACAGGGGCTGGTGCTCTGTTTCAATATTTAAACGTGTCGGCGTCCCACAAGGCTCCATGTTGGGGCCGTTCTGCAAACCCCTCCACGACCCCTCATTACCGTCTGCTTCAGAGTTCCCTCCTTTTTCTTTTTTTTTTTTTTTTTCCAAAGAGACAGATCTCGCTGGCATCTCCCCTTTGCTATAGCACCAGCCAGACCTGGAGAACCAGGGGGCCTGTTGAACATGAGACCCCTGGGTGCTCCCTCTCCCCCCAGCGCCGGGGTGGCAGAAAGGCTGACAGCTTAGGGTGAGATAGGGATTCTCCCTCAGTAATAAGCATTCACACGACAGAATGTTACATTTCACAGTATCCAGTCATCCAGGACTTGGCTCTTTTCTGCCTTGATTCAAAGGAACTGAGAGAGCAGGTCAGCACTGTGGGGTGGAGTTAAGAGAAACAGCAATTCTGAATGACAGCTGTTTCTTTTATAACCTTGTTGTTTATCCGTCTGTTCATTTGAGTCCTTGTAAACGGAGCGATTTCAAGTTTGAGAAATGGTTCAAAACTGGCAGTAAAGACTATTATGAGCAATATGTGACTGCCACAGTAAGCGTCACCCTCCACACCCAAACACAGCGATGGATCTGACAGCTGAAAGTAAAAAGGAGAATCAAAACCTCTCCGTATATCAAATGTACACGCACTGAAATTTACCTAATACTCAATGCATGTTTCTTGACACCCATTTTCCCATCTGCTACATATCTTTTGATTCAGCAGCTAATACTTCTGCTGCCTGAGCTGTCATAATTAAATGGGAAGGAGGAGGTTGTCAGACACGATGAATTCAGAAATGCTGAAAAAAACAGATCCCTAACAGAAACATAGCCTTTTCTGTCGGTCTGAAATCTCGACTTTATTACATAGCCGATGCCAAATGAACAGAATTCACAGATGTTTAAGCTACCAGGACTAACCAAATACAAAACTGTGTGCCTATGCAGTATGATGATGATGGTCAATCCACTGCTCTCAGTGCTGTAATGATTTAACTGTGTTTGCTGTAGGATCGATGTGCGCTGAAAAAAGAGAATCCCAAAGCAGGGAGAAGTTTACAGAGCTTTAGCCTTAGGCTAAATGTTGTACAAAAACCAGCAACATCATCCCTTGAGATGAAGCGTATCTGTTGCTCCAGCTGAGCTTGTATTTGTAGGAGGTTTATATGTGCACTGTAGGATAGCTTTCATTGTAGGGTAGTGTATCCTTAAGGTACTGCTGTTGACTTTTTATCTGCTTCCTCAGCGACGTTGAAAGAAGACTGTTGAACGATTAGTGGTTTAGTGTTCTACCTATCTCTTCCAATTTTGTGGGTTTACCGTAAGGCTTTTGTAAAAACAGCAGGACGAATGTAAAAGCCTGTCTTCATTTCCGACCCCTGGTTACTCTGACTGCCTATTTCCATCCACTCGTATTTTTCTTTAAGCATTCAGCAGACATAAATTCAATCTCCCTTATTACACTTTTATCAGTACGAAATTAAGGTTAATTGACTTTTTGGGGGAAACGTCAAATGAAACATCCCTAATGGAACCAAAATGAAAATAACCTCATCTTCAATTGCTTTAAAATATTTCTCAATATACAGCCTACTTTCCTATTCCTCAGCCTCAGAAATAAGCTCCTCTTGTCCCAGGAGATAATAAATGAATTGAATCCCCCCCCTCCAACCCCACCACCCCCCTTCTTCTTCCTTATCGGTCATCTATTTTTCCAGAGTAAGCTATTACTTGCAGGGGTTGCTAGGCAACAGGAAATATTAATAGCGGCTATTATTAGCCAGGCTCTGCTAGAGTAGTACTAAAATGTGGAAGTGGGAAACATGAATGTGTTACATAAATCTTTGGACCTTTCACAGTGTGTGCAAGTCTCTGTTTGTGCGGTGATTTATTGCAATGACGGTTCATTTATGAGAAAAGGGGGTGTGAAATAAGAAAATGGAACATTACCCTGAAGGGCTATTTGAAAATAAATAATTGCAAAGGTGAAACAAAAGCTGTTTAAAAACCAGGCACTCCCTCTCTGCCTCCTTCTGAAATATTATTGGCCGAGGAGACCTGCTTTGTTACATGCACTCCTATACGGACATGACACACAGAGGTACATAGCATGTTAACAGACACACACACCTTTGCAAAAATGTCTAAACGTTGTCATCTATAAAAATCAACTCATCCAAATTACAGAGATTACAGTTAGCCAGCCTTTTGACCCTCACTAATAACGCTACAAAGCAGATCCACAGTAAATGTTCCAGTCAACAGTATCTTTTTGATGCACCAAGCATATTCAGCTCAGTAGCCACTGGATTGTGACCTAATCCTGAAGACTGGCTTTAATGGAGGCCTTAGCTACCACCCACGGAAAATGTAGCCTGCAACTTATGCAGTTTGATTCTGAAAATCACATAAGACCTGATTAACGGAGGATAAATGCCACGGATGCTCACATTAAAGCATAAATATTCATGATGGAGGGCAGAGAGAAAAAAGTAATATTTATGTCAGATGAAAGTATATAACATTGAATAATTCACTACACAGGCCATCTATAATTCATCTGGTTCGATTCTATGATTAAAGCATTTGAATGTGTTCGCCAGGGGTGTTTGCATGTTCAGTCTGAAGCATGTTTAACACAAGAAAAAGTCGCTTTACTGGAGGGGGGAGCGGGGTCCTCTGCATCCTTTTGAAAAGAAAAAGTAGCTGACAAGGGAGATCCCTTCTTCCCCCCCTCCCCTTCAAGATTTTCTGTTGAAAACCTGCCACCCCCCACCCACCCCTCCTTTTTTTGCTTTGCCGATCATAACGAATGAAAATGTGCAGCACAGAGTTTCTTGCTCTCTTTCTCGGCTCACTTTGAGGCAATGAAATCTTTGAGTTGCGCGGCTGAATAGATATTAAAGGGGCTCTGCTGCAAAGGTCTGGGTGTTAAGGAGGCAGCAGCTCTCTGAATGTATAAATGTTGCATGTATCGGCTTAGGCCTTCTTCAGACTTCACTGTCTCAGATTCCTCGGCCTCTAACTGGGCTCATTATCCCTCTAATTGATATAAGAACGCTTTGCTGTTATTACAAAAAAATAGGTCTCAGAATATTAACAATGGTACACAAATTAGAAATAAAATCTTCAGCTTCAAAGGCAACATTTCATCTTTAAAGATGAGTTAGACGCTTCATAGCTTCATTTACACAGTAACATATAAGACTCATATTTTTGGAAACAGTGGCATAGCACCATTACAGAAACATGTGCAACCTCTAGTAGGGCTGGATAGATATCGTCGGGGATTTTGGTTATGGTAATATTGAGAAATAACTTAAATGTTACTTCTTCCTGGTCTTAAAGGCTGTGTTACAGTAAAGTGATACTATTTTCTGAACTTATTAGCCTGTTCTGGCTGAGTAAAATGAGCAATGATTGGCTTTACCTGCTCATCATATCCACATTACTTATTACTGATTACACATTAATGATCATTACTAATTTTCTGAATTTTCTTGAGTGTAAATATCTTTTGAAAGCACAAATACTCATCCCCAAAATATCGTCACATTATCCATATTGAGGTATTCGGTCTAAAATATTGTGATATTTGGTTTTGTCAATATCGCCCAGACCTAACCTCCAGTGGAAATTTTGGCTAAATTTTCAGCTAACTTCCGACCCTCCGACCGAGTGGACTGGTGGACTTCTACAGCTCTTGACTTACACGAACACGAAGGTCCAGACCTGAAAAGGGACAGACAGAAGGAGTACTCACCGAGTGCATAGGCCCCGAGAGGAGGTGTGTGTCCTGGCCCAGCATGTTGGACATCATGAGGGCGGGCAGCTCCGGGTAGGAGTAGGGGTTGAGCAGGCCGTTGTGAGGCAGGGAGTGGAAGGGGTAACCTGTCTCGTGCTCCATGAGGTGCAGCAGAGAGGGGTCGGCGTGGTTGGGGGGCGTGATGGGGGGGATCTCGTAGTCTTCGTCCCCGACTCCGCCGCCGCCGTTGCTGCCTCTGCCCTGACTGGAGTAGTTCTAGAGAGGGAGAAAATATAGGAAGGGAGTGTGGATGAGGAACGAATCAGATGCTTTATGTTTCAGGAGAGGACTAGTCAGGGAAACAGTAAAGATGAACACATACATAGTAGGATTGTATATCACTGAAATTCTATAAAACAGACCATTTCTGATGCAGTGATGAGTTTTGCTGTCATGGATCTTGAGGACATACTGTATATCATACTAGGATACCACATGCATCTTATTTTTCTCATGTATATGTGGGAAATATCTGAGCTCAATATTTTTCTAGAATACTAATTGCATCTGTGGCATATCTGCATGTCTCATTGCACAAACAAATACAGCTGTATATTGAGTTTATATATGACTAAAACTCATATCTTTACTCCAGTATCTCTATAGAATACGGACCTTCTCCAATACATATTCAGGGTTTTGTTGACATGTACCATATCTGGTCAAATATGGACAAAATATACATCTTTATGACATATCCTTTGATACACCATAGATCATACTTGGTGAAAACCCCAAGACTCCAGAAGTCACAGAATACTCAGTCATTCAATTTCACTACCTTTTCAGGCAGCCCGTCCCAGCACACACTACAGATGACATGTCATCAGCCAATCACAGGGCCAAGACAGACAGATAGACACATTCATCCCTATGGGCTATCTAGGGTCTCCAATCCACTTGATTTGCATTTCTTTGGACTGTGGGAAGAAAGTGGAGCTCGCAGAGAAGATCCACATGAACACGAGGAGAATGTGAAAACTTCACAAGCCGGGCCAGTGACCAAACCCACATCCTTCTTGATGTGACACAACAGGGCAAACCGAGTTACAACACACTGTACTGCACAGAGAAAGCTTGAATCTCTAGGAAGGGCTTTACACTTGGCCAGTGGGAAAACTTACCACTACACAACAGTTTTACAGCAACTGTAAATCCCAAGAAATACTCTGAGAGAAACACTAATAGCGAAGGATGTTCCACAGTAATCAAGAGCTTTATAATTGTCTTTTAAATGCATGTGTTGATTTTTGCTGTTCAGACTTTCTTTTTACAAATTTACAGTAGACAATTGAAAATGTTTGGCTGAAAGGAAAAATTTATAAATGCAATTGTTGAACTTGATTTCAACTTGAAGTGTATAGTATTAAGTACATAGCAAATTCATAAAAGTTGTAAAACAGAATAATAAGTTATTCAGTTGCTGTACACAATAATGTACTTCAAGAATATGAAAAACTGCCTTCAAGCAACAAACTGAAATGTCAGCCTACACTCCTTCAAAATACAGTTAATCAAATTCATTAACTGGAAAACCGCAACTGACAGTCACTTACAGGCTATTTTCTAAATTCATAATTGCAATGCCAATCACATTTCAGAATTGCATGAACTGGATTGAACAAACCTGAAATTCCTCACTATTGAAATGTATCCAGTATGCCCAGTGTTAAGTGTTTCACCAGGTGAAACACTTAAGATTTTGTAGTACTAATGAGGTGATACATGAGCAAGGCCTATGGTTGTCTTTTCCCGGGCCTATCTTGACATAATATTGCGCTGAGAAATATGGTTTTGTGCTCTCAAAAAGCATACTGAGGGTATTCACCAGGGAATGAAAAGCAATTTTGTCAGAGGCAATCTGATGCCTACTCCCCTTTATAATGACTGAAGAAAATTAATCATCACAAATAATATTCCAGTGTCAGCCATTCAAGAGCTTTTTAATAGAATTTTTATTATTCATGTCTCGTGGTACACATCAAGCAGTCCGTTCTGCAACATTTCAGAAATCAATTCAATATCATCTTCGTGTAGGCTGTCATCTCGCCTGCCAGTGCAGCCATTCATCTTGCAAACAAATACTTTTAGCAAACAAATGGCAAGAAACGCAGAGGAACAGCTAGAATGTCCCCACTAGCAGTACTGGTGCTTGAAGATAGGATAAAAGTCTCATAATGTGCACTATCGTTAGAGAGAAAATAATAATAAAAGGGAGTATGCTTGCTATCAGTGGGTGATGTGCTATTTTCTCTTCCCATAACCCTCATTCTCCTTGCTTGATACTTGCTTGGAAATATTATCATTGACGATTCCTTTTCCCACAATAAAGGTTTAGCAAATGCCTGTTTCTGCATTGTCCAACATTTCTCAGGATGATATCAAGGACAATGCAGCAAGGTTTTATCTAATAAAAATAAAAATAAAAACAAATCTCATGGGCTTGCATTTCTATTCCGGTAACACTTTACAATAAGGGTCACTAAGTTAAGGGTTAGTTAATGCTTAATAAGGGTTAGTTAATGCTTAATAAGCATTAACTAACCCTTAATTAACAGTTAACTAATGTGTAATTTACTAATGTTGTTCATGTTAACTAAGATATTAATTTATACATTATTTAATGGTTTATAAAGATGACTACTAAATAATGTATAAATTAATACCTTAGTTAACATGAACACCATTAGTAAATGATTACCAGACACATTAGTTAACTGTTAATTAAGGGTTAGTTAATGCTTATTAAGCATTAACTAACCCTTAACTTAGTGACCCTTATTGTAAAGTGTTACCTCTATTCCTGGCTGCTTACTGAAAACATGCAAAGTATGGCATTTGTCTAAGCATTTGTATGGTAAATTGAGGCTGGAGAGACCGTCCTGTAACTGGAAAGTCACAGGTTCAATCCCTGCAGCAGCTAGTGTGTGTGTGTGTGTGTGTGTTTATCCACCACAGCATCCTGTTGGAGTGCCTTTGAGCAAGACATCGATCCTTCTCACTCTGGATACGAATGTCAGCTAAATGCCAGAAATATACACCTATATGTAATGGAGGTTGCAGTGGACAAAATACACTATAGCCTCAGAGGGTAAAGTGGCCATGCTATGCCCCTTTAACAGACCTTTCTAATCACTATGAGAGAAATTGGAATTGATAACATAAGATTTTCTTTTATTGTCCCCGGGGGTACATTTGTCTTGGACTCTGTGTTGCTGTGTCACTTCATAAAAACATCATTTCCATACACAGCATCCTTCAGCATCATACATACAATCATGCATACATACTGTACATCATCATTCAAATCAATGAATGGATAAATAAAGAAATTGGGGGATAAATACTTGTTAGGTAAGAATGGGTATTTTAGCAGGTGGAAGCCAAGAAGGGAAAGATATGAAGGAAATTAAATACCAGTAATTCACCAATCAATATTGAGCAATTTTAACCAATCGCAAGTGAAGAAATTAAGTTACCTAACAATTTTGATTCTCTAGTACACCTTATACTTTCATCCCAGCATTCGTTTGACTTTTGATCTCATTTTAGAAAAAACACATTCTTCATATGTACAGCAGCTCTTATCACGCCTTCATAGAAACATCATCCATGTTTTCTTCATCTGCGGGCTGCGGTTCAATAATGCGTGTCACATGCCACGTTGATGCTGAATACTAAGACAGTGTTAACAGTGTAGTTGATACGGACTCTGTCCTTCCTGCAGGCCCAGTGAAGGTTTTTGTGGAACGCAGAACGATCCAGCATTGATCCAAACACAATACATCATGCGTTTTGGACACTTGTACTGTCCGAGATGAAACATAACTGATGTCATACGCATGTTCAAAGATTTAAACGCCGTCTGAGGCTATTTTACGACTGCGCCTTCCATTGCTTTTGTGTATTTTTTTTTTTTTTTTCTCCGCAGCTTCTTATGATGCCCTTGGAGATAAGACACGGGACAAGGACATCACAAGTTTAATATTTTCAAACATAGATAAATAATTCATAAATATACTGTCTTTCAGGACATGGCGGAGAGTGGATAAAAGAGAGAGGGGTCAGAAGGAAACGCCAAATGTTGATTCAGCCTTCTCTCCCTAACCTTCACCCTCCCTCTAGAGGTGATATTTAAGCAAATCTTTCATTTTTCTGGACAAGGACGTTACTTCGGATCTCTGAAGATTCTACATATCAATTCTTTCCATAGGGCTTAAAAACAACAGTACCTCGCATCTGTGATAAGATAAAACGCCCCGGTTCTCATAATAAGTGAATACATGATAAAAGCAAGGTGTGGCTCTCTATTGTGACCTCTGCCAATAAACAACATCAAAATCAAAATCTTGCTCCAAGGCATGTCTGCTGTCATCTTACATGTGAGGTACTTAAAGCAGAGCCTGGTCCTTTGAAGAACAGGGTGACATGTTTCACCCCATGGGAAACGTGTTGGGCGTGTCAACCATGGAAGATCCACTAGCAAATCTGTCAATGATTAAATGACTTCTGATGGTGTTTCGCAATTGTCTTGTATTCTCTTAACATTAGTCTTAACATTAGAAACTGATTGAAATTTAAACCACACTTTGAAGTATATCTATTTTTAAGCCGAACATAAAATCATGTATATCATAGTGTTCACTTAATGAACTCTGTTATAAGTGTGACACAAGCTAAGTTACCATTCAACGGTCCATTCAGTGGTGAAATTGCATCGACTCCCACAGAGCTTCTTCAAAAGTTTAAATGTTGCTGTGTAGGAGAGGAGAGTCGGGAATTAGGGTTTTACTTGACGGTAGTTGGGTAAGGTGGGTGCATGCTAGCTAGCAGGCAACAGTCTCATAAAATTTTGTGATATAAGCATAAACGATGAAATGCAAATTATGTGTTGTGGGCACCAATAATGAGAAGATCACACTCCTCCACCATGAAAGGATTATGTGACAATAGCACAAATTGGATTGTGTAAAAATAGCATGACGTGTCATTTTCATCTGAAAAGCTTGGCTTTAGTAAGTACAACAAGTAAAAGTAAAAGTCAATGGTAAATACAATTTTCCTTTTAGTAAAAATGAAAACTTCCCTCACAGTAAAAAACCTGGATCGTTGGAGTTATATGTCAAATGTATTGACCCTGACCTCGATGTCACACTACAGTATTTCAAAGTTACTACTAGTAACTACTGCCTGTCTCTAGTCTGTCTCCTCCTCCTTTCGTGGTGTGGAACCGTATTTCTCTCACTTGCACGGAGCGTTTATTTATCTTACGACATCGTACTCATTTCACAAAGAATTTCTGAAGACCAAAGGCTGCAGCAGCAAAGCTAACAAATGAAAGTTCACCTTGACATGTTAGCAAGTAGCTTGATATAAAAAGCTATGCTGGCAAACGAATCTCAGCTCACCTCGACTTATCTTATGTGAGGTAATTAAAGAAGTGCAAACAAATTAATCAGGTAAGCTAAAAGTGTTCTTGACACAAACGGAAACATGACAGACTGAAGTCCTTAGCTCGGAGATGGAGTTCTTCATGGCCTATAAACAGTTTAGCAGAAGACAGCTCATCTGGGAACAATGATGTGGTTGTCACAGGGAGGAAAATGAAAACGTTGTACGATACATCGGAGGACCTGTCATGGTTGATAAGGAGAGGGGGGGGGTGGGGGTGAGTGGGGGGGGGGGTGTTGTCCAAATACAAAAACTGTCTGTCTTTGATGGACTTTGTTATTAGAGCTTCAGTGATTGACACACTCAAGGTGTTGCCCATAATACAAAACACTGAACAAACTTTGAAAAAGAACTCATTGGAAAAAAAAAAACTCTTCTGCGTCATAAAATCACATAACAACTTTCAATGGGTATACAGTGTCCTATGGAAAGTCAACCAGCCATATGCTACTTTGTGAAAAAATGACAGAGCAGCCTTGTTTTGGCGACAAACAACAGCTGGCCATGCATACATAAAGGTCTTCACGTCCACTCTGTGGAGCCTAGATAGAAGGATGGCAACGGTAAATCTTTAAAACATCTTACGTGGGATTTCAAAATTCACCTTCAGCGATCAACCTTGCAGAGCAGAGAAAGGGCAAAAATCAAACTCATCAGCGTCAGAGACAAGGCGCTGGACTTCGCACAGCTGACCATTAGAGGGACGGTCGCAAAGGCTGTGTGACCTGGCTTTGAAATGACAAGAAACTCCATTTGGGTGATGTATCAACAGAAGCAGACAGTGTAATACAATAGGAAGAGAAAGGGATAGTGGACCCCCCGGGCTGACTGACAGCAAGACAGAACTGGGATAAGTGAGGTGTGGAGGGAGGGAGGGGGGGCCTTTCCCCACGTCCAATCGTAGCTCAGGGTCATAGGTAGCGTCCGTCACTAAAGGACAGGTGGGCCGGGGTGGGCTTCGACCAATAGTGAGGGAGTGAGCTAACCTCTTCCCTGCTTCCCCCTCCACTGGCAATTCTCTCAAATGTCACATCAAAATGGATCTCATTTAGGTGGGTAAAAAGGACCCGGCTCTCGATTGCAGATGTGGGTGGACCTGCGCTGGATTGAACCTGAACTCTAAAAACACAGCGGCAAAGGAAGTATTTTGAAAGGTGTGAAAGAGGGCCATGTGCCGCAAATTCATGTCAGTTCCATTAAAAAAAAAAAAGCTCACGGTTATAGATCAAAGATGAAGGGTGAAAAAATATCTCTGATCTTTGTACCGGAACAGAGAGAAATAGAAAATTCCTCAATGTTTGGTCCAAAGGCTGCGTATTTTGACGGGGGGCAATATTGTGGTCTCAGCCACATTTCCTATTCTTATTCATTAGAGGGAATCGCATAAATAAATAAAATATGTTGTCTCGTAGTCACTCATCCACCCCAAGGGAACATGGAAGCCCCAGTAATCACATATGGCACAATAGCTCGCCCATAATCCCCTTTATTTTTATTTTCATGATGTCACTCTCTTTAAGCCCCTTGCTTTATGAGTCGCAAACGGAGTGGAGAGGGGAGGAGAGGAGGAGAGGAGAGGAGAGGAGAGGAAAAAGCGAGGGAGGGGTGAAAACAAATGATGTGGATCCCTCATTGTTCTTTCTCTATGCCCTCATTCCAGTCAGGGTAATAAGAGAACATTGTGATTTACTGTCAGTGAAGCGCAAGAGTGCATCAGAGAGAATCCACTGCGGCAGGGGCCATTAAAATAGATTTAACTTCCCACAGTATTAGGCCAGATGTCTACACTTCTATTATATTTCAATCAGCCATGACCTTGGTCTCCATATGATGAGAAAGATCACTAGGGGAGAGAAAGGGAGGAGGGGGGAGAGAGAGAGAGAGAGAGAGAGAGAGAGAGAGAGTAAAAAAACACCCTAGGAAAACCAATAGAAATATCAAACTACTTAGTCCCACTAAATCCCTCTGCTCCGTCGTGCTGCATATACAGAGAGAGGCCAGGACCGAAATAGATCCAAGGTTTCAAGTTCTCTTAAAAGAGCGTATGAATCATTGAGTGCACTCTCGCTACTGATAAGTTTCTGTTTTTTGGGAGTGTTTTTTTTTTTTTTTTTTTTACTGCGGGGTATGTATTTGAGGGAGAGACTGAGGGACTACACCAAAAGAGGGGGACAGGGTCGTTTTGATGTTCTTTAAAGCTTCCAGATATCAACAGACATCATGAAAGATGAATCTGCTCATATTCCTCGAACAAGGGATGTGAAGGGAAACACATTTCTGCATCTCCATTTCTCACATCACCGTGGATCCCTGTCTTTGAACCTGAATACAGTTTATTTTTTCCTCCCTCTGAACGTCTGTATTTACTCTAGGCTCACTAATATCTTTCTATTCTGAATGAATCTTTCATTTTATATAATATTTAGTGTGCAGTATGCATCTTTCCATCTCTCCAGCTCTATGAAAGCAGAGCAGAGGTCATTGAAGATGAGCGTTTCTGCTTGTTCTATTTCAGAGGCTGATGGTAATTGGACTTATTGGCTGACATGGACTGACCTACATAAAGAACTAGCAATCCCTAGTTACAACTGTAACTTACAATCCCTCCCAGCAGGGGTGGGGACGTTGTGCCGTTGGTTCCTCTGATGTTCCTCTGATGTTCCTCCAGTATTGTTTTTTAGATATTGATGCCCCATTGTTGGTTCAATGCTAAAAAAAAAAGCTTTTATCCTAATTCAGTGTGAATCGATGATCAAATCCATATTGCACAAGATGTATGTGCACAACACTTCATTTTCTAAGCCGTGCCAACAGCTCCAGTCCAGCTCAAAGAAGTAGAAAGATGTGTGTCATCGTTTTCTGACCCTTCATTTTCATTTTTCATCCTTTGGCTCAGATGTCCCCCCAACTTTTGTTGCAGGGAAGGGAATGAGAAAGGATAGAGGGATAAAACTTACTATAGTGTGCACATTCAGTGAAGTAAAAGGGGGGCATGGGGGGGGGGGGGGGTGAAGGGAGGAGAGGGCTGCAGTTGTGCTGGGGGTATAATGGTACACTGTGAGTCACTATTAAGTAACGGTGCCTTTTCACATCAGCATCGCCCACATTGGGTGTGTGGTGCCAGGGTGTACTGAGGTGTCTCTGACTCAGAGAGAGAGAGAGAGAGAGAGAGAGAGAGTAAGAGAGAGAGAGAGAGAGAGAGAGAGAGCAAGAGAGAGAGAGAGAGAGACATCAGCTGGCTATACAGGCCGAACAACATCTGGATAACTATGGTTGGTTGACAAAACATTGTCTTGTGTGTGTGTGTGTGTGTGCGTGTGTGTGTGTGTGTGTGTGTGTGTGAGCAAGAGAGATATATATAGAGAGAGAGGGAGGGAGAATGTGTGTGTGTTAAGTTTATGTGTTGTGTGTGTACATTTGCAGGGGAAAGGAGATGGGGCAGGTGGGTGAAACACTAGAGAGAGAGAGAGAGAGAGAGAGAGAGAGAGAGAGAGAGAATGACAGAGAGAGAGAGAGTGACACAGAGACAGAGTGAGAGGGAGAAATACACAAAAATAAACAGAGACAGCAATATGGACTGAAATCAGACAGAAATAGAGAGAAAGAGAGAGAGACCCACAGACAGATGGAGACAGAGACAGAGAGAGAGAGATTGAGAGAGAGAGAGAGAGAGAGAGAGAGAGAGAGAGAGAGAGAGGAAGCCTGTATCCAACAGGTGAGGTTTCTATTCTAATCTAGACCATCAGCCACTGCTCTCTTGCAGACGGCCAAATCGATAGAGACACATGGCTCACACAAGACACCCGGAAGCAGAAAAACAAAAAGACACAAACAAGCTGGAACTTGCTGCTTCTCCTATAAGACCGGTGGCCTCTGCGCTTCTTCTCCTGTAGAGAAACACGATGGAACAAGCACAACAGGAAAGAGAAAGAAAAGTAACACAGACGCAATCTCTCTCTCTCTCTCTCTCTCTCTCTCTTCCTGCCACCAGCTCATTTTCTCTTTCAAGCCTAACCCTCCCTCCCCCCACCCACTTCTTCTTTTTCTAAATCCTCTATTTTTCTGTCTCTAATTTGCACCAGTGTATCTGTATGCACAAATGCACACAGACATGCATACACATAGACTGATTATAATGTGAGGAGGACGCTGTAAATCCTGTCCATTAACTATTGTAAATGGAAGCCAGTGGAATATGGACTGTAAACAAACACAACACACACATGAATGCACACACACACACACACACAAACACAGGTTCCAGTCTGCATAATCACTCAAAGGGATCACCGTTGATTTGAACCCCAATCAAAAACACTTATTGTCCATCACACTGGACCTATCTCTAATCTTTTTTTTTTTATTAGTGTGTGTGTGTGTGTGTGGGCGTGGCTGGAGGCAGCCATTTTGGTTTGGCTGTGAATGTTCTCATGCATGTCATTATATGTATTGCAAAAATAGATACTGCAATCAACATTATTTGACATGCATGTGAGTGATGAAAAAAGAAAATACTATTACACAGATTCACAGATCAGTACAGATCAGACACAGATCAGTATAATTAAATTGTTTAATAATCTGCAATTGTGCAAAGTATTCCCTATATTTTCTCTCCATACGTGGGCGGATACATGATGCTGACAACATAATAATCCACCCACACCTTTGTATAGGCTCAAATCTCAACAGATAAACCAAATGGAAAACGTCAATAACATCAAAACGTCTCCATATGCGCGGATCACATTCATATCTCGTACAGAAAACATACAGTATTCAAAGCCATTGAAAACAGCTTGTTTGAATGGGCAGATTGTGTCCAAGCATACAGTAAACGGCCCCTTGAAAGCTGTTTCTGATTAGCGGTTTTCTCTTTTTAAAAGCCCAGAGATGTTATGTGTAATGCAATCTCCTGGCTGTGTCAAACTGCTACCTCAGTGCGTATGCTGTGGAAGACCTCAGACATGCAAACAAAGGAGACTCTGTTCTGGCCGCATGCACCTTTTTCACAGGCACACATCATCTAAGGGCTTGGGTGGGCATCTAAACGCTGTGTTAAAACCCACATTAAGGGGGTATGGGCTCCTTCTCTCGCTATGTTCGAATAAGACCATTGTGTGATGCCGCATGCCTTTTCCTCAGAACCAAAGTGTAAGAGCTTTGCTGCAGTACTATTCACACAGAATCAACAGAAAATACAAAAACAGACGAAGTGCTAGTAAAAATGTTAGTACCTCATGCCTCAGCTTTGGCATCTTGGTTTGAATGCTTGAATCTTAACTAAAAAAGACCAACACTTACAATGTAAGAGCGTATACACCCTGGCATGTAGACATGTATCCAGCACATCCATTAGACAGCTAATCACCATCTCAAACTGAAAGCAGAGAACGCCACCATATACGAACCTCTAATTTGTCTCATTTAACTTCAAAGGCAATCCATATGCAACAAGTAAATGCACAGCTAATGCGTACAATTAAGCCTCAATTAAGAAATAATTGCCTCGTCTTCGAGAAACACATGCAGAGCAGTCACTGTGGTGAATTTTGCGTGACACATAAAGAAAACACAGACACCGCTTGGATGTGGTGGCTTTGAAGGTATTTGCTGTGTGTATGAGGCTGTGGAATTGGTTGAGGCAAAAGATAGGTTGTGCCTCAAGGCATTCTGCTCTCCAGGATATTGGACAGGGTCCCGGCAATGCACTCAGTTAATTGTCAATCTAGTGTTTTATGTCTTACATTTAAAAGGAATCCTATTTTTAAAACAGTTCTCTCTGGTTTAAACCTGTGCTATGCATCCTTTCTTGTCAAGAGCAAAGATACACATCCGGCCCCTTTCAAATTTCAAATTAAAGCTGCCGTATTAAAGGATTGGAAGCCAAACAGTGAACTATCTCAACAGTGTGTTCGGAGGGCTCCTCAGAAACGGTGTGCAGGCTTCTATTTGATGCCAATGACAGAGCATCAATTGCAACTGACATGTTTTGAAAAGCCGAAATTGCCTTACCCACTAAGAAGGCATTTGTTGACATAACTCTGCAAACCTGGAGTGGGTGTCGATGATTGACACATGACCGCTGCAACAGAGGAACTACAAAGCTGGACATTTATCCCAATTAGCAGACACCCATGTACACATGCAAAGTGACATAATTAGGGCAAACCAGGCGATGTGGATAACACCGATGGACCTCATGCCTATGATGTGTGCTATAAGTAGACAATAAGCTGCTAAAGCTCCCACTCGACCCCTCATTATAGTCACTCAATCCGCACATCAAAGGAAAGGCAACCTTATGGCTATAGGACGATGGTGTGTGAGTGTGTGTGTTAGTGAGCGTTTAAAGGAATGTGTACGGGTTCACTTGGCGTGTGTGTGTGTGTGTGTGCACGTGTGTGTGTATGTGCACTTGCAGGTATGTGAATGTAACAGAATGAGACTGAGCATGTCTACGTACACTTGTGCTTATGAATGTGTGTGTCAGAGAATGTGCCAGTTCCTACAGGTATATGTGTGTGTGCGTGCATGCATGAGTGAGTGTGTGTGAGTGTGTGTCCCAGCGTCCTCAGCCTGCTGGCCTTGTCCCATGACTCTCCGGCAGTATTAGGCGAGGCGCTAATTGACGAGGAGCCGGCACCTCGTCATGTTTTGTCAGAACATGAAGGCCTCGCTGCTGGATCAACAAATCCTGGAGCTCCAAACTCCGCCATATGTCCAGCCATGTGTTCCCATCTACCAGCTGGGAGCACTCAGCACCCCGCCTGTCTAACTCTCTGCCTAACTGAGTGTGTGGCTGGGACCGCACTGCCTCAGCCTGGGACCGCTACTTCAATGAGCTTGGAATGGTGAAATGCTAGTTAGCCTGTGTGTGTGTGTGTTGAATAGTTCAATGGACAGAGCGTGGCACTAACACCATCAGGGTTACAAATAATGGAGTGAAAATAGTGCAAATACTACTAGGGCTGCAACTAACGATTATTTTCATTGTCGATTAATCTGTCGATTATTTTCTCGATTAATCGATTAGTTGTTTGGTCTATAAAATGTCAGAAAATGGTGAAAAATGTCGATCAGTGTTTCCCAAAGCCCAAGATGACGTCCTCAAATGTCTTGTTTTGTCCACAACCCAAAGATATTCAGTTTACTGTCATAGAGGAGTAAAGAAACCAGAAAATATTCACATTTAAGAAGCTGGAATCAGAGAATTTTGACTTCTTTTTCTTAAGAAATTACTCAAACCGATTAATCGATTATCAAAATAGTTGGCGATTAATTTAATAGTTGACAACTAATCGATTAATCAATTAATCGTTGCAGCTCTAAATACTACTCACACGTGTTTTCAAATATGCACAAATGTGAATAAAGTTTTGTGAAGTGAAAAGACATATCATACATTTGTGATTGAAGATTTGTGAACCGCAAGCAAAATTCACACGTGTAAATTGTATATCCACAAATGCAAACCTGCATTGTGAGTCACAGATCTGCATTTGCGTATTTGTCAGTCTCATCCTGTGGATACAAAGCGATGCGGAGACACAAATCTTCTGGACTATTATTCTGCAGGAAGTGGAGGGAAATTCACAAATGCACCCACCAATCAAATTGAAGTTTCCTGTTATAAAACACGTGTAAATAGTATTTGCATTATATTCACTCCATACACATCTATGATACTTTAAGGTGCTTTGGATAAGCATCCATGAAAGGGCATGTGCTTTGTAGAGATTAAATGCATTTCTGGGCTGTTTTTGTCTTTCTCTTCTCTTCTTCTTTTTACATCATGTTTTATATGTTACAGTAAATCTCTATATGTCTCTTGTGTACATTTACCTGTCATGACTGTCACAGTCTGAGAACAGTCAGGTTTCTCTGTGATGATGTCCTTCTTGTTCATTTCATCCAACTTTAGCTATAAAAAAAGCTAGCTAACTTTACCTCATGGTGTTGTAATGTTACATGAGTGAATCTCCCGTGGATCACAGATTTGAGGTAATTTGGCCATGTGGTACCCACAACAAAACATAGTGACAGGACTGTGAGAAAGCCTCACGCTACTGTTTCCTCTCACTTTAACCAGTAAATGTACACCAAAACCCCCAGTATATTCTGTGATTCTATGAACTCTACTTGTTAAATGCTAACAACTGGAATACTGAACTTAATATTATGACAATTTCCTCAGACAGTTTATTTATATGAATTGGTGCTGTTTGTATAAAAAGGTGTGGACTGTCTTACCTGGTTTGGTGACCGAAACTCCTGGTTATTGTCATTCATGTACATGTTGTCACCATCAAACTGTGGACAGAAACAGAAAAGAACAATAAATATGGTATGAAAAAAAAGCAGGAGGCGGGGATGGGGTGCGAAGAGAAAAAAAACTCTTAAATTTACGGGTGGCCTGAAGTGTGAGCCTAATGACTTTGTCACTTTGGCTAAACCTCGTGGTGGCATGGCAGCGTGGGTAATTACTGTTCGTCAGCGGGCCGGTAATTAGGCTACATGAGCACAGTGACGAGAGATGGGCTTTTCCCTGTGGGCTCCACTGCGTGTGTGTGTGTGTGTGTGTGCATAACTGTGAATGAGTCTGTGTGTGAATACGGTAGTAAAGGGTGTGAATGATTCTGCATGAGTCCCTTGCGTCTTGTGTGTGTGTGTTGCACAGCGAGGGCATGCTGTGTCGTTCTCTTTGGGACAGTAATAAAGATTGTGCTAATCAGGCATGGAAACACCACTTGCTGCAGGTGCCAAAACACTGCTAGCCACGAGGTTAGCGCTCACATAACAGCGTATGACCCTTGACCCCCCAGGGTGCCTGGGAAACAACCCTGGCTAAATAGTTGAGCGCTGAGGAACAATCTGCTAGCTCAGATGGCTAGCGCTAGTACGTTATAACTCCCTGAAAAATCCCTCACTGACACTCTCTGAATGAGCTAAGAATGAAGACAAAACAACACATTTGTCTGTTTTTAGCTCGCGTAGGCACCGTTTCCGAGAGAAAATGAGATTCTGTCGCACAAATGGCTCGGCTGCCGATGCTAGGAGCGGAAGTTATGCAGTCAAGGTGATTGAGAAACTGCTGCCATGTAAAGAAGAGCTATACTATATAATGACCTTGGCTTCCAAAAACATTAAGCTTTGTCATCTACCGTGTTTTCAGCAAATGGAAGAAACCTTGACTGGATAGGATAATAACGCTCATGGACACATATGCCATTGCACGCACACGATCACACGCACACGAACACACACACGCGCTACAGAATATGGAAACACACGTCAAATAAAGGCCCCTTTTTGTTTGTTGACTGAGGTCATTCTTTGAATAGCGTCGTAATATCTCAACGTACAGAAGACTCGGGAACAGACAGCAGAGAAAACATGATCAAACTAGACAGCATTCCACGTCAAATTCCTCAGATGTGAAGATACAGGGGCCTTTTCATTTGGGGTGGTCTGCTTTGTGCCTACGGAGGGAAGGGACTGAAGGCCTGCAAGATAAACACACACGCTGGATATCAGTGAACACAAATGGATCATAAGATACCTGTGAAAAAATGGCCAACCAGGTAGACTAATGGATGGAAATGGGCCGAATTCCTGGGGGTGAAATCTAATATCTACATTGGTAGACAGGAAAAGTCAAAGTGGCTAAATGAGCATACAGAGTAAGAGAGAGAGAGAAAGGAAGAGAGAGAGAGAGAGAGAGGAGGGGAGAGAGAGAAATTACTGTACATTATTGCAAGAGAAAGACCGGGGGAATGAGCGCCTGCCTCGGGGCAATGGTTGGTTAACGATGCATATCATGGAAACCCTTGTGAGGATTCACTTGCTTATTCTAATGATTACATTCGCATTCAGCCACATAAACTTGAAACTGAGACAAGCGCTGCACACACATGTCTCCATAACACCTGACGTGCCGATCGTGATTAATCCCATAGCGAAGAATAAACATGTTTAAGGTGAAACTGGATGCTGGAGTACACGTTCGATGACGAGACGAAGACACAGACTTGCTTGATGAGGCTTGGCGGGGCAGGTATCACTTGATAAAGCCATAGAAAACAGTGAGAAGTGACTGTAGCTCTCTGAGCGGGCCAAAAGTGATGTTGACCTTGGTGACATATCTGCAATAAACTCTTCACTCCTCATATGAAAGCCTCTTGTCCTCGCCTAACTGAGCAATTTCATTCCATTGAAATCCACTTTGATATCACTGGTGACGTAGAGCCATTTTGAGAGGTTCTTCAGGATAAGATTCTCTCGGGTGAAAAGAGAGTACAGTGAATGAATAGCGCCATTTTTTAAAGCAGAAAATACTGCCCGATTTCGAAAACCGTGAAGTCTTCAGCAAACGGAGCGCAAACGCTTATTACCGTTCTCTCAGCGCCAGGGGAAGAAATGAATTCAGAATATTCTCATTTGAACCAATTGTCTCTGTGATAAAGTATTCACCGAAAAAAGGCCCCAAGACAGCCTGGAAAGGTCAGCCATTTTGTGCTTCAACATGGCTGCCCATATATTCCAATGTAAGGCGGTTTCCCCCTGCTCTTCTCTCTATAGCCCTCCTTTGCACTGCCTCGCTCTCACATTTAAAATGCCAATTTATCCTCGGCTCAATGCTATCAGCTCTGCCATTACTCCACATTCACTGCAGAAATCATCTTCTCTTTCTCTCTCTCTCTCCTGCTCTCTCTATTGCTCCCCCTTCTCTCTTCCTTTTCTTTCACTCTCTTCCCCTGTTTCTCTTATTCTCTCCCTCTTTCTCTCTCCACCCTTTCCAATCCCCTTCTCTTTCTCTGTTGCCGTGCTTCTCTTTTTCTCTCTCCCACCTCCTTCCCCCCCTCTTCCTCATTCTATTTCTCTCTCCTCGCCTCTTTCTCTCTTCCTCCCTTCCCTTTCCCATTTTCCCATCGTCCCTCCCTCTCTCTGTCTTACAAGCTCCCTCTACTTCCCTCTCTCCCTCCTTTGCCTCCTTCCCCCTCTTCCTCTCTCTCTCTCTCTTTCTTCAGTGGGCCTTGGCATCGCTTTTTCATCGGCGGTCTAATTGGGCATTCTGCCTGAGACAAGGGCCTCATTAAGCAGTAATTACACACATGTTGTTTTCGGCAAACATCTCTATTTGGATTGCTTTGCATGGTAATTGTTCAGCAGGGACCACTGCTCGCGATGTTTCCCTCTGTGACACACGTGGTGCTGGGAAGAGAGGAATAAAAACATGGAGAGGAAGGATAGAGAGGGAGGGAGGGGAAAGAGAGAGAGAGAAATAATAATAGGCTATGGGAGAGAGACAAATCGAGAAAAAAAGAATGCGTAAATGAGAGGGGGAGAGGATAAGAGTAACAGTGAGGCAGAAAAAGGATAGACTAAAAGGATGAAGGGGCTAGAGTGATGGTGCCATGGCAATAAATGGAGAGAGACAATGAATAAATGAGAAAGAAAGAGGTAGACAGATGCAGTAAGAGAAGAAAATGAGGCAGAGAGGTAGAGGGAATGACAATAAAAAAGACAGAGAGAATGAGTAAACGAGGAAGAAAGTGAGAAAGTAAGAGACAGTGACAGAGAGAGAGAGAGGGAGAGAGAGAGAGAGAGAGAGAGAGGGAGAGAGGGAGAGAGAGGGAGAGAGTCCCAGAACTAGGTCATGCCTTGCCATCATCGACAAAGCTGAGCGCTTCAAAAATAATGAAGCCACAAGGTGGAAGTAATGCTAACTAACATATCCAGGGAAAACATGTAATATTTACACAGTGCTAATGGTGCAATACAATGCCGGGATCTTTTCATCTTAGAGTGCACTGGTGGGACTGTTTATGGCAGGATTGGAGGCAAAATTACAGACTCCATTGAAGATTGTTTTTGATTGATGGACAATTCATATAAGCTCCCCATAATGCCTTCTAGGCAACATCTGTTTGTGAAGGGGGTGGGGCACAGATGAACTGCTTATGTGCCTGTGTAATGCCATAACTGTCCAGTCATTAGAAAGAAAAATGACCTTAGTAAGCTAGCAAAGAGAAAAAAAAACAACAACTAAAAAAGCCTTCATTTTAAAAACTAAGAAACCAATTATTTTGGAAACCAGCTAATAATATATTTGCCGTAACTTTGCTTTGGAATACACACACAACTGGAGCCTCAGTCAGTACTTCACATTTTGTTGTGTTTTTTTGTTAATATATAAGGATGCACCTGAGAAATGCTACAGCCTGGGCACAGCGAGGACAGAATCCAATTTTAAACCCAATCAGCATTCCTATCACAACATCTGTAAAAAAAAAAAACAACAGCAACAAAAAAAAAATCCCTCAACATATACTGCAAAGAACAACCGAACCAAACTTTTAGAACTTTCAAATTTATATAAGAGCATCTATAAGCAGAATGTGTAATAGTTGTGACTTTAAAAGCCTTTGCCAGTACACTAAGTCTCTAAAAATAATTCTCTCACCGAGCGGAATTAATAAGCCCAGAACAGTACACAGCCATTCTGTGAAGAAAGGGGTGCGGTGGGGGGGGACTCATGCAATATGTATGCCTGTTTGAGCACCCTTCTTCCTCATCTTCCCCCTCTTCTCTTTCTTTCTCTTTTTACATCTCTCTCTCTCTCTCCCTCTCTCTCTCTCTCCCTCTTCCTCTGTGCAATTAGCTGTAGAAGAGACCTAACAAACCTCAACCTGAGACAATGTACCACTGAATTTTGATGTTGCCCAACTTGTCACTCTTGGTTCAAAGCTAGACTAGAGGACGAGACAGACAGACAGACAGACAGACAGACACACACACACAGAGACAGTGAGAGACAGACAGACAAAGACAGCGAGAGAAGGAGAGACAGAAAGGAAAAGAGAGAGCAAAACAGAGAAAGAGAGAGAAAGAAAGAAAGAACGAATGAAAGAACGAACGAACGAACGAACGAAAGAAAGAAAGAAAGAAAGAAAGAAAGAAAGAAAGAAGCTAGTAAATAGACTTTCAGAGTTGCAGAGGGGAGATAACAGAGGAGAGAGAGAGAGAGAGAGAGAGAGAGACTATAGTAACAATTCTGATGTTGCACCACGCCCCGAGCAAACAATGAACATGGGCAAACAATGAACATAGCACACACACACACACACACACACACACACACACACACACACACACACACACACACACACAGACACACACACGCACACACAAAGCCCATAAAGAGCGCAGCCTGTGGCCATGGCGACACATGCTCTGTTGTCGTTAGATAAGGGAAACAGGGCCTCTTCCTGGGTGTGAGAGTTTGATCCTACACACACACACGTGCACACACACACACACACACACGCACGCACACACACACACACACACACGCACGCACACACAGCTGCAGCAGTCCCGGGGTCACATCCACCAAAGCCGAGCACCAATCTTATGTATCCTCACCTTTATTATCAGCATGATTCATTTTCATATGCAAAACACAGACTATCTTCATCTGTACACACTGTACACAGGTCAGTGGACCAGATAGATGATCAGATACACCGGCTAGCTCCCCCTATCTCGTAGTGGGATTTTGATGGAATTCTGTTTGGAATTCGCTGGCCTCGTGCCATCCTAGAAAGTATTTAGTCGGGGGAATTGGAAACATGTATCGGTGTAGTGTTACATATTCCCTCAAAGGACCGATTCAAAAAAGCGTGAAAAGCCAAACCGCACTGCCTTTCCGACTGATGTCACAAAAGAAATATTTTGTTTTATTGTCACTGAATGGTGCGATCAATCACATCATATCTAATGAGCATCAACTCCGTTTGCTATGATTAGAACTAAAGCACTCCAAAGGGAAACAATGTGAATAAATATTTTACTCCTGGCTCCCCCTACTCATCCCCCACCCCCCACTCCCCATTTCTTCCTTATCAGACAGCTTGAAAAACTTTGTAGTATTCTCACAAACGACATATGCAAGTTCCAACCGCTTCCGGCCCTCCCCTATATCTTGTGATGTGTAAAAATAACAAAGGCAGGCTGATGTAGCTCTCATTCATCCACTTTCTGTTGCATTGGAACAACCACAAAACAGAACGAGTCAACAGCAGAGAGACGGTGAGAGATGGGGAGGGAGATTGAGGAGAAAAGCAGTGCGTGCAGAGGGGGATGGTGCTAAATAAGGTCTTGTTTTCACTGCGAACCAGGGTTCACTGTGACCTAGAGTTCACAATACAATAAACATCTAAACTGTGACGGTGACAATAGCCCACACCATTTTAGCAGCCATCACAGGTCAGTAGTTTAAAGAAGGATTTTCCCTTGTTTTTATTTTCCAGCCTGATTTGATTTTTGTCTTTTTCAACCCCTTAAAAATGTGCAGCACATGTCCTATGTTAAAATTATTTCATTTCTATTACTGATATGATTTCTGTTCCAAATGCAGCCTCCTAAGGAAGAAGGACCAAAACAGCACCACAGCAGAACTACATAATAATCTACAGTAATAAAAATAACTTGTGTGAACACTATAAGAATCAGAATCAGAATCAGCTTAATTGGCCAAGTATGTACACATACAAGGAATTTGACTCCGGTGTTTTCCACAATGTACTTACACAGAATAAATATACAGCTAAAAACAAGGACAACAAAATGGACAGAGGTAAACCTGAACATCTAACTACTATGTACAAATATAACTTTGTATTTCACTCTTATCTCTCGATTCGTGTCCATACCAGACAGTAGAATTTCATTTGGTCAAATATGACGAATCCATGGTGTCTTAATTAGCGGGATGGGATACTTGTCTCTATTGCAGCCCCACTTAGTGATTTAGGCTGATAAGACAGGTGCATTTTTGCATAAAAGCTTGCCTAGTGCAGCTTTAAGTCAAAGTCAATATTGTTAGAACAGAGAATGCTTTTGTGTCCCGTAAAAGATGCACTAGGCCAATCCCACCTTGAACAGGCGGGGCTGTAGGTGATGTAAAACATGCATGTTCACAGCGTGTGTCATGTTTATACTTCCAGCTAGCACATGTTTCTCTGTGTGCCCACTGGACTCTTTTAGACAGATAAAGCATGGCTGCCTGCACTAACTCTCAAAGCGGTACAGGTGTGTGTGTGTGTACGTGTGTGTGTGTGTGTGTGTGTGTGTGTGTGTATAAGCATGCACTATGTCTGTCTGTCTTTCTGTCTGCACAGTAAATGGAGCGCAGGGCAAAAGAGGTCACGCCACGGTGTGTGCCACACGCGCGTTTGTGTGTGTGTGTAGGTATAACAGAAAAAAATATGTCAGACCAAAGTGCCACCCACACAGCCTCCCTCATCCTGCCACTGTTGCGTTCAACGGCCTGCCTACTAACCAGCACCAGGGGGAAACACCTTCTTAGCATGATCCAACACCATAACATCACATGTAATTAGCAGCTAGCCCCAGCAGGTGCGTTGGTGCTAAACTTAACAACCTGGGAAGACACTAGTAGGGGGAGAGTAGTTATCCCACCAGCATACCAGACACATACAGTAAGTGTCTGGTATGTAAACGTGTGGTGAAGGTGTTTGTGTGTGTGTGTGTGTGCGTGTGTGTGTGTGTGTGTGTGTACAGTGTATGTGTGTGTGTGTGAGGTGTGTGTGTACAGTATGCGTACGTGTTTGTATCTGCATCTATGTCAGTGTGTGTGAGGTTTCTCTGGCAGGAGGAGAGGATGTAGAGCACAAGCCACTTTTAACTGACTGGGGTAAACAGCGATGAGAGAAGATAAAGGGCAGAGTGAATGTCACATTACCCCAGCCCTTTGCCTCTGCTCACCGCAGCATCAGATAACTGCAGTAGGAAAAAAAAGGTCTGGTTTCCTCTAGCATATAATTGGTTATCTTAATGCAATCTACTGCTCTCTTGCCTCTCTGCACAGAATGAAGTATGAAAGAGCAAAGGGAGAGGAGAAAAAAAACGAGGCTGAAGTTTTGACTGTTCTGGCAGTGACTAAAATAAATCATTACGAGCGAAAGAAATGCATCAATCTATTTCCATCGCTGTCTTCTCTCGTCTCCTAGGTTGGGAAAACACAAAAGGTATTGGCTGTTTGTTGGTGTGTGTCTCTGTGAGGCAGGCAATGTGGCTCATGTGTATTTGAGCTTGGACATTTAGGTATAGAAAGTGGGCTCAGTAGTAGTGAAATTTTGCGTTGTGTTTACTTTTTGTCTAACTTCAAACTGCAATTAATTATAGCACTATAGTATCTAGTAGTCGATGCATAGAAATCAACACAAAAACACATCATAGGTTTATTCAACAAAGAGGTATGCTGCATTATAAGCAAAACCATACCAGACAGCCCAAGACATTATCAGTAGGATCGTAACAAAAGATATGAAATGCACTGGGAGTAACACTGCAACATCTTATTCAGATAGCAGGCTGCCTGAAAATTAAAATCTCTATATTATACGTTGGCCATCTTTTCTCATTTTCTTCTTGATCTGCGAATTCATTTTGTGATAATTTGAATTATTTTTTGAATCATTAAATACAAATTCAGTGAAAACATTGGAAGATAAACTCTGAAGCTGTCATAAGAGCTTCCTGATTCTGAATTTATTGTCATTTTTTTTTTTTTTTTTTTGACTGTGACCCTGCTGTATGAACTTCAGGGGTGTTTTTCACACCTTTGCATTTTTTCACACATACGTCGCTGTAATTAAGTGAACCTTCTGGCATCATCTGTAAATTCCGGTAAGTGGACGTTTTTGAATGCAAATACATGCAAGTCTACATGCAAGTTTATCGTAGTTGAATTCATTAAATAATGAGTTTTTCTGTGTTCCCGTGTGTGCACATACATATAGTGTGTATCTGTGTGTTTGTGTGTGTTTGTGTGTGTGTGTATACTTGTAGGGGGGTGTATAAGTATGAGCTAGAGCAGATAAGTCCATCCATAGGGAGGAGCAATTATCTAATGACTCTAGTGAACACTATAATTCCCAGTTCACAACTTCCAAAATTCCACTGGGCCCAGACCGATACCTTGAGGCACACCCTCAAATATCAGTTGGCTTTAGCACAGACAGAAGAGGTTAGAGGAAGATGGGGGGGGGGCTTAGCTACTGTATCTCACCCCAGCAGTGGGCAGTCTTTTCCCAGCTGGGTTGGTGCCTGGAGGGGGGGTACTGTGGAGCCTAACCCCTCGTTCACCCACACTGTACCGGGCCTGTGGTTAGAGAGAGAGACAGGAGGGAGAGACAGAAAAGAGACAGAGAAGACAAAAGTGGGGAAGGAAATGAGACGGCGGGGCTTTAGTTTGCAAGGTACAAGCAGGGCATTTGTAAAGGAACATGTCAAGGGCCCCCCTTGTGAACCCTTCCCTCCGTCTCCCTTTCTCTGGGTCGCTCTGCTCTTCGCCTTACGCCCAGCACACGCGTGCAGGGGGAGGGGTAATGACATGAGACTTACACAGTGACTCTACACAGCGCCGCACTGGGGGAAGAATGGAGGTTAATGAGCTGACATCCCCTCCACCCTAAACACGCCTCCTCCCCATGCCCACCTCCCTACCCTCCTACACACACTGACACGCATACACACACTATACACAAACCCCCTACGAGACAGTGGGGCTGAATGCTGGCGTTGAGCCAAGGACTGAGAAGGAATCTCATGGAGCAACTGGTGGATACACACTGTCTCAATATCCAACCAGCTCTAAGCAATCCGCTGGTTATGAACAACTGTGAGAGTAGTGTAATTTAGTGTAATCTGTAATCCACAATATAAATATGGACAGCAAACACGAGCTCACACAGTTTCAAGCACATAGCATGGGAAACTTCAGTGAAAAAAGCACCGGTTTGACCACAAGTGTGAGCATCTTACCAAAGACACTGTACACAACTGTAGGCTTGCTAAGGACAAACGGTTCTTGCGCCCAGACCACAGACCAGGGCCTAAACACATCATGTTGTGGCCAATCCAATTATAGGGCATACAGTGAATAACCAATCAGGGCTTCAGAAGCTCCCCCGGAGTCACATGTTTTTTGTGGGTATATAGCATGTTAAATAAAACCTCAGTGGCCTTTAAGTTGCATCACCGGAAAACCAATGTGAAAAGGTGTCAATATCTAACGGTTAACAGTTCATCTGAGCCAAGGCACGCAGTGAGAAATGAAAGAAAGAGAGAGATAAAAAAAACAACAACGGGCAAAGCAGTATAGGTGTGAGGTATACCTTCATGAAAACGGCTATCTGAGGTTAAAAAAACAAGACGCAGGTGCACTCAGCATTGGCATAACGCAGATGTATTTGCTTGCCAATGAGGCATCCCAAGAGTGCTGGTGTGTATGTATGTGTGAGCCTTGGCTAGCCCAGCCTGGCTCAATGTAAAGCTCCATTACAACCCAGCAACCCCCCCCCCCCCCCCCCCCCCCGCCTTGGGAGAACAAGTGGATCAATCCAAAACCACTGGCATGGGAATACTGAATGTCTGAGAAAGACCGGACACAACCATCTTTCAACACGGGGTCCTCATCTCTACTTACACTGGAGATATTTCCATTTTTTTTAAAAATAAATTGTCACTGGAAGATATCCAGCTGTGATGGCCTTAATTGCCTCAAATAAAATGCATAAAAAATGTAAAAACCATGAACATCTATCACAAATAACAGAATATTACCAAATGCAGAAATAGAATTGATACAGCGCAGGGAAACACTTTCACTGAGCTTGAAAACAATGGAAGATGAATGGTTAGTCATTAGGGCCCATTGTGAATCTTTCGAGTGAGTAATTTGTAGGAACGCTTGTGCATTTTTAATACCCTTAAACTGAAGAGCCCTAAGAACACAAACTCCATAAAATAATAAGAGGGTGCATTTTTAATACCCTTAAACTGAAGAGCCCTAAGAACACAAACTCCATAAAATAATAAGAGGCGTTTCACCTTAGCACTATCCGAGCCTCTCAATTATTTACCACTAATGAATTGCCTGGGGCCATTTTCTTCCTAAGTACAATATCAACCATCCCAGAGAGACTGAATCAGCTCGCTCAAATACTTAAATACATTTACTCAATTATGCTCACTGTCCCTAATATGAAAGAGACAAGGAGATGTAAGCTTTCTTCTTCCCTGTGTTCTACATGCTCAGATTCAGCCTTCATATTTCAAGAAACACAGTATGCACAACAAAAGCACAGGCATATTTTTCTTTTGCTCAAGATAAAGATGAATTTGTCCTTAAATACCTATTCATTGAAAAAAATAGCAAGGAAATTCATGACTTTTTTCATCTTTTTGCAGCTGTGGTGTGGGAGGATATTCAATTAAAGGATGTTTGCTGTTTTTGTAGTGTCTAGCCTTGCTAACATGTACAGTACAGTGCTGTAGGCCTGTTGCCAGGCATCCAGCAGGCTCACACTTGGCAGGCCACCCAGCGGCTCTCGCTGTCGCCACACCGCTGATGAGTCTTTAGGGGCCTGTGGGGGAGCCTGACAGCAGAGTCTGGAGAATCACACCCGCAACCTCGCTGTAACACCAGCTCCCAAGACAGTAACCATCACAGGAACCTAAATATAAGCACTGGTGAGAGTCCCGAGTGGAGCCGTGGAGACACAGTGATAATACCAGAGGGCATATTACAGGATGGTCTCTCTAACCGCTGGGCCAAGCTGCATTCCTGTGCACAGCATCATCATCAGCCCCACTGTGATTCCTGCAATACAAACCTGTAGAATGACACATTTGCCATCTAAAGGAAACTGACTGCAGGGATATAACACACCGATATAAGTCTATGGTATGCAGGGCAGAAAGGTATTGACAAAAAATCGAATTGCGATTATTTGACAGAACATTGCAATTGCAATTTAAACTGCGATTCACATCTTAACAAGTTTTTCTTGTCATACATTTTTTAGAACTCTAAAATTGTTCAAGGAAAAGTGATTTTGTTAAAAAATAAATAGATGTCAGTGTGCAGGATTTACTGAGTTTGAGTATGATGAAAGGTTTTGTACTTGATTCATGGGCCAAAGATTACCTGCAGCTCTAAAACACCTTGTATAGAAGTCCATTTTTAATTGCAGCTTTCATACACCATATTGCGATTTTTTTTTTTTTTTCCATTAATTGTTCAGCTCTAACGGTACGGTACCAGTTGAAATGACACGATCACAATGTGGTGTAATTCTGTGTATAAAAGCCTTCATCCGCTGGTTTCAATATTCCAAACGCCAACAGAGTGAGTACAACGCCGCAGTCGCCTAAAGATATTTCACAGCAGAGTCTCTGCTAAGTGCAGGGAAATGTAGAATGACCTTCTATGGTATATAAACCCATCATCTAAGTGAGTGCAAATAGCTTCTACCATCTGTTAGCTACCTCTATAGGGGACAACTTCATACTGGGGAAAAAGCATGTGCACGTGTGTGTGTATGTGCTTGTGTCTACTAGCTCTGCCCACTTTTGATTATGCTCATATTTAGTCATTTTGAAAAAGAAAAACTATACGAATTCAGTCTATTCCTCGTTCTTTATGCTTCCTTGTTGTTCCTTGTACTTACCTGAGATGATGGGGTTATATTTGATATATTAAATATTCACTCATTTTACTGTTTACACGTATTGTGAACACTGGATAAGCTCTGGATAAGTGTCAGCACAATGCCTAAATGTAATGTAAATGTACTAAGCGTGTGTACTGATGCGTTTGCCAGTGCGGCCATGCGTTTGTTTGCCTCCTTTTTGTGTCGTGTGTGCATGTGTGTGTATGTGCGCACGAGCGTGTGCGCTTGTTTACAAATGCGCATATTTGGCAGTGTGCTGTCCACTCAAAGTAATTCACAGAACCGCTATGAAAACATTCAACTCTATCCTCATCATCTACATCATTATCACCATTCAATCAGAAATATTTCACAAGCTTGATCCATCCGATGCGTAGCAGGCCAGTTCAGAGTTGACTAGCTTTAGTCAATTCCATGCTGTGGGGATGTAATCATTGGTCTTTGCCGTAACTACGCCACAGCGAAATTAAAGTGCAAAGGATCCCGTTCCTAGACAGCTGGTAGTTGTAAATTCCTATCAGGGAATAAAAAGAGGGAGGGAGGGAGAGACATTGAAAGAAAACATATACTGTTTTCATTTCAACTGCTTTAGGGATTAAGGCTTGGGGCTCTAGAAAAAACTGCATTAAAATAATCCACCATTTGCATGTTTTATCTCACAAAGGAAGCTCACATAGACACACATATCCACACCAACCCCCACTCTCTCCCTCCCTCCTCCCTCCTTCTCCTCCTCTTGCCCCTCCCCCAATCTGGGTGAACACACACATACAAAAACACACACAAACACACACACACATACACACGTAACACATATACACACTGTCATCATTAAGCACGCACATATACACACACACACACACACACACAGATCAACCTGCTGCCATCTGCTCTGCGTGCTCAGTACAATCCTCGCAGAATACATTATTCACTACAATACATCACATCACATTCCCTCAATGTCATAGCCTTGTGCCGGGGAAGAGAGAGAGAGAGAAAGGAGAAGAGCGATGAGCAAAACAGCTATTGTACTCTCCAGGCAGAAAGAGAGAAACGGAGAGAGAGAGAGGGAAAGGGAGAGAGAGAGAGAGGGGAGATTTGGCCCGTTATATGGTACAGTGGCAGGGAAAATTAAAGACAGTTTGATTTGGCTTTTAGGTGAAACAAGGTTGTCAGCGAAGCTTGTACCAGTTACAGCTACCAGGGTAGATTAAAATCACTGACAAGGAGGCTAGTGTATGAAAGTGTAGGATAACAATGGTCGAGAGATAAAGACATAAATACAAAGAAGCATACAGAGCACATAGGTTTGTTTACATGTGAAAGTGTGTCCCTAACTGTTTTCCATTGTGTGGGTATAGTGTGAGCGTGTGTGTGTGTGTGTGTGTGTCCCTGCTGTGTGGTGGCACAGCAAAGGGAACCAACAGCTGGCTGGCCCACACTTGACTACGTATTGACCTGCTTTGCATTCACCTGTTATTCAGCCGAACCTAATGTTTCCACTTGATGGCTCTAGTGCAGCTGAGCTGCAATTAACCCTGCTGTGAGTGCAAGGCAAGCAAGTCTTAAGTAATTTGTCAAAGTAGTTTGTCGAACTTTGCTAAATGTCATTCTCCTTAATCCTGTAAAATGGATATTTTTCTTTCATTAACTTCCATACTATGAGGCACTTAGAATAAACTTTTACCCAGCGGAAGACTTCCAACACTTCTAACATTTACCTGTAAATACATGTCTCCAGTCCCACAGCACTTATATGTTATCTTTACAGTCTTAAGGTTTTCAACAGGATGCAGGTGATCTCCTCACTGCAGATAATTTGCCTTTGAAAAAGTAATTTGCCTGTCTAAACACCCATTTGAATGGGAAAAAGCGCTGCTGCGTCAGATGCTTCCCTTCTCTCCGCTCCACTCCTCGTCACCACCTCTCCTTTTTTCCCACCCTCCTCTCCCCCTCCCTCCTCCTTTCCCAGATGCTCTCTCGGCTCTTGTCTGTGTTTGGGCTGCGACTGCGAGGGGTCACCGCCTGCCTTGTTCTCACACGTGGAGCATGTGTGTGTGTGTGTGTGTGCGTGTGTGTGTGTGTGTGTGTGAGAGAGCGAGAGAACGTGTGTGAGAGAGAGCACACACTGTGTCTGTCAGAGAAAAGGAAGTGTACAAGTGCGTGAATTTATCCCGGTGTCTGTGCGTTTGAGTCTGAGTGCCTTTCCCAGTGTGTGTGTGTGTGTGTGTCTGAGTGTGTTTCAAAGTGTTTGCACATGTGTGTGTGTGTGTGTGTGTGCGCGCGTGTGTGCCTTGCTAGCTCAGTGCCAGGTCTCTCTAATGAGTCTGTCAGGCGCTGTTAGCGACGGCGTGCTCCCCTGGCTCAGCGCACTCCTACAGACACACTGTGATTAGCCGGGCCAACGGCACGCCACTGGGCCAGATTAAACACTCACCACGCCGCCAGGGAACACATACACACACACGCACGCACGCACACACACACACACACACACACGCACAGATACTCAGCACAGCACACATTAGAGCAAGCCCCGCGCTCACTAGCACCAAGTACTGAGCACACACACACACACACACAGTTTCATCATCATCGTGCCTATTAGCCTGCTCTGATACAGTAACACACACTTGCCCTCCAGAGCCAAGAAAGGTGCTAATGCCACTGGTGTTGAAAATTCATGTGAAATATACAGCGCCGGAGCAAGACTCACTGCACATTTCAATAGAGCAACATTCAGCTAAATCTCTTAGCGCTATGAAATAAAATCCACGTGGAAAATCTTGCGCGCTTAAACAAAAACGCAAATATTTCATGAATCTATACCGTCTAGAAATCTGCCGCACGCGTGTCCTCCTTTATTGAATTCCTGTCTCCCACTAATCTTGAACATCATTCAGAATTAAGGCCACCCCTTCTGGCTCTAACAGCTTTCAACATCTTCATTAAAGCGACATGATTCACTAATTACAGGTAATTACCCTTTAATGAGCGGCCCAGATGAATGAGGAGATATGCAGAGGAGGACAGGCCTGAGGACACATCGTTTTTCATTCCTCAAGGGCCAAGTAGTCGCGGCAGCTCTGTCTGGGAGTTACGGCCTTGACCGTAAGACCCATTGATGACTGAGCGAAGAGACGGCGTTCTGCTTAGCGGAGGCTGACTTGGCTGACACTTATAGTTACCCTTAACCGGTGAGATTTGTAACACTTTCAAGGTGGCAATGGATGGAGGTGAGCAGCTTTTCTGACCGTGAACGGCTAGGTGTAGGTGGCGCAGGATTTTAGCTCAAGGGGATTGGAGTTCATTGTTCCTTCGTTGGCTAAACAGAGAGTAAAAAAAAAACCCACTGACAATCTCATTTTTTTTTCTCACCCTCTCTGTCTCTCTCTCGGAAACGGTGCGAGCAAAAATGAGATTGATCTAAAAACTTGCCAACATTAAAGGGTAAAGTTTCTTATCTCAGGCCTGCAGAAGAAAGTCCCTACAAGAAGCCACTATCCACCAACTTCCCCCTCTTTCTGGCTCTTTCCCTCCCCCTCGTTCTCTCTCTCTCTCTCTCTCTCTCTCTCTCGTGCCAAGTGGCCTATTTTTACTCCTCTGCGTGGCATCTCAGGGTTTTCCTTGTCACCACCACGTTTCCTGTCATCGGTGTGTTGGTACAGTGCAGTTACTGAAGAGGCCCTGACCCAGTCTCTCTAACTGTCTCTCTCTCTGATGTGGTCACAGATCTTTGTCTTTGTGTTCAAGGCACTGTAGCCCTAAACATCTTTTGTCACCTTGTCCACCTTCAGCTCATGCTTAAAGAAATGCATTCACTTCATTTACATGGTGTTGCCATGCATTTCCAAAACTGGCCAAACAAGCCACATAGATAAAGACTCAAGCCAAAAATATCTGAAATATTTCTCAATTAATTTTCTTCAGTTTGCCCGCCTTTAATCCAGGGCCCCTGGGATTAGGATATTACAGAAATAACCCTTTGTTTACAATACGCTAATCCAATCAAAATAAAGTTCATTCAATTTGTGCCCTAACAGTGACCGCCCCACCCCCACCCCCCACCCTCTAAAGCATATTTATCATGATGCCATATGCCCCAACACAACACTGCCTCTTTTCTCCAGCTGCAATGTGCAGAATGTGATATACTCTACTGTGTGGCACAATGGAGTAATTGTGTTTTTTTCCCTTGAGGGAAAATATGAGGGGGAAGAGGAGAAATATCAGTGCAGGATGTATGCTTTGCAGCCTCACAAGACTCTCCAGTTGTGAGTGAAGGCAACTCGTTGTGCAGATATAAATGAACAACTTGATTTCTATGTTGTGGGTACGTTGCCTGACCTCTAATATAGCAGGCTTTAGTGGCTTTCTTAGCTTTTTTAACGTCAAGCTGTATCATGTTTTTCGCAGCGCTTTACTACAACGGCCTTTAATGACTTTTCTCTCTGCAGGGCAAAAACAGTATATAAGGTCTATATATTTCAAAACCATCCCCAAATAGGTTCCAGATGTATATGAGTGGGTGAAATTCTTTTATGAAAGAAAAATATACGTTTGGACTTAAAATGATAAACAATGAAATGCCAATAGACTGCACGACGTTAACTGTCCTCTTTGTACTGTACCTCTGGTGTAGCGTGACGCACAGTGCCTCTTTTGTTCTGCCACTCATTGCTTATGTTACTGTAGAGCACTAATGCACACAGATCGATAGCATACTTTCCATTTCAACACAACGAGCTGATGTACGGACACACAGTTGGAATTGATCCCGCCCTGTCAACACAAAGTTTTAGGCCAGTATGTCTTTTTCTGCCTCAAGTTTGTTGGAAGAAAAAAAAAAACTTGACTGCTGCTGCGAAATAAATGCCTTTTAAATAAATGGCTTTTTCGCAGAGTGTTTAGAATCTCAGGCTGTGTTCAAACCCCTTTGTAGCTTGACTTTGACATCTCTGTTTTACACAATGAATCACTAGAGCCTTGATGATGATGTAAGGCAAGGTGGGTGGGAAACGATGTAGCAGGCATAGACGCAACACATGAAGATCAAAACCGAACATCTGGCCCATTCAACATAAATCGATTTTAAACTGTTCTGTCAATTCCAACTGCCTTCTCTTGTACATTGTAGATATTTTATGATGGAAAAAAACATCATACTGGCTCAAATAAAACTATTCTGAAACAGCTATAAAGTCATAACGGCCATAAAACATGTTAATACGCCAATAAAACGATCGGTCCGAAATGTAAAGAAATCAAAAAACAAACAATGCATGTCGCCTGTTGGTCTTGAACAAACAAACCCCAGAAAATCAATTTCCTCCCCCACAGGATGTCCACCGCATGCTAGCAAGTTTTACGACCACCGCTGAAAGGTGTAAAAACACCAAGCGTGTTTCAACCGAGCAAAAGTATCAATCTGCACTTCTAACGAGCTCACAGTACAAGGTGCACACAGTCTGAAAAGAGTCTCAAACTACTACTGCCGTGAAGTTTGAAAACAGGAACTGGCTGGTCTAACTCAAACAAGCCATTGTGTATGATATGTGACTGTACAACAAGAGTTGACTGATTTAAGGGATACTTGGTCATTTTTAATCTCAAGCTTGCAGCAAGATGTGCCCCAGCGTTTCAATAAAGAATGCAAACAATGCTAACAGCAGTCTTTATAGCGATCTATTTCAGGGAAACTATTTCTCACATAATGTGACAAGGTACTGGTGAGGGAAAGCACCTAGCTAAAATTGAAAATGTCAAAATATCCCTTTTAGACTGACAAGTTGCCGTGGGCTATACAGCATGTCATTACACCTTAGACATTGACCTTTGTCTGTTTAGACCTCTGATCCTCCTTCTAAACTGCTGTCAAGGGCAGAATCCGGAAAACAACACTGGGAAATGGAAGTCCATAATATTAGATCTGAATATGCTCTTTCTTAGCTATCGGCCTCACAAGTCTTTTCAGATGATAGCATATTGTAGGTGGCAACTCTTTTAAGTTCTGTGAAGCTCTCACCCCCACAACGAAGGCATTACAGTAGATGCTTCTAAAACCAAGATAAAATGTTTTCAACAATACACAGCTCTTCCTGGTTCGATGAGCCAAACCATCAGCTTCTGTGAAAGAGACAGGGTGTGTAAGAGAGAGGCAGAGGGGGAGAGAGAGAGAGAGAGAGAGAGAGAGAGAGAGAGAGAGAGAGAGCACTAATCTCATTACCTTCTCTTCCTGGCAAGAGAGAATATTCATTTCTCTGTGGCAACCGGCGGGAGGGTGACGAAGAAAAAATTCAATCGCACATCCCACCATTTCATTTTCCATGTAATTAAATCAGTTAAATGTTATAAAAACATGTAAACTCCGTCAATGACTTTGAGCTATTTGCATTTTTAATCAGGCCAGATTAATTCTAATAAGCGAGTTGGGCTAAGGCGATGACGGAGCAGGCCTATTGTGTGTCTGTCACACTCATTTAATTCTGTCATTACGTCCCATATCCTATTATGATAATTGGCCTTTTATTCTCAATCAACAACCAGCCAAGGCTATTAAGTCATAATCTCTGACTAGTGCACTTTTCACCTTAAACATATTAAGAGTTTGCAACCATAAAAACCACAATAGTCAGATAAAAGAAGGGAAAATGCAAAAACAGCACAATGGTCTTATCCCACCAGGCTACCTGCTGCAAATGGAAAAGGACTGTCAAGGAGCTGTATGGTGACACATGGAATAGGGCGTAAAGCAAACACATTAGACTGTGGAAATGGGTATCACCATTGCTCCCTAGCAAGGTAACTATGCAGAGAAGAGCAATGTATCTGATGTGTTCAGCCATTTCCTCTCCCCCCTCTCCTGGGAGTCATTCGAAAAGTAAATCTCAGAAGGAACAGGGCCTGCTATTTGATTGGAAGACACTGCTGCGAGCAAATAGTGGAAGCGTTAACAGATTACAGCCAGGCAGACCTGCAGTACATGTCTCAGGCCAAAGACCATGCTAGCATGAATGAGAATAGCAGTCATAATCTGAATCACGCGCAGCCTGGCAAGACCTAGACAAATAACAGATTGCTGTATCAAAAACACATCATCTTTGCAAGTATCTTTGCAATCTTTACATTGATTCAAGTTCTGTCTGAGTTCTGTGGTCAAAATAATCATTTGTCATAACATTTATTACAGATTGGAGTTTTAGTTATATAAACAAGAATGAGTTAAACCTCAATGGGTGGAGCCAAACAACCATAGTTTTTCAAAGCAAAAGTTATATAACTGGCAAAATTGAATGGCAAAGAAGGAACTCTAGTCAAAATATAAAATATATAATTGTCAATGACTTCTTTTTAGCATTCATTCATGACATTCATTATCTTGGAAGGCAGCAGGTTAGGCTGTGTAAGCTAATAGCTATAGCTTGCAACTATGGTTTGAACTTGGAAGGTCAGCTAGGCTAACTAGCTAACCCTGCTAACTAGCAAACTTATAAATTGTATTTTTTCAGTTAGTAGCACTAAGCTTCATAATGTTCTCTAGCCTACCTCCTCTATTACCTCTTGCCTTTCACTGGGCTTCAGTCTCACTTAGCCAGAAAACTGTGGTTCTTTGAGGTTTAACTCAACCAATGAGATTATTTCTGCCTACAAGAAATATTTGTATGACTAAAACTCCAACTTGCATATTTATTTGTGGACCGTGTATCTGTCATGATCTAAGTTCATTATCACGCTCTGTGTTTCTATGAGGTACCCACAATTGGAAAAAAAAATCTACATCCTAATTCTGTTTTGCATAGCAGCAAACAAGTGCCAATGGTGCTCCTAAATTGCAGCCTCAGCAGCTTGACCAAAGAAAGGAACTCACATCTATAACTGCCATGGCGCAATAAGTGTTTTGTCCTCATTGCCCTCATGTGAAGAAGTGGGACAGAGAATGCCAGCCACTAACATCACTAGTCTAACTGTGGTGTCAAATATGTAGTCAGGGACATTTTCAAGTCACAGTGTTAATAGTTATGTGGTATTTCTTTGAAATAGTCGAACAGGAAATGTACTTTCAGCCTTTAAAGCACCACAATGACGTTATCTTGCAACCACAATCTAATTGTAATGTTAATGCTTTTTCACAAGAGAGTAATCAAATGTACCGTGCATATTCGGGGAAAAAGGAAATTGGGAAGAAAAGGATGAACGCCACCAGCTTTTATAGACTTTATCAGTATGAATGATGTTCCTAGAATCACATTCAAACATAATCTAGGACTTGCATTAGTTTTGTGGGAATGATTAACACCAAAATGAACAGCATGGCTGCCAGGCTTTCAGTGTTGCATTATCACAATTAACCCCAACTGAAGTAACAAGGTCAGGTTTCAGTCTAAATAAAACATCTTATTGAAGCACTAAAGTACAAGGTCCCTTTGTGTCTTCAGCAGTCTGGTTAATCAGTCATGTCTTTTAACACTGTGTTATGGTTTAATTTACCTCTGCCTTAACATAATACAATACTGCAACCACATTTGCAACCAATCTTCTCAAGATTCATTCTTTACAGAGGATATTTTTCAGGCTGGACTGGACACTGAACACCACTCTTTCATCAAGGGTAAATACATATAAGGGTATGCATACAGGTATATATGTATGTACAATCAAATGTAATACATACCCACACATACATACATACATACTATCAACCCCACTTTTTTTTTTTATTAATTGTACTGTATTTTCTGTATTTTCCTTGCAATGCCATTCTCTTCCTTGTTGAGATTTGTTGCCATTTGTTTTTCCATCATCTTGATTTTTTTGTTTTTATTAGTTTTTTCAGTTTCTTTTCTGTGTTCTATTATTTTTATATGTGCAATTAAACTGATTTTACAGGTCTGTTTCACTTCAATGTTTAAAAATATATATACCAAAAAAAAGTCCTTACACAGCTTCTTTGAACATTTTAAACTCAGGTTTATCTGTGACATACAGTAAGGCCTTATGTCAAAAGCCTACTCAGCCGATAAGAGAGTGAAAATATGTCTTCAGTTCAATAACTCAAAACATATGCTGGTTTGAGTCCTAAGTGTCTAAATGCCACTGCTTGTCCACAGGGGTACTTCAAGGGTCAGTGCTTGGACCCCTTCTCTTTTCAATATACACCACCTCACTTGATGCAGTCATCTGCTCACATGACTTCTCATACCATTCTTATGCTGACGATACCCAGCTCCTCCTATCATTCCCGCCAGACGACCCCACAGTCTCGGCACGGATATCAGCATGCCTCGCCGTTATCTCGGCATGGATGAAGGAACGCCACCTTTAGCTTAACCTGTCAAAGACTGAGCTCCTTGTCATCCCAGCCAGTCCCTATATACAACAACAGATCAGTATCCAGCTCGAATCAGCTCAGCTCATTCCCGCAAAGTCTGCCAGAAACTTGAGTGTCATGATTGATGACCAACTAACCTTCAAGGAGCATGTGGCTTCTGTTGCTCGGTCATGCCGATTTCCCCTGTACAACATCAGGAAGATCAGACCCTACCTGTCTGAGCATGCAGCACAACTCCTAGTACAGGCTCTTGTAATATCACGCCTTGACTACTGCAACTCCTTACTGGCAGGGCTCCCGTCATGTACGCTCAAACCTCTGCAGATGATCCAG
Organism: Centroberyx affinis; assembly: GCF_046629955.1. Classification (NCBI taxonomy): domain Eukaryota; kingdom Metazoa; phylum Chordata; class Actinopteri; order Beryciformes; family Berycidae; genus Centroberyx; species Centroberyx affinis. Next base: position 588,576 of record NW_027279066.1, on the reverse strand, counting down.
AACTTGGTGGCGCGTCTGGTCTTCAACCGGCCCCAAAAGAGCACACGTCACTCCACTGTTCATGTCCCTCCACTGGCTCCCAGTTGCTGCTCGCATCAATTTCAAGTCCTTGATGCTCGCCTACAAAGCAGCAACCAAAACGGCTCCTACCTACCTGAACTCCCTCATTCAGGTCTACGCTCCCTCCCGCCCACTACGCTCTGCCAAGAAACGGCGCCTGGTGCTGCCACCACAACAAGGCCCGAAGTCTCTAGCCAGACTCTTCTCTTCTTCTGTGGTTCCTCGGTGGTGGAACGAGTTACCAAACTCCATTTGATCCGCAGAGTCCCTCTCAATCTTTAAGAAAAGGCTAAAGACCCAGCTCTTTAGTGAACACCTTCTCACCTGATGGACTGTGTAATCCAAAAAAAAAACCCTCTTTATCTGCCTCTATGCATTGCCTCTATGCACTGCCTCGTAGCACCTATGTCCTGTAGGACCAGAACTTAGCTTTATGGCACTTACTCTCGTTGTTCTCTCAAGACTAGATCCTTGCTTGTGTTGTATTAAAATCTCATATGTACGTCGCTTTGGATAAAAGCGTCTGCCAAATGGGAAATTGTAAATTGTACATAAGCAGAGCCAGGAAGGTGGAGGGGGGCGGTGGAGGGGGGGGGGGGGAGGGGGGTTGGGAGGCTTTGCTTCAACAGGGGGCACCATGCTGCAGTTGAAGGTTGAAGCTTTAATGCTCGCACTCTCTTGTTTGCTGCTCTCCTCTCAGCAAAACGCTTGTGCAGTCATCTCACTCATATTCTTAACTCTGAAAAACGATCACTAAATTTAGCCGTGGAGAGCAGCAAGCTGTCAGTGCTGATTCAGCTGGACAGGTATAGTGAAAGTGTATTAATTTTCTCGTAAGAGAGGAAAGTGCTTTTCGACGTTTCAATACCCCCCACTTTGCTTATATCCCTGTGCATTAATGTCTTTTTCAGAAGACTTTTTTTTTTCTTTTTTCTCTTTGGAGGAAAATCCCTGATTTTCCCCGGCCCCTACACACAAATGCCGACAAGCCCATATATGTATGGCAGATGAAACAAACCAACATGTGTACAGTTGTCTTATCAAACTGAGAAAGCCACAGTTTCTCAACTCTCACTCACTAATGTAATGAGTAAGTTTTCAGTCAGGTGTCTAGTTTCAGTACACAGCCGTTTCAGTAATCACACTCCCACAAGCAATTTCACTTCTAGCACTCTTAAGACTTAATAAACCTTTTCATTTCACGGTAAGACCTTATGAAGGTGCCTTATGGCCTCACAATTTACATTTTACTCACTATTTATCTCTAAAGAGGACTTAATAAGTTCCCTCTTAAGTACACAGGAGGTGAGCGTTACTATGGGGACGCAGAGTGTTCCACTGCGCTCTGCGGCTCTGAGGCCTGTTCCATTGTGGTGAGAGACAACAGCTGTCTTTACCTTTGGCAGGCAAACAGGCTCATTAAGGGCGGCCATGTTTGTTTTTGTGCCCGATACCTAGCCCTAAGCAAACACTGCCCTATCTCCACTCCACAGCCCTCGCAGTCTCAACATTTCCTTCCCTATTGTGGAGGGAGGCCCTGGCACGTTGAGCCGACCGTGCGTTTTCCCGCGAGCTCTGGCCAAGCTGCCAATGGCTCTCAAAGAATGCGTGGTTAATTGAGAAATTTAGTCGAGGTTCGAGCTGATGAAATGCTGAAATGCAGCTAGCGCATTGCAGAGATGCTATGAATGTTGTGTATGTGTTACATACGTAATGCATGCCATTATGCTGTCTGATATCACATCTTGTGGTATGTCACAACAAAGCCTTCTTTGTTTGTTGTGTCGTAGAAGTGATAAAGGCTTCATTATTTTGGAGTGTTCGTAGCTAACAGTAAAATCTGCAGTGAAAGGTTTCATTCGCATATTTTCTCCTCTTTCAGCGCTGTCTATGCCTTGACTGACAAGGCAGGTTTAAATTCATAACGCTTTGACAAAAATTCCATTTAAGAGGGAAAATGGCATTGAATGTCATTCCATTACTGCAAACTGCAAACATACGAAGACTTTAACCCAGAAGGCATTCACATTAACTTATACAAAACAGCAGAAAGACTATTTTCTGGCTTTCCTATCATTTATGTATTGGAGTATTTTCAGCCAGAGTACTTGAAGAGTAGTCCTCCAAAATGTACTCACTTATTTGATTTCATCCCTTTTCACCATTTGTCAAGCCCAAAGTCACAATGCATTGTGAAATGAGTCCCTAATGTGGAGTAATGAGGCTGTCATGGCAAAGCAATCTCTGCTTGTTTGAGTTTGACTCATGTCGTAGATTCAATTAAATCAGCTGAAGTCAAGCTGGCCGCAGGCCAGATCGGTAATGGGTGACCTCATTCAAACAATGCTCTGACATATTGAAACAATAAGAGGAAGGGCCTTGAGCCAGTTGCAAAAGCAAACTCCACTCAAAGGCGATAAGGTAGAAAAATGACAGTGCAGTCACCCAAGTGTTTTTGAAAAATTCATGTAGTAATGTGTCTTCAGGGGTGCTTGTGTTTTTCTCCTCCTCTTGGTGCCAACATTGGTGCTTGTGTAACCCTTCATGCTATAGTGCTGTGTGTGGTGATCCGTCATTTTGATCAAGGTGAACATGCAATCACAGACTTAGTGGAATATATTTTTTATGAAAAATACTCAAAAAACCAGCTATACTATAAGCAAATCATCTGATAAACAAAAGAAGAACGGCATCTTTAATATACCAAAGCACATAAACCCTGTGAGTGGAGTTTGCCTGTGGAACGTTGCCTACAGTTTCCTATGTACATACTGACAACAAAATTCCTGGAACTGTTGTGATCAAAACACCTAACATATTTTAACACAGCTGGCCCATTTCTTCTTTTGGAGGTTTATTTGCCCACAGAAGTCTAAACTGATTTATTTGGATGTTGTAATGCCTGGAATCTAAATCATGACACAAACACTCCCAAGGCTATGTAAACAACCTCTGCAGTTCCAATCTACAACCATGCTTTCTGAGTAATAACTTCAACGCCAAGGGCAAAAGTACTTCTCACTTTAAGAAGCGTCTGCACTGTCGTACAATTATCAGGGCAGGACACTCCTCAGTTTGAGTCCAAGGGAGTAGGTATCTTAAAGAAACTATTCTATATGCCTCTGTTGACAATACCAGTAAATAACAGTCTTTAAGGTACAGCGATCATTATGTTTAAATACTACAATTTTGAACAGATAGAAACGTTTCCAGTGCTTTGTAGAATAAACAGAAATGAGGTAATGAAATCAAAAGGGAACATCTTGCCTTACTCAGTCTTGTTTTTCTATTCACAGGGGCTATAGCAGTTACAGTAAACAGATAAAAGAGCAAAGTGGTGAAAAACACAAACACACACACACTCTCTCTCACTCTTACTCACACACACACACACACACACACAGTGACTGCACCTCATTAAGCGGCATTCCCTCTGGCCCTTATTCCATTAGAAATTAAAACTCGGGACAATTAGCGGCAGATTGGTCTCAGCTCAGTGCGCTATAGTCCTGCTCTCAAGGCACTGAGATGACTTAATTACAGGCTCATCTGAAAGCTGTACAATGGCACCGCGCTGGGGCACACAGTGAATACCTGGCAACCCGGAATCAGCAAGGGTCGGCAACAACAAGGTTCGACAGATGAAGGGAGGAAAAATAGCACTGTATACCGGCAAAAGCAACAGAATGTGTAAGCAAATTATGGCACAGGCAGAAGTGGTTTAATAAACTGTTGGCTGTGAAATACAGAACCTACAGAACTTTGCATTTTGGTGGCTCCAAATGGCAGTGAGAGGTAACTGTTTGAAAATGTTTAACTCATTAACAATCATGTGGTGTGACATCAGTAAACTGCACACAGCACGCTCATGTGTCTTGATACCAAAGGATACCAAATGGGCAAGAGAGGCAAAAGGTCTAACTGCTGTTTAGGAGACAGTTGTGTATTTCATCCTCAAGTTTTGATGTGTTAATTCCTGTGGGAGGAGAAGTGACCATAGCCAACAACAGAATTTAATTTGTTCAAATAGGCCAAATCATCTCAATTATTGGTGATGGGATACTCCTCTCTACTGCAGCCCCACTTTAATTTAGGCTGATAAGACGGGTGTATTTTTACAGAAAGATCTTGCCTAGTGCAGCTTTAAGTTAAACCTAAACAAAGTGTGGTAACTTTGATTCCATGGACTAAGTAAGCAAAGAATTTTTGTCAAAATCCCGAAAGAACATGCATCAGTAACTTATTCTTTATCTGCTTCATAAGTCTGCCTATGACAAGGACACAAAGCACATTTTCCTGTAATCGAGCCAACTGTAGTTTATGTAACAACTGACCAGTCTGCCCTTCAAGCTAGAGAGAGACAGAGAGAGCGATTTGATAGCTCCATGTACTTGCTCCGGTCACGTGACGCCCTGTCCCATTATATTGTGATGTTGTCAGAGGGGGAGAGGAAATGAAATGCCTTGAAGCAATGTACGATGTGTGTGTGTGTGCGTGTGTATATGTGTGTGTGTTGGGGGGGAGGGCATACATGTGTGTGTGTGTGTTTGTGTGTGTGGGCATGCATTCATGTGTGTGTGCATTAACACCATAAAGAGAACATGTGTGTGGTCCCAGAGGTCTCCAGCATTTGTCTGAAATTCACTCAGTTCTAATTGGTCAACCTGGGAGTTCTTGTTCTTGTTCATCTCGGTCCCATCATTGCACCTTTTGGCCCAAAACAGCGGCTAGTCTCTGATACACACAGTTTCCACACAGTTTCACCACTGCGAGAAAAAAAGAATCCATCAGGTCAAAAATTATTAAACACAACTTTGTGTAGGCCTGGTACTGTGGAATTGTCAACTCAAAAGTTTAAAATTTAAAATGTAAGTACAACAATAAATTTAAATTCAAACTGTGACTTTGCTAACATGCAAATCGACACTGATCCTCATAAATGAGTCTTAATGTAATTATCTTAAGATATGTTGACTACTGCAATATTAGCTGTCGTATTAGAGGAATATTTGGACATCTATACACTAAAATCCAAGCAAACCTGACTCTTTACAAGTTTCAACAATTGTCCCACATACTTCCAACTAGTTGAGTTAATGTTTAAAGCCTGAAGGCTCCAAAACGCATTGTCTAATAAATTATAATGTTGCCGTCCTGAACCTTTTTTCCTGTTTTTAGATATTAGGACTGAGCGTCCCTTTGGCAGTCAGCTGTATGTTTTTTTTAAAAATACATGTATTGGATGGTGGAAGTGCTAGCACATCATACTGTAATAATGTTTAAAGCTACTTTATTTGTTTACATTCAGCCGTCACACCTGTTGAGTGGTTCAAGATTGCATGAAATCAAGAATATTAAGGGGACATAATTTTTCCTCTTGACATGTAGAAAGCTTAATAGAAATATTGTTATAATCAGAGTGAGGCCAATAATTACATAATTGTGTTTATGTAAACATAGTGTCTGTTTTACAGTATTGAATTTAGATATTGAGAAAAGAAAGCACTTGGTTTTAACAATGGAAAAACTGAGGACAATGAGCGATGAAAGAAGCTGTTGTTTTTCGACAAGTCACAGTGTCAGTTGAGAATTTCCTTTGTGTGTGTGTCTGTGTTCAGGGGATGTTGCATGAATGGGCAGTCAGCATTTAGGGTTCAAAAGAAAACAGCAGCCTGAGCTCCTGGCTGCGTGAAAACCAAGGCTACGGTGCTCTGTATCAAGTGCCATTGTTTTGGTAATAGTAAACCTGGGGCACTTGCCAGAAGGCATTAGTCATTCATCTAACAAGTTCCACAAAGCAAACCACAAAGTGCTCCACTGTCGACTTCCTCTCATTGAATTTTGAGCACGAAAGCAAATTTGCAAGTATCTTACGGCAAGGTATAAACATTCTGATAACTAGGCACCTGAAAAATGGCTGCCATGTTTGTTTGTTTGTTTGTTTTTTCGAGGGCTCCTGACAGGAAGCCAGCTTGTGGGGAAGTGTGTGGTTTGGGAGAGAAGAAGGGAGGTGGCGAGTGAAAGGCGGATAGGAGGGGATTAGGGCGGAGTGCAATTTTTCAGCAGGCCAGGCATACGACATGATCTCTAATTACCCACAAAGCACTGTGTAACCCGAGCCACAGATTAGGCAGCATTATCTGGCTTAATAAAACATGACCATCTCTCGGTTTGCCCTACCGAGTTTCACTCCCTTTCCCCTGTCCTGTCCTACCGCCACAAACATTTGTTTCTGCCGATGACATTCCCAGTGCCTTTGCTCCGAGGCCGAACTGCAGCAACAGGTACCAAAGCCCAACAAGGCACCTTCAGTCTCTGGAAAACAGAATTAAGATTGAGACGCTCCCCTGATAAAATGCCAAAGTCAAACTCCCCAACAATGGCCCTGCTTCCCATTATCAGGGCTCTTCATTGAATCATTGATTCTATCTCCAGCTGCGCCAAAATAGCATGGCTATTATGTTTACCAAGGTTATATTTAGACTTTTTGACATTGCCACGTCTCTTGGTCCCTTTGTCTTTACATGGGGTTTTACAAGCACTGTGGGTTATGGCTGAAGAGGGCTAATTGGCTGCTAGCTATTTCGGTTGATTTGGTGAGTTAAGGCCTGACAGAAGCAAGTCCTCCTCACTGCAGTGTGTTTCCAGCCTCAAACATTCCTCTTTTACCAGCACTCTTTCATATCCCCTGGTCTGATCACATACTGGTTGCATATGCACACACACACACACACGCACGCACACACACACACACACACACACACACACACACTTTTGCCCTCATGCACAGGCCTGTACAGAGCAGCACATTCACACTAAGGTGTAAGCAACACACATGCACTAGCATGCATGAACATGTGCATGTGCATGGACACACACATACACACATACACACACACTCACTTGCTTCGTTCACGTGGGTTGTGCCAGTAAGTGCTGCTCTAGGCTATGGTTTTTCACTACTGTCTACTGTGTTATTAACAATTCTATAAAAAGCTCTGCTCAAGTTTCCCTTTCCTGTGTGTTTGCAGTGTTAACAACCCAACCAAGTTGCTATGGGGTTGTTGATGCCTAGTTATAGAGGGACGGCCCTCGATAACATAACACCATTGACCATGTCATAATTTCCAAAATCCTACTTTTCTTTCCTCTGTTTATTTTTCTTAGCGACATCACTCAACAGCATGGCTCATGGCCAGCTTGAGACTAAATAGGTCGACAACACAAAGAGAGGGCCTCTTTCTCTCTCTTTCCCTCCCTTTCTGTATCCACAACTCTCCTCTAACCTCTCTCTCTGCCTCTCTCCCTCCCTTTTTCTTGATACCCCTCTCTAACTCTCCTCTGACCTCTCTCTCCCTCTTTTTCCCTCTCTCTAACTCTCCTCCAACCTTCCTCTCCCTGTCTCTCTCTATTGCTAGTCTTTTTTCTCTCTGAGACAATTGCCATGCCTTACCCCATTAATATTACCATTGCAATAACTAAAAACGTGGTATTACCAATGCCATGTACTGTACACTCTGTCTCTCTTTGCCCATTGTAAATGATCATGGCGCTCATCATTAGCTCTCAAAGAGGAAGAATGAGCTACAGTTTGATTACCTCGGTGGCTCCGTGGGCGCCTGCAGTCTCTGCTGACTGAATTGGACGCAGGCGATCATTGCCTTCCACAGGCAATTATATCTTCCTGCTAAATATGTCACACATAATAAACACATGCTCCTGACAGACAAGGGACGAGGCGAGAGAGACACAGCTTGGGAAAGAGGAAAGAGAGCAAATTGAGGATCATATGGATTTATCAACCCTGTCCTCCCCAAGTGGAAAACTCTCTCAGTCCAGATCAATACATGTCAGCGAATTCATGAAACATACCAGTGCTCAAATTAGCAAACTCCAAGATGTGGTGATAAATGACATCCCCACATCTTTGAGTTCGCTTGAGTTTGTTTGACATATCTAATGGGATGAATCTACAAAGATGAGGCAACATTTCTCACAGAATTGAATTGTCTCAATATTCAAATTTTCATAGATTTCACTCTTTCAATATTCAGATCATTGGACATCACATCCACAGTTGCCTGTGTTATTCTGGGTTTAGACCATTAATTGAACTTTCATATGGGTACCCTCCCTTCAGGCCACAGCGCAAACATGGCACTGACACCAGGCCGATAATATTTGTAAAGGATATTCAGTGAAAACAAGAGAGGGAAAGAGCCTTAAATCCCTGGCAAGGAGCTTGCCATGGCCCATGGTGTTTGCACAGGACATACCTCAGGAAGCTGAGACAACTGGGAATGTTTGTCCAGCTTCCAGCCTCTTCCATGCATACATACATACATACAGGGCCCAAAGAAGGAGCCCTGTGGCACTCCTTCCCCTGTTACACTTTCCCCTCCCTATTTGTCTGTGTTTGTTTACCATCAGCTCACAAACATTGGCTGGCGTCTGAATGTAGGATGCTAGCCGATATTTACAATATACATGTGGTGTACAGCTTTCCCAGTCATCCTCTGAGGATTCACTTGTGTGCCTTTTGTTAAACAAAATAAAATTGGACTAACATGAGAGCCTCATTTTAAAATCCCTTGACTGAACGGATCAGACTTCCAGTAATCTTGTTGTAATTTTTGTTTCAGTGCAACTGAGGTTAAAATACTAGCAAAAGAACAACAAAATTACCCTCCATGTTTAATTTTTATGACATTACAAATGTATGAAATCACGCTCAACTGATGAACTCTTATTAAACCTCAGCTTCATCAGATACAACATCCAAAGTCAGCTTTTTCCATAATTAGCATGCATGAGCCAATAAAAAAATCCTGTATTTCATGGGATCCATTTCTGCTTTGTGAATTTGTCTGTCCCAGACATAGATAGATAGATAGATAGATAGATAGATAGATAGATAGAAAAATAAATTAAAAAAAACATATAAACAAATAAATACCTAATTTAATGGATGTACTGCATTACTCGCACATCAATTTTAACATGCCGCGCTATTGACTTCTGAGCGCTCACAACCATTAACAAACATAATCAACACTTAACGAAACACCCAGGGGCCCACTCTGCAGCAGGTGCTGGCACAGTTTCTGTTTCTTTCTTCTTCTGCAGGTAGAATGAGAATGGCATCGCGCTGCCCCATGGGAAGGCCCAGGCTGACTAATGCAAGCATACCAGAGTGGCCGACTGGTCTTAATTATGGCAGCAAACGCTGAGGGGAAAGCACTAGTACCCATCAACAAGCAAGAAGCTCAGATTGCCAGGCCCACTAATTAGCACATGGGATAACCCCCCCGCCCCCACACACACACACACACACTTGCTATCACTCTTCGTCTCTCTCTAGCACACATTCAGCATATATCAAACATTGCATTTACAAGCCACACATTTTCAGACAGGACATCTAAATAGTGAAAAGGCTATTTCATAAACATATTCCTAAGCATTATTCTTTTTTTTATTATTAGCTCTTATCAGTATTCATGTCTGTTTTTATCAGTCAGAACCGATCTCAAAAAAGAAAACCCTGAATTTATTTTTTTTAATCACAGAAAAACAGATGTAGGCAGAGTGTGGCTGCTTGGGAAAAGGACTTTTTCACACTGAGTCACCTGGACAAAAAAAAAAAAAAAAGACAAGAAATCTCGAGCCATATGCAGGCTCTGTAACGCAGCCAATGTCAGAGCCAATTTCAGTTTTATTGAAATGATTTCAAATGGTCAGAATCCCTATTAAAAATCTCCTCTGTGTGTTTGGGGCAGGGCGAATATGATTTAGTGGCTGTTTTTGCTCTGCCCCTGCTCTCTGTGTGTCACTGGCCCTTACTGTGGTATGCATGGCCTTCCTCTGCACAGGGCTATGAAAGCAATTGTGATTGTGATTCCGTAGTCAGCAAAACGCTTGAATGGCCCCGAGTTAGCATGCACAGGCACACAGACACACACACACACACACACACACACACACAGACACTGACACACACACACACACACATATAGACACACACAGACACACACATGCACTGTGCCCGTACTGGGCCACTGATTACTTCAACCCATTTGACTCTCGCTCATCCTTTGATTCTCTCTCTGTCTCTCTCTCTCTGTCTCTCTCTCTCTCTCTCTCTGTCACATACCACAGAGTTTGTCATTAGCTAATAGCGACAACACCGCTGGCCCTAGGACATGAACATATACAGCTTGCATTACAGGGCCTGCTTCATTTATCAGGCATGTAAGTGCTACTTAGAAGATGTTATAAATAACTCTTGTACATTTAGTCAAAACTATAGCTATAAAAAAACATCTCCTCTGTTGCGCCTGTTTTCTTTCAGGTCAAAAACAGACTAGGATGAGCAGTGAAACCTGCATGGAATCATGATGGAAATTCACTGAATATGTTAATACAAAGTAATCAAACCTTTGCTCAACATATACAAGGTGATCCCGTAATAAAAGACAAAACCTATCCAATGAGATACGGCATTCAAATGGAGCCAGCCAGCTTATCTGTGGTAGAGGAGACCACCAAAGTAACAAAGCCAGCTCTTCAGTCATACCCTATCTAAGCAGATATCAGTTGTTGGGAGGATATATGAGCTGGGTGGGGCCTGGGTGTACAAACACAGGGCCTACTCTGCGCTCTGTCCTATTGCCATGCTGTAGACAGCACCCCACCTCAGCACCAGCAGTCAGCAGTGTTTGATTAAGGTATTCAAATAAAGCAGCAGACACTGTGTACCCATTTCCCAGAGCAAACCAAAAGTGCTGGACAGACGAATGGCCATAGTATAATTACAGTTGTACATGTTGTACGTGACAAGAAGCTTTAGGAGCCTGTATACTGTCACTGCTTCCTACAGTACACAAAGTTCAAATTAGTGTACTTAGTGTAGGGTGCAGTATATAGGTACCATATAAGTACCATGCAGCATGTGAGGTAGAGCAGACAGCATTAAAACATGGCACAGTTTCATATTACCATCAGAGCACAAAGCTGTTAGTAATGGTATTATGTTATTTCTAGGCTGTGGGAGAGCACCAGAGTTAAAGAGTCAGAGAGAGACACTCACAGTGAAATAGAGAGAGTATTCAAAGTATTGAAGTAGACATCTTGAGGGTTATTTATGGGCCTTTGTGAATCGTCTCAATCTACACTTAAGGCATCTTCTATGTTCACTTTATCCATCCCTTTCTTTCCATTCTTCAGCCTTTTCTGTTTTACAGTCCAGTAATGCTACAGGCTGGGTAAAAAACAATCTGCCCTCAAACTGATTCATTTAAATCGTATGTGGCTAGAAGAAAGATTTGGACATTATTTAGGAACAATCCATAACAAATCTGTTACAGTAAAATATTAAAATGAAATCTGGGAAAAGATTCACATTTCCTCCTTTCAAGACGTTTTTGTCAATATCAGCAGCTGAAATGATTCACACAGCTGCTGATGATCATAGTGGTTGATATAGTCATTACCACCAGATTGAAAAAGGTGTGGAAGATTGAATCCATCAAAACTATCAGTGATCAAGGCATGCACACGTACTATTATGAATGATAAAAAGCTGCTACTCCATTTGAGCAGTGTGACAAAGGCTGAAAGCATGGCAGCAGCACACGTGCTCCCCTGAAGTCACATAAACTTGCTAATTACTCAAACAAGGCTTGTGACCGCACACAGTGTCGAGAGCAAGTCAGTGGCACACAAAAAGGTTTGCAAATAAACAGACTGTAAAACTGAAAATACAAGCACATGCTCATGTTTTCCAATTAAGCTTGCTTGTGACTCAGATTAACATTGTGAATTTCGGAGCGATAAAAGGAGAAATGTTTTCTCAGGCTGTAAATTGCTTTTTTTTATAGGGATACTGGAGCAGCCAGAGAGGAGTAATGTCGCTAAGTTTCAATATGGTTGCCAGAATGCCACCGTCTTACCAAAAGCCTCTTTTTATGCAAATGAGGTTGACCCTTAGCCAATCTTATTATCCCAGCAGAATATACCAAACTTCAACCAGGAGCCAACATATCCACTCGTGAGACACTAACAAATTCAAACGAGCCACAAACCAAAATATTCCCATGAATATGCAAAACAAGCCCATAAAAACATTTGACCTTAACACTATGATTAGCCTTTTGCCTCCACTCTGCTTAAGAAAGAGTCATGGGCAGAATATGAAATGGGCAGCCGGAGCTGTCAAAGATGATTAGCAGCAGGCAGATCTGATGCACAGATACCACCTACATAAGAAATCAGACGCCTCTCTAATGTCACAGCCAGTTTGACAAGCGTTTGAAGAGAGGAACTTGACCTAGTGCACTGTGTTAACAGGACACCAAATGATCCCCGCTGGTCCCTGGCTCATTTGCAATGCTAGTGAAGGTAGTTAGTGTTACATGTGTGATGATAGCGAATTATACCTCCCCTTGTGGAAAGAAACCCCTACTTCCCTCAAGCCAAGCAGCCCATGCCTTATTATGGGATATGGGATTCAATAATTCAAATGAATACTTGGAATTTTGAGGGACTCCACACTTTTACGTCTGTGACAACTGTGTGTTTGGTATTCACTTTCTCCCCCTCGTGATCGCACTTTATATCATTTAACATCTACTTTCTTTGTTTCCAGGATTCAAGCAGTGTGTGATATCAGCATATTCTCAGGATTATCCGCATGGAGGATGATCCTAATTCGTTTGACCTACAAAAAAGATAGCCTATGTGGAGGAGACAGTTATATGAGCCCATTTGCGTGTCACAGGTGTAAAACCTGCCTCTCAGAATTACTTTGGATTATCAGTAAATGTTTTCTGCAGACCTATTTCATCTGTGATCTGATAGGGCTCGCTAAATGGACTGTGTCTTGATTGCTTTTTTTCCCCCCTATTTCTTATTTGAACTAGCCTTGTGCTACCAAACCTATGGAAAGCTAATTATAGAATCCTTTTTGAGACCTCTAAGAGAGAGATGAAAATCTTTTCAAGACCAATAGGTTGATTACTGGAATGTTCCTTTCAGTTACAGAAAATTTCCATTGCCCACACACTGTTAAGACAAACACCATCAAGTGTGTTTTGTATCATTCCCTCATTGTCGTACATGATGCCATCTTTATCAGAGAAAGCAAACCACTTGCACTTCAGCAGAAGGCCAACGTCCAAAGCCTTTTGATATTTGTATGCCTATATTCCAACCATGGTAAGTGACAACATAACCTAATTCAGTGATTGTAGATGGTCGAAGTGCAGGTAAAAGTAGTGCAAGACAGTTAATTAACAGCTTTAAGGTGTTTAAAAAATACTATAATATTCCTATAGAGACTAATATTGTGTTTGTGGTAATCAATAGTGCGTTTGTACTGATGTTATCTTACTTTGTGGTATTTTTATCTCTATATGGTATCACTTTAATATTCCTAGAGACGTCACTATCAATATCACTTTTGCTGTGATATTTGTATAGCATCATTCTATTCGTTATAATAGGATTACTTTATTTTTTCTTAAGGGTTCAAACATTAAGTCATATTTTAATATTCATGTGTTGTTTCAAATAGACAGGCCACCTGCGCACTTGCAACAGAGCCAGTGCAGGTCACAAACCAAAAGCCGCGCGGTGTCAAAACTGAGCGAGAAAAGAGTGATACTTCTACCAGTCAGCCTCTGTGGTTTCTCGTTACAAAGTAATTAACAGTACATTACTGGCACACATCCATTTAATCATTGAACTCACAGTGGGACACCATGTTGGCTATAAGAAATCATTCAGAGGGAAGATAATGTTGGAGCGCTGAGCAGAGTGGGGCAGTATGGATTCCATACAGCCCCTGGTATTCCACATCGGGTGGGACACTCACTGCCAGCTTTGTGCAACCACAACTGCACAGTTTGAATGTGGAAATGACATAATAACCATGTTGGTTAGAGTAAGAAAAGTTGGGCTATACATTATTTCAGGAACAAAATATACGATGATTACAGGTTTCAGTCTAAACTCTTTAGTAATACCAATTGTGTGTCCCGTCCCGAACTAAATTAAAAACGGCCCGTCCAAGTTCAGGTCACCGTATTGGTTGACACTTGACATGGTATTTTTTTTTTTTTAAGAGCCCGTGTAGCTTGTGTGTCTGGAGCAAGTGCGTGTCTGTGGATAAAATGCATCCAAACCATGCGTTTGCATTGCGTAAATGTTGTATGCTGTTGAACAAGAATCGTAGGCAGGTGAGACAATGAGCGTCGGCTTTATATGCAGCAGCAAAATGCACTCGGGCAACACAGTGTAGGCTACTATTTACCTTGTTCGAGTGGTAATAGTCCAACGAGCTCAGACAACTTGGATCAGTCGGTAGGGAGCATGAACCCACACTTGCCGGGGGCGCAGGATAAAATCTCACGTCCATCTCAGGGTGTGCGAGACTGAAGGCATGAAATCAGTTTCAGTGTCTTTGACTCACTATTGTCTAAGCAAACAAAAAGCAAAAGAAGGAGAGAAAGAAAAAGAAGTGGGTTGAGTTTCTCGGTACACTCTTCCCTCACATCCGTTCGCGGCCGAACTTCGGCACCAACTCTGGTGATGCGCAGTCCTCCTCGCAGCCCGCACCAGGATGCGAAACATTCACTCACTCAAAGGGGAGAGTAAAAATTACATGCATATGCACGTGTTGGCAAAACTATCCCGTTGTTCCAGAACAAATAAAAGAAAACCTCCAACTTAGATCCTTTCTTAGTGCGTCTTTTTTAAAAGGCTCAACACGAGCCCATAAATTTGCAGCCTCTATTTTTCCACTGGTCTCAGGACTCCATAGGCTTTGTTATGGAGGTGCATATTCTTGCATTGGTTCCAGGACAGAAGTGGTTGGACTGTTCTTCCCTATGCCATGCGACCTCTGCCGATAATAAACGGGAAAGAGGAACGGAGGGAGAAGGGGGAGGGGAGATTGGTGGCTGCCTTGGCAACCGCTCTCCTTTCTGCAACTGCGCGATTCTGATTAGCTGGAAATGTAGTAGTGTGCACGGCTGTGCATTATAAAGCGCACACTGCTTCCATCAGCGCCTCAAAAAGGTTCCATTTGGGTTATTGTGCCAAGGCGAATGGGAGGAGGCTGGACAGACTCTCTCTGTAGTTAGACCATGTTTTTATGTCTTCTTTATTTACATGCCTATAACCTGAACCTGTTGTGTTTAATGCCGACAGCATCTGATTATGCAAAGCCCATCCCAATCCATAGCCTAAAGCAGTGAGCAAAATTCACTTGGATAGGCCTCTGTGTATAGTACTGCTATTACTGCAACGCCTATGAATAGGGTAATGGGGAAACAACTCTGATATATTTTACTCACAAAGTGCAGTGGGTTTTTGTTAGGTTAATAATGTTTTACGGATTTTAATGTTCTCAATTAGTTTGTTTATTTCATCATAAAGTTGTTTTTGTATTTCCAGCTGTACTTGCATTTTCAAATGATTTAGTATTAAAATTATCTTAAAATAAGCTTAAAAATACATGAAACATACATTAGAGCAGAAATACTGCATAGTAAGGTATTGCCTTCAATACGAGCACATAACAATGCAGTGCAATACACTTATTGCAGTGAGCACTTTCAAAAGTGTGTGAAATACAGTATGCTCAGGGTGGAATATGTACGAGGGGGCTTAATCTTCTATTGCCACACAGTTGCAAATCTGTGTAGGGAGAAGCCGGGGCTGTGAGAGCCTTTGACAGCTCACTGAATGTGATGGATAGCGCTCCCTTGCCCTGTGATGTGCATGCACATTTGATGTTGAAATGGCCTATCCATGGGACCATTGTCTTTCAATCATGTCAAGGCAAAGTACAGAACAGAACACATTTTCTGCAGCCTGGCGTTATTACTATACCACAGTTTACAGCACAATCCATACACTCAGGCTGCACAGAAATGTTTTTTATTCTCCTAATGCTACACCATTTCAGGAACCTAATTTTATCTATTTCTACGCTACTTTGGCATTAAAAAAAAATACTGTGATTTCCTCCATTCAGTCACACCGTATCACTCCTCAAAATTGTTGCAGATAGGTTTTCATTAAGGAAACCTGGATGTGAATATAACACGTAACACTGAAAGGGGTACAATTGCTTTTACACAAGCTATGACAGCAGCATCTGCCCACTGCTGCGGCTCTTAGGTGCCCAACTTTCACAGTTTGAATGGGCTTGTCATAATATCAGCAGACCTATTACATTTGGAGGTAACCTCTTTATATTATAATGTGGGTCTTCCCTGGTAGGCATGTCCTGCCACTCTCCCCATGCAGCCCCGGCACACACAGGGTTAACCACATGGCTCGGTGCCATGGCTTCATGGGAATGGAATGTGGAGTGCTGTGTGTGCAGGGCTCCTTTCCCAGCATCCCTCACTGCCCAGGCGCATGCTAATGATCAGTATTATTGAAGCACAATTGATGGGCTAGCAACCAAACAAGAGAAACTAATTACTACTAAGGCTTTATTGTCCTTTAATTACTGAAGCTCTATGGCAATTAGTGCTACACAAAGACACTACCCTACTTTAATCCTAAATAAAATGTGATGTAGATGAAAAAATTTGGAAGATGAAAGATAGATAACATAATTTGGCTTTCGGTTCGTTCTGCTGCTGCGGAAAAAGACAGAAATGATGGTTGATGAGTAAAGTGTAGAAGGGTGAAAGAGTTGCTTAGTGTTGAACCAATTTAAACTGAAAATCAACCCAAAACAGAATCCACACATGATATTTCTATGACCTTGGACAGCTAAACCAGAAACTGTTAACGCCAAAGCTAGAAAGCAGTGAACCAAGGCTGTAGTGTGTGATGTCACCAAAACATGATTTCTAAAGCTGTTTTAATGACAGTGAACGGTGACTTTGTGGAGTCATGCACTGACTGTTTTTAGGTTTTACACCCACAAGGTTTATTTCATACTTCAGTGCTAACTGTTCAGAACTAGTATGGCCAGGGAAAGTGACAACTAGCATCCACATTGGTTGTGCAAATTGGTTTGAAAATTACTATTTATTTCCCATTGACAAATACAAAATATTTTCGCATTAACTTTAGCAGAACAGTCATTTTTAAATAAATTAAGTCATGAATTAAGGTCACTGTAAATTGTTCATTGAAAATATTTTTTCCTATGGAAATGGAATGCCTGTCATGTGTAATCAAATGTATTCTGTATTATCATTTTATACAATTTTTGTATAATATTTTGTATATGATTTTTGTAAAATGTCCCTATGGAACAGTCAAGCCTTTCTTGCTGAGTGTTGAACGTAAACACCAGGGGGTCACATGATTATTTTCCCTCTGAAACAGCTTTGCGCATAAGTTCAAATTTATTCTAGTTTTGGAATTAGCATAACCTAGTTTTAACATCGCTACTCGCTACTGATTCATGCAGCACCACTAAAATAAAAAGTTTCAGTACACAAAATAGTTACAACATAGTATGAAGACACCTGTTTATGCAAGCCATGGGAAGGCATTCATAAACAATAAAGTCACAAATTTTCACTCACATAAATGAAGCAATTTTATGCCATTTTTCAAATCTATATTTGCCAATCCATATTTTCAACTGCAAACACAATGCTAAGTGGCTCATATTGGTTTGCATCTTAAAAGCTTGGTAATCACAATGAGAAATACTTTGAATCTGCCCTAACTACTCGTGATAAAACCAAATTTAATTGCTAATGCCTCTGGTAAAGTCCCAAACTCAAAGCATACAGCTGGTGTAACCCAGTCCAGTTCTAGAGAGTGTCAATTGGTGAGATCCCTGTCAGTTTTATTTTTGGTTTCTATTTAACCTTAATTTAACCAGGCAAGTCAATGAAGAATAAATCCAAATTTACAAAGATGGCCTGGCAGAAAACATGATAAAAACCTAAATTTTGAAAGAGACAGTAAAGTAGCAGAAGCATGGCTGGACAAACACACATGAGGACTTAGAGACAGCAAACAGCACAACAGTTTGGCTTTTTTTTCAACTATGGGACGGATTTGTTCCTGTACACAGATCCAGTTTCAACTCAGTGTTGACGAACTACACTAGCTAGTAGTTTAACTACATTTTGCAGAAGCTTGGTGGTTCTTCAACTAACTTCAAATTTGGATTTGGGTTTTAATAGTTTATTATTTTTGAGGTGTTGTTACTGCAACTATGTTTGGCTATAAAAGAAGGGAATTTCTTTTAGTCATCGATTTTTTAAATTATTGTTATTATTTTTTTTGGCCTGGGAGAAAGTTGTCTGAGTGAAAATGTAGGAGTGATGGACATGACATACAAAAGAAAACTAACATTCTTTACACTTCTTCCTGCGATGAACCCAGACAGGGTTATTTGGTTTGCAATTACGTCCAGAGTCTGGTTTCTGGCTGCCAGCTGTTGGAGTGTGGGCATTATAAACACCGTGAACATTCATACACTTCAAATAAAATACAGGTTTTGCTAACATCCTTATCAGTGGTATTTTTGCAGACATACAGTATGATTTTGTGATTATATGACATTGCAGATGTATGATATGATCATTTTTACAAGGTGGTTTGCACTACTTTTTAAAGTAAGTTTAGCTAACAGAACTGTATTTCTCTTGAGGTTAGCTTTGCTGTAGTTCAGCTTCTGATATAAATAGTAGCTTGTAAAACTATACTTTCAAAGTAGCTGATTAAAGTAGCTGATTACAGTATCCAAGATCATGAATATGTATCAGGTTTTGATGTGTATTTTTTAAAAAGTTCAAGGCAGTGAGTTCAACTGTAGCACAGTCATTATGTTATCTTAATATGACACGGTGACTGTAGATGTATTTGCATTCAATCATATCAATAATAAAGATGACTTTTTAATGGAGAGTCCCTCATCTTCTCTTCCATGGTCTGTAGATCATATGAATCAAACAAAAATAATAGTCGCTTTGTTCTTGCTTGCCTTTTCGCTCATAAATGCTCTGACATTCTGTCAAACTAGTTTTTCTGCATGATGTACATGACACACCTATAGCAGCTGTGCTGTACGAGTCATAATGTACTCATGCCATCTAGCTCCCAGCTTAATTTGTTCTGTTCATGCAAACTACATACCTATAGGCAGCTATGGAAAGGGATATGTAAATGATACCCATATGCTGATCCCTCTCTCTCTCTCTCTCTCTCTCTCTCTCTCTCTCTCTCTCTCTCCCTCTCTCCCTCTGTCAACACATTACAAAAACACATTTCCTCCCATTTAAAATAAGAATGATGAGTTACACAATCCTTAGTGCATACAGTATAACGTTGTATAATACAATTTTAGAAATAGACACACATGTTTTATCAATTTTTTGTTTAACAAGTCTATAGCATACACAAGGTTGTTTGATTTTTATGATTTCACTCCTCATACAGCAGTTAGCTGGTGATAGCAGCATGCTGCCTTGGTTGTATGTCTCTTCCAGGTATATTTGAGCTGTGCATTTTCAAAACATAACAACCCACTGAGTTCTATATAATACTATAATCTATAATCTGTAATCATCGAGTTCTATATAATACTAATCACACACTACCTGTCTGTTGAAAAAACGATAATGATAATAACTCTGCAGGGCATTTGAAGATAAATTCTTCTGAGGGCCATGTGAAGGCAAAGTTATTCAAAGTCAAAGGTTATTCATGAATTTAGAATAATGTGAGAAAAAAATAAAATAAGTCAGTGAATTTGTGTCAATAGGCCTCCTTGAATGGAGTCAAGGAATAAGCATGAAAAATAAGATTTACAGCCCACTGCTGGTGCAACGAGTTGAAATAAAAATCAGTTTGGGATGTAAAGGGCAGATGGAAGCACCTTAGGATTTCCAAAAACACAGACTCTGAATCTCCCAATTACCTGAGGGGATCTTAGGAGCGGTAGTCTGGGCCGGCCAGCTGACCCTTGACCCCCTGTGCCAGGTCATGGCGACCCTGCTTATTTCGAGAGGGCATGGGAACCAGTTATGTGGCTCGAGTGTGTCAACATTCTGGTCTAAGAGGACAAACAGTGGTTGAGATAATGTTTCTGGGATCGCACATTCACTTGAGGACTGAGAGCAATCGGCTGCGTTTCCCCTGCAATCCTGAATGTCATGCATGTTAAGTGTGGTAGTGTACAGTATGAACCATAGGCCAATCTTCTTTTGCTCTTTCTGGATTCCTATTGGAACAGATGTAATGGTCCTATAATGTCCTCAATGCAGCTCGACAGACAAGGAGGTCATGGCCTAGTTTCCCCAGAGGTCAGCAGCCGCTCCCATACTCCACTGCAGGACATGCTGGTGTAGGACTTTAAGCCTCTGACATCTGAACCACTAAGAGATTACGTCCATGTGTGGCGTTTCTTGATTTATTCCATACATGGAAAATGCCGACTCCAGACAGAAGTCAGATATGCCGGTGAATTTTGACCTAACATCCAATGAAAATGCTGGGATGTTATTTGGGTGACATCATGTCCTCATTGTGTCATCCACCTTGCAAATCACCCTCAAGCATAATTAATGGAAATCACCAAAGGGCTTGCATGCATTGACTCTTGATTTGGTAAAAGAGAAGTGTATACGTTTCCCCTCTGCGTGAAGGGCTTGAGGAAGACAGAGAAGCACAGTGAAAAAGAGAGCAGACTTGTCAGTCTGACCACGTTTCATTTAGCACTTCATTTCAAGGAAATTCAAGAGACTCCTTTAATTGCCTATAGCATTTCAGCTCTCATTTGGGGAAGAATGTATTGCAGTCTGCAGGAGCTTAGCTCAATGTTTTCATATCATCAAAAAGGCCAACATTTACACATGGTGATAATGTCAAGTGAGCTAAAGTTTCATTTTTTGAACACTGTTTGTATAAACCTGGGAAAGAGTGTTGTTTTGATTGCCTGTGTTTGGACAATGCATGATCAAAAGCAAGTGAGTGACATTTGCTTTTGATCTTTTGCATTTTGGACATGATTTATCAAATGCATATCAATCAGTGCATGTTTTGTGCACATGTAGGAAAACAGGCTCTATTCTTATTTCTACTAGACAAAGCGCATGGCATCATTTGCTAGTGAAAATTGTTTGTCATTCAAGCAGAGGAATTGTGGCTCATTCCTATATAAAGAAATCTGAGTATCCAATCATGGCCCTTTTCAGATGAGCAATTAGGTGTCTTTTTGAGAGTACTGTAGCTCAAATTATAGATGTTTTTACCCAGTGAAAAAAACACCACAAGTCTAATTTGAATTCAGGCATCATTTTATGTGACCTAACTGTAATAGCGTTAGTAGGTCAGACGTTTTGTTATATTATTATTTATTACAGCCGTTTTATTTTTGTATCATCCTTTTTCATTAGCTGTATGCCGTCACAGCCTTGCAGTAAACTGATGCTAAAATCCTCTATTTGTGCTGATCTTTAGATATAATACTAGCATCGTTTTCTCTAAAAACCCCATCCATTTTCACTGTCTTCTAAATTCAAGACATGATCTACAGTCCGGATGCAGATCCTATGCAATCTCTATCATGCATGGTGGTGAAACGATGCTTTTGCTTCTCATGTTCCATTCACTGATTAAATGAAGCATGCTTGATCTTTATCCGGGCTGAAGTATGATGCCTCCACTGGCCTCTATCCAGGTCCTGTAGGCTATAAAATAAGGAGAAAAACAGGGGAAATTTATTAGGGACATTCAAATGGTTTGGATGGCCTCAAACCTTGGGAAGCAGAGGTGTGTTTAATCCAAATATGCTGGGTGTTAATCAGTGGGAATGAATGTGAAGTCTGTGTTGTTATTTCCATGGCCCTGGTTCCATGTTACCAGGGAATGCTAAGTGAATATAGTTTGGCGAAAAGTCAACCAGTCCAGACGGCCGGTAGTGAACCAACTAACAGTATTTACACTTTAGTCCATCGCTTGTTTGATCTGCAAGACGAGAGCGAAGAGAGCAGACTTTTTTTTTCCCCCCATTGATTTCTGGATCAAAGTTAAATATAAAGGAATTTGCGCAAGGTCAAGAGTCTTGATTCAGAAATGCATGATTTTTTTTAAAACAATTCATGAAAGTACTTTCAACCTCAATGCTATTCTGAAGGACAACCAGTTGGATTAAGGTTTTCAGATGCCAAAGCTCATGAAAGAAGTCAGTTAACCCTGAAAAGATACCGGTATTTATTGAAGTTTGAATAAACGAAACTGAAACGAAACTTTGCTGCAAAAGTCACTCGAATGCAGAGTGAATTTAGTATTTAACAGTCAAACAAATCAGTGCCGTGTTCCTGAGGCACATTCTCGTTCTGCCTCTGCAGTTAAAATATCAAAGGGGGGTAAAGGGGGGGTTCACAGTTGCTTTATAATGGACAATAACATTATAATCTAACTCCCCAAGTGTATTTTTGTGGTCAGAAGTGGTACTGATTATGAGATAGGTCGATAAAGTATTCAATGGTCAAATTTAAATAGAAGGCTAGGCTAACTGCTCGTTCTCATGCTGGTAGTGTGAGGGACAAATTATGGCAATTTTTCACTAAGCAAGCATCAATGTCACTGTAAAACAACTTATATCAAACAATCCAAGGTTTTGCTGCTCTCAGTAGAAACCCCCATAGGAGAAGTGCGTACCTAGCAGCACACTAATCTATGTTTTCTGATGCATGTGTGATGGAGAGCCAAACTAGACTCGATATTCGCGCTCGGTGTTGATTTCTCGTGAATCTCCACCTTCCCCTCATTCTTCCTGGCATTAAACAACTGGGAGATTTTAAAGAGATGGTTATGCAATTTTTTTTTTTTTTTTGCCCGTTGCAGGGAAGGTAGCATGAGGCCTGAGTGCCTTATATAAGCTCACTTAATGCTGACAGTGTTTGCCTCTCTATTTGTAGACATTGATATCAGTCCGGAAGGAGTGGCATCATCGCAACAATGGAAAGCGGGATGGTGAAAATAGTTTCTCATTGGATCCCTTGAGAGATTGGAGATTAGAGCTGTATTGACACCACCTTGCAACAGGATGAGGATTTTTCTCTTGGAGCCAGACAGAGTTGAGCCAAAGTAGATATATGGTTCTCTGTGTTGGACATGACTGCCAGTAAAACAAATGCATGAATAAAATATGGCAATGGGACATGTTGTTCAACACTCTGTGGGAACAACAATATCCTTTTAAGAGTAATTTGACTTAGGCTGTTTCTCCTCACCAGCCTGCCCCTTATCTCTTTCTTTCTTTCTTTCTTTCTTTCTTTCTTTCTTTCTTTCTTTCTTTCTCCATGTCCTCTATATCCTTTTTATATACGCAAGTGTCACACTCACTCACAGACCCAAGCACGCACGCGCACACACACACACACACACTCACACACACACACACACACACACAAAGACATACATTTTCAAGGGTGAGAGAATGTTACATTGCCATTACCACTGAACACAGAGGCTTGGGGGAGAGAGAAGAAAGAGGGAGGGAGGGGGAGGGGGTAAAATCCATCAGATTTGATAGCATGGTGATGTAGATAATGTTTTCTCTCTCAGCCCGGCTCAGAGAAAAGAAGGCACAACACAACCACTTTCACTTTCTCACACCCTCTGTTTTGAATGAAAGGGAGCACAATGTACCGGGTTCGTACATCTGACAAGTCTCTTTGTGCACAAACACTGTGCCCTTTACCTATCACACTGATTGCCCCGCCGTTATATGATTTAATGATAAAACACATATACTCTTAATCCAGCTACACAGCTCTGGCACAGAAACCCAGGCTATAGACGATGGAGAAGGAGCATAATTATTCAGTTTCTCATCTGTTTGCACAAATACGACAGAAAACCCCTCAAAAAACGCTCAACGCTACGGTAATTTGCCGCACAGAAACATTGGAAAACAAATGCGTTCAGGAAATGTAGATGGGTTTTTAAGGTCTGAAAGCCACAGCTGCTTGGCAAGCAGAAGCTGGCTCCTTTTGTCTTTTATCTTCTTCTGTAATGTGCACAGGTGCTGCTTAATTCAATTGGAGAACGTTGCCATGGTTTTACATTAATATATTTCCATGTTACCATTACGACTGTTGTCATGGAGATGATAGGACCTATTTGAACTGAAAGCAGAGATGGTTTTATGGGGGTATTGCTCTCCCTCTCTCTCTCTCTCTCTCTCTCTATCTCTCTCTTTCTCTCTCTCTCTCTCTCATTCGCTCGCTCCATGTCAAGTCACATGGTATGCAGCCAGATTTAAGGCTTGACTTCACTGTTCATTTTTCCCCTTATTTTTACTGGGTCTAACTCACTATTGCTGGAACAGAAGATGCATTTCAATCGTACCTGGCAACCGACACTTTCAGGGAAAAAAAAAAAGAATTCTTATTTGTTAAAAAAAAAAAAGGGGGGCATTCACTGCACTGTGTGTTTCTGCTGCGATGCACAACCCAAACCCAGTAACTTGCAGAAGAATCACTGAAAACATGTGACATTGAAATGAATTCTCACTAATGCTCCTTCTGACTTTTTTTTTTTTTCATTACCGTTGAACCCATGTTGATTGAATGTCTTTGAATCCCAGGAGAAAATGGCTACAGCAGAAAACGAACAGGCTAATCAGGTACAAAGGTGGGGCTGAACTGGAAATGAAATTTGCTCAAAATCAAAACCCGCCATGTAAAATGCACACTTTTTTTTTTTTTTTAACATACTACGAATGTCTAATCGAGACACGGTTATTCCAATTAAAGTAATTGCACACTTTCATAAAATCAATACCACTCCCTGGATCCGTAATTGCTTCTTTCAATCAATTTGATGCATTTTCTAGAACAAAAGGCAACGCAGGGTATTCAATTTACTCAAGCATACCAAAGTTGATGGAATGCTTGTATTGGCTATTAAGGCATTGGTTGTTTTCTTCTTCTTAAGAATGCCAGTGGAATATCTTCAGAGGCAAGTTCAAAGTCACCTTGTTATCTCTGGATTTTGTTTACTATACCACTGTAACTCATTATATCTGTATAAACGAGAGGAGGAACATATTAGTACCTTAGTACCTTACTGAAATGAGATGCAAAATGTATTACAATACAGTAACTTTGTTGAAATCCACCTTAGTTTCTGATAATGAATGCACTTGCACACACGCACACACACACACACACAAAAACACACACACAAATGCATACACCTCGGTTGAAGGTCCAAACAATATATATGAAATCGAACAACAGCACTCATGAAAAAACTGGGCTATTCTGACAGCTTTGATCCATCAGCAAACCATGATGCAAAGCGAAGTCAAATGTGACCTAGTTTTCTTTGCATTAACAGAACTCTTTGTCAAAACATTTTCTGAATTCTTACACATATTTTAGGCCCGTCTCCCCTTCACAGTAATGTTCTGAAATGAAATAGCTTCATTAGAAATGGGTCTCTTTCTTCTCTCTCTCTGTCTCTCTCTCTCTGTCACACACACACACATACTGTACAGACAGACTGACACACCCATGTTTAAGGCACCATCATTTTCTCTTTTCCTGCATTTATGTTATTTTTTTGCTGTTTTTTTTTTTTTTTTTGCTGATAATGAAAAATGTCTGATATGAAACTCTGGACTCGCAGCACAGCACCCAGCATTCTGCTATTCTTATACAAACACAATGTGACAAGATGGTTACTCTCTCTGCGCACTGACAGTTCATTCCGGACTAGGAAAAACGTCAAAAATGTTTAGTCACGGCTGAGTGGACTTAATTACCGTCCTCTAGTCTGCCTCAGAACTCAGTGCCACTAATGGTCCCGAGCTACAGATAAAATTCCATTTACAAGAATGTTGCAGCCACACGATCTGATTTGGCCAATATGAAATATTTACTTTGATGTAATTAAAGTGACAATGCTTATCACCCCTTTCTGCCCCCCCAAAAAAAGAAATTGCCCTATTTAGATAAATATGAAAACAAAAATTGTTGGCCTTTTAGATGACGATGAGATATAAATTCAGCATTTGTTGTGTCATGAGATTATTGGTATAATATTATGATAAGTGACAATTGTGCAGATTCCATGGCTGTGTTTACATGCACGGAGATTTCGGTTGTTAATCCGGTTACTCAAGCAACCCGGTTTTGGGTTGATGCATGTAAACATAACTCGTTTAGAATAAAACGGTTAAGATCATACACCAATTATGAGAAACCCGGTTAAGATGCCTGGTTTACTTCCATATTTAACAGGTTGCTGTGGCATGGAAACATTTTACTCTTTTCACTTTTGACTGGCACAGAGTTATCGGTTTATTTTGACATCAACAAAAAACATGCCGGCGAGCAGTTTAGGGATCATCATTTCTTTCCCCTGTATTAGAAGTAACCACTCCATATTTTCATACTTTTTGCTGGTGGACGGGACACCACAGGTGGACAGGAATATTCTGTTAATTGGTTTATTCATGGCAACAGGGAGACTCAATCACAGGATATCAAAGGCTCATGTAAAGTGCTTAACCCAAATAAGACCTTAACCAGAGTAGCTGGGTTACTCCGTGCATGCAAACATAGCCAATGTCAGTGGTTCTCAACCTGGGGGTTGGGATCTTCCAGGGGGTTGCAAGATCATTTTAGGGGGTCGTGACATGTTTTTTGGGATAGGAAAAAAACATATTTCTACTACACAAATCTTTTATCATGTCTATTTTGTCTGTTTTTTCTCAATTTTTTGCTTTTTTCTTGTGAAATATGGAATAGTGTGTGTGTGTGTGTGTGTGTGTGTGTGTGTGTGGTGGTGGCTGGGTTACAAGTAGGCATCGCTTCGTTTTAAGGTGTCACGAGCCGAAAAGGTTGAGAACCACTGGCCTTTGTCATGCAGGTAGTGCTGGCATCAGATCATACACTATCTGCTGGACGCCTTTATCCAAAGCATCTGTGAATTGAATGAAAGCATACATTTTAAGTATGGGTGGCCCTCATGGGATTCAACCCTTTAACCTTAGCAGTGCTGTGCTCTTCCCACTGAGCTAAACAGGACTACAGCGTGTGAGAAAGCATAGGTGTAGGAAGAGCCATAGACTGAGCAATGTTGCTACGGACAGCTGTAAGAGTATTCCTCCAGAGCCTTTATTCATAAATTATTTTTCAAACATAATGCAGAACTGAGACCATGATGTTGTTGTGGTCATATCATGTGGGCAGTGATATCTACCAGCACTCTTATTCTCAGAAAACTTTTCAATATCTGTGCTTATTTTCCAAATGCAAAGTCTTATCCTTCCAAAAAACAATGTTCTTTCTACTCCATCTTACAAATATTCTATGCATGGTTGTCCATGATAAAACACTCTGTGACTGTTTTCTGCTGCTCATACATACAGTAGAGGGAGAGGATCATCAGGTTAGCTATGGGCCATTGTCCCTTGAAGAATTTCCCCGTGCTTGACATCCATCATGGGAAAATAAGTTCATATGCATCACTGCTAACATAATGGTCTTAAGAGGCACAGAGAAAGGCTCACCTAACATGCAGCATGACATATAAAAGAAGAACCCATTGACATTAATGAAAATGTATACCATTTAAAACTAGTAGGAACAAGGGCTGAGTGGAAGAAGGAGCATTACTTATTAATAGGAAATGGCTAAGTGACTGGCCGTTGATGGCATGGGCTATTTTCATACCGTTTCCATACACTTGATGTTCTTCCTTTGTTGCCAAGTTTTGCCTCAAGGAAGGAAACAACAATATCAAATTGCGTTTTAATTAGAGCTGTTGGCATTGTGTGCAATGCTTTTGCATAATTATTGGCTTTTTCCTAGAGGCTTCTTTGTGTGAAAAACGCAATATAGTGTACCGCTGTATCAAACAAATATAAACTGTATAGCTGACAAGGCCTTCGTACAATGAGTCCTTTTGATTGTAGATTCACACATCACTTTCACAGATCTCTTTCACAGATACTTTAGGAACTTAAGCATAAATATCCAACCGCAAACAGCCTGGATATATAAGGACTTAGCAACAAGTTATCAGATAAAAAGTAATGAAACACATTATTTCCAGTAAGTAAAAACAAACAAACAAGAAAAACAAAACAAACACCTGGGCACTGCAGTATTGCAAACTGCTACACATTGCATTACAGCTGCACCCATTCCTCCTCCTCAGCCCTAGTTTTACAAGTCCATATTCACCTCAATGAGACTAA
Source organism: Centroberyx affinis (assembly GCF_046629955.1). NCBI lineage: Eukaryota > Metazoa > Chordata > Actinopteri > Beryciformes > Berycidae > Centroberyx > Centroberyx affinis. Next base: position 560,306 of record NW_027279066.1, on the reverse strand, counting down.
CATGCAAACCCCCCACTGTGCACTGTCTTCATCCTCGTTCACCCCCTCCCTCCCTCCTTTCTTTCCCTCTCCTCATCTCCCTCAGCTTGTAACCTGAATTCAGTAGCGCAGTGGACCAATCGATCACAGGGAGTTCTTTTTTTTTTCATCCCAGCAATTTTCCTCTGAGGAAAGGGGGAATAATGTGAGCTAACAGTGTGGAAAATCAATGCTCCACTGGCATAGAATAACTTGGAGTCTGGCTGGCAGAGAGTAGCGGGCTCCATGAGGCCAGTTTGGGTGATAAAGCCGCCCCACGTCCCTTCTCACATACAGCATGATAGCAGCCGCCCCTGCTGGGCCACTCGCTCTCAATGGTAGGTTAACATAGTTTTATTCCTCAAATCCCGCAGACTTATGAGGTGCATGCTGGATGTATGTTTGCGATGTACGGCTTTGTGTGTAAGATGGGTGTGTGAGTGTACACAGGATGATGTGATGAATTTGCCTTCACTGACTCCATCGCAGCGGCATATCAGTAAACTGGAGAATAGTAATATCATAACATTGTTAACAGTAGTGTTTAAGAGAACCTGATGTTTTTGCCTCCATGAAAACAGTGAAGAAATAAATTTCAAGCCACCTCAGAATGATTACTCAGAATGATTACCATCATCAGCACACAGACTCGCATTCAGTCAATTTACAAGTAAATTATATGTGTGTAGAATGAAATTTGCACTTCGACCATAAAATGCCTATAAGTTCTGGCCACATTGCACAAAAACAGTTCTTCAGTGTGTGAAATAGGTTTCATAAACAACAAGAAGATGGTTGACACTCTCTGTCTCTCTCATAACAGTGCTGTAACAGGTACACCGCAAAGTGTGCATGCGTGTGTGTGTGTGTGTGTGTGTGTGTGTGTGTGTGTATGTTTGTGTGTGTCTTTTCAATTGTATGCCATCTTTTTTTGAACACCACCCACACTGACCCAGACAGCCTCAAACTTGCTGATGTTGCTGTCAGTAAAATAACTTCTTTCAAAACTACTCGGAGGAAACATGCTGCTTGAGTTAGAAAGACGAAACACAACTTGAATACAGAAGATTTAGGCTATGCCAAGTAAGCAAATAAGTAAAGTGAATAAACAGAATAAAAATATTAATAAACAGGTGAGCAACTTACTATACAAATAAAAGTTAATAATAGTTATGCTTAATATAAAACTTATGTTCAGATGAGCCTGAGGCATTACTTTGTTATTTGGCATGCCCTGTCACAGCTTAATGTTAAGATTCCTCTAAAACCCACCATTGACAAAGACACGAGGTAATGAGTTAAGTTTTAATTTAGTTTATTTGCACAGTGTTGGAAGCTTACGCATACAATTTTATATTACAACACAACATAATCAAGCGAGCCGCCAGTCTCTTCATTAAGAACTGCATGTAGTAACAAAGCACGGATCCGCTTGGGAGACACCAGTCACATCTCGTCTTGCCAATTACACTTTGCATGATTCCTCCCCCAAATTAGGATGAGCCGAGATGGAAAATGATTCTTGGCATGTCGTGGGCCCTAATTATCCATTGAACAAATGGAAATATCATTAATGTTGTGTTCTTAATCCACCACTATACAGAGAGGAACAAAGCGCACTGACAGCTATTTGGCTTGCGAAATATAATGTAAGAGAGCCCAACAGTTTGCTGTTATGAGCTGTCCATGAGCTCAGACACGTACCTGGTCCTTAAAGTGTACTTGTGGCTGATGCAGATGCCGAACATTGTCACATTCTTCAGATAGGATAACACGGTCTATTTACAAATTAATGACATAATAGTGACATCATGGTCACTACCTAGCCTCTTGGGGGGGTCCAGAAAAACAAACACCATTGTATTGCAGGAAGTTTCCAATTGTGTTGTTGTCTTTGAAGAGTGTTATGAGAACGTACTTACTGTGAATATGGGAAAAATACAAGCTCTCAAGCAGAGATTTAAAGAAGAAAACATCACCCATCCAGTTTTCAAGCATCACTGTCTTACTGAAACGCAAACAGATCTGAACAGCTACCTCAAAATGCTTTGCTTGTTATTCACAAATACACAACACAATGAGACAAATATCATTTTAAAAGTAACTTTAGATATGTTGTGCATCTGCAAATTTGACTTTATAGGAATAGCAGTGAAATAACATTACCATAAGCTTGGTGCAATGCATGCATAATAGATTGTTGTTTTCACTCTGCATATGGTAGGAGCTGGATTCGCTTCAAAGTGCACCAAATTTGCATGATTCGATGTGAGGGATTCTGGGATTAGAGAACACCACTTCCTCTCCCCCCCTCCGTTCACTCAGCTATAGAAAGGTATCACATTCCCACAGATGGTGGGGAACATTGTGAAAATATTGCCATTACGATACAAAAGAGTAAGCACATGAAATCGAGAAAATAAACACAAGCAAGATTTTTACTAATTTTACAATTTTATTCTGATACATGTGCTTTCATGAAGCAAGCATCGCACACATCTTCCGACTTAACTTCCTTCTGTTCTGGTGTGGACAATTTTGTACAACTTTAAGGTTTCAGATAATATTCATTAGAGTTGAATTTTAGGATGATTATGGTCAAAGTTTTCGTGCTTGCAAATGTTATTTCAGTCTCAGTGTTTTGACACCGCAGATTTGGGATCGAGAGCAAAAGTGACAGCTCTTTACAGGTGCCAGGAGAGACCAACATCAACAGACATCACACTCTTGTACAATTGCTTGTTGCTGACATTCCTTACCCTTGTCTTCTATCACTTAAAACTGACAGAAAACAGAGAGCGAGAACTGAAAGCCTGTTTGACTGTAGACAAGCCCTGGAGGCTGCTACTGAATACTGTCTGCCAAGCAAGAACAATCTGATACACTAAGTATTAACAACACTCACAGCTACGGTATTGATGATAACACAAATGGCACAAGAGGAGTGAACAGTTTTTCCTGCCATTGTTGTGAATCATCTTCTTTCTTTTCTTCAGCCTGTTTCTTGTCACCCTCTGATTTTGGCACAGTGCATTCCTACACAAAGTGAACTGATGGCATATGTCTCAGGCGATGGGGATTTTCACAGCAGTGTGTACTTTCATGCAAATTACATGCCCATCAATGATGAGCTGTCCCTCTTCTCATTGGATAACCTGATTATAATTTAGATCAGGATGTCCATCTGTTAGGTGCACGCCCACGCACGGCACCACCATGCATATAGGATGAATGAGTCCGCCTCACGGTTTTCCCCGTATCTCACGGAAAAACAATGTCAGAGAAGGCAGTCAAAGAGAGGTTTTTGTGTATGCCTGTCTCTGGCAGTTATGCCTTCTATTTGTGTTCATTTGTGGCGGTTTCTGCCCAAAATGAATGGATTTGCACTGAGATGACACGGGGTGAGAACCGCACAGGCCCCAACAATATTGTCTCAGAGCAAAACCATAACAAGCCAAATCCATTCTGGTTCTGATGGTGAAACCAGCCCCTCATCATGGATTTTGTGAAGCTGAACACTCTACGTTTGACTAAAAGGCAGCGTGTGTTCAGTATGTCGCTCAGCACAACAATGGATATGATCCTATTAAAGGAAAAGATAAAGCATTTGTCTGTGTCAGCTGTGGCAAAGGCCGAAATGAATGGACCGAGAAGCAACCTCAACTGACCGAAATCCAGCGATCAGTTAATTAAAGCTGTCATAGAACTGTATTTGGCATCCTTGTGCAGTTATTCTGGGACAGAATTAACTGTTAAGCAATTAAATGAAGCCTGAGTGCTTCCCTGCTTTGCTGATAGACAAGAATTCTCCATAACAGTCTTATCTGCACTCTGATTTTGGATTTAAAATTTGTTTGATCAGCAAACCCAACGGTTTTAACAAATCCACAGGTAACATAACCCTATATTCCATCAGTTGTGGGGATAATCTGGTTCTCTGCAAAACAATTTCCTCTTTTGCAGGTGAACCAGAGAAATGTGATGGTGTCACAGGCAAGCTATTGATGTGTGTCCTGTTGGCCGGTCTGCAGAGCGGGTGGATGATGAGGTCTTGTGATGTTCCTGACCTAATATGGCCGGGTCTGGACCGTCAGCTGAGAATCAGGTGCTGGCTAAATATTTAGAAGGATGAAGACTTCCTGCTGGGCCGAGGCGCTCGTCTCAGCTTAGAGCTTCGTTTTCTGTCTCTCTTTATTTCTCAGCCTCTCTCTCTGTCTCTCTCTCCTTCTCTTTTAAGTCTGAATGTATATAATCAAAGGGGTCCGTTCATTTTTTTGTCTCCGTATTTACTGTATTTCCAGTTTTTATGATACAGGTATAAGTAGATTTTTATAAGTTTGGGTGTGTGTGTGCGTGTGTGTGTGTGTGTGAGAGAGAGAGAGAGAGAGAGAGGGAGAGAGAGAGAGAAACAACACAAGAAGAATATTATCACTATCGGCAAAAAGAAATCAAACTTATAAACAAAACTAAATGCTTCCAAAACCTTAAAACAAATTACAATTTGGCCCAGTATCTGATCAGAATCAAGCAGCCCAGACAGAGGAAACTGCTGATGATGTACAGACTCAGTGACCACCAGGTAGCTGTAGAGACGGGCAGGAGAGACCAGCAGCTAGCTATAGAGACGGGCAGGAGAGACCACCAGCTAGCTGTAGAGACGGGCAGGAGAGACCAGCAGCTAGCTATAGAGACGGGCAGGCACAGAAGAACCTGGCTGCGAAGAGAAGAAAGAGTGTGTGTGCACTGCGACTCAGGAGAAATACAAAGTGAAGAACACTTCCCTCTCTCCTGTACCAAGTATGAACACATCAGGAACACATACTTTTAAAAAAATCTCTGAAAGAATAGAGAACTTTCAAAATCTCAGTATCAACGAAAAAATGTGTATCCTGCTTGGAGAAAATGTTGAAACACTAGAACTCTGTGCTCAGTATGTGATGTCATGCCATAATCTAAGAAACACATCAACTCTGTAAACTCTTCTTTAACTTTGCTTTTTTGTAATCATCACCGTTATTGTTGTTACTGTCCAGAAATATTCCAGAAATATTCTATGTGATGATCAACAGCAAATTAGAGGAATGAGCAACAGAGAGAAAGAGAGACTGTGTTGTGTATGTGGGAGAAGTAAGTGTGGGAATGGGTGTTTTTTTTTATACCATGTATTTATTGCAAATCTATGGTGTTTCTTTTCCTTGCTCTGTGGGTTTTTATGCATGATGTTTAATTAAAGAACGTCAAAAGTCTCTCTGCTCTCTCTCTCTCTCTCTCTCTCTGTTGCTCACTCCTCTAATTCGCTGTTGTCGTTCTCTCTTTTGCAAATGATCACATCTGAAGTTAGGAGACATCCCAGAGATTTTCAAAGTATTTTGTGTAGGAAGAAATGTCATTTTAAAAACAAGGGGCTTCAGTTCTCCCAAAGGATTTCTGAGTGTTTCAAGTTTCATTTAAACCCATCAGTTGTTACTTGTACAAAGGAGTGACTCTCCGACTCTCCACTTTCCTACAGTGTTGACTAATGAAGCAAATTTTCCCAGTGTTAATAAGTGTTGATTTTTCAATGACAATTATTTGGAGTTGACAAGTGTTGACTGGAGCGTCGTTTGTCCTCTCATACAGCTGATATGGCTTTGGGGCGGCTGTTCAAAACTATCTAAAAGTGTTAAACTAACTGTGATGGGTGTTGACTTATACAGACACTGGCATAGTGTTGATCTTTACACCCTCAGAGTTAAATTAACTCAAAATTTTGCTGTGTGTATGCATTGCTTGACTAAAACCTCTCATGCAATAATTGAATGTATTCTAATGTCTGTTTGCCTTTCCTGAACCAACACAGTGTGTCGCCGAATCCTCGCCGATTAAATTCCATGATAAATGATTATACTTAATGAAATGCAAGCAATTAAAGTAAAAGCCTGATCAAATGGTGCCTGACTGTCAGTCAAATATGCTGACATGTAATTGAAAATGTCCCCTTTCTCTTGCTCTCCGCTGGCCCTGTAATATGAATCCATTTAAAAACAGATCGGGTTTCCAGTGACAACAGGGGAGTAGATGATACTTAATCAACTAATTGACACAACAAAGACCTTTTCTAATGTGTGTGTTCAATAACATCTGGCCCTCTCATGTTTAATGCTAAATTATTCACGAGGCTGACTTTTTACATCCAAACTAGCTGTAACTTAACATTTCAGCTGCTGATATTTGAATGTTGATGAACACATCAGGTGACAAAGGTTAAAGGTGACCAATATCCAGTTTCTTTGTAATGATATATAAATAGGGCAGGTTGTAAATACTATGCTAAAATAAGATAAACTCAACTGATTTGAAGTCAGAACTAAACTAAACTGAATACATGATTTTATGCCACAGTAGCCGGCTTAAAGCAAAATTTGTCTGAAGCTAGAACCTTCTGACAAATTTACCGACTGCTGTATCTCAGCTGACATCAAAAGAACGGGAGGCCTCGGTTTCATTGATCAGCTATACCATTAAATGTTATTACTTGTCAAGCATTCTGGATCAAAGGCAATTATTCATAATTCACCTTTCCCAAATCCTGTGGTGTCGTTCTGCACTACAAAAACAACAGAGAAAACGGAATACAATTTATTGGATTATCATTTTTCCTGCACCTTATGACACAATGACACAATTACCCTAAAGCTTATTTTCAAGGCGGGAACAGGAGGATTGGGCGACGGAAAAACGAGGGGGATAATATGCTCTGTTTTATTCAACTTTGACAAACTTACAGGCTCAAGGCGTAACCGCTCCAAATCCCTTTTTTATCGTATGTACAGCAGTACAGAGTGGGAAGGGCCCTATATACTGTAGCTACAGGTCATTGTTGCCCCACAGATGAACTAAGTGACAATAATTGAGTTAAGAGGGGAAACAAATGATGTCATGAGTGCATGAAGTGGAAGGAGCCGACTGATTTATTTTCCAAAACAATACATGCCAGAGCAAATCAGTTTTATTAGAAGGGGGTGGGGTGGGGAATCAAACCGTAGCCTAGTCTCACTCGGCTTTACCGCAGTGCCAAAGAGGGTGACTGTGCACCAAAGCTAACCCGATCCACAATAAGACAATAAGTCACTTTTATCTGCTGATTACTAGCAAAACAATGAGTGCAAAGTCAGGGAAACTGTAGATTGGGTCTGAATTGAAAAGCCCTTATCAAGTAAGAACGTACGCTGCGATCTGGAAATGATCCAGCCCGGTGTTTTGTAAAGTAACACCATGCAACCTGAGACACTGTGTCACTCTTATCAAACCAACATGTCCGTGTGTCAGTGAACCAACAATGTCCACTGGCTGTTAAACATAGTACATTCACTTACAGTATAATCCTTTGCTTTTCTTGTCCAGATCACCAAACGGTTTCAAAGCTACAGTATGACTCAAAATAAAAACGACTTGATCGAGTATTATTTCTTCTCTGACCACTCCCTCTCTGTTTTCTCCATGTGACATCACAGCTCAATCTAGTTTACACTCTTAAAAACGATGCGTCATCCTCCAACAAATCCATGTCTCCGGTTACAGCATGACGACTTTTCTTCCAAACACCATTTTGCAAAAAGCATTTGGTGCCTGACATTCATAAGTCAATAATATAAAATCACAGATGATTCCATCCTCTAAAGCATGACTATTTTGTAAGTAAAGGTCTTAAGATGACACACAACTTAAAATGTAACTTATAATGTGCTTTACTTTCATACTGCAGTGATCATTTTGTAAGAGCGGGCATCCATTTTTGCAAATTTTGGAATGAAACTCTTCATACAGCATGATGATGTAATTAAAGTGATTTGTGTTGAAATGTAACACAAATGTCTGCCGTCTCAAACAAGCTTCCTGGATGTGTTGAAAAAGACACGTCTTTTTGAAGGGTGTGCACAGTCCTTCTAGTCCCTTTAAACATACAGTACAGGTTGGTGGTTTCACAGTATATACACAAAGAAGAGTAGACTAATTATGAAAAAAAAAAAAAAAAAACAGGCCTGAAGGACATGTCGAGTTGTTGACATTCAACTGTTGGGGACTCAGTCCTAACCAATCTGGGAAAAAAGAGAGGAATGATTAAAGTGACAAAGGTTCTGTCTGCTCTTGTCCTTTATCTGACGAACGACTTCACAGAAGAGAGACTAATTGCGCGGGGGATGAAAGTGGCCACAATTATTTCCCTATAATGGCACAGATGCATCCATTTCAAAGAGAGGCTGCAACTTCAGATGAAGTTTACTTGATTAAGCCTGAGTCGAGTGTCTTTGTTTGTGTGTGTTTGTGTGTGTGTGTGTGTGTGTGTGTGTGTGTGTGTGTGTGTGTGTGTGTCTGTGTGTCTGTTTGTGCATGTATGAATATGCATGCAAATGTTTGCAACAATTTATGTTTGATTCAGTGTGTGCATGATGTTATTTATACCACTGAGTGGATTAATTGTTTATTTATGTATGTATTTATTTAATTATTTATTGGCAACTAAATAAATCCAAATTGTATACATTTATACTAATAAAAACACTACTACTAATACTACTACTACTACTACTACTACTACTAATAATAATAATAATAATAATAATAATAATAACAATAATAATAATAATAAAAGAGCATATAAACATAATACACACAAAAGTTTCAAGAAGTGATTTAAAAAATGATAATGGTTTTACTTGTTTGAGTTCATGTCAAAAGTCTGATCATTAATAATCCTAATAACAGGTTTTAAAGGTCCTCTTCAGGAGCTATATGCTTTGAAAGTAATCAGTAAAAACTTACGATCAATTTTGAAACTAATGATCAGTTTGAATTGGGTCAATGTCTTTCCATTTCACCACTCAACTCTGTTTAAACCTGATCTAATCACATCTGTTGAACATTTGGACTGCACTACAGAAAGAGACTGTCCCAGTTTTACTGTAGTCAACTGCAGGCATGCTGAGTTGGTAACTTCACTCTGTGAAAAGTTTCCCTGTCTGTAGGTGTGTGGTAAGCCGGGGCTCATGTTGAATGAGGTAGAAAATGACTCATAATCCCAGATGACTCATGTGGTGTGTTGAAGTCACAGTGAGGTTCTCAGTGTACCCTGATTTCCATGCTGATACAGGATGGTTCAGTGTTGAGGAAGTTGGAGCCTCCTTTCTTGCTCCACTTTTGATCACCGGTTTTTTAGGGTGGAAGTTCTTCAATTGTGCTGTGAGACTAGCTTATCTCGGAAAAGCTTGATCTGAATAACTGTGCTGGAGAAACTAGAAAGTCTGTTAAATATGCACTTACTGCAGCAAGTAATACATTCAGTGAAACTAGCTTAAAGGGATATGGTAGCTTTAGATCACAGCAAATGATGCGCTATGAACACAGTCCTTGCCTCGGGCAAACACGTTGACTAATGCATTTAGCTACGATTAAACAGCCTATATATTTAATGTGAAAACTAGTCATGTTTTACAAGTAAAAAAGGGAGCGCATCAAAGTTGTTTTTGCAGAAAAAAGATAAAATGTAATATTATTTTGACAGTTACGAGCCAAAAAAATCCCAAAGTTTATTGAATAGCTCATACCACTTAAACAACACTTGGCCTTCCTTCTTGTGTTTTCATTACGGGGCAGTGCATTGTGGGAAAGGGATGATGCACTGATGTACTGATTACTTGTTATGGTAAGCGTTTTCTATTGTTCCCCAGAACCCAATTATAGAACAAAGGGATACCTATTGAAGGAGGTTTGAGCTCAGGAAAATGTATGGCCGAAAGGAAACACAATGTTAATGTGTGCTGCACTTTCAATTGTTGTGCAACCCGCTCCAGCATACACACATACTCAAACACAGGTACATAAGTGCATGTGGCACACACACACACACACACACACACACACACCACACTTTAAATAACATGTGAGTGCATATTGTCTGTGTTTGCACTTTTGAAATACCTTTGGGAAAATGCATTTTCTGGGTCATAGCAGGGGGAAATGCATAGCCTTAGAGAAATAAGTCATACATTTGACTTTCCAATAAAGCATGGAAACATATATGATACTTAATGATGTAAAAAAAAAAAAAAAAAAAAAAAATGTGTTTGGTTAAACTGCCCTTTGAATGGAAAGCACTCTGATGTTTGTAATGTTTTCTTAATTGCAAACCAACCCCACATGTGGTCTTTTAGTCTCAATTTACAGGATTATTAAAACATTTGATCATATCTCAGTTTAATATTGTGCATGTTGGTATAAAACATCCAGTTACTCCCTGTGTATCCCCTATATAGGATGCATGAATATACATTAGATCTGAGGAAACATTACTCCGCTCGCTGTGTAGTAAAAGACAAGATATCTGTGTGGAAACTTTGTCAGTGTCATATTCCCATGGGGATGAACAAAACAGACACAAGATCCCAGTGTTGATATTGGACACAGCTATTGATGTTTCCTGGCAACATGTACAGGACGGGCATATACAATGTTAACGCCATACTTGAGAGAGCTGATTCTCTCTGTATTTTCAGGTCAGTGGCTTTCATCAAATGTAATGGGGGGTGGTAAATTATGAATGAAGAACCACTCTGAGGACGATGCGAATGAGGATGACGTAGATTATTCATCCCCACTTCCCTCAGCACCGCTTCTCAGCAGAGGGATTTCACACCAGAGGGATGAGGGCAGAATTACTCAAAAGTGGAAAATAAGTAGATTATGGGCAGCGGGGCCTGGGACTAGTATCAGAGTCTGGATTATGTGGTCTAGATCAGGGGTTCCCAAACTTTTTCATGTCAAAGAGACTACAAATAGATATGCATTCGACCACGGACTCCCATTTTGATAAGATTTTATCCCAAGGAGCACCAGCTGAGAAGATTTTTGTCGTTAGTTTTCATTTAGTATAGAGTTGCATAACTGTCTATGCTGTAGGTGGGGTGATAACAGCAGTGGGAGTGAAACCTAGGATCAAAAATAATCATCACTGTGCATTCCCTCATTGCGGTAACTCAGAGAAAGTGGAAAAAATAATGAAATTAAACTATTCTTCTTTTTTCTGGGGACCTTTTGGAGCCCCATCAGGGACCCAGGAAGGTAACCCGGGCCACACTTTGGGAACCATTCGTCTAGATCTTGTGTTTCTCAGCCTTTTTTCCTCATGATCCCTTAAAACAAAGCAGTTTTACCGAAGAATGATTTTCCCTTTTCAGGTTGTTTCATTTGATTATCAGAGGAGGACTTGAGGCTTAAAACAATTCAGTATTTCACAAGAAAAAAGCAAAAATATTAGAAAAAATACACATGATAATAAATTTGTACAATAGAAATATGTGTTTTCCTATCCCATAATCCCATAACCCCCTAAAATTATCTCGCGCCTCCTTGGTGGGTCCTGACCCCTATGCTGAGAACCGGTGGTCTAGATGACGACAGTTATGATGTGTAGGTGGAGGAAGAGGAGGAGCAAAAACATGACAGTGATGATGATGAACTTCAGCATCACTTCCTCAAGCCTCACTTCCTCTGTTTGTCATGACTACAAGCGAGCTCCATAGCAACAGAATAAATGTTGTGAATTTACCTTTTGTGCTGTAACAGGGAGGAAGGATTGTTGCTGATCATGCAGTATGCTTGTTGATAATGACTCTGTTGGAACAGATCAAGTTATGGATGATTAGTTTAGACACTGAATCAATGGATGCCGTTGGCTTCATCAATGGCTTTCTGACCTCAGAGGCCCTACATTAGGTAGTGAAAAGTGGCATTTTGAAAAGGCTTCCTCGCTTCTTTAGATACGGTCTAATCCCCAAAAAAACAAAACAATCAAGCAACACAGAAACAGGAAGCATTGAACATGTTCCATTTTTACCACAGAAGAAGAGTCCCTTTAGGTCAAATCACAGCCTTCCTGCTACGGTCAAACACTCATTTCTTCATCTTTGTTCTCAGTAACTTTGGAGAAAATATGTCGCTGTGTCTTTCCTTTGCAATTCCTGATCACGTGATCGGGGGAAAAAAAATGCGTCAGCGAGCCAGTACCTGAGCAGGAACCGAATGAGAAACACTGATAGATAGAAGTCAGAGAGCTCCCTCCCTCAGTTTCTGATCCCTCTGCCAATGTACTTGTACTGTTTCCCTGGCTGGATGAGGAAGGGGGGGGGGGGTCAGGAGGGAGGGGCAGAGAGATGGGGTCTAACTCTAACTGAGGAGACAACAAGGAGGAGGGCTGATCATGGAGAATAGTGAAGAGAGGAGGAGAAAGAGAGGCGGAGGGTGGGGTAAAAAGAGGGGGAGAAGGGGGAATGAAGTAGAGAGGAAGAAAAGGAGGGGGGAGAAAGGGTGCAGAGAGGGGTCTAACTCTGGCATAAAAGTAAATTCAAATGCATTATTCATGGCTCTCTGTGTCAAAATATCATTTACGTGTGCTGTGTTGACTCATGGCTCGTAAAATGAGAAGGACATGAAAAGAAAGAGGGGAGGGAGAAAATAAACAACTCAGGAGGCTTTTCTCTCCTCTTGGCCCGAAAAAAAAAAAAAAGGTGCGCGCTCCCTCAACTTATTAGGTATCAATTATTTATTGTACTCTCTGTTTACGATTCTTTATCTGTGTAATAAGCAGACACCTTGTCAGAGAAAGTCTCAAATCCATCTTCAAAGTCAGCTGGTTTGAAAGGGACTGAAGGGGCTTCTTCTCTCTCCCAGCTAGACGCTAATGCAGAAGTATTCCTAAAGAGTAAAACCTCAGCTCTCGTTATTGACCTTAAATTCAAATACATACTGCCATGGGTGAAAAAAAAAATGTGACTGGCCTATCTGAGGGTGACATTTTTCAGATCAACTCTAATTCCCGTATCATTGGATCTTTGTTTTTCATTCAACAACCTTGTTCAATTGCCTTGCTTTAAAATATGGACCAAGATAACCAGCTGTTTGCAAGTGTGTGTATGTGTGTGTGTTTTTTTTTTTAATTCCCCGTATAATGAGCACTGCCATTGACATCATCAAGCCTCCAGTCTCTCTGTTTGGGACCATTGGCATCGTAAGTACGTTGACACCACAGCAGCCCCTACAGGTGGATGGCAGTACTACCACGGCCATCAGCTTCATTCTTGTATAATTAGCAGCATCTACCACATATGAATGTAGTTCTTGGGGCAGCATTAACATTTAGTCCAGAGGGTGAGGGGAATTTGTCAGGAAAGAAATTGATGTGTCTCAGCTCAGTTTTGAACATACATAATATATTAAATCTATTCTGAATATATACAATCTTACATAGTTATATGATATCTACAAGAATGATTGACTTTCAGATAAACAAATATATAAATTACTCATAGTATCTCCTGCAGTATCTCATGAAGTATATTTTCGTCATCAGAGGGGATACAAACATGTCTGTTTTTTTGTGATACAAATAGATGGGATATGGATTTTCTTCATATACCTTCCCCTGTCTTCCCCTTCTTCACTCACCCCCATATCTGTATGCATGTGGGGGGGGGGGGGGGGGGGCAAGGGGGTGGAGTGGGGGGGAGGGTTTGATAGGGCCACATATGACCTGCTCCACTTTTATTTTGATTTATAGGGCTGGTGGAGAGCATCATCACAGAATCGCTTCATCTTCTCTCCTTTATTACACCACATTTGTTTTCATTTTACTCCCAAGGCCTGGCTGAATACATTAGAGATTTCCCATGGGGCCGCGGGGCCAGCTCCTCCGCCATAGGAGACAATGGGATGACGGAAGGGATTTCTGAGCATGCTTCATCATTAGTGGCGTTAGCATTATTTTGACTCCCAAATATTATCATAGGATTATCATTATTCTTGGTATTAGTGGGATAAGTAGACATATTTGCGGGAGTATTGGTCAAGCGTATAGGTTTTAATAACAATGGTAATAATTGTTCTGGCTGATAAGTGATAATTATAGACATTAAAAATGTCAGGCTTTAAGAGTGACTTTTCTTAAGAGCTACATTTGTAATTTCAACCATTAGGGGGCCTTTCTAATGGAATGATAATAATAACTTCAAAACAACTGCTTCTTAACCTGAATCTTTCCTTTCCAGCAGCAGAAAAAAATTTCCTCTTCAAAGACTGATCCTTACCAGTGCAGCTCCATACATTCCTGATACCCACAATTCCCATTTTTGGTGATTTAGATGAGAAAACCCTCCATAGTGCCTAACAGTCATTTGAGGATGCCTGAGGGTAAAGTGGGACACAAAATCTGATTCAGTCCCAGGAAGATAACTAGGCCTAGAACATTAAGGTGGAGATAATATGGCAATTGGGTTTAGCATAGAGGGGTCAAAGGCAGGTTAATGCACAATGTAATACATGATTGACTATGGGAGCCCTGGGGGGAGGGGCTTGAGGTCAGCGGGTTGCGTTCAGACTTGTTTTGGGTCAGTCTGGAAACAATATGAGCAAGAAGTATGGAATTATGGTCATTTATCATGTTTGTCATATGACTTTGTCAACAGAGATTTATATGATGATTATAGTTTCTCAGCCATATTACTGCACGAGAATCATACACACAAATTCCAATTGCATTCAAAAGAAGAGTTTGTTTCCAAAACACTACATTTTTGGAAAAGAAATCATGACCTTAAGTATCTTCATGCAATATCTCTAAAATATGGAGGATCCAGTCTTTTAAAGTGTTGTCATTTGTCTCAAACAAGGACTTAAGTTGCCTGTATCCTTGTAAATAAATCCTAATTTGTTTTAATATTTGCTATTCATTGTTTTGTAATAGTAGGTGTCCCTTTTTTAAGTGGTGCGCATATCTAATTTTGGAAGGCAAGCCATGCTGAAGGAATGTAGCCGACTTGGACATTCAAAAGCCTGAATGCTAATATCTGCAGATGTGTCTTCATTTCACTTCATGTCAACCATATTTTCCTATTCTGTGATGCCATTATGCAAGCGTATCAATTTTCTGTTGTTCGCCTCCCTCTCCCACCTGCGTGCCTGTCTTTGGTAACAATAGAAAAGGCACATGGAAGCCAAAAAGAGCCTGATTGCCTCATTACAGATAACAGTCTTTGGAGCTCCCTCAACATTTCCCACGATTCCAGCCTCCATTGTCATACCTGTTCCAACTTCCACTTTCATCCAATCCATACTTACAGTCATGCTCAACAATCATTTTTTTCCCCCTCACTCACACGCTCAACATTCACAACCAGTCGTGAAACCGATACCATCTCTATCATTTCAAGGACATACAGTAAAACCTACTAGCCAAGCTTTGTTACATGAATGCATAGAGGAAGGGTATCCAGCTATTCCATGATTGAATTCCCAAGGACAGAAAGAGGAAAAAACATTGAGGTAAGGGTAGGGGAGGTGGAGGGGAGGTGGCAGCAGCAGAAACGGGGAATTTGTAAGGTGTGGCGAGAATGCAACACAATCTGTATAGAAATACCAATGACAAGACGAGAGACTACAAAGATGCGACCAGTGTGTGTAGCCTGCAGCACAGTATGGTAGGGCACTGCTATACTTTTTAATGTATGTTAAGGAAAATATCAAAGTAAAACAGGATGCATAGTAAAATTCTATAAATACTATAACCTTCCTTGTGTGCGTGTGTGTTTGTGTGTGTGTGTGTGTGTGTGTGTTGTGAGGCACCCTTGCATGTGTCAGATAGTGTATTACATTAAAGTAAATGAGAGAGCTACCATCAGCCCTCTAAAGGAACAAGAGATCTCGGTGTTAAAAAGCCCACAGCTAAGATCTCATTGGCTGCTGAGCTCGCTATAAGCAATGCAGTACAACACCTTCTTGGACATGTAAATTGCATGGCCTTCCCATTCCTGGGGGTAAAATTACTCCTCACTGCACCCTGTATAATAACCCTCTGGATTCTGTCTGTTTGAGGGTTTTGGGGATACCTGTCAATCAAAATGCAGCCAGACAGCATACATTTACATAGTTACAATTCGTTGCAACATCTGAGAGACACTTCAAATCCATGTTTCTCAAAAAGATCCACTTTAAAAAAAAGCCTGAGATTAAATCATGTCTGTTGTTAGAAGGTAATATCTGTTCAGCTCTAATCATGTTTCATTATAGCGCTAGTTTGACCAGACTAATAAAGAACGGCCTGGTGGGAGGATAAGCAGCCAGGCCCGGGGCAACATCCTCAAGTGGAGACACCCACCCAGAGGGGATGAATGGTACTGCACATCGAGCACAACACGCTATATTCATGCCTGCCTATGGAAATGAGGACGTTATTGTTAAAGTGCATGGTTACAGCCAGCAGAAAAGGAATAGGCAAAACCTTTACAGTCACATAATGATAGCTTTTTATGGCTGTGTTCAAAACAAACCTATTGAATACCCATACAATTACTGTGTACACCTTCATTACGTTTCTCTCACTGTCTGTCTCTCAATAGAGCCTACTATTGGTATAATGAATCCGTTGCTGTTTTATGTAGGCCTAAACCACAGCTGTAATGGTGACATATTGTGTTTTCGGCTGGTACACCATGACAGAGTGCAGTAGATTGCCTGCGTAGGCACTGCCTTATCAAGATCAGGGGATTGAATCAGATAGACGGGGCAATCTCACAGCTAAGAGAGCTGGGCCAGACTCATCTGAAATCCAATAGCATGCAAAGCTGTTGTGCTGTCTCACATAGAAACAAAAGTAAGTGTATAGACCATGTCACTATCTGTATTTTACATTTTGTGGCTTAAGGACACCATGTTGTTTTTCATGCTGATGAGGACGACAACCAGGCCTCATCTAAAGCAGACAGTGTCCAAGAAGAAAAGAGCGAGACAGCATCAAGCAGAGAGGTTTTGCAGACTAAATCACTGTCTTGAACTGTTTGATTTGAAAGTATTGCTGAGCCAAAGTGGGCTGGAACCGAAAACACAGAGCAACACCCTTCCCTTTATTTAAGAGAGCATGTTTTCCTTGTTTTGTGACTGTGTTGTCATTGCCATATTTTTCTGTTTACACCACACTCACAACACTACCCAGAGGAATATATCACACTTTTCTATGCTTTGAAAACAGTTCATAAAAAAGGTGTATACAGCTAAGAAAAAATCCCATTCCCTAGATGGATAATTTGGGTGAATGGCTCTTTGTCACCATCCCCTTACTTTCAAAAGGGTAAGTATATTTTGACTTGACTAGATTGTAGTTTTCCTTCACTGGTAAAGGCGTATAGTATATTTACATATTAACGCAAATGGTGAGTGCCCCCATATCTCATTACCCTAAAAGCTGTCTTAAGAAAAGTGTGGTGCAAACTTTGAAAGTGCCATTTGAATTGCATGATATCCATGGTGGATATTCAAAAAGAAAAGATCTGGAACGGAAAAATGTAAATAGGTCTAACTGTAATTTAAGTTTCAAATTACAGTTAGACCTATTGTTTCTCTGCTTTTCACACAAGGAAACAAATGCCCACTTTACCGCTATATCTGAATTTTGGCCAAAAACAACTGAAATTTTATCATACTTGTCATTTACCACAAATATCCCCCTCTCATTGTCAATCCCAAATGCTTTGCATTCCTTGAGAAATCAAGAACCATGATAGTGCTGCTCACACATCAGATGACCAAAAAAACACAAGCATCCACTTCCTAGCACAGCCTCTGGAGGAGCTGTTTGGTATCACTGAGGAGACTCTGTTTCAGCATGCTGGGTAGTGTGTTAGTCACACTGCAGGAGGTAGGCTCAGAGAACCAAACATCTGAGTGGCATGCAATGGCTATTGTTAGGGCTGTTATGGAGCCCATAGGTACGTCCCTGTCTGAGTGCATTAGACAGAATTTAACTGTCTAATGCACAACATCTGGCTCTGATACCACTGCACGGTGTCTGGCAGCAGTCACAGCCGAGCTCATAGGCTGGTAGGATAGTCTGGAAACACCTAGGAGTCTTACTGCTTCAGGAGAGAGGAGATATGGAAAGGAAAATGTAGAGGTGGTGGACTCACTGTTCATCCTTGTTACTGGATATGCGGCTGTCACTATTGCTGGAAGCTTGATGGAATCCTCCAGCAGGAACATCAAGGATAAGGACTCAACACAGATCTGTTTTACGAACTTTGGCAGACATCATGAGAGTTCTAACTTGCAAGAAGACAGCAGGATAGTGGGGCTTGAAAATGTTCCAGATCCCATCTGTGAACTGACAGACACACAGGCTGCAGAAATCGCTGTCAGCAGCAGCGGGTCTCCTCCCAGCACTCGTCTACAAGGAGCTAGGCTGTCCAATGAGGATTTAACCCAGGCCACTCATGCTGTCAGTGAGCTTCTGGTTCACACAGCCAGCCGGGAAGCAGTGGTACAGATCTGCATTGTAATCCTTACCAAACAACTTCTGAGACTTTTGACATGGTGAAAATGGTGACTCTTCAGACCGTGCCGTCTATCTACAAGAGTTTTCACAGAAAGCCTCAGTTAGCAAGACTGCTCTGGTGGTACTGATTTCAGCTATGTCCAGCATGTACAAAACTGTGCATGACAAGATGCCTACATTATTCCACTATCAGATACCATCAAGGGAAACTAGGGGAAAGTTTGTGTTCTGGCCCATCAAACTTGTTAGACACAAGTTTGATGGCTTCAGTTCTGTGTGAAAAGCTCAGTAAGATCAGCCTTCACCAGTCGCTTGAATCTGGTAATATTGTTGAAGTAGACAGAAGACAGTTATTGCACATCTTCAGTGGACCAAGCAATCAAAGTACCATATCATCCAAAATCTCATCCAACATGTCCCTTGAGATTTTATTGTTTGTGGATGACACATTGTCCTATCTAGGTGATTCCTCCATCTCTGGTACGTCTTTGCGCTCACATTTCCTTACTGTTGAAGACCTGGAGACTGATGTAATTGGATATATAATCACTGGAAAAAACACTGAAAGTTTGTCCACTGTCAAATTTTGTGTCCTGGTACCTGAGCTCCAGTCAAATGCAGTAAAGGTTTTGAGACTTTGAGACTTTGATTAGGTCTGCCAGTGATTCCACCTATTTACAAGTTCTCTCTATCATTGAAAAGCAGGCCTTCACTCAATCCGATGATCAACGAATCAAGCAACAAAGAAAACAGTACAGAGACTGCAGCTGGAGTTGTTGATTTGTTTATGCATCCCAGTAACACACTGAAGAAATCTGAGAATGACACAGAATGGCACAAACTGGCAGTGAGTCAAAACTTGACAAAACCAGATTTCTTTTACCACAATACAAAGATGAAGGTACAGAAGTTCTTGTACCCACGCCACACATTAGTCACTGATATTACCTTGAAGGCTGTACCTTCATTTGCCACTGCACCGGAGAAGCAGAATGCAGTAAAAATGGAGAAATCATCTCTCTCCCATGAAGAAATTGTGTCCAGTGGAGTTTACACTGACGCTCCGGCTGCTTTATCATCCACTTTGTCAGCCACTTCATCCTCACCTTTTGCCATCGTCATCTACCATTTCATCTTACAAGGGGATGCCACCATCCACTTGCGACACTATCTTCCCTGATGGCATAATGGCATCTGCCTCCTCTGAAAGCCATCCATTCTCACTCTCCTCTGAAGTCTTGGCAGAGATCATCGATGCTTTGAAACCTAGTAGACAAAAGTTACAGCGCCAGTTCTTCACTCCAATCTGAAACCAGAGAAATAGCTGCTGCCAAGACTGACATGCCCACACTCATGGAGAAGATTGGTGGGTGATAAAGATTGGTTGGTGATAAAGGAACAACTCCAGTGACACAGTAACTTGTCAAGGTTGCTCTAATCCTCTTTCATATATTTGCAGAGAGATCATTCAGTTGTTCTCCAGACTGATGGCCAGACAAATAAATGAAAGGCTGTCAACAGACTCAAAGGACACCAGCGACTGTGGGAAGATGACAACAATTCAGCTGAACAAACATCCATAAACTAATGGCAGCACCAAACTCAGACAGGGGAGACACAAAGAGACATAAAGATATCTTTGAAAGACAGCAATGAGGTGTGATATAATGAACATTTATTCAAAGATATTACCAAGTTGATCTTTTATCATTTTAATTTATGCACTCTCTTACAATTGCATCAATTGGAGCCTGAAGACAGACAGCCATCCAGCAGATCAAGACTGTAGCAGTATTGTGATTTTCAGTGTCTCCATAAGGCAAGGCAAGGCAAACTTTATTTATATAGCACATTTCATACACAAGGAAAATACAATGTGCTTCACATAAAAAAGAAAAAATACATAAAATGACATTAAAAATGAAAGAAAGAAAGATATTGAGCAGTCACTCTCACACTGGTGACACCTCTGGTCAGCCAGTAGTCTAACCTGCTGGTAATGAAAGTGTGTATCAGCTTTTCTAAATTAGGTTTTGACATAAGACCCCGTACTTTGGTTATATTTTTAAGATGATAAAAGGCTGATCTTGTAATGGTATTGATATGTTTGTTAAAATTGAGGTCAGCATCCATAATAACACCAAGATTCCTAGCTTGGTCTTTACTCTTGAGAGACAGGGAGTCAAGGTGAGCCCTAATTGTCTGCCTCTTTTCCTTAGTAAGAATACATTGAATTATTCATAGATTTTCCTTTGTGATACATTTGGTACAAATATATCCAATATGTGTCCTACATCAAAGTTTATGCTTGCAGAACATAATCCCCTGATCAGACTATGTTATTTCTTTTACAGTCCAATGTGCCACCAGTGAGTCAATCAGATGAACTTCTGGCTTCTTGCACATCACAATATCAGCCTTCCAGGCTGTTGAAGGTGTTTGCTACTAAATGGTGTTTTGTGTTGTTCAACATTAAGTGATAGTGAGAAAATTCTGGGATATAACAGCTGAAATGTAACTCATGATTATGCCAATAGGTGGCAATATAGGGTGAGAAATAACCATAGGGAATAATAAGCAAAGCTCTGTGCTGTACAGGACCAACTGCAGAATTTTAACAGTATGTGTGTCTTGTGTCAGATACAGTATATTTTTTGGGGAAAAAATCTAATTTGATGTGATTGTGTAGAATTGCCAATTAGCTCTGATCCAAGGTTCAAGGTTCAACTTTATTTGTCCCAAATGGGCAATTGGTGTTGCAGCATGGCAACAACAAAACACAGACTACAAAAATAGAAAAATAGTGAAATGCTAAAATAATAAAATACTGTGCAGTGGCCCAGTGCAGTGGATGCATTCAAGGTAGTTATCATCATCATCATCATAATCATCATCATTATCATCATCATCATCATCATCATCATCATCATCATCATCAACGACAACAACACTGTCACCCTATCATCTCTTCATTCCTGAATTAAGTAGGGCAATAGCCCTAGGTATGGATGAATGTGTATACCTATTTATACCTAACCTGCATACCATGCAGAGCTTTTTCTATGGCAAAATTCCTTAATTCACTGACACTTAAAGATGGATAACATCTTGTTGCATTTATTTTATATCTTCCTCATGCCATTTCAATTAAAAATACCACTCAATAGTCTTACTTCACTGTTCAGGCAAAAACACATCTGTCAGTAATACAAACTGTCATAAGAATGAAACACTCCTTCATCCTTAATTGCAAATGTGGCTGTATAGACCGTCGTGGAATGCACATAAACTGCAGCCCATTATTTCAGCGAGTGCACAACAATCATGAAAACATCTCACTTTTCCAAGTGAATCCCATTACTATTCAACCATGTGCCATGGAGGGCCGAGTGTATGCAGGTTTTTATTCCAACCCAAGACTAGACCAGGAGATTTCACTGATTAACACCTTCAACCAGAGAAGAGGAACTAATCAGTGAAATCACTTGGTGCTGTCTTTGGTTGGAATGACAACCTGCATACACTTGGCCCCCAGTGGGACATAGTTGAATACTGAAGAGATGAGGTTCTTCTCTACTGAGGAAGCAGCTGGTTGGGGGAAGTGGGTCTGGTGTCACATGTTGTCTCCAACAAACTTGGAGTTGAGGTGGGAATGTAAATTGAGAGGCACAAGGACCCAGCATCCTCTGGGCTGCTCACCCTACAGGTTGCATTGGGATATTTGTCCACACACAACTACATTCCTGTGTTCAGAGTTAACATGGAGACACATTCGTTGGTACTTTGTGCATTGATTTTAGCACTATGTGCTTTTGTGAATTTGAATATAGTTTTTGCTGCAGAAGCTGATGGCAATTTAACAGGTGAGTTTTGTTCTGAATGATGCATGTCTGCTTCATTGAAATGGTAACTTTGTTTGAAAGTCTGCTGTTTTGTTTTGCTCATAGTATTCATTTGATAATAGGCTAGTTGGCTGTTTTCTACAGAAGAAAAACTCAGGTTTGATTAAATAACTTTTGTAACCTGTTGCCAGACACCTTCATTAACATGATGCAAGTTATGGCATGATCATCACATTGCTGCTCTCTTTCTCTTTCTGCCTCACTGCCTCTTTCCCTCAGTGATTCTCCCTAAACCAGGTCATTGCCCACGGCGTCTGAATGTGGTCCCCTCACACAGGGGGTGTGAGTGTGATGAAGACTGTCCTGCAGACCACAAATGTTGTGTCTTTGACTGTGGAGCCGTTTGTGTCCCTCCTGCTTTCAGTAAGAGCCTAGTGTTTATTTTATTAAAGTGAGCAGCTTTGTTAGGGGTTCTCAGTTGGTTCTGCTGATGTTACTAATCTGTCATGGAAATCAAGCCTGTAGGGATTGCCTTCTGGAAAGTGCATTGAAGGGCAACAGAAAGGGTCCCTTCCAGTCAAAATCCAGGGTCTGTGTATATTTTCGCTTTAGCTCTCTCTATATATCTTGATCCCTCTGGTGTTTCTGATCTCTTTCCCTAAAGCCAAGCCAGGAGTGTGTCCTCGCAGGCGTTGGGGCTCGGGGATGTGTGCTGAATACTGCTCCAATGACAGCGACTGCCCAAACAATGAGAAATGCTGCCACAATGGATGTGGACACGAGTGCATTGCACCATACACAGGTTAGACATGGGACAAAAATCTCACAATACTCCTCTTGTATTATTTGCTATGACTGAGCGGTCTTTAACTTCTGTATGATCTCTCAAGTGAGGATTGGGATTTCTCAGAAGTTTTTAATTACTGATATAAGTTCTGTTATTTTGTGCTAAGATCTTGTAACCCTGTCTCTCTCTCTCTCTCTCTCGGCTGTCTCAGTGAAGCCAGGTCGCTGCGCTCTGCCCCAGGGGACGCCCATGTGTGCCGAGTACTGCTACCATGACGGCCAGTGTCCCGGGGAGCAGAAGTGTTGCCGGACAACCTGTGGCCACGCCTGCAGTGAGCCTTGCTGATTGGACAACCAGCGATGACTGAGACTCATCTGCATTCTCCATCCGTTGATCCCAAGTGTGCTCTTGTTTGGTTTCTTTCATGTAATCAAACCCCGCAATGGGAAAATGGCATTTATCTTACTGTAATACCTTCTCAACACTCAAAAGTCCATGGTGACAAGTGCACACTTTGGCGCAATATTTTAAGCATTGGATTGCACAGTCAAAGACATTTTAAGCTTCATCCTTAAATGGATAAGAAATGTACTGTACTTTATATCGGATGCTTGTGGGTTTTGAAGGTATGGGGCGTTTTGTGTCAACTTTGTATTTCAACCAATAAAAATGTCTCCAGAACCTAGAAATATACTCTTGTGCATTTATGGCCTTGTTGGTTATGTGTCTTGAGTTTCACAGAGGTCCCTTTTATGGGCTTTTTAGGCATGAGCTTGGCTGCAATAACAAATGATGAAATATGCCAAGAATGGAAAGTGCTTACTGGCAGCAAACCAGACTCTGTTTTAAGATGTGGCCAAGAAAAACTGCTGCCTTAACATTTCAGCATTGTTGCACCATGTCCCCACATCTTCAAATGCGACATTCCTCACATCTTTCTATCTTTATAAGAGCTGAATTTCCTTTCTTTTTAAAGTGATAAAATTGCGTAATTGAAAAGCAAATCACAGACTTCTCTGTTAAAATAAATTGATGGTTATTTTATTGTGAATTCTTGGAGCTGTTGGTATGCATCCTTGAAAAACACAAACAGATTATGGGGACTGTGCTAGCAGTGTTATGCTCTTATACCTACTTGAGAAAAAAACATAGTTAACAGCTAACCAGACATGAGCATCACTGATGTGGAATGCAGCTTTTTTTTTTTTTCGTTGTTTTTGTTCCACACTAGTGCCAAACATGTGCAGGGGGGAGAAATTGCTGACTGGCCAAATACAGAGACTTCTGTGTTTGTTCTCTCTAGCTTGCCAGAAGTGGGGCCAAGTTTGTTTACATGAAAAGTAGGCACTCAGAGGGAAGTAATGTAGCTGCAGCTCTTCTGCATTTCAGAACAGTGTGCTTTTTTCCACAGATAATGATCTGAAGAAAACTACTGAAAGAGGTTGATTTTTAATCACTTTATTGAAAATACAATAATAAATATCCCAGTTCCCCCATACCTGTTCTTCACACATTCCCATACTGCTCACTATTGTAATAGCAAGTGAAACAGAGCGGCATTCTATGCAGATAAGCATAACAAAGGATAGTGTTATTCTTGGTTAAAAGTTATAAGAATGCATGGCACTCTTAACAATGTTTGATAGGTTTGAATTTCCTATAATACACGGTGAAACTGCATTGAACTGATGAGGAAATGTGTAAACAAAAAAAAAATTAAAGGCAATTATGGAGATCTGCAGATTATTGCATTCAACATTCAAGCATGCATTCAATAAGTTTGAGTGCAAAATAAATTAAATGGAATAGGTTAATAGGTGATTTGTCCATTTTTTTTATACAACAGATAGTTCCAGTCAAGTAATCTGATTACTCAGAAAGGTTCCAAACTCTTCTGAGAATTTCCATTAAAAAAAATTAGCTGTGCTTTCAGAAAAATAGAACCAACACTGTATTGTTAGTTTTTGTGGAAAACAGAAAATTTGTTAGCAATGTTTTTCCTCTACCGTAGACTATGTTAAAGGAAACTTGTTAGACAATAGACATGCATTGGTTACTGATGTATAAAAGCTACAATACCAGTGAGGGCATGTTTTACTGTGATTACAGGTAGCCCTCCACACTCTTGATGTTCCTTTACTGTCTGAGCCCTCAGGCTTTACAATGCTCTGTCTGAGGCAATATCAGTGTCATCTTTGTGGGAACCTAATTTTACCAGTTTTATCACAGTAACAAAATCCCCTTAGGAGCATTATAACTATATTATCATGTAAGAGAGTTATGGCTTCAAATGTACAAAACAGTGAACAACATCCACTTTGATGCAGTTACTACTGCCAGATACGGCACAGCTTTGGTTCCTTCTACTCAACAATAACAAAGCCCTTACGTTCCATCCATGTAGAAAAAAAAATACATTTTTTGCCCTTAGCGAGCAGGAAATTGTCCTGAATCCTTTAAACTCCCATGCTCTTCCTTTTAAAAACAAAAACCTTCAAGCTGACCGTTTTAAAAACATCCATAGCAGTGCTTGACCCAGTTCTTCCCTGAATATCACATATTTACCAGTGGTTTCACCAAAAGGCTAATTTCCTTTGCAAAAACAAAGCTAGTTGTCATTAGTTTCCAGGCTCAGAGTAGCGGTACTCCCCTCATCTTGCGGATGATGTTGGCTATCCGTTTGGCCAGTCCCGGGCTGGGCTCCTCTACCTGGAAGGTTCGGGTCAGCAGGTTGTAGAGGGACCCGTAGCCCACGGCGACCACAGTGCAGGTCAGGCAGATGACATTGTAAGGCATGCTGAAGTCTGGGGTTGGCAGGTTGACCAGCAGGGGCTCAGTGTAGACTCGCACAAAGTAACTGGACTCCTCTTTACAGGGGAAGCTGAAAGGAGATGTGATGGAGGACAGGCACAGTAAGGAAGCTGTCAGGGTTCAAATTCATTCTGTCTTCCATAGAAATGTGCTCCTCAACAGTGAGTCGGACAACACTTGAAAGAGTAGCAACAACAGGCCTAAAAAAGTGCTAAAAAAGTGCTAAAAAAGTGCTGTATACTCACAAGCTGCTGAAAAGTGGACGCTCCTGAGTGTCGTTTATGTTCATGGCAACAACACTCGGCACAAGAGCGCTGATGACAGAAGACCTGAGGGCGAAATGAACAGATTTCAGTCATTCTGAAAGTCAGAATGAAATGAAATGACTTTGCAATGACTTTTTCACCTTGACAGCTACTTCTCCACATCATAACATATACCTAACAACGAAATTGTTATCTTCTCATCTTCTTATATAAAAATCCCATTACTTCTACTTTCTGGAAGACAGTGTATTGTTCAGTGATTACTTCATGGTGTACATAAAAATTTCAACCCTGTCGGCCCCACCCATAATATAAAACCTGCAACTTCACAACTTTCAAAGTGAAATGAGTGGTAACATGGTATAGCGGTGCATTTATGTGTGTTCACCCCCAAAAACATTTCCTAAGACATCATGGTCGTGTCCTGGGCGCTGGAATTTATTAATTTTAAAGAATCTGGAAATTGTCACAGCCTAAGAATTAAGCGTAAAGCACTGAGTCACATTCTACGTTTGTTCTATGTTTCCATGTTTGTTCTGGTCCAACTCGCCAAATTTTGAACAGTCCCTCCTCACATTATGTCACTCCCAACACTCCCTGGAAATATACTGAATTATGAAAGTAAGAAACCACTGAAATGCAGTTTCCTTGTGACTTTAAACATTCTATAATCAAACATAATATATATTCTTTACACTGCATGCGAGGCAAGCACTCAAATAAAAACACCCAATCTCTCTGAAAATTGACCCCAGATGCGTACCCGACATAGAAGCCGTGGTTGGGGTCGGGGGTGTATTCAGTCCACTTGAGCAGCGCCCTCTCAAACTGCACCGTGACCTCGGTGACGGAGTTGGGAGGAAGCTGGACCAGCATCTCCAGCAGGTGGGGTCTCACACGGTCCTTAGACGGCTGGTAGTGGATGTAGCCTGGCAGGAGAGAAGTACAGAGACATGAGTGGCTTCACGTGCGGTGTATACACAGTTTTAATGTTTATTTTATCCGTGTTACTCTACAGCCCTTTGTAACTTTGAGAAGAAAAGTGCAATACAAATATAGTAACAATATATTATTGTTACTATTATTGTTTGAGCAAAACAAAAAGGTAGACTAAAAGGGTTAGACTAAAAAATCAAGACTAAAAACAACAAAAGAAAAGAAAACACCACAGCTTTCAAGATAGAAAATACAACTCATGTACTCCTCCTTGTGGTGAAAAGCAGCATTTACACAGAGATTAGATAAAACCGTAATGATCCCTGTGGGGAAACTGGGAAAGTATCTTACTACAGACATACACATACAGTATGTTTGATTCATACAACACAGTACCTGTATGTGTCTGTGTCCAGCCATTACCTTTCTGATTTAAAAACAAACAAACAAACAAAAAAACTGTTTTGAATCCCCAAGAAAAAATGAGAAGTTTGATGTTGGAAAATGAGATTCTATAACTCTAAAAGACTATGAGATGACATAAAAACAAAGCGAAAATATTATTATTTCCCCCAAATTCACTGGTGCATAGGTGCATCACTGTTAGAGTAGATTTTACTGTGAACACTTTCATTGTAGTTTCATTTGGATTTAGAATGCAAACTCTTCCTCTCTTTAAAGCAGCATATTTCATTGCCACTGCATATAGGAATTTGCAAGGCAATTATACTCATGAAGCTGTTGATGTTTTTTTACCCACAGTAAAAATAAGACCTTGGAAGGCAACAGGCAACACAAACTCTGACTTGATGTTGTAATTTTCAGGGGGAGATATTTGAAAAAGACTTCTCCTGATAGTGGTTTTGCTTGAACATTTTTTGGAAAAGTGACAGACAGCTCTACTACGCATTTATGTGTCCTCTACATGCACAGCACAAGCAGTGTCTGAAATTAACTTTTTGGCTCACCTGCCAATAGCTGGTAAACTAAAAGAATTCCAGAGTAAAAAATTGTAGCCGCACTGCCATAGTCACGATGCAGAATTCATTATTGCCTTACACCCACTGTCTTCTGCATCGGAGCAATGGGAGTGCGGCCACAATTTTTTTAATTTGAATCTTTGTTCCTTTGGGCCAGCACCCCATTAATATTGGTGTGCGTTTCAACTCATCTCCAAGAAACTAAAAAAAAAACTGCCCTGCCTAGAATATTTTTTACTGGCAAAATCAGGTACTTTGTTAACTTAGATTGCTTACTCGGATACAACAGATCAGGATTATAATTCTTCATAAAGTGCAACATAATTCAAAGCACGAGAGCATTTTGAAGCGTTATGTTATCATCTCAGTATGCCAGGTGACCCTGACTGATTTATCCACCAAAGACAAATTCTGCCAGCATTTGGCGCTTTTGCAGGTGTTAATTTCAAACCCTGAGTGCAACTGTGTGCACACACACATCCTGTCTGCTTTCCAGGTGACTCACTGGGCTTGTTGTCCTTCCCCTTGCTGGTGACGGTGAGTGTGTGGATGTACAGGCGCAGGTACCAGGGCACCGTGTCCAGCAGCAGCACAGGGAAAGCCCTGTAGGGGTGGTGGTTGTACATCAGAGTGTGAATCTCTCCTGTCTGCAGCCCGTACCCCGCCACATAGCGCTCACTGTGGAGGAGGGGGCGGAGCATATCACCTGTGGGGAGGAGAGAGGGAGGGGGGTGAACAAGGTGGTCAACTATCTGGATAACTTCTCCACATAGACAAGAAGTCTGAAAACAAAACATTTCTAATGGTTTAACTCAAAAAGTACATTTCAGTGGAAAAAACGCATACCCAGCAGGTGCAGACAGGAGGCTTTTATAATACTTCCACTTACAGAAAATCCAAGTCACACACTGTTCTCTTCCCCTTTAGTTCCGTGCTTTAGTTATCTCACCACATGTTTTCTGCTACATGGCCTTCGTCAGGGTGATTTAACTCAAAAAGTACAGAGTTGACAAAGAATATGACGCACGAAAGACTAAATCTGTGCTCCATTTGCAAACCAAAAAGCTAGTCTAGTTTTCTTCCTGTCTTCATTGTAAATGGCTGTTCTTGAACATTTTCCATCCTAATTTTTGCCAACTTTTAAAAAGGGGCATTAAGTAATCTATGATTTGGGTGGGAGTCAATGACATGCCAATGGGTGGGGAGTTTTTGTTCCAAAACAGAGTGCGGGCCAGAAAGTGAATTTTGAAAGCCAGAAATCTGGCTATCAATCAAGCTAGTGAAGAAATCGTTGAGTCATTGATATTGATCACAAATTCATTGATATTGAACACCCCTTTCAAGCTCTATCACACCCACGCAGATATATTGTGGTCATTTTGTCATTTACAGTCTTACTCATCGCACCCTTAATTAAGACTATGTCTGCTAGAGCTTGAATTGGGCCCAAAAATTAAAGGGCGGACCGACCTGAGCCCACATTGATCTAACCAACAGACACATTAGCAGCATTTTGAAAGCCCAAGCCTGACTAGAACCCGATTTTTACTGAGCGCACGCTGCGACTGTCACCATCTGCCCCGAATGCTGACACACAGGCTGAAACCATAAAGCTTACTGGACTGAACTGGAGCAAAACTACAAGCATATTAGCAGCTGTTTGGAGAAAAAATACTGCTGTATTAAATTCAAGGTACAAATGAAAGAGCCGAGCCGAACCGAACCGAACCCTCAGGCTCGGGCCCGGTCCCGTCAGACTCAGGGTGTAGATTACAAACTGTGTAATGTATACCATGGCACACAAAGCTGTGTGATTGTCACTCACCATCATTGGATTTCCAGCGCAGCAGCATGTTGAGGGAGCGCGTTGAGCCAAAGGTGGCTTGTTGGGTCAGATCGTAAACAGAATAGGTCCGTCTGTCGCCCAGCACCACAGCCTGGCTCAGCAGGGGGGTGGCCGGGCTCAGCTCAAACTGCTCCCCCTGCAAAATCACATGCATATTCTCTCAGTCTAAACTGTTACAGATCTCTATACACACTGTTGAAGATGCTTTACAGAAAACGCTCAAGTTCTTAATCCATTATATCTGCTTTAAAACCGTTTAAGCGTCTTTGTTCTCTTGGAAAGTGAGGAGTAGAGAATGACAGGAAAGCAGAAAGAGAGGGGATGACATGCAAGATCTTCATAAAATAGACTTGAACCTTGCAACATATATTGTAGCAAGCAGGTGGTTTTAACTGCAGTCTGCTAAACCCCGCCTTGATTTTACTTTGACTAGTCCTCCTTTACTTATTTCTGTGAAGTTTGCATTAAAGAGCAGAAAGGTAGTGTATGCACATCCAAAAAAGTAGGCCAGGTGCTTGGTATTAAACCATGAATCCATAAAAAAAAGACAACTACCCGCATGTTGCTGCTGCAGTTAAACACCAAGGGAGCATCTTTCCAGTGTGCGGGTACGTCTTTCTTTTTTAAAGTTTGCATTTAGGGAATTCTTTTTTTTTTTTTTGGGGGGGGGGGGCTATCTTCCACTCTGACAGACAGTCAGAGTGGAAGATAGCGCAGTATAAAGGAAAGCTAATGAAATCGAACCTGGGGATTGTCTGTGACGTCGATGTAGATTTTACTGGAGGAGGCCAGCGGACAGGCTTCAGTCAGTGTCCGAGAGAACATCTTGAACAGAGACCACTCTGCAGGAAGAAACAGAGTCCTCAAACACAACCAACCCAAATCAATGATGCTGAATACGGAAATTATTAACTTGAATCTATGGGAGATGAAGCCTGAAGAAGCCCTTGGTGCTTTTTGCTCACCTCGTTTGCCCTGTCCGGAGGTGTGCAGGTCAAACACCACATTCAGTGTCTGTCTGAGCTCCCATGATGTGTCTTTGCACTGCCAGTCCTGACACACAGGCCTGATGTGCAGCGCCTGGGAGTGGAAGCTGCTGTGGAAGAGTTTCTCTGACTTCATCAGGACAGCCAGACCGGCCTGAAAGTGCGAGATGGTCACATAAAACAGGATTCATTACAAAGAGAATATACATGTCCATAAAGAAAACATTTTTAAATATGATTTTTAAAGGTGTTTCTGCTATATTTGATAGTGTGCTGTAAAGAGAGACACAAATGATGGGAGAGACATGCGTTACATGCCTTATCCCAAACAGACATTCACCTTGGAGCCACAGGGCAGCAGTTTCTTCCAGGGGGTCAGATTTTCAGTGCACACAATCTCACGTGGCAGGGTGGCATAGCGAAGGAAGCGGTGGTCGGTCACTTCATGGAAAACACAAAATAATCCATCAATATGTAACGCAATGCAACCTGGACATTAACAGTAGTAGCTCCATGCTGCAGCAGCTTTACGTAACCGATCACGCAATTAGCTTTTACAACAGCTGATCACTGGAAAGCCTTATAAAGTACTCTGGTTCTGGAAATGTGAGTACTGAACAAAGCCAAAGGAGCCTTACCATTGCCTAAACCCAGTGGCTTGAAGGAGGCACTGGGCTGAACAGTGTTGGTGGAGTCAATGAAGTTGAGAGAGGCGCAGAAGATCCCAGACAAAACGTTAGTCAGCTCTTTCCATGTTCCATCCACGCTAAAAAAAAGGGTACAAAAATGGTTCAGTGTATACAAACAGACATATTAAAATGCCTGACAAAGCACATAGTTACAGTACTACTGCAAAATATGCAGAGACTGCAGATTACATTTAAACCCCATTCTGGGATTTGGGAGAGTTATTTATGCTTTGTTTCCTACAAGGCTAGAGATGGGGAATAAGCCTTTCGCAGCATTTTCATTTCTTCATAATAACAAAAAAAGGGTATATTATCCCAATGTTTTCATGCACATATAAACACGCCTTTGTCAGCTTCAAAATACATTAAAGATCAGTTGACTATTGCAGTTCTTATATCATCTCTGTCATCTCTTTCTGTTTATAAAATAAAACTATTTCTTTACTTTATGTTTTTAATTTCTGTGGTTTAGGGTTAGAATATAGATTCGGCCTACAAGATATTATAACACCTTTAACATCTCCATTGAAGACTGATGACTGACCGTCGGTGCAAAATGGCGGCTCTAGAAAGACGCCCTTGCTCTTTGATTCTGAGGGACTGACACCAAACAGATCGCTGAAGCATTTTCTGCTATCAAACTCCATTGTAGCTGTGCTGTAAATATCTGGACGTGATGTCACCTTGTCTATGTTTGTCCAGTTATCCACAGGAATAAGAAAAATACACCAATGGACCCAGAAATGCAAGATACATCACCAACATCAGTTTTTTTTAACAGTGTTTAAGTGTTTCATGGTGCATTTTCCTTTAAGTTCCCACATGGAAGGCAGGACATTCATTTCACCTTTGAAGCTCTGGGCAGCGGCCTGTACTCACTCAGTGACGGTGTCCTGGAACCAGACCCAGAGTTCGGCCCCGGGGGGCGACGGCAGGAAGGGCTGCCCCCACTGCATGGTCCTCCAGTAGCCCTGGGTGAAGGAGATGTGCAGCTCCCGCACCGAGAACTTGGAGATCACCTGGCCCAGAGACTTGGGGAACAGCCGGTAGTGGGAGACTGGGAAGTATAACACAACAACATGCATTTTAAAGTTTGATATAATGGTGAATACTAGGGCTGCAACTAACGATTATTTTCATTGTCGATTAATCTGTCGATTATTTTCTCGATTAATCGATTAGTTGTTTGGTCTATAAAATGTCAGAAAATGGTGAAAAATGTCGATCAGTGTTTCCCAAAGCCCAAGATGACGTCCTCAAATGTCTCGTTTTGTCCACAACCCAAAGATATTCAGTTTACTGTCATAGAGGAGTAAAGAAACCAGAAAATATTCACATTTAAGAAGCTGGAATCAGAGAATTTTGTCTTATTTTTCTTTAAAAATTACTCAAACCGATTAATCGATTATCAAAATAGTTGGCGATTAATTTAATAGTTGACGACTAATTGACTAATCGATTAATCGTTGCAGCTCTAGTGAATACATTTCCTGTCTAACAATGTGAATATGGATTAACAACAGATAATACTGGGTAATCCTGGAATTACAGGTCTATTCTATATTATAATCTATTACCAGTGCCTATGTCTGTGAAGTGTGGTGGTTAAAGAGGTTGATTGAACTATCTTTCTCCCTCATTACTTATACATGAATAGACACTTTAATCCCATACAATCATCAATAACTGCGTGATGCATGCATGCAGGAACAAAAGCCTGCTTCCAGTTGCAAATAACCAAGGAATTGAGGATACGGGTGTCTAGATACATTCTAGCATCAGGTGAATAGGCTTACTGTGTTTTTGACAAATGCTGTATCATGTTTAATCACGGTCAACAGCAGCTTTAGTACCTTTGTTTCCTCCCATGAAGTCTGTATCCCACAGGGTGCGGAACTGGAAGCTGGCGTAAATATCGTCTGAATGCAGCGGCCTGATAACCAACTCTTCCTGAAAATCGTCTTTAGACTGTGGTACTGGTGGGCTGACCACGGTTTCAGGATCAGAGGCGGCCTGGCTGTCGCTTGGAGCATCATCGGGAGTCGCTGCTTCAACCTCGGTTGCTTCCCATCGCTTCTCCTCCACCAACGGTTCTTCGGGCGTCTCCTCCCCGGTGTCGGCGGCTGTTTGTGGGTCGCTTGTAAGCACAGTTTGCGGGTTGTTGACCGCGGTACCATCAGGTTCACTAACAGGGGTTGTTTCCTGAACGTCTGCGACAATAAACACTGACAAACAACAAAGAATAAACACCAGCGCCGGGAAGTTGCACCTGTGCGCTGCCATTTTTTCCTCCTTCCTACGACGACCCTCCACTTCCGTATTGGCGCGTCATACGTCCAGCCGACCAATGGGCTTCATCCGTATGGAGAATTGTCGCACTGAACTGAATCTGCTTTGTTTTAAGCACAGATTTTCCTCATCTAGACAATTTACAAGCCAGCGTTTAACGCGAAAGCAGCAGCATAACATAATATTTTAGTGTCGCTTTCCTTGCACTGGGTTGGATTTGGGGATTTCATATAGGACATTTAACAATATGCCGACTTAGACCACATTTTTGCACATAATAACTGGCAAGCATATATATTTTTCTAAGCAAACAAAGATAGATTATAAGCACCTAGTCTAGTTAGGAAAATTTTAGGGAGATCTGGGAGAAAAAATAGTAAGAGGTTGCTGTTATAGCCTAATAATAAATTGTCTAGGCTATCCACCTATTGTCACTAACAAGAGCTACCGGTTTATTAATAACATTTAATTTTCTTCTGTATGCTGTGAGTCCAACAAACGTTCCTCACTCTTGCTGACCCAGTGTCATAACCCATTGGTGCATTATATTACCTAATTAACCAATTAGGCAATGCCATATAATTTCTCGATTCATTTATCACTATCATGATGCTTGCTCGTCTCTATCTGACATTGCATATGGATCCACCCTCCCTATGTAGGCCTGCACGCTTAAACCTATCAATTTGACGCCATAATAAACGATGCAAGGAGGAGACCTGGCACAGAGGCTTTGTCATATCGGTGTGGCGCTGGACCTAAATACCCTAAATACCCGAAAAGCCCCATAGATGTGTGCAGCATGCTGGTTGGTGTGTGGCTGGCTGGTCGTGTTGCTGGACAGGGACGGGCATCATCGGGGGCACATCACCCCTCCCACATCCACACATCGCGCACTCAGCCCAGACACACACACACACACACACACACACATACACATATACACACACACACATACACACACACACACACACACACACACACACACTAGGAATTTCTGCTCAACCATGGCTCCCTGGTAGATGCTCAAAGCGGCTGTTGTCAGAGCGAATTAAATCGGCACTAGCTCGCTGCTTACTTCTGACCTTGCCTGCCTCTGGTAGGGTTTTCAATATTTTATTCAGGATTCCTGTGCTCTCTCCCCATGGCTACATCGGATGGAATAGACGGCTGTGTTCTGCAACGAGGCAGATCTCAAAGTGACCCGAACATACTCACCGAATCTGGCATCGATTTGGTGCACAGCACAGGTAAGAGAAATGTTTTATTGTCTGGGTGTTGTATTTGCCATATAGTCTTTCACTGCCACTTCTTTGGCGATGCAGCGGTTTCCAAAAGGCATCCTTCCCTGCTCGGTGGGATATTAGGACACCAAGGGATAATTAGCGCATATGCTTCCAACCTTGGAAGGAAAATATAGCTCGGCTGTAATATTGAAACGTGGGGATGCAAATTGAAAAGTAATGTGCCATATCCCCTTTCAGCGTCCATGAATGGATGCATGCCCCTCCAGATTTGAGCGTTAAAAAGACGCCTGTAGCCCATTGGGCTGTTATGGCTGCAAGTAGCCTATACTGTTTTGAAATCTGGGCTTAGGCCATATTGAACAAAAAATGCACACAACACCAGTCTATTATTGCTTTTTGCATAAATGTTTCCCCCTTTATTTGGCGCGTATATTTATCGTCACAAAATCCGCATGTGGTGTGGTCCATCATTTCAGGCTAAATGTCTAGACGTATTTACCACGCTGGTCTATCATCAATCTCAGCATTGGTGGCGGATACACAGCTATATCCCTCGTTATTCAGGAGCCACATGGGGCTTTGGGTGTTGCATATCTCATTTTAGAGCTACATGCATATCTTATCCTAAGCCTTGCCCGGTCACTGCGCATTGACAGCGTCAACTGGCCCCCATGCTGTACCGATCAGTGTTATGATCAATGACCTAGCTGCCTTCCACGTGATGTAGCCTATAGGTGCAAAGACCTCCAATTCAGTGCAGCCATGTACTCAGAGGGGATCGATTCACCGTTGCATGGATCATGCAGGTGTGCTTTCCAACATGGATCCCTTGTTTATCTCTCACTGGTCTGTTAGTCATCCCTATGCATAAGGAATAATGAATTCATCTTCCATTAATAACAGGAGAACACCAGGGAGCAGTCATGTTCTTCACTTTTTTTTGA
Source organism: Centroberyx affinis (assembly GCF_046629955.1). Classification (NCBI taxonomy): domain Eukaryota; kingdom Metazoa; phylum Chordata; class Actinopteri; order Beryciformes; family Berycidae; genus Centroberyx; species Centroberyx affinis. The sequence continues at coordinate 524,313 of NW_027279066.1, read as the reverse complement.
TGAACTCATGCAAGTAGACTTAACATATTTTTGTTATGATATTTCTATTTTTAACCTGTAATCATTATGATCACAATAGGTTTTCAATACATCTATGTAGTTTGATATAAGCTATATATGGTCATATTGTGTGGGCTTACAACCAGTCACTGCTTTCTCCCACACATGGAGACACACATGAAGGATGCTTGAGTGAATGATTCAGAAACAAAACAATGCCATTCACCTTTCAACCGCTCTCTAATGAGGCCCGTGTTTTTCACATCTCTGAATTCACACCTGTCTGCACTCCTCAACTACCCATAGCGCGGTTTCCAATGAACGCTTGCTGAATTCAAGCCTCCTATGGATGATTTAATTCACACATAGGTGGATGTGATAATGTCACACTGGGCCCTTGACACACCTGATTAAACAACATAGAACCTTGACAGAGCCGCTATGGCGGTGATGAGAGCCGAAGCCATCTGGGAATATGAAAATCGGCCTCTCACACTTGAATATGCACAACGGCATTACTGTCCAGGATGTGAATATACTGTCTATCATCTATGCAAATGAAAGACACAGTAAATACAGTTGCCAGTGCAAGGACAGTGACAGTGTCTGGTGACCCAAAGTACACACTGCCCGCCCTCTCTGTGTGGATTGTCACTGTGCTAGCGTCTGGGGCACCAGTCTTTGCCAAAGGATTACTTAGGCTTTTTTTTCCAACACAGTGGCCCTTGCAGCTGCAGAGGCTGACACTGTATTCATCCACTTACTCAACACTGGAGAGAAGAGTCAATAGAGACAGCAGCCGCAGTTGACCATCATTGAGAACCAGAGCAATGTTTTCTCTTATCGCTGCTATAACCTTTTTATTCCGAGACTTTGTTTTGCACAGCTTTCGGATGGAGACGTCCTCTTAGAGCTTCTGATTTAGAGGTATATTATCATAAAGCAGGTTGGGGAACATAAGTCTGACAACAGGAGCAGCGGTATAAAAACCTCCCACTGTTCAGTTAGTTTGTTCAGGCAAAAGCCCTTTAGATTCTCCTGCTAATAAAACGTCACTTTCACTCAAAGTCCCACTTAGTCATCGCAGAGTGTCGACCGAGGTAATGGTGTGGAGAGGACACCTTGAAGCTTAGCGGACAGGGAGAGTGTCCAGGCCGGGCTGTCCCTGTGGCTCCCTTCCATGTAGCAATTCCTCTGTCTCATAGCAGTATCCTTGTGCACAGCTTGAGAGACACTGGCGATGTAGATTTAGGCAGAAAGTTTCGGAAAGAGTTACATACTGCCGAGAAACGGGCCAGACACACATCAGGATAGTTTGAACAGAAATATCAGTGCCAATAATCTACATTAACCCAATGTAAACGCACAAATTGTTTCCTAGAAGGGGACGGTGCAGATGAACAACTATTCCCTAAGTGAATACAGGTTTCCCTATAGGTATTATAGTATTATACCCTGCAAAACAAAAATAAGATGCTTTACTAATCCCCATAGGGAAATTCACTTTTCGCTTGCCCCCCCTCTTGGGAGGTCAGAGTGCAGGCTCAGCGACAGAACGACGCCCCTAGAGCTTGAAGGGTGTCAGTGTCTTGCTTCAGACTTCAGCAGGGTGGATGCAGATGGAGCTACAGAATATTTCCCCCAGAACAAAATCGTATGTAAATTCAACATTGTAAAATGCTTCAAGTGTATAAAAGTGATTTGAAAACCCAAAGTCAGTTCTGTGAATTTATAAACAGGATTGTAGTCTGTGTTTTGCAGGTACAATCCTCAGTTTACGATTACGAATCACAGACAGACACGGATTGTGTTTTACTGGAAAGACTTGATTACGGCTCTGAGTTTTGAGCTATAAGAGAAGCGTAACTCGTAAGACGCTTTTAGCCTACAACTCCAAACGACAACAGGAACTAATGATAAGCTTAAAGGAAAATGCTGGGATTTTTCAGTGTAAAAGTCTAATTTTTGCCTCAGTTTTTCTGGTGTACTCGTATATTAATGCAAGTGCCTCGGTTAAACCAGAACTTTTATTTTGAAAATGTCAAGGCGGAAACGTGTTTTATGAGTGAGGATACAAACAGCCAAAAGTCTGAACGTAAAAAGATATCTGTAAACATATAAACCCGGATGCAAAATGAGAACTAAAGCCATAAATAGTAATTTGTAGTCGTAATTTAAGGATTTAATTTGTAAAACATGGATTACAATCGTGTTTATAGATTTACAGAACTGACTTTTGGTTTTCAATTTAGTTTTTTAACAATTGAACCATTTTACAATCTTGAGTTTACATACGATTTGTTTTGGGGGAAATATAGCTCCATAGATGCTTGCCGATAAGGGGGGTTGAACCTGTGAACCCGAATCCTCTCTAGTCGAAGAACCGCCTCTCTAACCACTAGGCCACCCTGCCGCCTCCCCAAAAAACTGATCAGTGTCTTTCAAACGTCTCATCCTCCTCCACCAATCTGGCTGATACCTGGATAATCCTTTCAGATCTGAGATCAGTAGAATCAGCACAGCAGCTCCAAGGACAGCAGGTATGAGTGGAACTCCCTAATGAACAAGGAGTTATCAAACCCTCTAAAAGCTGTTACTGAGCCTCGACGATGACTCACTCTAACCCAGAGCAAGGTCTTATAGATAATGCCTACACTATGCTCAGACCTTGATGAATAAATGGGGGAAATTCTGACTCAGAGTGTCTTACATAATGTGCTCCCTATTTAACAAAGCTTTGTTTATAATGAGCAAGTAATGTTAAACGCAAAAGGTATTAGTGCCACATGAAAAAACAAATATTTATTTAGATTACATAGAGTAGTAGCATGATAGAATGCTTATTCCATGTATATACTGTACCATGCACGCATATACACAGTTATATACACACAAACAAGCGTACATACATAGATGCAAATGAAATCGCTCTACATGTGCACCAATCCTACCCCACCATAAATACACGCATTCAATTATCTTGCAAAACATTTATACCCCAAGCAATTAATTGCCTCATCCCTCCGGACATGTCAACATCCTTCAGCATCTCCTCTCTGCCTTACTGTTCAGCGTTCAGAGATCTTAGAATCTGAATGAAGGAAATCAGCCTGTGTTTCAGTGGAAAAAGCAGGCTGGAAGAGAGGGAGCAGGAACACACAGACCTTGGAGGGCCGAAGTGAAGACCTATAGGCCGAGGTAGATGGTACAGTGGCAGCTGGCCATGTGGAAAAAATTCTTACAAAGGGGAGTCTTTACACCAACCCGGAGCTGACAGGCACTGAACAAGAAGAATCTTTTTTGTCCTCCCAGTAATGAGGCAGTCAAGTACGCTCAACGGTGTGTGAGAGACAGATAGAGAAGAGCCGGAAGTGGTGCTGTGCCTGGTGTGGCTTTTCACCGCTGTTGTAGGTAGATGCTTTACGCTGCTGAACCTTGAAACAAATTGAAACAAATCTGGTGGCCTGCAGGTCGGTTAAAGACCCGATGTTGTTGGGGTGTGACATAACGCAGTGAAGGAATCATTCAAAAGTGTAAGCCAATGGGATATTCGTTAGGGAGAGAAAGGCAGTTTAATTTGATGGGAGAGGCGGAGGGGCGGGACTGTTCAAAAATCTGGTGATGGTTTTATTGGCCTACTGGTGCAGCAAGAGGTCACCATTAAATATACTCTGTTTTCCAGGAAATAAAAGTAATGGGAGTTCATTTCATGGGGACTTTAAACTTGGATCCCCGTAGTGCAATTCTCTTTTTCCTTTCCCCGCCTCTACAGAGAGGTCAGAGGTCAGGGTCAGCTTCAGAACAGCTGCTGGTAGGGAGTCAGTGTCTTGCTCAAGGACACTTCAGCAGCGCAGGCGGTTGCCGACATGGGTGCTTGAACCCAGGTAGTGTGGTTGAAGGACGGGCACTCCATCTATTAGACAACTTGATACGGGACAAAAGCATGTGGAAACCAAGGAGAAGAGTTATGTTACATTTCCAGTTACGCTTAACATTTCTCATCCAGTGATGCTCTCATCTGTGGCCTTTCTCTCGAGAGTCGACAGTCTGAGGTTGTGGAAAGTTGTTTGGTTGGTGCGGTTTCACTGAAAATGATATGAGTGAATCTCATTACATTTTTATGACAGGGGGACCTGTGGCTCTGCAGACCTTACATGCAGGCGGTGTTGATATCCAGCTGGGTCAGTGCACACTGTAGTCTGCCTCTGTTCTGCATCCAGCTGGCTGCCAGACTGTGCAGAATCTCTATCTATCTATCTATCTATCTATCTATCTATCTATCTATCTATCTATCTATCTATCTATCTATCTATCTATCTATCTATCTATCTATCTATGTTCACTTTCATTTTCATTTTCATTCATTTTGGTTCCTCTCTCCTTTACATATATCATCTCCTTCCTCATCTTTCCTCCAGCCATCTCTATTGGTCTGCTAGTGCTTCACTTTCACTCTCTTAGGTGTCTTCACTTTCTCTCTTTTATCATCGATTGAGTTGCCCCTATCATATCCCCCCTCTCTCCCTCACTGGCCCTCTCATTGCAGGCTCAGTGTGGCTTGGGGGTGGGGTGGTGGGAGGATGTGTGTGTGTGTGTGTGTGTGTGTGTGTGTGTGTGTGTAACCACTTTCCCTTAACCTGCCTTGTCTACTTCTGCTTCAGTTAGTGATTTCCTACATTTCCCAGAATTACTTTTGACATCCTCCAGAGAACGGGCGTGAACTTGTTGCATTCAGCTGTGGGTTATACATGTAAGTGGAGAGAGCGATAACGATAGTGACAGCGAGTTTTTCCAGCCCCTTACTCAAAAACGCAGCATCATTGCATTGCATTATGGTCCATTGAGGCTACTGTTGGTGCAAAATGGTGAATCTAGACAGAAGCTCTTGCTCTTTGATTCTGAGGGACTGACATCAAAACCTTAAGTTTACTGTGAATGTTTTAGTTGAAAAAAAGAAAAATGTGTCTGCTATTAAACTCCATTATAGCTGCACTGGAAATATCTTGACATGACGTTTGTCCAGTTATCTGCGGGAAAAAGAAAAAATAGACCACCAAACAACAAAATGGCCCCAGAAATGCAATGCACATCGCCAGTAGCTGTTTTTAAACAGTGATAAAGTGTTTTCTACTTGAAGATGATTATCAAAACCAAGAATGCCAAGTCAGTACTTGTGTCCTTGCGGAGAACGTTCATCCTAAATTGTCTTGGAGAGAACAAACTTCTCAAGAATGTGAGCACAGAGAGGTCATCTTTACAGTTTGAGATGGGCTGTGTGCTTGAAGTCATGTGATGAATTACTGTGAGACACACCGATGTTCATTTTCCCAGCTGTTTCAATCGGCTCCTTGATGCACCTTTCTTGCAAAGTATCATGGGGCTTTCCATTTGTTCTAAATCACCATCCGATGCATCCTTGGATGGCAACTACACTTCCAGGATCTTTATGCGTCCTCCGTCCTTGTGTTGTTTTGTTTTTGAATCGTACTTTGGTCGTCAAACGCATCATGGAGCACACAAGAAAGCACAAGAACAGATCAAACTATACTGAAAGAAACACACACACAGGAGGTAGATGTAAGTAAGCATACAGTAGCTGAATACAGTCGGGATATAGTTGGATTCGGTCTCCACAAGAGCCACCTGCACCACTGTGAAGCCCAGTCTAATTAAGTTCTTACTCCCTATTTTCAGTAGCGGAGCTGTAATTCATGCCATAGTCAGATCACGACTCATTCGTCATGGCCGGCCTGAAGGGACTGTGAGCCAGTCAAGGCCACCTGTTAGTAGTAGCCACTGGAGAGCTATTCATTTCTTGCTTCAACGATACACTGTCCCCATAGAGGCTGGGAAGACACACTTAGCTATCTGGAGAGGTAACGCTGAGCGTTGTTTCCTGGTTGCCTGACAAAATATCTGCTCTTACCATCATGAAAGTTTTACTCTTATTTATTATTCATTGATGTAGGTAGGACGGTGGACAGCAAGTCTTGCAAAAGGAACGACTGTGTCTCTTAAAGCTGTCACTTAGACACAGTGATACATATCTTTGAGTGAGACTTCCAGTCCATGAGCAGGAGCAGCATCTTCTAGTCACTCACTTGTTCATTCATTCATTCATTTTATAGATAACCTTCAGTGTATCTGCTAGATTGTCATGAAGTCCTGTGTACGTCTAAGGCAGTGGTTCTCACCATGGGGTCCGGGGACCACCAGGGGTCCTTGAGGTGGTTCCAGGGGGTCCCCAGCAAATTGGTGAAGTGTTAAAGTTCACCATTACTTCATTTACAAGAACACAATTGGAGAATGTAGAAGAATGACTATTTTGATCATAGTTTCACTGTTATCTCTCTGCCTAAATCATATCTGGACTAAATCATATCTATAACAATAAAAAATATTCTCAGATTTGCGTCCGAGAGACAAAATCTGTTCAAATGGGGGTCCATGGCACTAATGTGTACTGAATTAGGGGTCCTTGATATGAAAAAGGTTGAGAATCACTGATCTAAAGGATAGAGAGCAATGGGAGCTAATGATTATTAATGTGATGCAATCATATCAATTTGTCAGGTACTTCTCTCTCTGCTCTGATCCAAATGTCACCACAAACAGAAGGCTTGTGTTAACACGAGTCTCAACATAAGAAATCATTCATCTCTCGTCTCTGTCTGTAGCGTCTCTGCATGTTGTTCTGTCTCATTGTGGATCCGAGACCATTGAGTGGTGAATGGGGATAAGCTGCATCTGGACGCCTCGCGTGGCTCCGCTCTCTCTGTAGGAACCCTCACTGTCTTTCAGCCGGCCATGAAAATGGGAGCACAACAATGACGACAGCAACAAAAGGCCTACATCATGCCTGGTCCCTGTGGATGTGGGAGCAGATTAGGCATTTGACAGTGTTTGAGCCATGTGTTGCTGCTTCTGCTGCTGCTTCTGCTGCTGCTGCTGCTGCTGTTGTTTGTGTGTGTGTGTATGTGCTTGCACCTGCGTGTCTGTGTGATTTTGGCCTGTGCATCCATGTGTGCGTTGATCTGCTGGAGAACTGGCAGGTCTGTGCAGGCTTGTGAAATGGAAAAAAAGGAAAAAAAAAAAATCACAGCCGGAATGTGCTGGAACGAGGAGACGAGGCAGTCAGGCAGTTGGGCAGACAGCCCTCGGAGACCAGAGAACTAGGACCCGAGCAGCTCCGAACACCTGTCAAAGACCCCGGCGTAAAGGCAGTATGTAATGGAGCTATTTAGCCTTTAACGGCTGAGGTTAAATGGAGTTCAGGAAGTTGTACGCAGTATGCTGTAAGGGGGGTAGAGAGCTAAGAAGGGAAGACTCCTCTGGGCATTGAGACTGTAAAATAGAGAAGACCCATGTTGGAGGAAAGGAGAACGAAAAAGTGCTGGAAAGAAAAGGAGAGGAGACTAAATTAGAGTGGAGATGGAGGAGAGGGAAACAGAGCGGAGAGAGAAAGAGATGAGGAGGCGGCGGTCTTTTCGTTGAAAGAAAGCCAAGAAGTTGTCCTAATTGCTAACCGGCCACGGTGGGATGATGGATAGTCTGTGGGAGACCATTAACAAAGAGGCAGTGGAAAGCCTTTGCATGAGCTACAGTACGTACCCGGTTTCACCTGGACTAATAAAACAGAGGAGGCCATATTCCCCTTTTCACCTGTCCATCGAAGCCTCATTTCCCTCATTTCTTCCCATTTCTAATTGGTTAAGTAAGACCATGTGACAGAATCCCATAAGCCATCTTGGAAGTATGGGAAGCCCTATCCATCTTATTTCTCCCTTTTGCAACCTCTCCCAATCAGTGAGGTTGCAAGAAGGCAAATAAGACACACATGCATGCAAGCACACTCATTCTCTCTCTTTCTTTCTCTTTCTTTCTCTCTCTCTCTCTCTCTCTCTCTCTCACACACATACACACACAGACAAATATATATCAGCATATTGTATCCTCACACACCTGTTCTTAGCTGCAGTGTCCCTCCCTCTTGGTGGACCTGCCAGATTCTGTCAGAGATAGATGATGAGGGCAGAGGGGAGTCCCAGGCCCCATCACCGATAAACGCTCCTGTCTGGGACGGGGGAGGAAGGAGGGAGGAAGGAGACACGGAGGAGGGATGGAGTGAGAGAGAGAGAGAGAGAGAGAGAGAGGGGGGAAGGGAGGCAGGGAAGAAAGGAGAAGAGCCGTGCGCCCAAAGCAGATGAGGTACGAGGAGGCAGACTGACAGACTGAGAGAGGCTGGTGAGAGGCCTTTCTTAGAGCGACTGTTGGCTTGATAGGCACTTACACTGGAGCTTTATTGAACACCGCTAGGGCCTCTCAGGAGATGCTAAATTAAATACATAGCCAGATCAGATGACGGCACTAGAAGGAATACAGTAGTAAAAAGGAAATGAATCGAGGCTTTTCATTGTCTTGTTGGACCGCCGTGTGGGAGACTGTGTGGGCCGAAGCACCTGTTTGTGCTTCTCTTTTTACAGGGAGAGAGAGAGAGAGAGAGTGAGCGAAAGAGAGTATCCAGGAATGTGAGTGAAGGGTTAGAGAGAGTTTAGTGTGTTATATCAGAATGGATTTCAGCACCATGGACAGTGCGCCTGGCTTGCATTGCTGCTGAGCCCAGAGGAGCCGTGGCCGGGGTACAGATAAGTCCGGCCTGACAAATGCCTCGACTCAACCGGGCTCTCGATTCGCTGGCGAAGAAGAGGCCGGGCTATTTTTCTGCGCACCGATGACACATTCATGAGGAAAGCACAATGTGCAGATCCAGGCACAAATTCTATTTAATTTAATCCTCCCATACATTCATGAAAGCCAAAAGCTCCAATCCAATTCCATTAAAACTGCTATTAGAGCTGTGGCCAAGCCTGTGGTACAGAGTTCATAGGCATGATTAATGAGCAGCGGCTTCTAGCAACAACTTCTTCAACCCTCATCCATGATCTGCTCGGGCCTGTTGCTGTACTGCCAGACAGTGTGTTTTTCACCACCTCAGCACCCCTGCAAGCTTATGTGACCCCAGTAAATGTGTTTCTGCAACTGGGCACAACCCTTTGCAGACAGTGCTTCTGTTTGCCATCAGCTCCAGACAGCCCTAAACCCTCTTCTCAGTCTTTGCCAACCCATAGTTTACTATAGAGCAGACTCATTTTTGCTCCCTTTTGATTAATTAAAAAACCATGATGCTGAATTTTCAAAACAACAATCAGATGTGATTTTTTCTACATCATTTCTAGCAAAGGATACACAAGCTAACTTGTCATACTACCCTGATCACCTGAGGTTTTTTTTCTTTTTTAATCAGTTGGATGCATGGGACTGTAACTATTCTTGAAATCTAGGCTAAAAATGAAAAACACTTTCTGGAACTAAGATGGGAACAGAAGCTCTGTCTTAACTGTAACTTATGGCCTTAGTTTAGCTGTAGTTGTGACTGTACCAGTGTCATTATAACACACATAATGTTGGTTACCTCCATCTTTTTATAGAAGCTGTGTGCATGTGTCCCCATGTCCTCAGTATGTCTGGCATAACATGCATGACATGGCTATCGACTTGGTTATTACAGCGTATAATGACAAACATGACCATGCACTTGACATCTGGTCTATATAAGTGAGGTTACCGGACTCAATGTGAGGTCCTAAATATAGGGACTTGCTTTATTGTACACTGACATGGAGAAAATTGTCACACTATAATAACATTAGACATGTCATCAAAAGAGCAGGAGACACATTTCTATTTCCCTTGAGGAGCAGCAGCTTTGCAAACAAACACTATACTATGGCTCCCTGACTTCTAGACTTTAAGTTCCCAGCTATTGCTTGGACTCTTACATCATATTGTGTTTAATAGGCTCGATTCGTCCCATGCTTGTAGTGGTGTGCACTTGAGGGAATCCAAATGAGAGTGGTGTCCTTAGTGAGGGGGCTTGTTGGAGATTACTAAGCTAACAGTGGTGATTTGTTCTGTTCTTCTGTGTACCTCCCATTGTCTTTCCTGCCTAGAGACCATGATGTGCTCTCCTCCCTGTAGAGTGGAGGAGGCCCAATGGAATGGAGCTATCAGCTATCCAGTGTAGACGCACAAACATGTACTCACACACACACACACACACACACATACAGAGGCCCACACACTCATACACTCACACATACTGTGGGTGCAGTGAGTATTCACTCTCGCATAACTCCTCTCTTCCTCTGTTCTCCCTCCCTCACTCACACTCTCTCTCTCTCTCATGCACACACTCAGTATGCTTTATATAAATCTTTCAGGCATTGACCTAAATCAGTGGAAATAACAGGAATAAATTACACACCATTGCACACCCACCTGATCCTGCTGCTGTAGTCTATAACTAGCCTCGCTGACCAAACACACCCACACCCCAGTACAGACCCACAGCTAACTCACTTGTGCTTACACTTTGAAAGTATTGAAGTATATTTACATTTTAGGCGTTTAGCTGAGGCTCTTATCCGGAAGTAGGGGTTCTATGTCTTCTTCAAGGACACTTTGAAAACTGTTGATGGACACATTGGCTATTGCAGGGATTGAAACCGTGACCTTTCGGTTACAGGATAGTCTCTCTAAATACTAGGCCACTTGCCACCTTGTAGTCAGCAAGAGTGTACTTTTATAATTAAACCATCTCTATAAAGAAGTGAATCTCTTGCAAGCAGCACTTGCAAGGTTAGAAAAGGAGCTGAATGAGTCAATATGAATCTCGCAGTTGTTAGATTAATGTGATAGATTGGAGGAACAGGCCGACATAGGCGGGGTGAACCAAGACTTCCATTACCTGATTGGAGAGAGCTTTTTGATGGAATAGGATCAGATTTCTTACAGCGGGAACTTAGCCCAATACTTAAGCAGTGGGCTTGTGTAGTCTGGAAGTACCTAGATACATTCAGTGTCTTCTTCTGGTGATTGTTGCTGGGAAAGCATTGAGAAGCTGGTTGTAATGACACATCTTTTCTTAGGCTGGCCCTATTGTGTGGGTGACGGGAAAAGCACTTTTAGCAGGAACATGTTCAGCCCACTGGGTGGATCTGATGGCTGCCGCAAGGCTTTCACAGCGGTCAGAGAGCCTGTCTGCTTTTGGTGTGAAATGCCATGTGTGGGAGAGTCGTGTCTATGTGTGAGTTTGTGTATTTTGTGTATGTATGCTTGTGCATGTGTGTGTGTGTGTGATTATATGTGTGCTTGCGTGTGTGTGAGTGTGTCTATGTATTATCATTCATACATACTGTGCAAGCAGCTGTAAGCTTTTGCAACATTTATGTTCAATCATGGTCCAGACAGAAAACAATTTAAAAAACTAGAAGGCACTTGGAGAACACAAACCTCCATCAACGCTGTATAATTCTCCAACTTGCTGTTACACCCAAAGACTTCAATTTTAAGTTAAACTGATTTCTTGACCCTGCAAAAATATTCACAGGATTTGTAATCAAATCTCTATCTCTGTTATGGCTAAAAATAGTTATGGCTAAACGGTCTTAGTTTTGGCTAAGAAGTTATAATCGTCTAATGGTGGAAATCCCAGATCTGGATCACCACCAAAATCATGGAAATCCCTTCATAGGTTTTTGAGATATCGTGCTGACAGACAGACAAAAACAGACAAACTAACATAAAACATAACCTCCTTAGCAGAAGTAAAAAAAGAAAAAAAAAAGCCTTTCATGAGGTGCTGAGAATGAACTAGATTCTACAGTAAGTGCTGCAGCACGGCTTAGGCGGTCTGCAAGCGAAGCCACCCACTAGTCCTCATTCTCCACACCAACATATGGTAACAAACAAGGCCCTCAGGCGTTTCCTATTGGCTGCTGGCCTCACTGACATCATTTCACTCGCTCAACGGCATGTAGCCCACACATCGGAGTTTCACACTTGTTCTGTAATCACTTTGATGATCTAGTGCTTGACCTTTGCAGGCTCTTGTGGCTTCATATCAGGATAGTCTGTTTTCCCAGAAAAGAAAAGAAAAAAAGAGTTTCCCAAACGAGTTATGCATCATCCATCCATCAGTGTTATGAGCCATCTTATGACTTTCGCTCACCAAATTGTTTTTTTCAGAACAGAATTATCAGTGTTTTTTTTTATATGGACAAATGCATTTATGGTAGCAAAATTGTGCAATATGGTTATATAGAATTGCTCAGAAGTGTCTTGGACGAGAATAAGAAAGATCTTTTCATTAGTAATTTTATCATTTACGTGTTGGTAAAGCACAGTATTGATGGCTGAATATTAGTGATACAATAACCATAGAGAGGGTAGTTTTCTATGAGATTAGGTTCAGGACAATGGCAAGATAAATCTAATAGACGGGAAAAAAGCTTTATGACACAAGGCTTGAAAGTGATGCCAATAGACAATCCAGGCAACAAGTTGTTAATGTGGACTCTTCTTAGAGGCTGAATAGAGTCATTTTGTGAAGCTGTTCATTATTCTCACTCTTTTCCCCCTTAATAAATCACTCTGCGGCTGGCCACTGTGAGACACTGATGGGGCTATTTTCTCATTCAGTCCTGATATCGGCCTTTCTCTCATTCATATACCCTTTTCAGCTTCCCGTCTTACTTTGCTTCAGCCCTTCTCCTTTTCATTGTCTCCCTGCTAGTTGGTAGCTGTGCGTCTTGACTGTGGCAGGGCCCCCGAGGCAGCGGGCTACAGACAGATGGCAGCACAGTTGCAGTGCCAGGGGGGTAAAGCGAGGAGGTTAGCTGGCATGGCAGCGGGTAAGGAGGTGGTCCATTCAAGGGCACATTGTCAGTCCCTGTGTGGAGGACAGCAGGGTGACTGGAGCAGCGAACTTAGGCTCTGTGGGATGTGGAGGGATGCTGGGAGTCACGGGTCTGCTGTTATTTATAGCCGTGATGATGGGAGCACTGAGACACAAATAGATATTCTGTGTAGTTAGTAGGAATGCATGTGTGTGTGCACATGTGAGTTTACACCATGATGTGTTTTTTTATTGCTAGTCCTTGGTTGGTTTCCTATGAGCTGTTTCACTGCGGCATCAGTGTACTGATTGTGTGTGTGTGTATGTGTGTATGAGTGTGTGTTTGAGATTTAGTGCCAACATAGAAAAGACTGACTTGTGACACCAAGAATACTTGAAACATGTCACGGCCTTGTAATGCAGTCAGAAGGTGCAAACAAGCTATTGACGTTATTTTTGAATTACATATTGTTATAAATCTAGTGCACTAGATTTATAACAAGGTAATATTCAATTCTGATTCGTGCTTTATTACCACAGAGGAAACTTTAAAAACACCCACTCATCAGATGTGCCTAGCAGGTGATTCAGCAGCGAGAGAGCAAGGCTTTGCTTTTTACAATGCCACACTGTCTAAAGTGTGACGTCGATGTCATCCTAGTACTCAGCGTGAAGCCCTTTCACGGCATAATCTGAGAAGGTCATATAAACATTCACTATTGTGTTTCTTTGCCTTGTTGTAGCGGCCATATTTACACAAGGCTATATAATCTCAAAATCGACTGTGTTGCACTTATTTGTTGGTAAAGCACTTTTGAATGATAAAATGACTCATTCAGGGTTACTGGAATTAATTGTTTGGGATTTTGGTTATGGTAATATTGTGAAATAACTTAAATGTTACTTCTTCCTGGTCTTAAAGTCTGAGTTATAGTAAAGTGATACAATTTTCTGAACTTATTAGCCTGTTCTGGCTGAGTAAAATGAACAATAATTGGCTTTACCTGCTCATCATATCAACATGACTTATTACTGATTACGCATTACTGATTACTGATGATCATTACTAATTTTCAGAATTTCCTTGTGTGTAAATATCTTATGAAAGCACGAATACTCATCCCCAAAAAATCGCCACATTATCAATATCGAGGTATTCGGTCTACAATATTGTGATATTTGATTTTGTTAATATCGCCCAGCCCTACGTTTATTTCCCATTGACTAGCTCTCAGCTCAGGTACTGTAGTGTGGAAGGGGGAGGGGGAGGGGGGGGGGGCATGGCAGCGTTATGCTCACTGTATACATGTGGGGAGAAATATTCAGCTTCTGAATGTGCTGACAGGCTGGTTAAGCGGGGTGGGGTCCCTGGTGGCACACAGATGGGCTTTGAAGCTCAGCTTGAGCTTTCTTGCTAAATAACTATCACACTGCATACTTTATTCCACTCTTAAATCGTTTTTGTGTTTACACTGCATATATACAGAAGAGTATAACATTAGTGCCGTATATTTGCCTGTGTTTGTTCATGCATATGATGTTTATGAAGTATATTATTTTATTTATTTATATTATTTTAATCTTTAATCTTGCATAAAGCCTTGAAGCACACACCAACTAACTTGACTTATAGTGTGTGCAGACTTCTGTTGATAGGGACTACGGGCATGCAGCAAAGAGCCTAATGGTCCACTGCATCGACATGACACATGGATTTAATAAATCCTATTTGCATTAGCATATTAATCAGAATAGCACATCATCACCACATGGTGCATGTAGCCCATTCATGCTTATCTGACACACATTTCGATACATCCTCATCCTGTGGATAAAAGAAATCTCCATGTGCTTAGCTTTCACCCAATTCCTGTACTCCACCCAGACTCCTGTCATTTTCTGTGTACAACCTCCCCTTCTATGAAAAATGGAGAGTTACTTGATATACATTATAAATAGCCGCCCCCTGATTGGACGAGCCCAGATTCTCCTGCGAGCTCTTCCGTATAGCAACAGCCCCCTCCCATCTCTCCTCTTCTCCTCTCCTCCCTGGAATCCCCCTTCTCCTTTCCTCCCCCCCCCACCCCCCCACCCCAACACCCCCTCCTCTTTTTTCAAAACGCAGACAGATCTCGTCCTCCATGCGGCTTCACCCCCTACCCACAATGCACTGGGGCTGCCACTGGCTTTAGATGTGGCTCTGTCTGTGAAGGGGGCTCTTCTCCTCTCCTCTAGCTACAGACTGACTTGCTCCTCCCGCTGGCTCGCACTGCTGCGGCAGCATCTGGATGTGGTCGCCATGGCAACAGCAGCGGGCCTGACCCCACCTCCCCCCCCTTCCATTCCCTCCACACACACTCTCTCTCTCTCTCTCTCTCTCTCTCGCTCTTTCTCTCACACACACACACACACACACAAACACAGACACACACATAGACATACGCCTCTACCCCTCCCACCTCCCCTTCTCTCTCTTAAGCTTTTTTTTCTCTCTGTTTCTCTGCGCGACTGGGTGCGTTTCCTTCAGGCTTGACCTGGATTCTGCGTGCGCCGCTACGTCTGCCACACTGTGTGTGTGTGTGTGTGTGTGTGTGTGTGTGTGTGACAGTTGTGATGGTGACTTGGGCGGACGGGTGCGTGCGGTCAACTGACCTGTTTCCAGGCGCTTTTAGGGTCAAATGCCAAACTGGAGCTCTCTCCCTCCACCCCTCCCCACCCCTCTGTCCTCTTCTTTCACTCTCTCATTCTCTAATCAGTCACCATCCGCTTACTACTGCCTGCCCATGTGCTTTAGGGAAGAAGCAAGGGACTGCAAAAAGCATGAAAAGGAGTAGCTTGTACCCGCCCTCCCTCCTCCATCACTCTACATCACACCCAGAGCCAGTCTGCAAATCCCCCCACCACTGCCCCCCGCCCCCACCCCCCTTTTTTAAATCCTTGCCTCCTCAGCTGAATATCTGAACAAAGATATCAGCCTCCTGAAGGCACATATCGCTCCGGTTTTCTCACATTGACGTATGTACCTCTTAAATAAATCTCATTTATTGTACATTTCCTCTTCCTCGGCCGCCTTTGTGACTAGAAGCGGGTGTAAACACAGCAGCGATGTACGTACATGACGCTGTGGGCCCACACACTGCCTGCTATGAGTCACAGTCGCCATTCATTGATACCCAAGTTTCCTTTTTAGAGAGAGAGAGAAGGGCTGTCTGTGCAGGGATGGCAGTGGTGGTTGGGGACAGCTCATCCATTATGATAAATAAGTAAATAAATAAATAACATGCACTGTACTCTTCATAGATCGGTACATGCTGTTCTCTTTGTTTGCTCTCCCTTTATCTGCCTGCATGCAGAACAACACATGTGCACGTTCATGTGTGCAACCACATGCACCGACACAAACAACATAGACACACAGACATGAACGCACCCATCATCACCACCAACATGAGAGGGAATAACAAAAATACACTGTACGCAGCCAGTGTTGCTCGCCTGTTTGGTGGCATTATGGAACATATTCCAGAGAAAACAAAAACAGGTTGTTGATATTCACCCCATCTGAAAACACCGCTCACTTACCAGGTATGTTTTCCATCCCGCTATAATGACTTGAGTGCTGGGACAGAGAACGTATAGCAGAGGATCAGTGTATTAGAGGAAAAAATGGACGACACAATGAAACAATCAGAGAGGCCCTGTTTTAACAGGCGGCCCATGCTAATGCGTTTCTTTCTGGAGGTTGGCGCACCTGTTGGTCTCCGGGGAAATGCGCCGTTTGTAGTCTTACGATGCTGTCTGTGTCCGTGTGTTCTTCTGTGAGATGTATTTATTTTGATGTGTGACGTACGGCTCAAAGGGAAAGGATTCGTAGGGAAATGACAGTCTCGAGGGAGTCTGCCTTGATTAAATCAGTCTTTCTAATTCAATCAGTTCACAGCGCTGGGAGTCCATCATGGTTTATTCAGTAAGGTGGGCATTCTAATTGTCTTCTGCTTTCTCTTCTTCCCTTTCCCCTTCTGCTCATCTCTGTTCTCTTGTCTTTATCCCCGCTTCTCTACTTTCAACCACTCATTCTGCATCCTTTCTCCCCTTCACCCTCTCTCTCGCCTTCTTTCCCCGCTCCCAATCCTTTTCCTCTCCACCCCCCCCCCCCCATGCCTTCCTTCCTCCTGTTTCACACTCGTCCAACACCCTCCACCCTTCTCCGGGCTTCATCTCCATCTCTTGTTTCCGCTGCAGTGGAGGTGATGGACCAGCAGAGGGTGCTGAGGACGGGTTGTCTGGTGACGGGGGTCCACACTCCGCCCATCCGACGCAACAGCAAGCTGGCCACCCTGGGACGCCTCTTCAAGCCCTGGAAGTGGAGGAAAAAGAAAAACGAGAAGCTCAAGCAGAGCTCCACAGGTAGGAGGCTGGGCTGGGTAGAGTGTGCGTGTGTGTGTGTGTGTGTGTGTGTGTGTGGGGGGAGTGTGTGTGGGGTGGGGTGTGTGGGCGGGTGCTAATAGGCCACACACACGTGGCGCGGAGTGGAGAAAAGCTGCAGATTTCCAGGCTCATATCCACATGTGCACAGGCGAGCAAATGCACCAACGAGCAGGCGCGTGCACACACACATGCACACACACACACGCACATACACACACACACACATTTCCCCCTCATCTCCTCTCAAGAATTAGGTCAGGAAGAGATAATGAGAGGGTGTGAGTAAAAAGACAGGGCTAGTCATGCTCCAACCCTTTGAATTAAGTCTGTCCTCATCAATTCATTACGACCCCAGAGAAGTGTTTTAAATATTCAGACTATTTTGAAGCCATAAAAGTGCATAGCTCAACATTGTGTACAATTTAAAAATCTCATCTCCATAGCAAGCATGAGCCCTGGCTTACTGCTGATACACAC
The DNA here is from genome assembly GCF_046629955.1 of Centroberyx affinis. NCBI lineage: Eukaryota > Metazoa > Chordata > Actinopteri > Beryciformes > Berycidae > Centroberyx > Centroberyx affinis. The sequence continues at coordinate 506,672 of NW_027279066.1, read as the reverse complement.
ACCTTGGATTCTAACAAGTGCTTTTTTAATTGAACTTTAACTTATGAACTCACTGGGAATAATAGCTGCGGTTAAGTAAAGCGATTGAATTGTAGTTCATTGTAAACCGCAAGTGGCACGGTGCCGTTGAAAGGTTTAAAAAGCTGAAATACAGCATAGAGGGCATACAGTGCAGTGGCCTGTGCATAATGTGATATTTGCTGAACACAAGGCTAAATGTGATGCTGTCACAGTAATGGAGAGTGCTATTGAACCAAGGTGACTTAAAAGAGTGAATGACGCCGAGGGCAATTACAGCTGGTCACGTTAAGAGGTCTAGGGCAGCGTTTCCCTTTCCAGTCCTCAAGCGCCCCCTGCAAGTTTTTGTTCCAGCTCTGCTCTTGTACACCTGATCCAAAGGGCTTAATGCTTACTGGTTGAGCAGTAGAAAGTGTTCCACCTGAACAGGGCCAGCATGAAAGTGGGTGAATCCCACAGCTCCGAAAATCTCTCCTCCTTTCCTATGTGACCTGGTAATTGATGATGGTGCCACCATGTTTGCTTGCTGTACCAGTAGTGGAGACAAGAGAAGCCACTCCAGAAGTCTCCCGGGGAGGATACTGTCTTTTCAGTTTGGGGGGGTCAACCTAACTGTGACCACGCCCACAATATGACATCATTGACAAACATGTCAGGGGAATTACCAGCTCATAAATGTGAGTAAAACAGTTAACATAACTCACAGATAACATTACAGTCAGTGTTATTTTCTAACTTGTGACGTTACTAGTTAACATCAGCAGCTTCAGGTTAATGTACGCATGATTTGCGCTGGGTGTGCAGAAAAACTTTGATAGCCTTTAAGTCGTATTTCAGGCTTGGCCTACATCAGTTATGATAGGGCCACTTCATCAATAGCAGACGTCCATTTTTGATGATGGAGTAGCAAATAATCTGTCCCAAATGGCCTCCACTTTCCCTCACTCTTCCATTCTTCCCATACCTCTCCTCCTCTCCTTCCATTTACTTCCTGGCGGTGAGGGATGGGAGGAATGAAGGAGTAGAAACAAGACTTTAGGATTTACCCAGTGTGTAAGCCTTAATTGGATCAGGTGTGTAACAATAAAAACTTGCAGGACAGGCGGTACTTGCAGGCTGGATTGGGAGACACTGGTCTAGGGTTTAGGGTCACCCAATGCACTGTACAGGAAAATAGAAGAGATTAATCAAATTAAGAGGTACAGCAGCCGTATTGGAGTTGACGTGAATGAATGCCATGTAACATTGTTTATCCACAACACACAAATCTTCTTGTGTATTATGTGAGTTTATAACGCCTAACAACAGCCCACTCCTCCCCACCTACACCCCTCCCACAGATGTAGCATTATCCAGCGGTCTTCTATGCCACGACCCCAGTTCCCCCTCCCAGGGCTGCTGCTCAGACGGGACCGTCCTGCTCGGAGGGTTCGGGGGACCTCTGACCCCCAACCTCACAGTCAGCAGTGTGGAATACCTGGGTCCTGAGGAGGAACACCCCCCTCCAGGTAGGACGTTCCAGCACTGTACTCAACAGACAACTAATCAATGGACGTTTTAGTTTGGAGCTGCGAAATAGAGGGATGAGGAAGAAAAATGGATTGGTAAGTGGCTGGGTGTGTGAGCCTCAGTCATGAATCTCAGTAGATCGATTACGGGAGTGTATAAGATCGCTGTGAGCAATTTGATGAAATTTCCAGCAACAATCTATTTACTGAATGAGATGGGAGTGCTTTTTATTGTATTTTCAATTCATACAACTGATGCATACTAAAAACCTTGGTGTATTGCCCATGTTAAGTTAATGATATGTATGTACTGTGTAAGGTCTGACTTTGTTATGCTCATTTTGTAATGAATTATATTTGCAATCCATAATGCAAGCTATTATTTGGGTAGATGAAATGGAAAGACATTTTTGTTTGAATCATATGTTCTACACATGTACCATTAGAGGGCAGTAAAAACGTGTCAATGACATTGATTGGCACCACCCTCATCTGCCATGTAACAAGTCTAGTCACTGGATATGTACTGTATGTGTTTGGTAGAAAACCAGACCACTGACAGAAAGGCACATGATAATTTAATGTACAATATGGTAACATGTCCATGATGGACATTATATAATGTGATTAACATCAGTGTGATCACCTTGCCACAACTTTACAATGTGCATCAGTTTTTGTTTTTTTCATTTCTGATTTTCATTTTGTTCAGTTTTATTACTGGAAGTTTGCAAGTCTTATTTTGTTTGTTTCTTAGACATGTTGCTTTGATTTTTATTTGACTTTGTTTCAGCAGTAATTTCTGTGAGAATGTGTTTGTAATACCCCTTTTGCTTATCCATACAAGCTCACATAATGGTAATAATCAAAACACAAAAATTTATTACTGAAAATAATTATTTATGTTTTCATTTTTGTTCATTTTGGAACAAAATTCATTTTACTAAGATGCGTTTTTGCAAGTGTAGTTCTACTTTGAGAATTGTTTCAGTTAATTATAACCTTGACTGTGATGTATCTAAAGCATAAGCTACCTGATACTCAAAACTTCACTTCATCACATTTGTTTCCACCAGATGCCACTCCTTTCATATCAGCATGAACTCTGCCATTTTGTGCAATAATAAATATCTGACCTGAATTTTAAAATGTTTTCTCCCTTTGTTGATGTATTTTCCAGTAGCTTCCCCTCTCCAGGACTGTGAACGAGTCGAGGACAACATGCTGCAACCAGAGGAGGAGGGAGAGGAGGAGGCGGCTCTTGCAGGAGACCTACCTGAGGGCCTGCAGGAGGCAGGAGAGCAGCTGGAAGAGAGACCAGAGGAGGAGATACCTCCAGGAACCTCCCCACCACAAGTACCTCCCAAACTGCTGCCCCAGCTGAGCACTGGAGAAGGTGAGTGCTGACAGTTTAAGGGAGGTCATGGATTGACATAATTATACATCACACATATTGAATAAGAATGGGAAGAGATTTTTGTCACCAGAGATTGTATGTGAATTGCATAAATTTGAATTTGTCATGCTCATATTGAAGCACTGAATTTGTTTTAGTACACTGTTGGAAGCCTTGCCCAGAGGTGTGTCTCAATCTGAATTATGAATTTGGAAAACAGAATTTGAATCAGGAAAATCAAATTTAGAATTGTAGTTAATAATTTACATCCAGCAATAATCTAATTAAGTTTCAAGCCATTGTATTCCAATTTCAACTTGTGCCTTACAAATTCAATTTTTGAATTTATTCAACAAATTCATTTTTTTTAATTCAGCAGTTCAATATGGGCATGACAAATTCATATTTATACAATTCAAATACAATCTCTGCTGGCACTAATCTCTTTAAGTAGAGTACAGTAGAAACTATAAATCAAGCTGGAGGAATGTTTGGTGTCCGTACGTTGTTTCAAACCAAAAGTGAAATAAACTGAGCTGTAACCTGCAGACAGTTATGTGCACATTCATGGAGCTGAATGTTTTTTTCCCAATCAAATTCACATGCATAGATACTCTATTGGCAGCACAGTGGCTCAGTGGTTAGCGCTGTTGCCTCTCAGCAAATTTCTGTGTGGAGTTTGTATGTTCTCCCCGTGTTCATATGGGTTTCCTCTGGGTGCTCGACTTTCCTCCCATATTTCACAGACATGAAAGTCAGGCAAGTCAGTCCAAAGACATGCAGGTCAGGTGAACTGAAGACCCTAAATTGCCCATAGGCATGAGTGTGTTTGTGTAGTATGGTATATGACGATAGATGATGGATATAATCTAGTAAAATGATGTATATGACGTATGATGTATAGTATGTACATGATGTAGTTAATGATGTATATGAAGTATGTACAGTATATCACATAGTATAGGATGTATATTATGTGTATATACAGTATGTAGTATGTATATGTGATGTAGTATATATTTGACATGTACTGTATATGATGCTATGTAAAGCCCTGTGAGACATTCTTGTGATAAAGGACTATAAATAAACAAGACTAGACTAGACAAGGTGGATTGGAGACTCTAAATTGCCCATAATTATGAATGTGTGTGCGATGGACTGGCAACATGTCCAGGCTTATGACCCTGCAAAGGAATAAGCGGTTAAAAAAAATGAATGAATTGAGATACTCATGTTAATTAACCTCTGCTGTTTTTCTGTTTATCTCTCCGTCTCAGATTCAGGCCCAGTGTCGCTCCCCACTCACCTGCCCAACTCCTACCTCCCCAAGGAGCCTCCACTCAGGGCCCCAGAAAGCCTGGCACCGATGGCCCTGCCGCTCCGGGGCCCCCTCTCCAACCCCTCAGGGTCCCCCCATCTAGGCAATATGATGCACCCTCCCATGCCCCCTAGCTGCATTATGGAGGAACTGCAGAGAGCCTTCGCTTCCAAGAACAGACAGGAGAGGTGAGCGAGTCAGGTTGACCCATCCATCTATTCATACAAACCTCCCCATTCAGAAGTAATGGGACTGTTTCTTTCTGTGAAATCCAAATATATCACTGTGTTCTCTGTCACTGATATCAAAGCTAATGTTGGCTTTGATCAAACGCTCACATCTAGTTTGATGTTCATTTCTATGTTGAAAGTTGAGCTTTATTAAAAATGAGGTAACCACCACCAAAAAATTATGGCTATTCTTTCAAAATGATTGCTGGCATGAAAGCAAAGCAGATTATGGGTTACTAATAATGTTATGAGTCATTTTATGAAAATTGCTTACAAATGTTTCTGAGGATAGAATCATAGGTGTTGTTCATATTTTGGTTGAAAATGAATGAATTAATTTTGATAGTGGATATATAGCTTTAAGAACTGAAATCTTTCAAATCTTCTACCCTAAATCCAGATGCTATCCAACTCTTGTTACCCCTTCACCCCCATAGCCTTCACATTGCCTCCCTTACCACATTAATCCTACATTTTTGTCCTGTCCTCTTCTCCTTGTCCCCTCAGTGTGCATGAAGGGTGTGAGCCGGGCTCGCCCCCGCGGCCGTGGTGCTCTGACGGACGGCTCTCTCGCTCCTGTAGCTCTGAGAACCAACATCCATCCGCCTTAGGGGTCGGCTGTGGGGGGGGCGGAGGGGCCGACTGGCCCAAGAAGGAGGCAGAGGAGAACAAGGAGAATGTGCGGCTGGACCAACACTTCTCCAACACCTCAGGCCTCCCCACCGACCTGGAAGGCTGGAACGAGTCCGTCATCTCTGGTGGGTCCCTTCTTGGAACCCAAAAAATGTGTTTGTAGTTATTGATCTCGGTTTAGATGTTTGTTTTGAGATTAAATGGTCATTGGCATTTTTGGGACTGAGGGATTGGAAGGCTTCTTTGGTTTATGTCTTTGTTTTGGTGGGACATGAAAAAAGAATTTGAACACTAACTTTGTGCATCTTAGAAACAGAGTCTAAGAAAGATGCTTATAAGTTTGAGTTTCCTGTGTCCATCTGATCACTCATGACCCATGTTCATGTGTATGTATGTATGCATGCGTGCGTGGGTGCAGGCACACTTCCTCGCAGGCTAAGGAAGGAGCTGTTGGCTGTCAAACTACGAAATCGGCCTAGCAAGCAGGAGCTAGAGGACAGGAATATCTTCCCAGCAAGGAGCGACCAGGAGCGCCAGGAAATTCGCCAGCAGATTGAGATGAAACTTGCCAAGTAAGCAATGATGTCTTCACTACTTGGATATCTGTGTTTCCAGGGTGGTAGTGATTTATTTGTTGAAATAATAGACATTAACTGTAATAAACCATTTTTTTGGGATAATGTGTGTTGTCTTGTGATGGAAATATGAAGTATGTTATAATAATATCGGTAATAGAGCTTCACTTTGTCCCTGCACAAATACTGTATCGTTCTAGCTGCAATCCCTGTAATATCGCATAGATCTGCAATTAAATAATGATTTCCTGTTTAATTCATGGTACAACAGCGCAAACCCACGACACAGATCTGGGCAATGCTTGGGCGGGGAAAACCTATAAGCTTAATGGCTCTAGTTACACAACACTCCACAGTAGGCGGAGGTGAGATAGACAATCTGATCTAAAAGGATTATCTCCATGTTTTGCATTGACTTGATTTATATTACATAATCTGCCATTGTTCAGAGCGTACTATTTGGGTGTGATGCTTTCCTCCAGGCCAATCCTGATACTGGAAAGCCTCTCTATTGTGCTGGGGTGGGAATTTATTCCAGCCTAGCACCTGATTTAACTAATCAAGCCCTCAACTGAACTGCTTCATAGTGGGGGAAGTGGGACGACCATTTAAACTGGTGAGATGGCCAACTGGAGTGAAATCCGCTACCAAGCTGCTTTTGGTACCAAGAACATGCACGATACAGTATTGCGTAGATTCCTGAATTTCTTCAAAATATCAATCATTCTCATAGTGCATGGGCCCGGAACATTTCTGGAACGCAACAAGTACAGACACTGCTTCCAGGAACCCTCCTTGTACAAGAAGCAACACTGTTTGTATTTGCACGTCCATGCCAGAACATTCATAGAACATTTTGCTTTTTAAAAATAACTGAGAAACTGCATTAATGTCCCAAGTGTGACAGACAGCAGCAGTCTGGTGTGTGAATGTATCACAAGACCTAGGTTACTTCACACCAGTGTATCAAACAGGGGTGCACTATAGCGTTACATAACCCGCAGAGCAATAACTCACAGCCGAGCGCACAGTGCCGCCCACCTTTCAGGGAATGAGATCTATCGTCTGTCTCTGAGACGACTAGGAATAATTGCCTACAGGATCTATTCTTAGGTCCACGACGACTCGACGACACGAGAAAATGTAATATTGTCGTTCAATAACAAGTGGGCATTCACAACAAGTTGCGAGCAAACAGCTTATATAAGGGCGAGAATGCAGCATGACTCTGGCTTGCATAAGAGCTTGCACGGTCAGCGACAGTGTTTTGAAGGCAGAGGTTGCCCTTCTAGCACAGTGGTGCGAGAGGCTGTTGGCTAACGGCATCTGTTCTTTATAAAGATCTAGTTCCTCAAAGTCACACCACTGGGGTCATTTATGGCTCATGTGCATGAAGTCACAGGTGACCAAGCAGAGGAAAGAAGATATCTCAGAATGTTTACACCCTATAACATATTGATGTGATTTACTCTTTTTGGTTTATAGCCATTTAAAATGCTCCACTGTACTTGTACCGAATAAATGAATGACTACATTAAGTAATCCCACAATACTGACCAATTAATCTCTTGTTTCTTTAGCATCCACAACCCTCCATTTGGGAGGGTTCATGATGTCATTGCTGGAAAAAAACTAAAACCTTTGCACTGCTCAAGAATTTTGAGAGGCTGTGTAAATGTTATGTGTAGCGAGGAGTACACACCTGTAAATGGCTTCACAATGCTGCATTGTTTTGTCTGGAGTCATTATCACCACCATAAAATGTAAAGCTCTATACTTATCTAGAAGAGATAAAACGATCTGTGACTATTTAAAGATCTGTTTGGTTGGCTGTTTGATTTACAGTGTCGAGCTGACATAAGAAGGTGCGCTCTCATCCTATATACACTGACACATAAATTGGTGGCATACTGCACCGTTTTGGTGAAGGGAAATCCTGGCTAAATATAGCCCTGAAGTGGTGAAGAGGAGGGAACACTTGAGACAGGCGGAGAAAAGCTCATTTCCCTGGGTACTCAAACTGAATGACAAAACAGTCCATCACAAATGCCTCTGGATCTCCCTGGATGACTCCCAGCTTAGATTCAATCTCCTATTTTCTTCCTCCTATCTGCAGCTCAAAGGGGAAACTCTTGCTGTATTTGCTGCAGAGCAAGCAGAAAATGCCATCAGGACTTATGGCAGATAATGACACCTTGTCTATCCATTATGTCAGTGATAGATGACCTTTCTATCTATAGAGCCTCCCCACCCAGCACTTGTGCTGCAGCGGCGCTCCACTGTTTCTAATCTTAGCCTCTGAGACTGTTGAATAATGCATCTCCTGTGCGCTCCCCTCTCCCCCCCGCCCTTCTCCACAAATGTGTGTTGTTGGGGAGTTATATCAGCAGAAATAATGGGGGGAGGAGCAGGTGGGGGCACACTACGGTACTTGGCAAGGGAAGAGTGCTTTATAGTATGGCCATTTCTGTCTCTGTGCAGTAGGTAGTTGGAATAGAGAAGAAAGGAGAGGAAATGCCTCTCTGCCACCCACTCAAGGTTTTCTCATTTTTCCTTTGGCTGGCATAGTTAGAGTTTCTATTCTAACTCGTTTTATTGTAGAACAGAGAAGCAAATGGAAACTCTTATGCCAAAAGCGGTTTCTGCGTCATAATGGTGTTCATAGAAAAGCAGTGGTTGAGAAAACAATGCAGTATTTCGGTACTGCTTTAGTAGAGCGAGTCAGTTATCACTAAAGGTTCAAATAAACCATCAACCTTTATCGCCTGAGAACAAACTAGGGTAGTAAAGGACTATATTTCCTGATTCATTTGGCTCATCAAGAAAGAAAAAAGACTTTGTTGCCAAAATAGCATCAGATTTTGACAGTGAACCCTGATTAATTTAGCTCACCGAAAACAAAACAAAAAAAATCAATGTCTTTGTTGCTAAAAATACCAACAGATTCCCTGTATGCAGCTCTGTGTGTAATAGTGAAATCCCCATTAGTGTGTTGCTAGGGAGAAGTGAGGGTTTCTGCGGGAAGACTCCATTGTCTCAAAGATATCAAGTGTTGTTGCTAAGCAACTCGGCGACCAGGTCAATAACATAGTGGATGTTGAGTCCGTTGGGGCTTTGGGAAGTGATTCTCCATTTCATCTGTTGAAAATTTAATACAGTCACAAATGTTGGAATGCTTTCTCTTTCAGTTGTGCCGAGGTTGCAGGGGCAAGAGAGTTGGTCATGTCGGGTGGATCTCTGACTGATTGGATTTAAAGATAGTATTTTAAGATAGTGCAGTAGATTATCTCCCAAGCCTGATTTGATCTGAATTACTTCAGTCAAAATGGGAAATTCTGAACAAAGGCAAAAAAAAAAAAGACAAAAATCACAATGGAACAAGAATCATTTTGTTTCTTTTTTAAATGATATCAGAAATCTTAGGATGAAATTGCAAACAGGAGCAATATATTGTGTTACAGTAGCTGTATATTGTATTGTATACTGTATTACTGTATTCTGATTATGTGCAAAATGCTGACATCGCTCCAGAGCTATTTCCTTGGTGTTTCTGTTCCATTTGGAAGTTCATTTCTCACAGGAGAATTCCCTGGAGATGCTAAACTAATGAATTATTCCACACACTATTCCTAGATTCCTAGTCACACGTGCTAATTTACAAAGACTGATTGCTTGCCTGTATTCATTAGGACATGTATTGACTAGTGACAGTGTTTGGGAGGGGCTGGAAATACTATATATATATCTACAAGTGTGAGTAAGCTTCTGTGAACCCTGCTTCTCTGTCAATGTTATCAATATTTTAGTGGTAACATGAAGGAAACAAATTGAAGGCTAATACTGTGCTCATTAATTACATAATACAGTGGAGTATTGATGATTTTAGATAGTGGCATTTATTACACTAATTGGCTTTGCAGTTAGTTAAGTCCCACTTAACCAGCAATATCAAGAATCAGCTGCCCAAAATTATTATATTATTAGCTAACTGTGGGCATGTGGGACTGCCAACCCACTCAGTGGCGCACACACACACACACACACACACACATTGGTCCATCAGGACTGCTTTATAGGTGTCTGGTTCTCAGTGTGTGTGACCTAACTTTGGTCTTTATAGCACAGAACTACAAAGTGTCCAATGTTAAGCTGTGGACTAAAAAGGGTGTGGGGATGAAGAGAGTCATGCTGTGCGGCGGCATTCTGCACTGTCTGGCCTTTCCACCTCTAGGTGGAGGTGCGCTGTGGGTTTTGCCACATGCTGTCTGGAGCTGAGCCCTGTCAGGCAGCTGGCATTTACTATTGATACAAAGACTGAATAGCTCACATGCACAGGTGAAGAAAATACTGGATTTTGGAGACCTTTTGGATGCTTTGATGGTGAGGGAACATAACCACATGAAATCTTTAATGAAACAGGTGTATTAAGTGTAATCTGAATGTTTGAACATATTCATTAGAGTAGGCTAAATTTAAACCAAATAGTAGATTACACTGGAAATATAATAAATCATAAAAATGTCAAACCAATCAGGGATTCTAGTATGTTACGAAAAATATTCGCGTGAGTGTGTTTATGTGACCAGAATTAAAATGGGTTGGTGCAACAATGTGGGTAATTTTATTGTGCCAGTAGCCCAGTGCACATCAGAGGGAGATTGGGGATACCGTGTGAGTAGGAGCCTGTTATGCGCCGCCTCTTACAAATTATGCATGCAGTAGCCAGGGAGAGTAGGGGAGGCGCGCCCAGGCAGCGCATCACGACCCAATTCAAAAGCGGCTGTAGTCTGTAGCGGATGGCAGAGAAGCGCTCGAGCTGCAGCGGTGTGAAGTAAAACGATACGGCAGTTTCACCTGAGATGCAGCGTCTAGACATCGGGAAATAATTTGGAGACTTCTCAAACAATAGGAGGAATCGCGCTTCTTTGACTATTCCAGATGTGGGGAGCGCCTCTGCCAAAGCATCACAGCCGGGGTTTGGATGCGAGATGGAAACATAGGGGGTTCCTCTCGAGAACGCGCACAGTGAAGAAAGTACAGCCGGTTTAAAGAGGACAGGACGTTGAAACTTCAAACCAAAATGGTTCAAAACGTGGTTTTGGTGTTTTTCCGCAGGAGACTGAGCCAGAGACCGAATGTAGAAGAGTTGGAAAGTCGGAATATCCTCAAACGTGAGTTGAGACACTTCAGTTCTCTTTCCAAACTAATATCTCTTGACCTGAATAGACTGTCATTTCCATTTTTATAAAATCATGTGAAATTAATGCCCAGATCAAAAATACTAAAAACATGGCAGATGATGCATTAATGATAGCATAAATTGCCATGTGTACATTATTCATGCAACATTCAGGAGCAAAAGAACGCATGAGTGCACATTTCTTTTCTCTGTAACCCCCCAAGAAGTTGGTGGAAATTAAATTTGTATAAAGGTTCTCCATCATAAAGATATACATATTTTCACGGAGCCATTTATATCACTTTATTTTTTGTGGCTCATTAATTTACATTTGGGATGACATGACAAATAGATTTGTCACAATTTTGCAACTGCTCAGACTGAGTGGCAACAAATACCCTATATAGTCTCATTAGTAATGAAAACAGATTTAATTTGGTCATTTACTTGCTGACAGATCATGCATTTATCTCTTAATGGCTGACTAATGGTTCAATTTTTTTGTTTCAGAGAGAAACGACCAGACAGAACAAGAGGAGAGGAGGGAGATCAAACAGCGGCTAAACAGAAAGGTACAAAATTGTAGTTTTTGAACCTTTTCCTACAAGCTGAATCATCCTTTTATGAATTCAGTATTTTCCATGTACTTGGAAGCACCACAAGTGCTATTTCTGATGCAGCAGATGATTAAAACCAAAACCATAAGATACACCAGTATTACACTATAGGTATGAAGAATGGACAGTTTAAGAGCATATGGTAATTCTAGTGTATCCAGACTTAAAACCAGTTACAGTTGTAATATTTGTTTTATTTCATTGTGTTCCAGCTGAACCAGCGGCCCACGGTAGACGAGCTGCGCGACAGAAAGATTCTGATCCGCTTCAGCGACTATGTGGAAGTGGCCAAAGCTCAGGACTATGACAGGAGAGCAGACAAGCCCTGGACCCGGCTCTCAGCAGCAGACAAGGTGTGTGGAACATGTGAAATTGTACTTGTCAGACAGTCTTTGCACATTTGAAAAGAACACCCATTATCCATGTTGAGTAAAATCAAACCGTCAAAATCCATGACTTGCCACCATTTACCCACAGACTCATCAAAACAAGCTGTTTATTTGAGTCATTCTGTTAACAAAATTCCACAAATTATTTGAACTGTTGCTCATCAATACTATCAGCATCACATGTTGCCGTTATCAGCTCATTTCACAAAATCCATGTTCTCCTTTGGCATTCAGGTTGTTTACATTTTCTCTTTTCTACTGCTGTCACTTTGCTGTTCAAAGGTCACAGTACCCCATGGCGCTGCATGCACTTAGGGATGCACTAATGCCATTTCTCCCCCGCCACCTCTCCACAGGCTGCAATCCGAAAAGAGCTGAACGAGTTCAAAAGCACCGAGATGGAAGTGCATGCCTCAAGCAAACACCTAACGAGGTCAGTATCCTGGAGTGTGTGTTTGGAAATGTATGTGCGTGCTATTCCGGGCCGCGGCGGTCTAATTTTAGCTCTCTGTGTTCATCCAGAGAAGACCGAGGAGCTAAAGATAGATGGGTAGGAAGGGGGAGGCTGTCCTCTGGAGAGCCCGTATTGCTATGCACAGAGAAATGATAAATGCTGTGGTGTCCTTGGCTAAGCTTGTTTGGAAAGCAGGGGTCCTTGTTGTGCTCTGTAACAGTGACCCAGAGGGAGGATGGAAAAGAGAGTAAGCCTCCAACCCCCTCCAGCGCACCTAATAGCTGTGCTAAAAATAGCTCCGCTGGCTGATTAATAGCTGCAATCATAACTGGTACGATGACAAAGGCACCTTCTGCTCTCACGATTTGTACTTCCTCCCCCTCTGTTTTGTCTCCTCCCCTTGTTTGTCGCTGCAGGTTCCACCGGCCGTGAAAGCGGAGGGAGTTTCTTCTGTGAAGAAATGCTGAGCTTAGAATTTTTCTCGGGCTGCTAGAAGCTGCTCGGCGGTGACAGTTCAAAGAGCCTGGAGCCTTTTCGTCTTCAGGGTGTCCTTAGCATTCTTCCGGCACCCCGGGCCCTCATCAATATGGGGGCAGAGGTGGGGGAGAGAGAGAGAGAGGGAGGTGGACGGTAATGTTTGTGGCAGTGTGTCCCGGGTGACTGCTGTATGTCTCCATGTGGAAGCTGCCTGGAGGAAGAGGACTATAGTGGAAACCTCTGATTCAGGACAAGAGCGGAGGAAAAACAATCTTGTCATTCAGTCAGTGTTGTTTTTTTTGTATTATTTCATGGACTCCTTTGACAAGGCGGTGTGAATCCGTATAGTGGGAGGAAGTTGTGCATGTGACCAGCTTCACCTTTTCTTATTTGATGAATAATGTGTCACTTGGACTCTGTGGGACCGTGCAGTCTGGGGGAGGGGGTGTTGGGAATGAATTTGATATTAACTGTATATACAGTATGTCAATCTGAATGGGACTGTCAATGTCTTCACTGAAAAGAGAAAAATACCTTTGTAAGCACTACTTGTCTTCAAAATACAAGGTCTTTTTTAAGAATGGCTTGTCTCCCTATTTTTTTTTTATAAATAATTTATAATTTCAATTAAGAATCAGATCAGACTCACAAGCATTCAGGTTGAAGTTGAGGCTAAAGAGGTATTTAAAGACATCATTTCACATTTGAAATATATTTGGTGGGTCATTAAACAGCTTTTATTATTGCTTTAAAATTTTCAAAACAAGTAGGTCATTTTCAGTGCTCAACTGACCTACATGAATAAGTTAATAATTTGCATTAAAAATATTATACAGTAATATAATATTATAACAGTATTATAAAATACTGGTGTAAAACACCACCTGAATTGAATTACATATCAGAATAAATTAACATTGCTCAAAAAAATTAACAAATAGCAACAACACATCCAGGTGTACATAAAATGAACACATCCACATACAATGAAGGCAGAACCTGGAAACATGAACGCATCAGAGAAATATTTTTGAAATCAGCTGATGTACACAGCACAGTGTACACAGTATGGCATAGTTCATAACCTTGTTTAAAGGGGTGGGACCTTTGGCGTAGGTTTGTTGGAGTCAGAACCGGGCTCCCTCAGGCAGAAACAGAGCCTGCAGGCCTCTCCTCACACTCTGCATCTCCTCCTCTTGCTACAAAGGTACACAAGCACAAGAACATATATAATAAACACACTTTCTTTTAAAGCCTCATACAGCATCACCAGGGTCATGCGCTCTCCCTCTCAAGACTGCACTTTGTGTGAGGGCTTTCAAAGGAGGCCCCGTTTTTGCTGACACAGTGAAAAACATTATAAATGAAAGGGAAAAAATGTCGGCCTAATTGTTTTGTTGTAAGCTTTGCTGAAGGGTCACTGGTGTCGTGTCAGCTCACCATCTCATTGAGGAGCCTGTCCTGGACCGACTTCATGTCTTTTCTCATCAGGCACATCTGAAGACAGCAGGCGGCACCGCAGGGTTTTATGGGTTGGAACAGAGAATATGCCACAGTCAGGACAACCGGGGGGCGAATTGACACACGAGACAATGAGATAAGCAAATTGTTTTAAAGGCCACTCAGCACAAAATGATTGGACAGACGGCTTGACGAGCAGCGGTGAAGTGCTCTATTTAAAAACCAGACAAGTCCGGCTGAGTTCCACTTTCAGATTAGAAATTGACTGCTAAACTGACCGGAGAGCCAAATGAAGAATGCACATCATATGCAAAAACGCAGCATGCTCTATACTTAACCATTCTCCATCCAAAACTATCAGAACTGTTAATTTACACAGCTGACTTAGAAGTCAAACACCTAAGCAACACACTGGAGGGCATATTGGATGTTAACTGTGAGGTTTAGGCCTCAGGGTCACACCTGGGATGTGAATATCCTCTCCTCATACTCCAAGCTGTGACACACATTGTTCTGGAAAGCACTCTTCAGGGTCTCAAATCTGGAGGGAAGGAGAAAGAACAACAGTCACACAACGAAAGGAGGAGAGGCGAAGAAGCTGAGACAGCAAACAAGCCAAAGGTAAAGGAAAAGGGAACATAAAAGGTTTGGGTTTGTGGGGAACATAAAAGATACGGATAAACATTCAACGCATTAGATGTTTTCTTCACCTGATTACAGTGATTACTCAGCCAAAATGTTTTATAGTCTCTCATATCTAATGTGATGAATGGCAAAAAAAGAAGTAGTAAGAGCAAAACATCAAACAGAGCTCTTTTCATGCTCTGTGAGGAGGAAATGTCACCTGTAACTAGGTTTTGACTTAAAAGGGTTTTTGAAAGCAGATGATATTTTTAGACTGAAATTGCCGCTAGCCCATATTTTGAGGTGACATTCAATATCTTTAAATGGGACCACTGGTCACTGGACACCACAACTCTCCATTGGAACCCTTATTAATTAAATTCTTTCAGGTGGGTTAGCAGCTCCTTAAGGCAGAGTGACCCACCTCACCTATTCAATGTACAAATCTACAAAAAAACATACTGAACAATTGAAATGAAAAACTAAGAACATTTCATTGCAGGTTTTACAGATTGTTTTTATGTTGCTGCAGCCAAGGAGCAACCTGAGTCATGTTGGTAGTGGACGGCATTACTGGCCAATACCTGATATTTAATAAAAGGTCAATATCGGCCGGATATATCGGCAAATGGATATATCATCTCACTCTGCCTGTAACATTAACGTGAATGCTATTTTCTGCTTTTTATAAACCAACAATAAAATATTTATCAAACCCTGATCTATTCATCAAATACAGATCCCCAAGTCAAACCCCTGATTTTTCCAAATACTGACTTCCTTTTATGCACTTACTGTCACAGCCAACTTTACAGGTTAAGGCTCCTCTAATAAAAGCCTCTAAGATAGCTATGACAAGATTTTAATTAAAAAAAAAATATGACACAACCTTTAGTGTGGGGTGAGTGTTTTTCAACCCATATAGTTGCCGCTCATCAAAAACCCATGGAGATCTTACAATGACATCACAAATGAGTCAGTGTGTTTACTGGTAGAGGATGGTCACGGGGGAACCACATCACCAGCCCAAACTATATCAGGAGCATGATTCACTGATGACCTCAGTGATAGAGGCCACACTCCTTTGTCTCTTGGACTACCATCCAGGAGTTTGTTTTCCTTTGCATTGCATAACCTGATCGTGAGCACACCGTCAGCTAATTCAATACTCGTTTTCCACAAAACTTTAACCCCAACGTTTTGAGAAAAGTGGCAACACTGTCTGATGTGGCAAAGGTGAGTTCTTACATTTTTTTATGTTAAGGTAAAAGGTTTTGCGGTGCTACAATCAGAATTCAAAATTGATTAAATTAGGATTCTTTGTTACTGATCTACACACAATATCCCATAATCTCAAAGTGGATTTTTTATTTACAGGTTATTTATAAAATTAAATGTTAACAGATTAATTGAAAATGACTCAAAGCCATATCTGCTGACATTTTGCACACACACACACACACACACACACACACACACACACACACACACACACACACACACACACACACACACACACACACACACACACATAGAGATCACTGTTGTAGCTGTAAATGGGATATTGGTAGCACTTTTTGTGACAATGGAGGCCTTATTTACGTTTAGATATGAGAGAATGCCAATTTCTACGCTGAATATACTTTATTTTACTCCACAGTTGGGATCTCAGTGTGGTTCCTAGCTTCTTATCTTATAAAATGAATAGGCAAAATAAAATGTTCAAAAAAGGCAAACAAAGTGAGTCTTATTTCAGGCAGTTTTGTGACTCAATAAATCTAATGACTAACTTTCTCCTGAAGATCACATTTTGATGGTTATTAGACTTTATTTAGGCATGTCCCCAGTCTCAATTATCCTTTAGTTGGAAGGAATGTGTGAAGGAACGCGCGGGAAATTCATGTTGCGAACAAAGAGCATACGTGATGCACAACTCAAATGACTTCTGAGCACAAATGACTGGTGCAAAGCCTGATTAACTATAAATGAGAACTTCTCTGAAATATGAGAGATTACGGAGAGGAACGACATCATAGGAACACAATGGCAGAAAGAGTTATATAACCAGAATCCCGGAAACAAATGGGAGAGTGTACAGGTATACAGCGTTCCCACACTCACTTGGACATCAAATTCAAGGACTTTCAATGTTTTGTTTAGTAAATTCAAGGACTCAAAATTGGCATGTTTTGGGATAAGACATGACATTGGGCAAAATCAGACATCACAGGTGTCATTTTTTTTACTCATGACCCTGTCAGGTAAAGAAATCATGGTGAAATCATTCATTTTAAAGCTGAACACTGCTGCTATAACAACCCAAACAACCATCGTACGGTTTTCCTCAGGGTGTTAAGTGTTGATTCCAGAATGGAGAGAGCTATATATTGATGAATTTGGGTGCTATATTTCCATAAAAAATCAAGTGCTTTCAAGGCCATCCATTCATGTTCAAAAGGGTTAGGGTTAGGGTTAGTTAACCTTTAAAGCCTTATTTTATTTTTCTTAAACCCACCAACTTTCACCAGTTTTCAAAGATTGTGGCAATCCTGGGTATATTAGCCAGTAGGGATGGGACGATATGTTTATCTCACGATAAGATTCAATACACGATATGGGGGTTCACAAACCACAATACAATGTAATATATAAAAGTTATGTGCAGAATTGCATTTCTGAGCACATTTCTGTTCCGCAAATCTTTCTAGCAATGGCACTGGCTTGCTAGAATGTAAACAACAATTTAAAAATGTCATTACAAAGTGCAAATAATATAATTTCAATAGAGAGCTTGTGAAATTGTGATGAGCAAGCCATCTCATTTGTGATTACTACAGCAGAATAAAATGTAGATAACGATATGTAATACCATATCGCCACAATACCGTATTATCACTTTGCATTACGATATATTGAATTTCGATATATCTTCCCATCCCTAGTAGCCAGGGTGGCCCCTTCGTAGTCAGGGTGGCACCACCATGGCTGGAGATTGGTAGGAGAAACCCTGCGAAAGAATACTGAACCAGTTGAACTCAGCTCAGTCATATGAAGAGGCATGCACTAACCACATCCTTCTACAAAAACAGCTTATGCTCTAGGGTGCATATCCAACTTATGATCATAAGCCCAAGGGAAACTTGTATTTTCCAGTCATGCTGTTTTAATCCATGTTTCTGAAGATAAGGATATGTGTTATTCAACCTTTTAGAGAGTATTTGGGTTTGGCCTGTGGGGACTGCAATGATTAGAGTGTGGCACGGCAAAAGCATCAAAATAACAACATGGTCCTTTCAGTACAGCCCTACACATAAACATGTGTGCGTGTGTGCGCACACCCACACACACACCCACACACACACACACACACACACACACACACACACACACACACACACACACACACACACACACACACACACCTCCTGGTCTCCTTCTCCTGGTAAGAACGAAAGGCCATGGACTGCTTTTTCCAGTATATCTGTGAGAAAACAGAGACAAAACACTGATCAGACACTGGTCAAATCATTATCACAATATAGGACAACATTCTCAACTAATGCTTAGAATATTGCTTGGTAAGATATTGTGTTTTATACACAACATTCACTCCCAAA
Source organism: Centroberyx affinis (assembly GCF_046629955.1). Taxonomy (NCBI): domain Eukaryota; kingdom Metazoa; phylum Chordata; class Actinopteri; order Beryciformes; family Berycidae; genus Centroberyx; species Centroberyx affinis. The sequence goes on along the minus strand of NW_027279066.1, from coordinate 488,173 downwards.
ATGTGATTGGATTTTATACAAATGGTAGTTTCAGCCAAGCAATTGGTTGGCAAAAGACACATTCCAACAGGGAGAGAGAGAGAGAGAGAGAGAGAGAGGGGGATACCTACAGTCAGGTCTTTCTCCATGTTCTTCAGTGTGTTATTGTCCTGCTCCAAGTTGTGGATCTCCTCCACGAGGGCTCCCCGCACCTGCTCCATCCTCTGAGTCCTGCACAGACAGACAGATAAAGGAGAGAAAATAGAGGAATGAAGTAGAAAACAAAAATGACAGATGAGATGGGGGGGGATTGAGATTACAGGAAAACAGAACATTGTCAGATTTGGAGCCCATAAAATAGATGTGTACTTGGATAATAGAGTAAACCTGCAACTACGGTGGGAATTTAACACCAGCCACCATTCAGAGGTCCAGTTCATGTCGTTTTTGGATGGTGGATAAACTGAAAGTTGCAGGTTAATTTTGGAATCTGTTAGCCATTGAGACCAGTGGATGGAAAAGATAGCTTCCTGCTCTTCTTACAACACTGGCATACTAACGGACCTGTACTTGTTGACTTGCATGCTGAGGGAGGACACATGTTGCTGGGCAGCCTTCAGAGCCTGCTTGTTGTAAACCTCCATCAGCCTATAACGGTTCTGAATACAAACACATACAAAAGAAGTTCAGTAAGGACATCCTTTCATAGAATTTTCCTGGCTCAGGAGTATAAAAAAGACCTGAAATGAGTGGCACATTTAGTCTCCGAGAGGTTCAGGTGAGAATAGTCTGAAGAAAAAAAAAAAATCTGAATGCTTTCTCAAACACACATAGGCCACATGCCAAATATAGAATAAATGTGGCGGTAATGCATTTTTTGTTGCAGTGTTTCCTGCCCTGCTGGCTGTCTGTGTTTGAATGAGTGTCAGTGTGTGTGTGGGCATCCAACCTGGAACTTCCTCTGTAGCTCAGAGCTGAATTGCCGACACATGGAGCCCATGTCACTGGGGTTGACCGTGATGTCTGGCAGCTCCGTATCCTCGTCCAAGTCCACGTCTCCGTCCTCCACTTCTGCCTCCCAGTGGCTGGAGCTCACCATGTGGGAGGAGGACACCACCCGGCTCACCTCGCCTTCAGGAGACACCTCAATAACTGATGGCGACGTAGACAGTCAAGAGACAAATTTTGATTACACGTCATGAAAAAGGTTCTCCAAGGCACTCTTCAAGCAAAAACATAAAAATGCCTAGCTCAACAGAAGAGAACAGAAAACCAGCTCCAATGCATTTTGGCCATGCTGTGGCCTTCATCAGAGAGTAGCACATCAAACTGCATGAAGAACAAGATGGAAAATATCCCATCTGGACAGTATCAAAGAAAACAGAGAATATGTAATGATGACAATGATTTTTATGTACAGCCAAATGAGTTGGAGGCTCAATTCTTGAGCAAAGGAAACAAAAGTGAAGTTTTACAAAATGCAAAGCTGAAGGCCCAACACCTTGAACGGTAAGATCTTTTAGAAACACCACAAGAGACTACATATAATCTATATTTTGTTACCAAATACAGTGCAGAAGCTCATAAGATCAAACATATTATTATCCAGAGTTGCCCTTCATTACAGGATAAAACCCACAAACTTCCATAACTTTTTGGCCACCGTATGATATATGTTGAGATTGTTGCGATATGTTGAAATTTAAAGAAAATACAGCCACTTGAACTTCTGTTGTGTTGTGATGATAACAACTCTAACACCCATAATGCCTTGTGGGGCAATCAGGGAACTCAGTGCATTCTTTGCTGTGGTAACCTGTTCATTGCTGCTAGAAGTTATATTTTTCGAAATCTTTTTTTCAAATATTGAGATATTTAAACAGTTTTGGATTCTACATTCAAATGATGTATTTCATATGTCATAAAGTTGAAATTAAAGAAAATTCAAAAGAAAATTATTTGGTTGCTCTCTTTTTCTGGACACATTTTGGCCCAAAAACCTATGACCTGGATACTGGGGATATGTCAGGTTGCCTGTATGGGAAATGAAAGAGAGGGCACCAAATAAAAATCACCTTGTCACTTGACACTGAAGGTGATGTAAAGTAAAAACTGGGGTAATGGGTACCTGTGCCACGAGTTGTCTTCTTGATGCTCTGATAGCCTTTCTTGGTAGTTTTGAAAGCACTATCCTTTGGCCTGGTTTCCTTCTTTTCCTCATCTTCTTCTTCCAAGCTGCTTTGCTCTCCCCAGGTCTGGGCCTGACCATGACCTTTGATTGCTGAAATGAGGAAGTATACATATTATTCCACATGAGTTATCTCTAATAATAGGGACGAAACAGTTAAAATAGTAAGGTTCTTTAACCCAATACTTTTAGCTACTAGGCTGGCGTGATTCAAACCACTCCACGTACAATTTTCTCAATAGATGCTGTTCCACTCTAATAGATATTCTTGACTGATTTTGTGGTTTATTAAATTCATCTACAATGTCTTACAGGACTTGAACAGTTTCCTGGGCCTCATTCGAGCAGAATGTTGCCCTCTGCTTTTGTCCTTCTTCGTTTCTTCTTTTTCATCTTCCTCTGAATTACTGGACACGGGGTGGGAGATGTGGCGCTTGCGACTGGGTCCTGTAACAAGAACCGTTAATTTTGAAGTAAGTTGTAATATATTATCTGTTATACTACACATCTACCTTGGTAGCAGCTTGTGAAAATGGCTTTAAGCATCAAGTTGAATAGAAAAATGTCTTTTACCTGAGATATGATGCTGTAGAGGCTTTAGCTCTCTGTCTGAAGATGGTGTGTTCTGTCAGAATAGACAGTGACGCATCAGTCATTTGTCTGATGGCTAGAGCTTTTTCAGAATTACTCAACTCAGCAAACCAAAATTAAATAAAAGGGTGGTATGAAAAAAAGGACAACTCAAAATTAATTTGTAAGGGACGTGAAGTTCAATTGCATTCAAATGCAAAGCAGATATGATGCGTTTTGTACTACAAGCACTGTTCAGGATCACTGTTTCCCATATATTTGTAGCTACCTTAAAATTTTGTTCTTCAAGGTAAAAGTAAAGGTGCAGCAAAGTCCTCCATACCTCCATTTTATGAACCAGAACCAGGGCAGCAGTGGCGCTGCCTTTCACTCTAGCGATGGGCACCGATGACTTAGTGGAGGACTGGCTCAGCGACACCCGGGATACTGGAGACACTTTAATGGAGTCATAACAGAGGCCATGGTTGAGGGTGTCCCCAGGCGTCTGCAACTGGGTAGGGGAGGGCATGGAGGACTTGTCCAGCTCCAGGGCCGTGGAGGTCAACAGGTGCTGAGAGGACAGGGATAAAGGCGACTGGGGTGCTGAGGAGAGGGGCTGCTGGATTGGACTCATCTGGAGACAGAGACAAGGAAGAAGAAATGGAGGGGGACAGAAAGATTGGTGAGAGAATGATGGACAGGGAGAAATGTGGCAACCCATTTAGCGATTATCTAATCACCATGCCTGTCACCGATTAGTGACGGTTAAATGATAAAGACATTTTCCACAATGCATTAAGAGGGACAGATGGAGAGTTGCGACGCTATTTTCTGCTCTGCCTGGTGTTAAATAGGTCACTTCAATCAAGCTACTTAATCTTTCCTAACATAATGTGTAATTCCAACATCATATGCATAATTATATAATGCGTTTATCCAGGGAAAGTCAAATGAGCACACTTGTTCTTTTTCATCAATGTTCACTTCACATGCATACAGTTACATACATTCACACCTGGGAGCTGCCCAGTACAAGTCTTCTACTATTACCCCTAACTACTGTTGGCAGCTGGGGGTTAAGTGCCTTGCTCAAGGCATCTGTTGTTGTTAAGGGAGGGGAGAGCATTACTTCTGAACTTTCCCCACACACATTTTCCCAGCTGGTCTGGAGATTTTAACCAGCGATCCTCTGGTCCCAAGCTTGCTTCTCTAACTTCTAGGCTACTTCTAGGCTATATAATGGGAAGGTAAATCAAAGGGGACATGTTATTTAATTTTTCCCTGAATCTTCAATATATCTCTGACCTTTCAAGCTAAAAGTGATCCCTGACCCCAAATACATACTCTAACCAAGGCCACAAGACATAAATAAGGTTACAGTAAGGTGCTATTTTACCTCAGGTGCACTTGGTCTCTTGGCAGCACAGGGTGCAGGGGTTTGACCTATGGGGGTGAGCGAAGGGAGAGAGGGGAGCGAGTGGAGGGAAAGGTTCTTGGATGCGCTGCCCTTCATCTCTGCACTGTAGAAGGAGGAGGGCTTGAAGTTTCCTTTACCGCTGACTGCAGAGCGAGGAGGTTTGGGTAGCTGCAGGATGGGCGAGGGGGTGTCCTGGCAGGGGGGGATGGGGGAGACAGGGAGAGGGGATCCCCGCGGGGTGAGGAGAGGGGAGCGGGTCAGAGCCAAGGTTGGGGCCGACCTCTCAGCAGCTGTAAGGGGCCAAAATAAGCACAGATGTTCAGACAGCTGGCCTCAGGAGGTGGAGATAGAGGTCGATATATACATGCTTTTCTTCATATCAGTTTACAGTAAAGAGGCTGGAGAGCAATCAGGTCGTTTATATAACAATTTTCAATTTTTGTTTTAGTTTACTGTGAGAAGGTGATTAGAGAAATCTTTCAGAAATAGGGTAAAAATGCATGTAGCACATAAGTAGATTACAGGCATGCGTCAAGCTTTTAGGGTTAAAGCAAAAAAACAATCTCATGACTGAAACCTCCACTTTGATATAAAATAGGCGTGACCATTAGGATTTTTGGCAAGAAGATTCTTTTGTACATGTACTCCAGTGCGGGTTTGACCAATTCAAGTTATTCGGGCATTTAAACAGATAATTTATTATTCTCTTACAGCAGGGCTTAACTTTACCTACCACATGGTGCAGCCTGCAACAATCAGTTACTGGCCAAGAGAAAGAAATGACAATGTGCTTGTTCAGTAGACTGTAAAGAACCACACTGCAACTCAGTTAATAAGATCAATAACCTGCAGTTATCAGTGTTTTGCAGAGACTTAATCTCTTGCATACTGTTGTAATACTGGTGACATTCCACCATTTCACGGCGGAAAATCCAAGCATTCAACTCAGAGGGTGAGACAGGGACAACGAAAAAAAGTTGTTTTATTGCCATACCCACAATTGGGGTTTGACCATGACAACTATCATCTTGCACAACAGCTTACATAAAGTATAGCCGACATAACATATAGCCTACATAAAATATAGGCCCAAAGAAAATGTTAGAGAATTAATTCATCTGGGAATATATGTTGTACAAGTCTAGATATGTAGACAGTCATTAGGCTTGTTCGAGATGAATGTGGGCAGGTAGACCCTCCGCCTGCCTGAATAGTCTGCAAAGTAAATGGAATAAGCTTCGTATTTTAGATGGAGGTGTCTTCATTCTTCTGTACCTCATACAACCTCATATAGTTTACTGCAATCCAAGCGTTGGAAATTCATTTTAGTGGTGGGAAACTTAAATCCCCGCTTTTCCTATACAACAAAGTGTCACAAGGGCTATTCAGTTATATCTATGGCCACTGTGATAGAAAACCAAACCATGTAACCAACCATGAATTGCCTAGCAGACAGTAAATTGGCCATAGCTGACATCAACGGGGTCAAATGACTATTATCTAACTCTGACGTTGGTATGTGTGTTTTTCCACAAACAGTCTTACATCTCATCCTCTCGATGGAAGGAGGGGAGGGAGAGAAAGAGGTCAAGCAGGCCGCCCAGGGATCCTTTGGTACACTCATCTGTTCTTTGGCTGGGGTGAACTTTTTCTTATTTGACTTAGTAGTTTCTTGACGAGTCTTCTCAGTGTTGTGCTGCTTGACAACATAACGATAGAAATACAAAAATACATTTACTCCATAATAATGCTTACAGATGAAATGTAGTATGGCATTCATTACTTGGTAAGGTCAACATTAATCACCACATCATTACACTCTCAGGGATGCATATGTTCTTCCATCTGTATAACTGATAATGTGAACAGCTACCAAGGCACACTTACACAGCTGCTCTGTGAGTCTTATGTTGAGAGTCAATGGTACATATTTGCTCTTTTGCTGTAAATCTGTAAACTGCCAAGATCTGCTAAACTGCAAATCTGTCAGTTGTCAACATAATGAGAATTCTTGCAAACCCATATGAGTTCTGTATAGCTTAAAGACCCTATAACAGACATCTGTTATATAATATGTTTTTTTTGTTGTAATTACTTGTATTATAGGCAATATTTGTTATTTGTTTCTATTCTTATCTATATGTTCTTCTTATGTATTCTCCTCTCTATCCTTTTCTCTGCAGACCCAATACCCCACTTTTCCCACAGGAACCATTAGAGTTTATACATCATCATCAGTCTATGATCTATCTATCTTCAGGAGTGCTTCGTTCATACAGCCTCATCCTTTCCAAAAGGTAAAATGGGATGACATAAGAATAGGGCTGGGCTCCCACCTTGGGAGCAGGTGGCTGCTCCAATTCTGATTGGTTGTCGCTGTCCAGCTCCCTATAGGTCTCAGTGAATTGCTTGGAGGAACCGTTTTTTTTCTTCTTCATCTCAGCAGCCTCCTGACAAGTGTTCTCATTCTTCCTCTGCTGGCCCACAAAATATTTCTATAAGGGGACAAACAAAAAAGTCATTATGGGACATTATGTGCTGCAACAGTTGCCTATCAACACATTTATAATGTGTAAAGGCCTCCCAAAAAAAGCATGCGCAAAAATGACCCTTACCGTGCATTCACACTGCAAGCCACACAATCAGCAACTCAACAGAAGTTTATTAATTTCCTATGGAGCTCAGTGACCAGGGAAACTTGGCACATACATGGACAGTCAACACGCTTTTCAGTCAAGAAAAGTTGGCCATGGCTAAATTTTTCACGGCCACCAACAGCCAAACAGATTTCTGCCACTCGTTTCCCTACTAATGTGATTTTGTTTCATGAACAATTGCTCTGTCTGGCAACTGCAAATTGGACGAGAAGTTGATTACAGCCATTCAAAGCTTCCCAGTTTTCTACAACTTCTATTTGAAAGATTACACAATGCTTGGAGAGCGGTTGCATCCATCGTTGGCGTTGATGGTAAGTTCTGAAGTAATTCTATTAACTTTTTTCTGTTTATTTTTGATGAATGCAACCTAATTAGCACTGGCTAGCTTGCTATGTTAACTTATTAAAATGATGTAACATTATGAAAGGCAATAACAACTAAAGGCAAAAGCAACAAAAAATACATGATTTGCCTGTTCCAAACTTTGTAGCTGGACGACATCATTACATAGATGCACAGAGCCTCTTGCACTGCCCACAGTCAGTCAGAACAGAGCAACCCATCAACCAAGTGGCTTGCAGTGAAAACACACGGTGACATATTTTTTGATGTAGTCACAAATGCAGATGCGGTGCGGCATGTAAAATAATAATCACTTCATCAGGATAGTATTAGATATCAGCTCAATCTAACAATCTAATGCTTCTCAAAAGCTTAAAGTACATGGCATGAGAAAAGTGGAGGACTTCCACCTTGGGAGCAGGCTGCTGCTCTGTCTCTGATTGGCTGCTATGATGGTCGCTTTCTAGCTTCCTAAAGCTTTTGGTGGGTTGCTTGTTGGGGGCAGTCTTTTTCTTCTTCATGTGAGCAGCCTCATGGCAAGTTTTCTCAGTCTTCTGCAGCTGATCAATACAGGAGTACTTCTATTTGAGGAAAAAGAAAATTAGTCTGTTGTAGCATTGGCATTATCTGTCATTACAATACTACTAACTAATCAGGCACTTCAAGAGACACCATTCGGAGGAGTACAACAAGTTCTCACAGACAGTAGCTCAGAGGAAATCTGCACCCAAGCTGCAAACATTAGAGCATGCGCTGAAAAACAAGATAAATTACCCCACGGCAGCAAGAAAGCTAAAATAAATAAAAAATAAATAACAGAGAAGATTATTGTTTATTGCACTGGATGACCAGCTCTCTTGATGGTGGAAAATGAATGGTTTTACTGTTTAATGGAGCATTTGGAGCCACGCTGTAGTTTGCCCTCTTGACACTACCTTTCAGAGACTGGCCTCCCGCAACAGCAGCAAAGTACTTATACAGCAAAGTATGTGAACACCGCTTGGATTGCATGAAAGATGTGGCCACAATTAGTTTCACTACAGACATTTGGAGTTCAGACATCTGCTCCAGGTCACTGCTAAATCTGACCACGCACTGGATTAATTTGAGCTTTACTTTACAAAGTGTGGTGTAAAAATAACAATTTTTCAATTAAATATCCGATTGGTACTCGGTACTTCATAACTCGGATCGGTATTGGAGACAAAAAAATTTGATCAGGACATTCCTAATCTCAACTACTCTGTCTCCCTTGCAAATTACCAACTGTCTAAACAAAAAAACAAAAATACTCAATGTTAACATGCATGTGCATATCAAGGAGTAAGTTATTACTTCAGTTTTGTTTCAAAAGACGGTAAGGAATTCATGTACTTTTGAAAGATATATGTAGGTGACATAAGGGGGAGGGAAAGCTCTTGCCTTGGAAGCAGGAGGCTGCTCTGATTCTGATTGGCTGTCATCAGTGTCGGGCTCCCTGTAGCTCTTGGTAGTGATGGCTGCAGCTCTCTGGGGCCTCCTGCCTGCTGCTGCTGGTCTGTTGGGGGCTGCTGCTGGCTTCACTGTCTTCTCTGGCTGCTCCACTGCCTCCTTCATAAAGGGCCTCTTCTGGTAAAACAACAATGACATCTTGTGGCTGACTAGGATAGTGCATCTCAGGCTTGTGGCACATTATGTACAGATGACAATACACAACATTACAGAACAACTACACTGCCTTACCTTATTGGGTTTGGTCTTCTCCTTTACTGGTTTTGGAGGGAGAGTGGGTAAATCTGGGGATTCATCTGCAATGAATTAGAGCAAATTCTCTTTATGGAAACTCTCATTTCTCTAAATAATGATTATATCAATATTCTGTCTACAGTAAAGCCTACATGTAGTATCAGGAGCAAGAGGCTCTGGCTTGGCAGGCGCCTGCCTGGAGTATTTGGTAACTTTGGGTTTGGGCTTCCTGCTGGACTCCCTCAACCAGCTGACCTCTGTCATAGCATAGTCTGTCTCTGTGTCACTGAACAGGTGCTTCTTCACATATCGCTTCCCCTGCTGCACACAAGGGAGAGAATGAGGGAAAGGGAGGTACGTATAGGAAGCCTTGTGAGGACCTCCACTCTATACATTAATTTTCTATAAACTAACCCTAAACTTCACCAGTTCAACATTCAAACTTCAAGGTAGCGACCACAATGACAAACCAAAGTGGAAATGCTAACGCACATTTATGTATGTAGAGTGTAACCGGTACTCCTCACAAGCATTGGGAGCATTGCAATGTGCAACTTGTATTTGAACTCTGTCTAACTGCCATGTGCAACATAGTATGCTTTGGTTAGGTTTTTTATGGCAACATAGCAACAGTTGCTAAGTAGTCTACTGGCTACCACCTTTGAAAAAAAAAAAAAAAAAACTCACATTGGAAGATTTTGTACATGAGAATCACAGGAGCATATGCACACATGCACATCACGCACACATACAGGCATGGACATGTGCGCACACACACACACACAAACAAACAAGACAAACGTAGTCTCCGCCACCTTCTAATTATGAGACTACTATAGTAAAAGTATACTTTTGCCACAGGTTGTCCTTTCTTGGTCGTGCTGGGGTGTGTCCACGAGTCATGGATGCCACTGTTAAACAATGTAGCCAGTATTAAATTAAACAGTTTTTAATACCACAACATGGAGCTGTTTCAACATTGTAAGCCCATGGGCCAGTCTCAACCATTAGACCTACCTGCTCGATATCACAGAGGATTCAGTCTTTTTGCCTTTTCCCTAAAGAGCAATGAAAACAGACCTCATACACCACTGCAACGGCATGCCAATTAATTAAGCATTATAGATATAGGCTTATAAAAAACTGACATTAGTATTATTTACCCCAATACTCAACGGTGTATCAACGTTGAATGCAAAAATGTCTTCTCTGTACAGCAAAAAGAACAGAAAATGCATGAGATAAACCCTAAAATGCACTGAGAGCAACTGAAATGTCCAAATATCTCAAATCGTTTTGCAGAATTATATTACCTCTGCTCCAAAGACATTTTTCTGGGTTTGTTGTGGGATTTCATTAGGCTTGCAGCTCCAGATACTTCTTTCTACAACAGATAAAAACACATCCTTAGTAAATCAAGCAGAGGAATAGGAACTTCAAGTTACTGTATTACACAGCATGAGTCAACTTATGATCACTTACTTTAGCAGTTGGCAACCAGCTCTTATCAAACATTGACCTATTACAAACAAGCAAGGGAAGGAATTATATTGTAGGTGTATATAGCAAGGTCATAATTCTGACCAAGAATACACACTCCAACAGTCGACTATTGCCATTGTCTGTCTAGACATAAATTCTGTTCACTTACTACAGCATATTACTACAGTGTAACATTATGTGACCCTTGGATCGTCAAAGTACTTACTTGTTAACAGGTGGAGGGATCCAGAATGAAGGGATGCTGTCTGCTGTGGCTTTAGCTGTGGAGTAGGTGTTACTCTCATAATGGCTAGAGATGAGCTGCACCATGCTGCCTGCAACCTCTGCATCTCTCTGGGTGGAGACAGTAGAGACATAAGAAACACCATATAGATGCTCATACAACATTAAGAAGCTGCACGTGGATATTAAGCTGCTCACTTTTCTCTGAAACACTTATACAACTCATACCTTCTCTTTGCTGGAGAGGGCCCCAGTAGCTTTAATCTTGAGGTTGGCTGTTATTCCCTCCTGCAGGACTTGAGTTGGGGCAACTTTGACTGGAGCTTTGACTGGAGCCGGATCTGCCTCCAGAGACTTCTGATCTTTGCTCTTCCCTTTGGCCAGGCCCTTTCTCCCTACCTGCTGCTGTTGGGGCTCTTTGGGAGCACACCATGAGGAGCCTCTGCCTTCCTCTCTGACCTCTGACCTTTTCCCCTGGGATTCAGTTGGCTCCTGAGGCCCAGGAGATTGGTTCATCTCGTTGAGGACCTCCTGCAGGCGCTGGGTCAGCTCTGTGTGGAGCTGCTTGCGACTGATTGGGCCTGAGCCTGGAACTGAAACTCTCTGGGCAGAGGAGAATGCACGCTCCTGTTGTTGCTCCAAACTTGGACGGGGCCCTACAGATAAAATAAAATAAAAACAGAGAAAAGGTTTATTGACGTATATAATATACCTCAATACAAAAAAGTACCTAGCTGTCAGGACAAATAGCATTTTTTTGTGAACGGACCAACATCTTTAATGTTGTTGTATGAATGTGTTATCAGTGGCTTGTATGCAAGTCAAATACTGGAATGAGTTATTTCCTTACCAGGTCTGGGCAGAGTATTGATTCTCTGTGTGGGCATCATTAGCATCTCAGACACTGACAGTTTGTTCCAGTGAGAATATCTAGTGTAGAAATACAAGCACATGTGGACACACACACACACACACACACACACACACACACATACGCACAGGCACACGCACACACCACCATTCAGAACACTGTTACTGTGATGGCAGTATATTTGTGAGCAGTGTGGAGGCATTTCACAGTGCTTACATGCTTCTCTCAGTCTTCATGGTGGGTTGGGAGTCAGGCACAAAACTATGCTCTGTAAGTAAAAAGATGGTCAGTGATTGGTTCAGGAGGCATAGCTGGTTCAATAACACCATGGCTATGTTTCTGTGCTGGGTTACAGTCAAAGTCAGTCTAGTGAAACAGTACCCAGAGGCTCCTGTTCTTTCCCCTGTCCAGCGAGAACCATCTCCACTGCTTTTTCCACTGGGATGTTCTGTAGGACGAGCGCAGAACCAACAAATGCTGATGCATGACATATTCCGGGATAAATACAACTTAACTGCCACTAAAATAGTCAGGCTATCCACACGAGAGGTTTATCGGGATGATTTACACCAGATTCTCTGACAACTGGAAGGGTAATCCTGATCGAAGGCTTGGTTGGGACCCATGGTCAGCAAAGATTATCTGGGAGAATGGGTTAGGGGTACAAATATGATAATTTGGTGATTATACCTTTCTGTATTTTTCAGCCATTTTTTTGGTGGCCTGTTTGGAAGCTCTGCTCTGCAGAGAAGAATCACTCTGAGACAGAGAAAGTGAAATGAAGATATTTAGAGGGACTGTCAAATGAATCCAAAAGTACAAACAATATCACATCTTGTCTACAGTTAATTATAATGTCACATTGTGTGCTTTTCTTTGAGTGCGAGAAGCCATTAAGAACTAAATAGGGTGTGTGTGTTTTTAACACTTACTCACGGTATGTAGTATGTGCATCCTCTATGTGTCCTGTGTCCTACCTGCTCTATCATGCCACCTGTCATTGTGCTGCTAGGGGTTGTGCCATGACCGGAGGTCTTAGCAGTCGTCCCTAGCTCTCCCAGGTAAAATTCACCCTGCCTATCACATGAATGGACCATCTGCAGAGCTGGCTTCCCTTTGCCCCTGCTTGGAGTATCTGACAGGGAGAACAGAACAAAGTGATAGTTTAGGTTTAAACCGTAGCTCTTTGTTTAAAGCTTAGATTTAGTTTATTTGCACACACAGATGACAAAGAGAAAAGAAATACAAACTGTCCAGTTGAGACAAAAATAAAAACTCCAAGGATCTTAAAAAAACAACTTGGGTACTTCTTACTTAAATAAGAAAATGATATTGATGAATGTGAAATAGACATACCTTAAACACAGTGAATTTGGCAAATGAAGAGACATCAACACACGCACACAAACACACAAACTGAACCAGTTCCCAACAGACACAGAAGGGTCTGTCTGTGATTCAGCCCACCGCTCCTCATGTGCTCTATCAACTCTCCCCTTCTTCTTAAAATAGGATCTTTACAACTGTGTTTAGGACATTTTAATACTTTTAAAGGTCTTAAATTTAGATAATTTACCTAAAGCTTTTTCAGACATTTTAAGGACCTGCAGATACCCTGAGCATAAGACGATGATGAGGAGACCTGATTTTACAGCACTCTCTGTAAGGCAGTTTCTAGTGTCACCTACTTGATGGCATAACAACAGAGAAGGGACTGGCACCACGCACGCTTCCTCCTGCACTGCTGGTGATGAAGGTGGTGGACTCTGAGATCCTTCTCTTGGCTGGAGTCACCATCTGGACGGAGAATCACAGTGTTTAAGTGTATTTGTAGGTATGTGGCCTCCTGAACTAGACCATCTTAATGTGACTTTATTGATCTCCATAGGGAAATTCTCTCATTGCTTGCCCCCCTCCACAGAGAGGCACAGCACAGGCTACAGAAGAGAACAGAGCCAATGCGGCCAATACAGATTCAGTTTCTTGCACAAGGACCTTTTAGCAGGGCAGATACTGGTCGACACATGGCTTGAACCGAAAATAATTAGTCTCCCCACTACGCCCCCTACTTCCTTTGACAGTTGATCACAGCGACAGAGACACCAGGGGCCAGTTGCATAAAGATAGACCTAGTCTTAGACTTAAATGTGACCTTAAGTCAAACTTGCTATAGACACTTATATTTACCTGTTCCTACTACTTCTTGATTGTTGTAGATCTCTAATGGCTTGTTTCTGTCACTGAACACTCGCTCCCTTCTTAAGGCTCTTTCCAAAAACAAATATTTGCCATCTTTTATGAAACAGCTTCAGTATTTAAACTTCCCACTCTGACAGTTAGGCCGACTCGTTGCCATAACAACAAAGTTCTTAATTCAAGATTAGCCAGGGGGGAAGGCGGCTAACTTTTCCTACCTCAAAATAAATCAGTTGTAATATTTAAGTAACAGATAGTCTTAATTAGACTAGTCCACCCTGAGAATCTAAGACCAGTCTAAGACTTAGACTGGTCTTAAACTAGCTTTATGCAACTGGCCCCAGAAGTGATTTCCATTACAACAGCTGGCAGACACATTTAACTGCATGTTTTGGTTTAATAATTCAACATAATGCAGGGCGACAACTCCCTCAGGTGAAGACTGGACTCTGTAACTGGACTCTTTATTCTCTGGAGTCTAGCTTTAGTAGTTCTAGCTTTAGTGGCTCAGTGCCTACAGGATTTTGTGTTTTTTTGTGATTATTGTGACCAAAAATGCTGTATTTTGTTGGCTTTTGTCAAAAAATGTGATGCAATTGGTGTTTTTTTGCAAGAAAATTGTGTGAATTTGTAAAAACTGTGAGTTGGGGAGTTACTGAACTGAAAAATTGATTATACATAACTACTTCCCATTAAGAGTCATATACTTTATCATCCCTTCCTGTGATAACGAGTGTACTGCATATCACAGAAACTGTTGGAAAAACATTGGTACTAATTCTTTTTATTTTCTGAACAGAAATAATATAAGTTACAACAAAGCAAAATACTGTGCTAGGTTCCAACCAAAAAACACCTTCAACTAGTAATATAATTTAATTTAAAAAGTGCCAATTTATGTTTCAGGTAGACTTTGTGTTCTTCTGACTAATAGTATGCAAAACCAAAGGCTCAGGATAAAACTGAAAGTATAATGATGCAGGTTAAATTAAAAAAAGTGCACTTCAAGGGATGAATAAAACTCATAAAACTCATGTTTGAAACTACAACTCATTGTCCTCTGAATCATGCTCTATCTCGTCCCTCTGAAACACTCCACTGAGGAGTCATTGGTTGTAGTATAAGAAGACCAAGGTAGACAGTTTGTTGATGTATGGTTTGATTGGGCCATTTCATGCAAAAAAAGCGTGATAATTGGCTAAAAATTTATGTAATTTGGGGAAATTGCAAGTTCTCGTAAATATTGTTGGGATTGATTAATTATGAATTAATTATTATAATCAATTAATTATTACTGTTAATATTAATTATTGCAACTGCAAAATCAAAAAGTCCAGGAGGGACTGGTTGTTTAAGTGTATGTGTTCACTGAACTGTCCAAGATCATTGTAATATTGTGAATTCTGTTTTAGGATGAAATATTCCACCCAAAGTCCTTGCAGAATAACCACAGTGGTGACTGAAATAACAACATTTCAGTATAATATGCTGAATACACACACAGGCAATATGGTAGAACTATTAAAATATTGTCAAATATTTGGTTTAATATGAAATATCAAATCTCTTCCACCTGTAAGGGTGCAGTTGGACGAGGTAAACAGTAGGGGGCGTCATTTCCCTCACTTTCATTGAGAGACACCTGGCTCTCTGGAACAACAGCCTGTATGGAGACAGTGGCATGCCGTAGCATTCTTGTTAACACACAATCTATTCATAATTGCAATACTGTGTTGCACTTCCAGGGCTTTTCCAAATTCTCAAAGCATTTCTGATACAGTACAATCACAGTAAATATAAACCTCATTCCTAACTGAAGCCAATTTGATATGTTTTGACATCTGTAATGACCACTCTTCTTTCTTGAGAAGCACTGTCTTGAAAGCCATTATATAAATGGTTGCTTGAGGCCATAGTTTACCTGGGAGCTGCTCTCATCCATTATGATCTTGACTGTGGTCTTCACTACTGACGTACTACTCTTGCCCACAAAGCTCTAATAGGGAGAGAAGCATGTTAAGATACGGTTTCACATGAGTTGAAGGAACAAAACTAAATTTAACATGAACACACTCTTGACTGCTTGGAGCAGAGGCAGGAATGCTGCTTTTTTCTGGTTATGCAAGCTGATACAAGTAACATCAAACTGAACAAAACTGTAAGATTGACAAATTAATTAAACTACATGTTGTGTCAAAACTTCCTTCTTTCTTTTCAAAGGACGCCAACTTCTTCTATATGCCATTACTGTATCTCTACAATTCAATGGTCGTTTTGTTTTTCACATTTAATAATAAAAACTGCATTGTGTCAGAAGAAAACAGAAGAAATATTCTTCAGCATTCAGCATTGTGGTCAATTAGCATGGAGTGAGTAAGCCATGGACTCTACTTTGTTCTTGCTGTGTCCGTAGACTCTGCGAGCAGCCTGCAGGATGTCCAGGGAGGAGCTGAAGTGGATGGTGAGGTTGGACCCCTCCACCACACCCACACCCACCAGCTCTGACAGCTTCAGCCTCAACACATGCCTCCTGCCCTCCTCTGGAGCGAAACAATGCTCTGTTAGACTGTTAGACACTCACACGTACATGAGCAAACACACACAGGCACACAAGGACAGTCACATAGGAATCAAAAGGACGCTGTCTTGTCAAGACTAAAATACCTGATTTTTTTCTTCTCTGTTATGCTGTTTTCCTTACTAACCTCAAGGCCTTAAAAGTTACATAAACTAGAAGGTTCATTCATACATCATTACAACTGTGGTTTAACAGTCAGGTCCTACTTTTCTATGCCTGTTGGAAAGCTACTGGAAGGTACTATATAATTGCATTGCCTGATTGTGGGCTAACTACAGCTAAAGGGCTGAGTAAATGTAAATAAAGTAAATACTGTTTCAGTGATCATTGTGCATTGATTACCTGTAACAGTATAGCTGTGGACTTCATTCTCATTGATGCATATTGTGTCCCATTGGACCTCCTATGTAAAGGGAAAAACACACAAAACTTTATCTATAGAACTTTAGAGTCTTCATCAGACATGACAGCCATTTATGTCTCTAACGCAAAGGGCCCCGAGGTTATTTCAACCTGTGCTGTTGATTATGTAAATGTAAATCACCAGCCCCTTGTCTGAATATTGATTTTCACAAGGTACCTGTGCCTCCTCATCAGCCAGAGAGAAGTAAAAGGAGATGCTCTGGCTGCCGAGGTTGAAGTCGATCCAGTATTCCTCCAGCTTTTCATCAGAGGGCATCAGCAGCTGACAACATAAACACACTCCTTTCAATACACCCACTGAAAAACTTTAGAGTGCATTATGGATTCCACATACATTTTGGCAAATCCACGTTTGTGACTTTTCATTGACTAATCTTGACCAGGTTAGGATAAGTGTAACCACATCACTCAGTGCAATCAAATCACTTCTATGACATCTCACTCTACATGCAAGCTAGCTTTTTCTCACCAGTGCCATGGACTCCTCTATACTTGGCTGCTATCAAACTTCATCACAAAGTGGTAAAACTAATTTTCTACAAATCAATTCGGTTCTATATTGAGCAGTATCTCATTTATAAAAGCGTATTAGTGTGAGAATTTCATTTTACCTATCAATCTTCACATCTTAGCTGCAATTCATAATTCTCTTCTCATAAGCAAATAAAACTTAATGACACTACCCGAATAGAGAACCTAGGTCTGGCTTCTTCATTTATTAGTTTGAATGGATTACTGTGGTAGTGATATATAGCAATATAGCTACTTCTTTTGATGATCGTAACACAACATTATCTGGCATTATATAATAAATTACAATTATACAATGTTTCTATGTATGTATGTTGAAAAAATAATAAGGCAGCTGTTTGACCACAAAGCCAAGCAAATAAAATGCTAATTAATTGTGTCATGTATGTATTTATGTCTATGTCATCACCTCAGATGTACTGTGGGACTGCACAAAATTTGTACTAGTTCCAATCTAGGCTTTATCATGTCAATTTCTTTCTACACAAGAAAAACACATTTTTCAAATTCCATGATTTTTCCAGTTTTTGTAACTATGGAATCCCTGCTGATACTGACCTCATGTCTGTCCAGAAAAACCTCCAAACAAGGGTAGGAATAGACTCTGAAGGCAGAGAGAACAGTGTTATTCAGTAACGTACATCTGTCATGAGCACCACGACAGCAAACAAAGTGTTCTTGAGTCAGTTATGGCATGGCTTCCCAAAAAGGACCCTCAAACAGATATGCATTAAATAACAAACCCCTAATTAATACAATTTTATCCTAGGGAGCCCCATATGAGAAGATAGTGAAGCAAAAGATAATGTTGTTACATATGATTTTGCACAGAACGATATAACTGTATATTCTGTAGGTTGATATCAGTGGGGAGAGAGGGAAAGCTATGATCAAAATAGTCATTATTAATACATTTTCTCATTGTGCTAGAGTCTACTGAGTGAAAAAATACTGAAATTGAACTATTCCTCATTTTGCTGGCAACCCTCTGGACCCCTAGAGTTCCCCAGACCCTATTTTGGGAAGCACTGAGGTATGCACTATAGTATGTATATACCTTCTCCTGTCTCCCTGCATCCCATTCACCAAGTTCAGAAACTTGCGGCAATCCTGAAATCACACACTTTCACATTAAATTCTGTGTTACTGAATTATTGTTGGAATATTTTTTACAATACCATTGTAGCGTAACAAAATGCAAATGCTGGTGTTCAAAGGCAAAGGTGATGCTCTTGGCTGAACTGCATTTTTTTTTTTTACCGTCTCAAACTCAGAATCGCGGATCTTGACAAAGGCGCTGGCCACATACTCCATGTTGAACCAGCGGTCTGCCAGCTCCTTCCTCTGGTCAGGAGAGGCCATTCTGCACAGCGCCTCCATCAGGGCTGTCTGCAAGTCATAATCTGACACAAACAGACTGTGTTTGCATGTGTTTTTGTTTAAGTATGGTTCAGATTACAGAGAGATGTGTTCAGAAAAACTTACCACCACCGTCCAATATCTGGCTGGCCAGCTTTAGCCTGTGAAAATATGACAAACAAGCAGGAATCAGGGGAATTCAAAGAATGTGTGGCTATTGTAAAAAATGACAGTGCAGTTCATCATAATCATAGAGAGGCAATATCTATCATTTTAAAAAGATCGTCTCTATGAAGTAATTCCCACCACGTACATGACATCTGAGGCCTCCTGAGATGATAGGATCTTCTTCTCTTTCTTAAGCTCGGCAGGGATTTTGTCCAGAATGATGTTGAATTTACGAATAGCCTATGAGGAGGTTATTAGCATTTTAATCTCAGAGTAAAACCTGACCCATCTTACTTAATGACACTGCAACAAAATATTCATTAAAACCGCTCCACACCTCTTTTTGGATCAGGATGTAGATTCTGGGGTCCGCAGCCAACTGGCCAATGGGATACAGAAGGGATTCAGTGATTTCGTATGTTCCTGTGAAAGACATATTGTGTCAACACTGTACACAGAAGCAAAGCTCTCTGTTCAATACTGACATTTATCATGGCTGTGATGAATGTCAAAATTTTAGATTGGTTGTAGGAAACTTGGCTTGTCTGATAAATGAAGCATTCCAACACACTGTTCCTATGATTATACAGTGTGTGAAGGACACATTGGAGACAGTGCCCTCCAACAAAATCCAAACGTGGCACATAGACTTAACTAAAATCAGCGGAATCAAAACCACCGATTTGGACACAAGTGTGGAGAGAAGTGAGCCCTCTCCCTATCTATCACAAAACTATCAGCAAGATTCCAGTGGTTTACATATTGGTAGATAAATAATCCAAGGAAGTTTAACTTGAGAATTTATGTTTTTATAACATTCAAAAATTTAAAATGGAATGGGTGCATGTTCATTTTAGCATCCAATTAGTTCTAACAAATAGTTCATCAACAAACAAGAGAGAAGCAAATCAATAATTGTAGATTTCAAAGGAGTGCAAACATACCCTCTTTGCATGCTTCATGAACAACCTATAAGAAAGGGGTAACAATACAATGTTACATCACAGACACTAACAAGGCTGGTGAAGCAAATTTCTACAGTGTTTCATCATAAACAAGTGTGCTTTACTGTTGTAGATTATCTCACCATTAATGAATCAAAGAAGTCCTCCGAAAGGTTCAGCAACGTCTCATCCCTCTGTGGGCCGCCCTGGATCCACAGGTGCCTGCATTTCTCAAACCAATGTACCATGTGCACACAACACATTTCTATCAACAACTTGCCAAGTACATACACTGTACGTATAAATCTACAGTGCTCATGCATTGTGTGCCTTAAAGTAATAGGTGTGTGGCTGTTGATTGTGTTTAAATACTTATCTTTTTGACAAGGCCCTGAGCTATGACTCCTGATAGCCCTTGACCTCCAGATAGCGACATGTTTTTCCCACACTTGTAGAGGATACTGAGACCCAAACTGGCAGATTTAGCATCCTTTTGATCTAAATTCTACATAAAAAGTAATGACACTGTTTCTTTCCATTTCCAATACAATACAATTACAATACAGAACAATGGCATACTAATGAGTGTGCTGGGGCAGATCTTACCCTGCTGACAAGTTTGTCCAATTTGGTGAGGAACTGTTTGGAACATTTTAAGGTGGTCCCTTCATGAATGTCCTCTTGCAAAAATACATCCAATGTTTGGAAATTGCTGCTCTTCAGCGCCTCATCAACAAGTTTCTCCAGCTTCACATGAAAATGGTCAATCAAAATCTGCTTCTCACCATTAAGACTAACATTAATTTAACAACAAATGTTGTAGTTATCTAAAATAATTTGGCTGAATTAGTGTGGCTGAATTAGCCTTGACGTTATCTGCTAGGTAAGAGTATGGCTGTGTCAGTTCATTACATGCGATTTTCAAGTTTGTATTCTCACCTGTTGGTCCTGACCGGGTGCCATTCCTCCAGCTGAGAACCTTTCTCCCTTCTTCCTTCCCTTCAAGCTAACATTAACTGTAAAAATAAAAGAGCAAATACCACCTTTACTAGCTAATCACTGACATAGGCAACTAGGCTGAGTTGGACTGATTTTGGTATTCTGAGCTAACCATTGTCACATTTATCCCTCAAAGATGCTACCTAACCATAACCTTTACCATTTTTAGTAACTACGTTAGCTTCCCTATTTCTAGCTAACGTTAGCTTGCTTCCAACGCTAGCTAATGTCTGTTATTTCCAACCATATTACTAATTAAAAGCTGGCATTGAATGAGTACAATCATTGAGGAAAAGATGACGTATTATAGGAATCGATTAACATACTCACTGTGGAATTAAATAACGTCGTAAGACAAGACATTAAGTCAACATAAAGAAGCTACCTGTTAGATTTCCTTAGTTCTTCTGTCTAGTGTGGAACGCGCGAAATTGTCACGTTCAACACGCATGCGCGCATGGACTACGCATCACTACCATAGGATCACTACATTAATAACAGCAGTAGGCCTAATAATAATAATAATAATAATAACAATAATAATAATTAAACCTTGAAAGACCAGCAACTTCATAAAAAGCAAATCAATAAAACAAGAAGACACTGAAACGCAAACAAAGAATATTATTTATAAGTGTGCTTTAATCTTAAAATACACAGTGTATTCATTTCGGAGTTAATATACTATATTACAAGTATATCTATTGCATAGTTTGGATATTTGGCTTGATCAAGATTGCCTCAGAAATAAACTGTATTGAACTGTACAGAAATATTGGCTTTTAAGACAAACAGTTCAGTATGCTATGCCTAGTAGGGCTATTTCATAAAAACATTTTCCAAGTAAATTACCCAACAGGTAGAAACAACAGAAAGAAGCGTATTGATTTCAATATCACTGAATATTTAACAGTGGGTGTTTTATTCTCACTGGTGTCAGTTCCATTAGATGTCCCTACAATAAAGTGCAATTTTATCAAAAAACAGCCTGGACTCCAATGAAATATTGTGCAACTTGTAATGACAAATAGCACCAAAGTAAAAGCATGGCACTAAAGTTACAGTGCACTGGTGGTGTTTGGATTGTGGTACTTTGACTTTGGCTAACTCAGTCCACAGTGATCAATTTACCCTGAATCTACAAGAATTTGATTCAAACAAATCCTCTGTCAGCACTAGCCTAGTAATAGAAATGAACAAACATCATATGTTTCAATGTAATTATAAACTATCAATAGCTGACAGCAGTCATAAAGTGCTCTAAAAAAAATATATTTCTTCACTTCCTTCAGCATCCTAAATGAAGTGCACCATGCTATCCTCACATTCCTTGGGCACTGTAAGCTTGTAGTTATGGCACACTAACTTATAGTTCTGCCCATCATTGTTGTCCCAGTATTCATCCCCACACACTTTGTATTGTATGGCAAACTCTAACACTGCCCCAGGCTGCAGAAACGGTGGAACAGGCAGGTGGAAACGGAAAGTATCACAACTCAGCTGGCCTCCTCCTCCATCCCATGGATTGGTGGCTGTATTTACCCAGGAGGCCTTTGTTTCTGTGCTGCTCTTCCACTCAGTGAAGGAATAGCGAGCTCTGACTTCTTTCTCAAAGTCTAAATTCAGGACCTGTGTGATTCCAATGATACCCAGGTCAAAACACAAGACTCTTTCCAAGCACACTTTCTGCCACTGGAGGCGATTCAGGAACTCTGGCTGGTCGCCAGGCTGCTGGGTAAAAACAGGCTTCAGGTACGGCAAGGAGATCTCCAAGTGCCTTCCATCTGCCAACTCTGCACCCATCAATAATTTAAAGGTGACATGTTGTGGTACAAACGGATCATCTCCAGTTTTGAAGAGCTTGATGTCTTCCAGGTCGAGCCCCAGAGAGTCGACAAAACGCACCCCAGCGTTTCTGGAATGCTTCTTCTTCTCTGTGGCAGAGGGGAGAGAGTGTGAGCGTGTTCGGATGATGGGTTTGGGTATGGGCTCACAGGAGAGACTCCGGTGCAACTCTTGCTCCTTGGGCTGAGAGACTCTGGGGCTTGGGGGCCGGATTGGAACTGGCTTCTTCTCTGCATCAGGTTTATTGGCCCTGAGCATTTCAGTCAGGTTGATAGTCATGCAGGGCCTGGAGACACCGCTGTAGGAGCTAGAATACTGCTGCTCAGATTTCCTTGGGGAAATCCTCTCCTGTCCAATATACCACCCTTTATCCATGTTCTGGAATAGCTGGTGTCCTGCTCACCTAGGAAGAAGGTGAAGTTGCATAAATCATTAGTAACATCACACAAAAAATCATAAAAGATCACAAACATGTAATTACAAGCATATTTGATGCTGTTTTCACGCTGATTACCATGAAGTGTAACCACAGTTTAACCACAAAATTCGGCTTCTTGGTGCTTAATTTCCCAACAACTTCATCACAGTCACTTTCAGTAGGGAAGAGAGTGGGCGTGTACTCAGGGAAGCTACGTGTCTAAATGTATATCGCGCTATTTCCGTATACATTTATGGTATATCTAAATTTACTGGCTTTATTATGGTGCAATATCAGCTAACATCGCAACACCTCACCATTAAATGATATGAAGCGATTGTCAAATCTATTTTGCAGGTTGAAGCCGAAGCCTGATCCTCCATTTACAGTACTATTTCATTAGAGCTGCGCATTTCCGTGCGTCACGAAGCCTCCGCCAGCGGCCTCCACGCACACCTGATTTCTAATTGTCAACATCGCTCAAACCTATCCAACACACGTACATGTTTTCAGCATGGTCTCGTTGGAGATCAGCAAACATGCGCGCAGTTCCTGTGAGGTTGCGAATGGACCAGAATATCAATGAGGTTGCATGGGAAATTGAGTAATACAAGATGTAACAGGTGCATTTGTTCCCATTATTCCAGTTTTTAAAGCACGCGGGTTGCCCCTTTCCCTCTTGAATGTGCCACTGTTTGTAAACGGTTAACAAATTAATCAAAAAAGGGTCTGTATATTTCGTTTGTAAGAGAGATTGGCTTGCTTGCACTACAGTTCCCACAATGCCCCTGTAATCCTACTCTAGAGGCAGGCAGCGAGCCAGTCAGCAGCAGGTAAACAAACCTATCTGACAGGGACGGCGAGCCAAACAAAGCTTATGCGCTGTTTGACCGCCTTGCATTTTTAATGCCGAGGAGGATGTCAGTCGAAACACGGGGACGTTTGCACTCACCATTTCATTAAAAAAAATTGTTGCATTGCGACTGAACAGAGACGCTACTCGACGACAAATACCCCCGAGAAGGAGTACAGTTTATCCGTGCAGTAGGGAATCGACTGTCGACATCTGCGCATGATGCACTGCAGCACTTTTGAGAAAATGGACGTATTTAGCCTCATTCTAAGAATAGAGTCTCTGATTCGAGATGTAGGTTGGGTTCTATAGCTACAGTGTTATTAATATTTGTACTGGACTCAAAACAACATCCCTCCTGCGACCTGCAACATGGGACCCATCATGCAGGAGCGCACAGCATCCACGACACTGAAACGCGTCGTCTCTAAAGAGAAGATTCGGGTTAAAAACGCTGAAAATACCGGACCAGTGACCAGGTAGGCCTAATTCCACAATATAATTAAGACAGGATTAGCCTTTTTATTTTAACGGTTGACGAACCACTCTCCTGTTTCCATAGTACAAAGAAAGGTAACAAGATGAAGAAGGCAGGGAGCCAAGTGAAAAACGGCCTCCCAGCGCCAGGTCAGGATAAGGACACAGTGCCAGCAGTCCAGAGGGTGAGTGACTGCCTTACTGGCTGGTGAATTATAGGAAGACAATATTGCAGCACCAATGTCCTCAGGGTTATAAGCTTCATAAAAGTCAGTGACAGAGATAATCACCCCATTTTCCACATGATGATGATTTTTTTTTTTACAGGGTTCTCAGTCAAGAGGGGGCAGGGTCAAATCTGGCACCACACGAAATACAAGCAAACTATCCAGGTATGTGTGGAGAATGGTTTGGATTATTTTTTAACTCTTTGCTATCATTAAATCCCATATCATCTTTCCCTCACACTCTTCTCAACCTACAGCCCTGAGGAGGATGGAGTTTTGAGACCTCAACTCCGCAAACACTCATCCGTACAAAGGAAGGAAGAAAAACGAGAAACTCAACGGATTTCGCAATGCTGCAACGAGCTTGACCAGAATCGCGGGGGAATGGGCAAAAATCGGCGAGCCCTCTCCCTGCCCCTCTCCCCGATTGCAGGGCTGCGCCAGATGCCAACACACCTCCAAACCCAGTCCCCAGCCCCCACCCCAGATGTACTACAACAGCACTACAACCAGAGGGAAGATGACAATGACAGCGCCAGTGATCTATCAGACTCTGAGAGGCTGCCTATACTGCCCTCGCCCTGCACCCCCTGCACCCCTCCTCACCTCAACCTCCGGGCCGAGGTCATCAACAGTAATGACTTCCCGCCGGACTTCCCAGGACCCCGTGGGGCCGTGGGCGATGGAGACGAAAGCGAGAAACCCAGCTACAGCTACCCGGACTTCCTGCCTCCTCCCTTCAACAGCTGGAGCCTGCGACAGCTGGCGGTGTTCCTCCACACCGAGGGCCGCGGCGCCCCCCGGCCCAAACCTGTAGGGCCCCTGGAGAAGTACCTGGAGAGGCTGCTGCAGCTGGAGTGGCTCCAGATCCAGACGGTGCAAGCAGAGAGTAGCCGCCCGCCTGGGAGCCGTACAAGGCCACAAGGCTTCCCCTCTGCCACCACCGCCCACCCACCCAGGCCTCACACCGCTCCCCCCACCCGACTCAACTCCCCTAAAGGGCTGCGGCACAGCCAGCGAGCCTTCCCCTTCGCTCCTGTCAACAACCCCCCGTCACCTGCCTCTACCCAGCACCAGCTCTCCCGCTTCCCAGTCTGTCCTCACTGTCACATTCGCTACCCGCTGTGCAACGGGAGCTGCTCGGCCTACGCCTACCAGCGCCATTCACGGCTCAGCCCGCTGCTTGAGCGCAGAGCCAGACCTGGAGCACCGGCCAAGAGGAGCAGCAGTGAGAGCCGGGCCACCTCCTCAGAAGGAAGAGGCACAGGAGGAGGGGGACAAGGAGGAGGAGGACAAGGAGGAGGTGGAGGAGGAGCCCAGACCCCAGTTAGCCCCTCGGCAGGAAAGAGTCATCTCAAACACATGCAGGCAGTGGGCAATGTCCGCAAGCACTCCCAGGAACCAGGAAGCAACCCTAACAGTAAAGGTCAGGTGAGGAAGGGCCGTGTCAGAGCTAACTCTGAGACAGATGTGAAAAAGGAGCCTGGTGGCGCTAAAGCAGCTAGTGCAGAGAAACGTGTTTTCTCTGCAAGTAAGCGAGAGGTCAACACTTCCAAGAGAGTAGAGAAGGACTGGCAGAGGACAGAGGCAGGAGGTCAGGCCACTAAAACTGGCATGAAAAGAGCTGCTAAAGAGCCGCAGTCTCTCTCCAAAGCACCACTGGGTAGTAAGCAGAATGGCAAAGCAAAAAATGTGCACTTTGTTGCAAAGTAACCCCTATAAACCCATAGAGCTTTACTTAGTGGTTACTTGGTAGAGGAGCTTGAACCTATGCTTGCTTTCTGTGTAATCAGTGTATTACTAACATGTTATAACTGTTCCACAGCAGTCTAAATCAGTCAGTTGTTTGCAGCCTTCAAAAGGTCAGAACAAGTAGTAATTAAACAGCTACGATAGTGATAAAACAGCTATGATTTCAAAGTGTTATAACACTCTTTCGTAGAACAGATACACATATCTCATTCAAGATGTACAATACTTGTAGAATCATGAAGTTGCACTGTAACAAATCCATTTTGAAAGAGAAGACCCATCATGGCCCTTGACACTACTAGGATCCTCAAAGTACAGCATTTATGTAAACTCTCTTGCACTGCACAGTCATTTTTGTCAGTATACGCTATTAATGTTGCAATAAATATAAAATAGACATCTACCTTTTGACAGCTTTCAACAGTAGAAATCTAAGTAATCCTTAGTGAAGTTCAACACAGATCATCGCATTTTTGTCATTGAGTAAGACCATGGCCATTACTAGTGGATTGTTTTTGATGTTGGAATGTATTTGTTCTCAGATGCTCTTACTTTTTCCTTGATGTTGCTTTCCATCTCTTCTTTGGTGCCTCATGTTTTAAGATATGTGTTCAATTATAGCATCATTTGCTGAAAAGAAAGAGGTACAATAAATGGTGTATTGAAGTAATGTAATTTCTTTCAGATGTACTTGTGCAACGGTTTTGAAATTTTCGTTATAAGGGCTGATCATGTTTGAATAGGCTTGAATTGTAGTCTATGACAATATATTTTGCCTAGAGCTGAGCTCTTTCTGTTGTTTGAGAGAGACGATGTAATGTTTGCTACGAATGTAAATGCATATTTTTCCAAATTTTGTATACCATAGTTCTATTTATGAAAGGTGTTGTGTTGGACTTGTATTCATCATTGTCATTGTTATGTTTACATTGCCATGCAGAAAAGGAAAAGTATTTAGTGAAAGAGCTGAATGTATCTTTTTCCGTATGTCTGCTGTGTTGTACCATTGGTCAATCCTGTGATTCAGTGGAATTTCAAATGCAGTCCACATCATAGCAGTTAGGCTGTAACATGGAAAATGTCTTACATATCACCTTAGTATTCCACCGCATACTTGAACAGTCTTTAGAATACCGTGTTTACATTAGTGTGTCTTATCAGTTTCTTGTGATTTATCATGTGCACTTGATTCATGGGAACAACTACATCAATGTAAATGTTGTGATGTGTATTCAGATTGCACCTCTTCACTTAATATTCATGTATCAAGTATCAAAGCCATAGATCAGGGGACAGGAGTGGCGATCTTATTATAAATGTGTACAATATGTTGACACGCACGCAGAAAGATTGTTGTATGTATTTTCTCAATGTTGAATGCAAGTATTTGTAAGGCATAGAAATAAATATGTTTTGCACTCAATTGGAATTGGTCCACTTGTCATTCTTAATCAGGAGCTCATGAAAATGAAACAGTAGATAGATAAATCAAATCTATTTGACATAAAGAACTTATGCACAGTTTACATTTGATTACTTTTCTAATGAGGCACGCTGCCTAATGTCCCACCAAAATCATGATATATTAAACATAACCAGTTATGCTGATGAGGTCATAAATGAAGTTAATAAACATATTAGCAAATATTTCTGTCAACATACAGTACTTGTCTTCACATAACACATGGGCTATTTATTTATTAATTTATATGTTAATGTAACAAACTCTGTATCTTAAAGAATTAAGGAGTTACAGTTCCGTTTTTTTCATTAATCTCAATATGCAAATGTTTGCAGCAAGGTGCTCCAATATCTAATCAGATCATCTCCCCTATAGGGGGAACCTGAGGTGTAAGTATGACATTTCTGTCATGTACTGCTCCTGAGTTATTGTGTTCCCAAGAATGTGTCTACACACAGATGCCATCTTGGCAGCATTATGTCCCGCATATCATGTACCATGGTGGCAGGATATAGAAATTGTGCATATCATCATATCCTCTTCTGGCCTGGAAATGGTTTTAGCAGCTGGCGGAGCTGCTTCTCCCTGTCATTCACACACCCTGGAGCAGAGAACAATCACACACAGGTGTAGATTTAAGTATTTCGTAATACAATAGAACCACACAGGCTCTTCCACAAGTGTCCAAACGATCACAGACCACAGTAATCAAATAATACGTATACTTTTGCACATTTACAAGTCGATGCCTGACATCACACACTGAATGATGTTTCTCTCAAACATTTTCAAATAGGGACACTTCTTGCTTCAACACGTTTGCGTTAGCGGCAACATTCAGGTTACCTAAGTGTGTGTTGGCAGTGAAACATGAACTGCCCAGTGTTTCCAGGTTGACGTCCTCTCTATAGACGGGCCCGTCATTCCACATGAGGTCAAAGCCACCCACCCTCTTCTCCCTGCCAGTCAGCCTAATGAGACAAACCACAGCTGATTAGGACGCAGTTCCAGCATGGCCAAAAGAGGTAAAAGGAACTCACTAATCCTCCGTTGTATTGTTTTCACCTAGTGACCCGAGGGAAATTATGTTAGTAAGTTATTTATTGTTGCTGTCACACGGTCGGTTTATCTTGCCACCTGTGTTCCAAAAGATTACATTAGGGATTTATAATAGATTGGTCATATTTAATAAAGCAAGTAATGTTTCTCTGGGGTTTCTAATAGGTGTAAAGTCGCTAAATTATTACCTTAAGAGTTCACATACCTCGTCCTGTGACCTACATATAGGCAAAGACATGATGACTCTGCAGAAAGAGGACTTTACCTTCCCTCCATATCCACAATATGTAGCGTGTCTTCCAGCAGCCGGCACTTCATCTCATAATCCTCTTGACTACTGGCTGTGAGTGACGGAGAGGCATTCACCTCAATTAACCACCTACGAAGACATGTAAAGTGGAGGATGATGACATTCACCGAACACTGACCTAGCCTTTTGACCAAGCATTAGCCCGATCCCATCAGAAATAGCAACCATTTCAGTACGGATTGTGAGGTAGCACAAATAAGTGAATTAATATTTTATTATTTGAATGGAGAGATTGAGGTGTTGACATTAATGACATGTTTGTTATTATTTACAACAGGATCATTGCGTACCTGCCAGTTTTTCCAATACGCTGTGCAGATTTATGTAGCTAGTGACAGTGTATGGTAAATTCTGGAGCTCAGCACTGGCAGATTTACTGCTTTGTTTTGCTCCATCCAAGTATGCAACACAAGTGTGTGGAAATTGAGGCTGTGTGCATGTGCTTGTGTGTGTGTGTGAATGCATGCTTGTGTGCATACTGTATGTGCATTTGCGTGCGGGTGACCATGCACTGCGTATGCGTGTGTACAGCGTGTCTGTGTTTGTGTGAGCTCTTACGGTTTGAGGTTCTGATCCAGTAGAATGTCATAGCCATAGAGTTCAAAGCAGTGTTTGTCATTGATAATGACCTTTTGCACACTCTGCAGGCTGCGGACAAAAATGTTATCCATGTCCTTAAACAGGGTTTCTACCATCTCTGCGCCGTGTTTGGCAGTCAGGTATCTACGAAGCTGCTGAATCTGCCACTTACATCCCTACTCAGAGACGGATAAAGGGATGGAGGTATAAAGAGGAGACAGGATTGGTTAGAGGCCAGAAATTTGAAAAAAAAAAACTCTCAGAAAACCTGGAAAAAATATAACAGGGTCTATTACTCTTCACTTGTGCTTTACTGAATTACACACCTTTTCAGGATCATAGTCGGGCGCTGTTTTCTGAACAGCTACATTGGTGAGGTGCACATCTGAATAGAGGCATTCAGGAGAATTTGTGAACATTCACGATGCAATCAAGCCTTCCATGGGGATGTGGATGAAAGAGACACTATTTGGAACAACGGCCTCAGTAATTGGGTCAAACCAGGCTATTAAAAACTGACTCGCTTGAATATTTCATGAGAGAACTCTGACTTGTTAAGGGAATGACTGGCACACTACTGCTACTTAAAACTCAAGACCAGACTGTAATGTAAGTACAAACCATGTGTTCAAATGAATGGTGCTTTATCCAAGGGCTAAAATGACACCATGAGAAGGATACACTGGTCATCAATACTGCTGAGGGAGAATCGGGTGCTGGAGAAGCGGGCAAAGCCATCTCGATATAACCAAGCCTTCAAAGGAATATACTGAAAGGCAAACGCACACACACACACACACACACACACACACACACATACACGCACACATACACCCAAAGTTAGTTTGCCAAAGGGATAAGAGAACAGTATGAGTCATCATGATTTATAAAGTTCAATACTCACTGATGTTACCAGCACATAAACTCTCAAATCAAATTTTCTGCCTGTGGGGAGGAAAAGTACATAAAGTACTGAAGGACGGGCAGCCAACTTAAAAAATCCATGCTGAAACAGTGTGCTGCCATTAATTTAAAATTTTTATTTGCCTGTTATAATTCTCCTGTAACCCTTTCTTAATTTATATCTGGCATTTTAATTATTTATCTTTTTTTATTATTATTTATTATTATTATCGCTAGGCACAATATAACTATGTTTTGAAGACTGATTAACAAAAGTTTATTATTATTCTTATTTACCGCTAATGAGGTAGGGGTTCTCTATATAGCGCTGTGCCACATAGCTTTCCACTTGAGCTGCTGCATCCTTCTGTTCCTCTGAGCGGGTGCCATCCTGTGTAAGCACATTGATTTATTATTAGTTTGAATGTGTGAGTGTGTGTGTGTGTGTGTGTGTGTGTATGTGGCAGGGTTATGTGAGAGACAAACAGAGGCCAATGCATTTATGAAATCAACATCAGTGCTTTGACCAATAGGATGTAGCACACATTACCTTTTTCCAATCCATGATGTCTTTCAGTTTCCTGAACAGGAAAATACCCTTCCCTTGAGATTTTGCCACCTAAACAAACACACCTGTTAAATCTCATGACTTCAGTGGAGCTTGGTAACTTTACTCTAGTTTATGAAGTGTGCTACCATTAGCAGTTTGAGTAATATTATAGTGTGTTCTTCTCCATAAGGGAACATTATTATAATGTGTTGAGTCTGGGGTCCACTATAGCTAACCGGTTTCATGATCCAGGTGCTGCCAGGACTTCTTTTGAACTCCTCTACGAAGAGATGATACTCGCTGGGCAGTGCAAAGGTGCAGGGGAAAAAGTCACATTTGGCCGCCTCCATACGCCCGGCTTCCCTTTCAAGGGTTTTGCGATATCTTTTAAGGTTTTTCACCATGAGGTTTTTGCGTGTCAGCTGCAACATAAAACACAGAAACAAAAGACACTGCATGACTTGTATTTGAATGATGTGTTGATGACCTTAGTTGTGCTATACAGTGGAATCTCCAGGTTATAGTTTCACAACACATGCATGGATGACACTGCCTCACCTCGTAATGGTTGCGAAAGTGGCATATCCTTACATGTTCCTCCATGTAGGAATGATCGAAATTCTACCTCAGCCAGCCCACATCACACCAGTTGAAATCCCACTCTCCATCACTGTTAAGAAAACAAAGGATACACATGTACAGATGTTTTCAAGATGGATTAAAATATCCCCTTGAAATTTTGTATTTTCCAGTGTGAATAAACTATTCACAAGGAGCCACACAGAAGTCAAGAGAGCTGTTTTGATGATGCACTTTTTACACACAAGCCACTCACTCCTTGACTTCAACCCAGCCTGGTCTCTGGCGCAGGACATCCTGAATGGTGTTGAGAAGGCCACATTTGTAGCGCACACTGCTTCTTCCTTCCCTGGAGAGATATTTGGACACTTTTTTATTTTTCTCCTTATCTGTTATCCCGATACAACTGAGGCAACATTCACCTTGTTTGTAACCAACTATCTATTTACATCCAAATTAAGCACACCAGACTCACCTCTCCCCTCTCTTCTGATAGTCATGTGGACCTTTGTATCCAGGTGTCTGCAAAGGTGAAGAAAGCAATGCAAGAACTAATTCACAATGGTCTCAACATAAATGAATAAGGACTAGAGAACTGCAAGTCTTCTGACCCATCAGTAACGCCTCTGGCTTGCTTGCTAACTATTACTAACGTAGTGATGTTGTAGAACTACTTTTTCACTATCTAACGCCACGACCAGCTAGCTAGGTTAGAGTGAACGCTAACCAAATTATTTTAACTATTAGCAAGCTTGTCAACAGAAATCTGGACCCGACAAAAAAATTACGTGAGCACCATGCTCTCTTATTTACCTTATTCTTTGACATGGTTGGTCACACCTTGGTTATAACACAACAATCAATACATAACGTTTCATTTAGACACGTAAGTTAGTAACGCAATAGCAGCTGGCTGTGTTAGCAAGAGGGTTCACCATGCTTCGTAATGGAGTTTGACAACAGCTGTTGTCATGGTAACCATAGTCTCGAGGTCTCGACAGACAGAAAGAATGGCCTATGTCGCTTTCCGTAGCATCTGAGCATGAATACCACAGTGTGCTGTTTACATGGTCTGTCTGAGGGTCTGAGGCGTCGATAAATCCACCAAAAATGGTCTATGTATTTACTATTCCGAAATTACCGAGAGTTGTTTTCCTGCACGACCTTGTAACCATTAACAAAGCGTAGAAAAAGTAAAAAAAGATGGTTATCATTACAAATACACACAGATACAGAGGGACATACCTAGTTAGACAGGCATTTTACATTTACAGCTATACCAGAAAGAATAGTTAGAAAAGGAAGTTAGAGAAGTAGGCCTACATGTGTAAATATTTTTTGTTTTACTAAGATAGCCTAATACCAAAGAGGTTCTATGAAATGTTAGACAATTATTGATAATAGCCTGCTCATGTGACTTATTATAATAATGTTTATTTCCACATCATTTTTCAAAACTGGGGTACAATTTGCCGTACATACAAAAAAAACCAACAAGTCAGTGGAAAAAATAACAATGAAAGTAGCAGATATGAATCTACAAGATCAACCAATAATCATATAGGTTTATTACAGTAGCCTTGGAATGACATTGCTATTTGTTTTGGCTGCAGATATGGACAGGTCTTGCTCAGTGGGATCCATAGATTATGTTCTTTACCCAAAGTCCTAACAGGGTTTTTGGGTGAAATATTAAGTGCCTTAAAATTCCCAGAAGACTGAGTGAATATTGGTCCCATACACTGGCAAATCAAGGTCATGATTGGCCTGGGTGCAGAAATTGTTTGGGCCCACTGTTCTCTAACTGAATGTTGATCATCCACATTTCTGTAATTAGTTTAAGAAAGGGAGCCACTGTTTATTTATTTAGTGCCTTACAAAGCTAATTTTGACATCTTAAGCATTGCCCACCTACATATACAGTGATCATAAACGTAAGGCATATTACTTAACTCTCAATATTGCAATGAAAATCGCCACTTGGTGGCAACAAAAACGCATCTGAGTAGAATGATGGTGGCTCTTAGAGTTCTGCTGGTATTGGGAAACAATCTGGGGGGGAGAGAGAGCTACAGTGTGCTTGACCTGTGACCTTTTGCTGTGAGCCTTCAGAGGGACACTTTTATGCTCATTGAAAAAACATACTGCTCTGCCTATTCTTCATCTTGACCTCTCACCACCTCACAGATCAACCAGTGATTAATGTGTTGCATCTAGCCTGCACGTGTTTTCTGGAGACAGCAGCCCACTCCCTTTTCAACATAGGGTACACTAGGCCTGCTTTCCTCCAAAAATGGAGAGATGGATGATAGCTGTAAAACATCTCAATGACCCCTAACAATACAATCAATATTCTCCCACGGTTTCTCAGACACCGCTGATCGGACTTTAACGAAAGTTGTGGAAATTGCTTCTCATCGCTGCATTAGAGCATTTTCAAAACTACACTGATAGGCCCAAGGGAGACATTACAGTGAGTGATACTGTATC
This sequence comes from Centroberyx affinis, assembly GCF_046629955.1. Classification (NCBI taxonomy): domain Eukaryota; kingdom Metazoa; phylum Chordata; class Actinopteri; order Beryciformes; family Berycidae; genus Centroberyx; species Centroberyx affinis. The sequence goes on along the minus strand of NW_027279066.1, from coordinate 453,997 downwards.
ATTTGTGGGGGTGACATAAGTTTATTTATTTATATAGCAGCATTCATACATAGAATGTAACTCATTTACTGCTGTCTTGTTCTGACAAAGTAATAATCTGTGATATTTTCATGTAAATAAATATCCATTATTATATTGCCAATTGATACTACACAATAATGATTCAACCTATACTCAGTCCATGAAAGCATTAACATTTACTGTTCTAAACACCCGGTGTCAGGTAGGTGCTCTGGTGCAAAGGAAGTGATGTGTTTTATGTTTCTGGCAGCAGCAACAACGATTTGTTTGGAATAAACAGAAGAAGAACTGGATAGTCAGCTTGAGCAGCGCCAGCCACCATGGCTGAACAGACAAAGAAAGACCGGTACCTAGAAACTCCAGAAACCCTAGAAACTTTATCAACAGAACATTCAACGAAAAAGATGTTGCAGTACAGACCAAACTGTTTGATTGCGAAGTGAGAAGTGCAGTGAAAAAACACCACAGTGATGACTGCTTATCACCGAAGATATCACCAAAATAAAACAAGATGAGGAACTCACAGATTACCACTTTAATAATGGGATTCCTCTCGGTGGTGGCAACATATCCTGCTGACATGCCATATCTTCTTCTCCCTCTACATCACTGTTGAATGGCATCGCTTAAGCTTATACCCCTGCATGCAGTGAACTCAACCATCTTGTCTTCCTACATCAACAAACTCTGTAGACATTAGGGCATTATTATTGTAATTACTGTAAGAAGTGCCTTAATGATGAGATAACACAGAAGTCAGATTCCTGTGCAAAGCTAAATAAATGGCTGGACTACCATCTCCTGAGATGTTTGCTGTAGCCCCTCTCTGTTTCAGCCACCCACCACTAGTAAAACATCCAGCCATACTTTAGACTCGGACATAAATAACTGCAACAGGGGAAGAGTTAAGAGGGCTTAAACCTGAATTTTTTTTGTATGATTTGGCTAGCTACCAAAGAGTTTGTGTGCAAAGCTAACTTGCCCAGTGTTATACAATAGAGGCCTGGTCTCTCAGATGGGGAAACAGGGGTGGTCTACTAGCTGAGCACCTTCCTGCCATGCAGATAAGTTATAGAATCAAACCTTTGCAGAGTGTTGTGTATGTATGTAATTTTATGGAAATTACAGCTACGTACTTGTTGGAACAAATGGTTTGATAGATTGGGTTCCTCATCATTACTGTCATATTAGAATATTGTTGGTTGGGAAATCAGAGAGTAGACAACAAACTCTAATGTGATGCATCAGTTTTCAGTATCAAGGAAATTTTCCTCGTCACATCCAGTGCCACTGGTTAAGAGAGTATGAAGTTTCTTTTCTAACTTCATAAACATCAACTGCTTGGGAAAGCCTTAGACAAGAAAACTTTCCTCACATCATATCATCTGCGCTGTGCTCCAGCGGTGTGCCACTGTGTTCATTTAATCTCTCACCAAGCCTGTGTCAATAAAACATTGCATGTCCTCCAGATCAATTTGTACAGATATCAACACATATCTAATGGTGGCTACTGGAAATAAACTAGGATGTGATTCTAGTAATCAAATCTAAATAGCTATAGCACATGGTGCTTTGATGATACAATCACATAAATAAATCATATAGATTAAATTCATAGGTACTTTGTGTTTTTTTGCAAAATGATAGTATATTTGCCCAAGTCCACTGATCTGTTTAGTGGTGTGTGTTTAAATTGGCCTATATATTGTGGACAGTAAAAAAAAAAACACTCAGTCAAAAAGCATCATCGCCCATTATAAAGAAATATGCTTTAAAATAATTCAGTAAACAGAAATAAGTAGGTGTAATTCTGTACATAAATATTTTTCCTTTGCAGCAGGACTAATTTTTAAAGGGCATCAGAGCATCTAAACCACACGTTTTGCGTAAAATTTCGTCTCACCACAAATTCCCCTTGTTTATCAACACAATTTAGCCAGATTGTCTATTACACTTTCCTGGCTGTACGGTGGTGTACCCTTTCAAATTAAAAGCAGTATTCTGTGCCCAGAGTGTTTATTTACTTCATAACACACCAACACAAATTCCATTGCCAAGTATAGTACATGTATGCTCTGTGTTTCTTGGGAGACGTGCTTATTTCGTTTACCCTAAAGCCTTTCTTACACCCCTTGGCGTTCACCTACCTCTGCAGAATTTCATTTCTTAAGCCTTAATAACTGGTTAAGCCATATGCGCCAATAATGGATCAACCTCTCAACAAGTTTTTGTCTTAGCAAAGGCAGATGTCTTCAATTTGTGTCCACGCAATGGCTTTTGGTTTGGCAGTCGCATCTCTTGAGAATTTATATCAGTCTCCAATAGAAGTTTTACCTATTATGCTGCTGCTGCTGGTTAACCGCTCATGTGTTTTTATCCTTATGCAACATAAAAAAATACTCTATGATTACCAATATCTTGGAATGGAATTTGTTTTTGAAGATCAGCTCATGTGTTTGTTTGTCTCTTTCAAACCTGCAGCCGAGATTGTCTAGGGATCTCAAGTTGAATTCCACTTTTATTCACCACTTCAGATTGTCATTTTTAATGCGGAACTTTTTCTTTGACAGATCTTCCATGAATGGCCCAGTTTGGCAACGCTGGCTTCATCACGGTGTGGGTTTTGTGTGAATCTCAATGGCGCCACTCACTGCGAAGCATACCGCAGGTCGTACATTTGTCAAGTTCCAGTGGGTAATGCTTATCAGACCTGGTAAGCCAGATGCTCCCCAACACAGACCACAAACCAGGAAATCTGTGGGATCTTGAGACACTCGCTGTTATTTTACGAGGGAGACATCCAGGCGAACTTGAACGACGGTTAGAGAGATAACCCTCACCTTTGTTTACACATTTCTTTTTGGTGGACGTGCAAATGTGAAAGTTCAGGGTCTGGGCAGGCTGTTCAAGCCACACCCCACATGTAGGGGAAGATGACGTAATGCATATAGCTTGAGGTCAGGCTTGCTATCCTGACATGACAGGATCTGTCTCAGTCCTGTGATTTCACATTCAGGTCTGTGTATCCCGGCTCTGTAGAGCAAGCCACCGACACTGCCAGGGTTTGGGGCTTAAATCTCTCTGATGCACACAGTCAAAAACACCATGGTACTTTAAGGCACTGTCTATAAAAGCGTCCACTTAATAATTTGCTATATGATCAGCACTGTCCCTCTGAGATAGAGAGTAACCTCTATCTACCCTTCAGGAGGGCAGGCCTTATAGAGAGAACATGTAGTGTGCACCGGCCATGGCTTTTGTTTGTAGTGAAAAAGGTGGCTATGTAGTGACTTTACATATTAGTTGAAATCCACCTTCATTTAATGCTATATTTGGTTATGAGATGTATAGATCTATATATTACACCATGGTTCATCATATTAAATACTAGAGACTTACGTGTCTGTGTGAGGGTCCTATTTGTAACATATTGATTTTACGTGTAAAACAAAAATCTCCTCTGTCATCCAGCGCAATGCAGTTGTGTGTGTATGCGTGTGTGTGTGTGTGTGTGTGTGTGTGTGTATGTATGTGTGTGTGTGTGTGTGTGTTTGTGTGCGTGCGTGCGTGCGTGCGTGCGTGTGTGTGCGCACAGAAACCAAAGATTCCACTGCTGGAACAAGTCATTTCTGAGGTGCTAATGATTCCTGTCTGTTGTTTCTCTCCTCCCACCTTGGTGGGAGGAGAGTATTAGTGAACTTGCAAATCTCCTGGCTTTTCACCCCAAAATGTTTTGTGATAAAACACGTGAGGAGGCCAAGAAAAACAGGACAAAGTGGCAGCTGAAATCCTATTGAAATAGATTACATTCCCATATGATTCACGGTTTCAGTGAGTTTCTCTCTAGATCAAGGGCCGCTTCACAACACTTCACAGGACAGTATATGTAGATTTATTACACTAATTTAAGCTATGCGGCAAATTTCCTGTAAACAAAACTCAATGCGGTAAACAGTAAAAATACCAGACATTAATTAAAAGCAAATTAAATAAGGCTTGTTATCACGTTTGACTCTCATAAACCTGATGTTTTTCGTTGTCATGATCAGCCATGCCAGAGCAATTAGGTATCCAAGGAGATTTGCTGTACATTTTTGACTGCCTATATGTACATAATCATCCATGATCATATCCATTCACAGTCCTCTAACCTCAGAATCACCAAAAGGTCCCTCTCAGAAAACCCCAAAAAACTATAGCCTGCAAGCATGCACGTGTCATGTGACCACTAAACCACATGCAGTCAACTTTTAGACAGCATTCTGTCTCAACAACTATGGTCAGGGGAGTGAAAACATAATATGGTCTTCATTTGTGTGGAATTCTCTGTTTCCCAGCCTGGGGAATGCGCTAGAGATTGGGGTATGGCACAAAACCCTGGCCCTGGGGAATTTGGGCAGGAAACAGAGGGTGGTCATGAGTCAAGATTTAAAAAAAAAAAAAAAAAAAAAAAGGGTTCACTGGATACCTCCAAAGGAAAGTACATGTCCAGGACACTTATATAACCTGCAGAGAGATGAAAAGGTGTGTAAGGGACTTTGGCTCATCACGCAAGAGCACCTTAAATGTCGCATTTTTACCCTCTAGGAGTGTGTGTGTTTTATATGTGTGTGTGTGCGTGCTTTGTATGTGTATACCTCATACACAATCGGAAAGCCTCACTCTTTTATTACATAATTACAGTTATACTGATTTTCATCGTACGGTTATTACTTCGCCTTTGGGCAATTATTTCAACAACTCATACAGAAACACTACAAATCATGTACAACAAGAAGTTTCATTTTGCTCAAAGTAAATGATACGGCGGTTTCATACTTTCCCTTTGTTCAACTTTATGACAGTCTGGTGTTTGACAGCAGTGGTTACTCCAGGAGGGAACACAAGTGAGAGGAAATTGGGGTTACAGGCTCAGTGAGGTAGGTATGTTTTCATAATAGTGATTTAAGGGGAGCTTTAGGTAAACCCTCATAAAATCCCCTGTGGGCCTTATTGCCGCTGCTTGAGTGTTTCTGTCTACACACAATGGGCTGTCTCAAACCCGAGGAAGCTTCCTACTTAGGTTGCATTTCTAGGTAGGAAGCCAAAATTTTCAAGTTGTAGTACTGTCTCAATGTAAGACACATAGACACATCTTTTTGAGGTTCCTTGTTTTGGCCGATTTGGAAGGAAGCGTACAAAGATTCCTCAGGAGTAAGACATCCAATACCTTGCAACATCAGCAAAGAAGAATGAAACTTCCCAATAACCCCATTTGACAAAAAGTTTTCCAAAATGAACATATGCCCGGAAAAAATACACAAAAGTACACAAAGCTAACCAACATGTATTTACTTTACCAATATAATTTCTTTTAAAGTGTTTTGAAAAAGCAGTTTGATCATACTGGCTGTTGGCGGAGTGTAATGTTAATTGCAGTCACATGACGTTGCCTAGGAAGGTTGCCTCAGACTATTTATTTCTCAGCTACCTGTGGTCAAAGAAGGAACCTTATTAGCAAGGTTCCTAAGGAAGTAGGAAGGTCCCTTTTCTCACCCGAATTCCCAGAGGTATTGCCATATAACTTCCAAACAATCACAATTTATTTACTGTGACTGTTTCGTGTTTACCGACTCAACACGTTAGTAACAGACACACCACCACACATCCCACAGTGGCATAGTTTTCATAACTATGCACAGTGAATAAACCTAATGAACTGAATTGAATTGAATTGAAATCATACATCACATAACACTATGAAATGAAAAAGCTGCAAAATGTTTATTTTTATGGGTTTAAATTTAAGTCCCTAAGTTTAAGCTTAAACCCATACCCACTGAGAATCCATGTATCCGCTCAAAATTGATATACTGAGAAACTAAGCCTCAAAGCCCCAAAAGGTCAGATTGTGGCTTATAAAGCTACAGTCATTCCCAAATGGGGCCCCTGTGGCTAGATATGTGAGTGAACAATGAAATGAATCCAGTTGAACAAGCCCAGCCAACATTTATAATATGTCTGCTCCGATCTCTCTACCTCCCACACAGACCTGCCCCCGGTTTGGCTCATGGGTTTGTACCTCAAGGGTGTCGCTGTAAAGCTCAAAAGTGTCTCTTTACGGCACCACATATGTAAAACAGTAGTAATCCTTGGGGTTAATATTTTGGCAAAATTCAAGTATGCATACGCACATCAGGCCAATCATTTTATTGCCCTTAACCAATATTTGGCTTTTTGCTTTATACTGTATGAAAATGTGGCCTGTTCACTTTTAGAAATATACTTGGGCAGCTAGTAAAGAAGAGGCGGGGGGAAACTGACTCTTCTCTGTGCATGCTGCTGCATTTTCAAATCAACATCTGTACACATACACACACACACACACACACACACCACACACACAGATTCCAGTGTAGTCTAATGGTTGTCATCAGTCATTGAGAACATTTTAGACAATCACACTAAAAATCAACAACCATTTACTAGCAAAATAAAACCACCATCCAAGATGATAAGCATAATGATTTGTACACATTTCTGCCATATCAACTCTTTTTTTGTTTGTTTGTTTACTTGTTTTACAATAGGCTGGAATGTGTCTAATTTTGAACTACCTTTAAAACATGAGCTAATAACTTAGGAATGGTTGGCCTATGTTCTCAGTAATGTAAACAATGAGCACAATTACTCTGGTGTCAGTGTCTAACTAAAATCATTAACTGTAATTGCTTACAATTTGTCTGACCCGGAAAACTGAAAACATTGAATTTAAACGCTTTTGTGGGTGTTGCAACACTGGATGTATAGCTTTCCTAAGATGCAAGAAAAGTCATAGATGGAGTACAGAGGGAAATTAAAAAAATAAGACACCTGACAATGATTTTTGAAGAAGAAAATAACAAAAAGTGATTGTAAGTTCTTTGCTGGGTTGTATGCTAGGTGGCATTGGAGTTGGTATAATAGGATAATTAACAGGCTGGTCTGGTTCATTTCAAATGCAGCAAGGGTGGCCTTGAGGTGAGTTTGTCCAGATCAGCAGGATTACAAGCCTCAAAGTGGTAGCCCCAAGGCCTCGAGGCCCTGAGACCCTGGAGTTATAAAGTGGAGGAATACTGCCAGCCTGGGGGACTGATGCATGAACTGCAACAGTTTTTATAGGCCGTGCATGGCTGCTGATTATTGATCCTTTACCTGATGTAACCGTTCAAATATTCCAGAAAGGGTTTATGAGCATTTCCTCTGAGTCATGGTGGTGCTGATCTGGGCACACTCCCTCTCCTCTACTGCCAGGATAGGCAACAGAACCTTTTTAATTAAACTTGGTAGACAGCGCCTTAATCTCTGCCTTCTGGCTGGCAGTGATGAATTCCAGACTGACTATTCTGTAGCTTTTGCTTAATTCCCTCCTCTCGCTTTCAAGGTGTGTGGTATGTGTTCAAGAGGCTCTAGAAAGCGGCTGTCTGACACTAATTGCGGCATGTGAACGCCTCATGTTCACAGCATGCTGCTGCCGCTCTAGCCAATTCAGAGTGCCAGTAGGAGCGGAGAGTGAGAGAAAAGAGGAGAGAGCGGACAGTAAATACTATTAAGAGTGTACGTTACGTTTTAGTTCCTAGTATTATCACAACGCCAGTTTACTTTTCTGTTAAGAGTGTGCATGTGTGACAAAGGGTGAGTAACCAATTAGCCTTTTAAGACATATTTGTTGTAATGTGTGTAATTTTCGTGAATTTGTTGATGTGTAACTGTTACCTTTGGCATAACTTAACATAACAAGCCCCTTCTGAGGTTCCTCTGGCGGGACCTGCAACCCAGGAAACCCCCGGAAGTATATGAGTGACAACTCCTCCCCTTCGGCACCACTTGCAGCCCATGCTGTGCCACATTTGCCCTCCAGAGGCATGTGTTCAGTCACAGCAAGCCAGGGGATGGAGTTCGACATGCAGTGGAAAGGAACTTCTATGTCGACAATTGCCTGCTAAGCACCACTACACCAGAGGAGGCACGGACCCTGGTGGACCAGTTAAGAGAGTTGTTGGCATCCGGTGGCTTCGAAATTAGGCAATGGCGAGCAATGACGCTTCCATGGTCAGTCATCTGCCAAAGGAGGCGAGATCCGCAAGTACGGAGCTGTGGATATCCAAGTATCAAGCCGATCCTCAAGAGCATGCACTTGGGTTAACCTGGCATTGTGCTCCAGATAACCTGCACTACAAACACTGCCCATCTCCTTATGCAGAAGTGACTATGTGGAATATTTACCGTGTACTCAAGCCAGTATGATCCACTCGGATTCAAGATTCAAGATGACTTTATTTGTCCGTAGGGGATTTTGTCTTGGACATAAAGGCTGCCACTTAAAAATACGTACAATTATAGTGCAGTAACAGACACAAATTGCATAGCACAAACAAGTGCAGACATAAGTGCATTCAAGTACATGCAACACAGCACCTCATTTCACACCCTCCTTATGTCCTGAGTTTAGGAGATTCACTGATAGAGGGATGAAAGAATTGTTATACCTATTCAGGTATCTTTTCCTGTATTTAATTGGAACCCTGTAGCGTCTACCTGATGGGAGCAGTTCGTATTCTGAATACAGGACATGGGAGGGGTCAACGATAATTTTCCTAGCCTGTTTAACTATAGTCTCAAAGAGCATTTGGAGGGAGGGATGCTCCCTCACCCCCATCACTTTAATTGCTGTGTGGACCAGTCTATTTATTTGTGATTTTAACTTAACTGATATGTTACCGAAGCAAGCTAAGATTCCGTAACATAATATACTCTCTATCACAGCATGATAAAATAACATCAATACTCTACTCTGTCTAACCCCAAACACCCTGAGTCTTCGCAAGAAGTAGAGTCACTGTTGGATCCTAGTGCATACAGAATCCACATGGACATTCCAAGACAGATTACAGTCAATATGTACTCTGTCTTGGAATATCCATGTGAATTCATACTCCCATTTACCACCAGGGCTAAGGTGCTTGTGCAACGTCTTTGGGCTAAGGAGAGAGAGTGGGATGACCCCCCACTACCCTCCGAGCTACTGCAAGCATGGAAGACATGGGAAGGCGAGCTCCAACACTTACCTCAACTCCACTTACCTCGGTGCTATGTGACATCTGAGCTGGATGGAGCCAAAGTGAGTAGAGACCTGCACATCTTTTGTGATGCCTCGGAGGTGGCCTATGGGTCCATGGCATACCTCCGTACCGAGGATGAGCAAGGGCAAGTTCAGCTAGCCTTTGTACTTGCACAATCCCATGTCACCCCTAAGCGGCAACTTTCCATGCCGAGATTGGAATTGAGCGCAGCCCTCACTGGTGCCCAGCTAGCCCGCTTTCTTCACAACGAGCTAACTGTGGAGATCAAGAACACAGTGTTATGGACAGACTCCACCACTGTCCTCACGTGGCTGCAGTCCGAATCCTGCAGATACAAAGTGTTCGTAGGAACTCGGATTGCTGGAATCCAGGAGCTCACTCCTGGACACTGCTGAAGGTATGTTGAGTCGTCTAGCAACCCGGCGGATGACATAACCTGGGGGAAGACCCTATTGGAGCTGGCTCAGCCTAATAGATGGAGTCAAGGGCCAGAGTTCCTGTACCAGAGCCCTGGGTTATGGCCGGTAACCCCTACAGCAGTGACCCTAGAGGGCCCAGCAGAACTCAGGGTTCTGTGGGTTTACTACCGTTGACCCCTCCGCCATAGATGTCAGCCAGTAATCCACCTTCCAGGATCTGGTGGAGGCTACTTGTACGTCCCTAAATGGGGTGGCTTCCCAGCTCAGTGCAGCTAATTACCAGCGAGCGGAAGACAGTATTCTGCAAAGAGCACAAAGGGAGAGATTCCCACAGGAGTTTGTTGCCCTACATTCCGACAAGTCCTTCTCCTCCAGTAGTTGCCTCATCATGCTGTCCCCTGAGTTTGACACCCACACAGGGTTAATTCATGTTGGGGGTCGATTACAGCATGCTGAAGGCCTCAGCACAGATTCGGTGCACCCGATAGTACTTGACCCAAAACATCTAGTGACTCGACTCCTGCAGCAGTATGACAGCAAGCTATGCCACCCATGACCTGAACGGGTCTTTGCAGAGCTCCAACGACAATTCTGGATTATCAGAGGAGTAGTAGTCCGTCACCACCAGCACCACTGCCCAGAGTGCCAGAAGTGGAGGGCCAAACCGAAGGTGCCCAAGATGGCCGACCTCCCCCCAGTCCGACTATGTCTTCTGAAGCCTGCTTTCTACTCCACGGGGGTTGACTGTTCTGGCCCCTATTCAGTGAAATGGGGACGGAACACTGAGAAGAGGTGGGGGGTGGTCTTTAAATGCATGACTACACGCTGTATTCACACTGACCTCCTCTGTTTGATGGCTAGTGATTTATTCCTGATGAGTCTCAGATGCTTTGTCACACGCCACGGCACTCCCTACGAGATCCTATCCGACCAGGGGACAAACTTCCGTGGAGGAGACAAGGAGCATCAGGAGAGCTTCACAGCCATGAGCCCTACTCTACAGACTGAGCTTGCCAAGCAGAAGATAAGGTTCTGCTATAACCCCCCTGAACGCACCGCACTCAAACCCTCACCGAAGAGGTTCTCAGAACCGTACTGACCGAAGTGGAGGGGATCCTGAACAGCAAGCCCCTGGGCTATGTTTCGTTGGATATCGCGGATCCAGACCCAGTCACCCCAAACTATCTCCTGATGGGGCGGCCTGATGCGTTGTTACCTCAGGTCGTCTACCCTGAATCCGAGAGATTAAGCCGACGGAGATAGAGGCATAGTCAGGTGCTTGCCGATCAGTTCTGGGGTCATTTTATCAAGAGGTACCTACCGACCCTGCAGTCCCGGCAGAAGTGGCAAACAGGTACAGGAGACCTTGCACTTGGTACTGTGATCATGATTGTCGACCATCATCTCCCTCGGGCTCTTTGGCCGGTCGGCAAGGTGAAGGAGGTCCACGTCAGTTCTGACGGCCACACACGATCTGCAGATGTTCAAGTCAGGGATAAGGTCTACCACCGAGCAGTAGCCGTCTCATAAAGCTGCCTGCAATCCCTGAAGATAATGAGATCGCTACCTCTGCAAGACCTAAATAGCCTCTTTGAGATGTACTTTCACATAGTGAATGGAGGGGCGGCTGTTCAAGAGGCTAACACACTAATTGCAGCATGTGAACGCCTCATGTTCACAGCATGCTGCTGCCGCTCTAGCCAATTAAGAGTGCTAGCAGGAGGAGAGTGAGAGAAGAGAGGAGAGAGCAGACAGTAAATACAACGCCAATTTACTTTTCTGTTAAGAGTGTGCATGTGTGACAAAGGGTGAGTAACCAATTAGCCTTTTAAGACATATTTGTTGTAATGTGTCATTTTCATTGCTGCATGGAAACTGCTGTGTGAATTTGTTGATGTGTAACTGTTACCGTTGGCATAACTTTGATAGAATATCACAATCCATTTAGTAACTGGTCACATGGAGAGTGAGGCAGTGATGCTGTTTGAGTACATTATTTATTTATCTTGTTATTGTAACTGTGAAATAGATACCATTCTTTAATTATTTTGGTTCTTGCGATATAGTATAATTATTATAATCATTTTGCTGTAGGTCTGGATACAGGGAATGTGTTATTGTTAGAGCAAATACTATACAGTCCACCTTTAGATAATAGTTTATACAGCTTGATAGATTACCTATGTGATTACCTATTACCAAGGGTTGTTGTTTTTCTGTTTAGACCACACTCCTGTCTGTCCTGAGAATAAACTGGCCAGAGATAACCCTCATGTCCGTGTTTTCAATGACACACCGTGGAGACAGCCATCTTTAACCTTGAACCAGAATCCTATGCATGATGTGTGTGTGTGTGTGTGTGTGTGTGTGTGTGTGTCTTTTATACTTGAGGATAAAATGTCATCCCAAAGATAGAAAGATTATGAGGTTATGAAAATCCTCCAAGGTGAGGACATTTTGCCAATCCTCAATTTTTCAAGGGGCTACTTAAGTGTGTGTGTGTGTGTGTGTGTGTGTGTGTACTTGTATTTCTATACTTGTAAGGATCAAATGTCCTCCCAAGGATGGAAAGATTATGAAAATCCTAAAAAGATTATGAAAAATATGTGAGGAAGTTTTGCTGATCCTCACTTTTTCAAGGGTGTGTCAGTGTGTGTGTGTGTGTGTGTGTATGTGCACGTGTGCACGTGCATGTGTTTTTTTTTGTAGGTGGTTGTTTTCTTCTAGAAGCTTCTTACAACAACAAAGAAGGGAAACGCCTTCACATACAGAAGGAGTTACAAACAATAAAAACAATGTAAATACAGTATAGGGATGGGACAGTATATCGAAATTCAATATATCGCAATGCAAAAAAGTGACAATATGTTTTGTGGGCCAGAAAAATGAATTGAGATATTAGCTCCATTTTATTCTGCTGTAGTACTAATCACAAATGAGACAGTTTGCCCCTCACAATTTCACAAGCTCTCCAGCAATGTGCTCAGAAACAATTCGCGGAACTTCTATTTATTACAGTGTATCGTGGTTGTATCGAAGCCTGAACCCCATATCGCATATCGAGTTGTATCGTGAGATATGGTCCCATCCCTAAGATAGGCCTTCATAATCAAAATAGCAAATGGATGGACAAATTTGAATAGTGTTAATGGACCATATTGTTAACTGCTCTATAATACAGATCTCTTTGACAGTATATCTTCCTGCTTCTGTGAAAGTGTTTGTTTTGTACATCTTTGTTGTTGTTGTTTTTTTTTGGATGAGCTCATTCTATTGCACTCCATTCATATATTATTTCTGCAACCGAAAGAGGAGGGGTGTGTGGGCGTGTAGTCTATAGCCTCTGCAAAGCGTATTATCTTTCATTCGGGCTATTTGAAGGCAGAGTGACTTTGAGGAGCATCACTCCTCTCTTCGCTCCACACTCAGTCACTTTTACAAAAACACACTAATTGGCTCGGGGTTTTAGCAGCCGCTTTCCATAGCCTGCTTTATTGGAAGTGTAAATTCCTCACACTCGTCTGCAGGTCACACACGGGATTTATGACAGGACGCCAAATATGAAAGGAATTGTGCGAAAGCTATCCGCTGATCGAGGGGTTATTTTACGTCTGGATCATATGAGATGAGTGAGCGGCACATGAACATCTCCAGAGAAGTTTGTGGATTTTTACTCGATTTACTGATTGGAGATTCGTTTAACATGTGTGCTGCATCTTCATAATGATTGATTTGGGGAATATCTGATATGGCAAGGATATCCATCGACCCGAGACTCATGCTTTTCATACTACTGGCATTAATTCTCTTACAAGGTATGTACGAGCTCCACAACAAACTTTCACATCTTATTTTGTATGCATAGGTTTTTTTTGTGATTTAAAGAACGTTTTGTTTTTTGTGTTTTTCTTTTTACACATTTCTTATACAAGGTGTCTTGGCGTCGGGTGCCTTGGTCAGACCCGAAGTCAAACCTGCAGCTCTCCCAGACTCTCTGAACGAGCGATCTCGCAGTGTGTTTGGCTCCCGGGGATCCACGGTTTTACCGCAGTCTGAGGCAAAGTCAAGGTCCAAGCGCTGCACCTGTTATTCCTACAAGGATAAAGAGTGTGTCTATTACTGTCACTTGGATATCATCTGGATCAACACTCCCGAGTAAGACATTATTTATTTAAGTATTTTTTTAAGCCCATATGGGCTTGGAGGAGGATTTCTCCAGCTGTCTATCAAATAACTCAAACCAATAACTAGCATAATTGCCGCAATATTGGGTCTGCAATATTGTCCATAAAGATAAAGAGTGATTGCTGCTTTTAGTGTTTGCCTTTGACCTGTAGCCTATGTCAGCACATTTATAACAGAAAAAGTATAATGGGAGTCTGGTTTGGGCAACTCAAAGTTGAGTTATGCACCAAAGCCAAAACATTAGCTATAAGAAACAATGTCCAGTAATTGCTCCCCTAAGGCCCCAAACACAGTCACAGTTCAAGTCATAGCAAGTCCAACAGCAATAATTGCCCTGCAAGGCCAAAGCTTTGCATTAGAGAAGCAAAGTGGTGCTTGTTGTTGCAAGAGCAAATGTGCTCGCTCTCTCTCTCTCTCTCTCTCTCTCTCTCTCTCTCTCTGCCCCTCCTTCTCTCCCTCTGCCTCTTCACTCCATATAGCCTACTTCATCCTTCTTTCATGCCTCCTAGGGGATTTTGATGACTGCCGGTACAATGTATGATCTATATATTTTCGGTCCCGCCTGTGTGTGTGTGTGTGTGTGTGTGTGTGTGTGTGTCACTCATGTACCACTTTACTTACATGTGTTATTATATGAGTGCTCAAACTGTATGGTCATATTATTTACTTACTGCTTTCTATGATGGTCACTGTCCATGGTGCTGATGTGCAGAACAGAAAAGGGTATTTTCAAGTTTCAAAATAGGTTACAGTCCATACATTTCAATACAATGAAAGCTTGTGTCCTGGCTCTTACAAAATCACACATGAATAAAGAAAAAAAGTAGCACACAGCACTTAATTTCTAAAGTAAGTAGAAATAAAGTGCTGGATGCATTACACCCGCATTAACAGGACAATAAAAACAGCAATAAAAGGACAATAAAACCCATTTATTGATACCAGGCTTAAATCTTCTCCGCTGCCCTCCACATGTTACTCTTACTTAAATCTTGGGAAACTTGGGAAATACCTGCCAAAATGCAATCCATCTGCATGACAGACACATTAAAACTTTTCCACTACCACTATAGATAAAAAAAAACATTCTAATGAAGTTGTGCACATATTCATTTGCTAGCATCTCATATGCGCAATAGGCATCGGCGAACCATGATAAACATCTGAATACATGTCAATCAAAAGTTGTTACAATCAAAAATAATCAAATGCTCATGCCAAGCAGTCACCACTTTGTGGCAAACCATACATTTATTCATGTGTAAGAGAGAATGTGGTATGGACTTGTTCAATGAACATATGAAAGTAACTAAATCGGCTGACCGGTCTAATGGATCCCAGGGAGCTGAAATACCATTTGTCTGTGGCAGAGAGGCCATGAGGCTGAATGGACAGAGATCAGAGAGAACTTCAGGTCTGTCATGCAGAGCTGGGTAATGATCTACAGAAGGTGAAGGATAGGCTTCTTAGTCTTCATAGTACACTTGATTATAACTATAATGGTCTACTTATTGCTCACTGGGAGTTAGGTTTGTTGGAAGTCCCCTCATGGGAGTTTTCCAGGTAATTACGTTTTACTACTACTGTATGTCACTGTGTTGTAAATTTATTGTCAAATTATTTTGATCTATGGTTGCAGGTTTTCGTCAGTACGTAAAATTAATTACTGGAACTGAATTGCTAGAAATGACTAAAAGTGACTCAGAATTTTTAGCCATTCCCAATAAATTTTAGCCAGAGAGGCACACTGACTGTTCCTGCACAACGATTTATGTTGCACCTACAGGTGTTGACAAACCATGAAACAACATAATAAGTTGCTACCTACTAGCATAATTAGCTGCAGCTGTTCACATTGCCTGATTGTATTTACATGGCCTGTGTTCAAGACAGACATACCACAGATTAGTTATGCTACCTTAACACATCATTCTCTCCACCCCCTTGATTTAGGGAACGGTTCTTTGTTCTGTCAACTCCTACCGCCCATTAAAAGCCTTGGCAAAACACTAGGAAAGCATTCTTTACTCTTCTTTCTTTTTGTGCCAGGACTGCCGTTGGCTGTTTCAGGTACACGGCCCACTTTATTCCTGCTTAGCAAGTTGGGACAAATTGACATACTTTAAAGGCTGAGTGGTATAGTGGCATATAGTTTAACGTATGGGCATATAGTGTTTTCAAACGTGTGTTGTCACATAATGTTGAAAGCAGGACTACGTATGACAAGTGTGTATATGCTGCTGATGAAATTATTTGGTTGTATCAAGTCAAAGATTAGTTCAGAAAATCTGAGTGTGGAAAGTGAACGAGGAGCACGCAACCTACCTTAATGCTGAAGCGCCTTGGGCAAAACATTTAATCCCCAACTGCTCACTGGCTAACAGTGAAAGACTGTGGTAATTAGTGTAAGTGTGTATATGTCACTCTCCCTTCTGTTGTGACTACTCCCCCAGAGTACAATGATAAATAAAAATGCTTTTAGCCAGCTTGCCTGGTTGTGTAACAGTTTCGTCAAAGTTTTTTCTCCCTTCTCACACTTGTGCCTTGAGCTGTGTCTGTACCTGTCAGAAGCCTTTTGACAACATAACTTGTTGACGATTATTAATGACGATTAAAGTAGTTCATTGAAACCTTTAAAAACCTCTGGGACTACATTATGAGCTGCACTACAGTAGGCGAGAGCTGAGGGGATCTCATTGGATTCATGAAATACATGTGAATGTATATTGGAGCACCAGAGCAGTCTGTGGAACAGCTGCACTGTAAATTCAGAGTGCTGCAAGTGTCCCCCTCTCACTGTTCAGGGTCTGGAGACTGTGGCCAGAGAAGCTGCAGCCAATCGTTTTTTTTTTTGAAGGGGTATCCAAATAGCTGCCACTCCATTTTGGTGAAAATATATATTTTTGTTTCATACTTGCACAGCCTTTATATTTCCATGCTGGCTTTAACATGTAGCCATTACTTTACGCTTTTAATCTTCCCTTCTTCCTAACTGTTAGACTGACTGAATTGTCCACAAATCCCTCTATTTTTGCTCTTTTAAATTTCCACCAGAACCAGAATGTTCTTTTTGTCAAATTGAGCATTAAACTGTCTTCCTTGCTGATTTATGTTTAGTCTTGCCCGTTTTTTCTATTAAATGGACACTCAAAGTAGATGGAAAAAGTCAATATCAAGTGTACATTTTCTGTTTGCTGTACCTATGTGACAACAAATGCCTGCCAAACCACAGGTAAGAAGGATTCTGTCTTGACTGTTGTTTTTTTCTTTTTCAAAAACACTGAATCACTGCAAAAACCAAACCTAACAAATCCAATTCCAGACAGAATAATGTGTGCATGCAGGCAATCATCTATTTGTGGTCAATTTAGTGCACAATGCAGAAATTGATATAATTTAAGTGAGCAGTTTGTCTCTGTCTGGCTGTGGCCGTAGTCTACATGGCAAGAGAGAAATTGCTTAATGTTTGGCCACACACACACACACACACACGTACACAAACACGTGCGCACACACACACGCACACACACGCACACACACAGGACCGAGAATTTGTAAGTCAAGTTCTGAGATACAGATGACTTGGAAAAACTGCACACTTTGTTTTCTTATTGCACATGGGTAATACATGTACAGTGGGGGTGTTAAAGCCTTGTTATAAAACTGATAGATCAAGTTCTGAAATTCTCCCCCAAAAAATTATTTTTCTCAGGAACTATAGACATATAATTAGGGCTGAAAGCTGTCCACAATTACATACTGTATGCAGTCAAATTTTTTGTTACTTTGACTTTTTGGCCATTGGTCACCTTACCATAATAAGAGTATTGTTACCAAGATCATCTCTCTGTGTCTCCAGTAGCTAGTTCTGTCCGGTGGGCATGCTAGCGCTTGTTACTAGTGTTATCCTAAAAGTAAGAAAATGAGAACTTGTTGTAGCGCTAATGCTGAATGATTATTTCATTTTAATGACACATGTCTAAACCTGCCAGGCTTGTTTAGGAGATTGGTAAAATAGACAGAAAATTGGACAAAAAATCCACTTTGAATGGAAAAGGATCTCTCTTCCCATGAGACTTTGCGTAACTTGTCAGCTAAATCTGAAATGTAGGCTAATGTTAAAGTGGGAGAGAATCTGTGTACTTGTAGACAGCTAAAGTTTTTTGCGCTGTTGATTCGTAATGCACTTTACTTATGCTGAAGATTGAGATTGAAGCATAGCTATCTACTGGAGACGCAGAGATGATTTTGGTACTAATCCTCTCGTCAGATGTTGGGTAAGGTCACCAACGGGCCAGACTCCCAAAAAGTCTGTGTAGTCCTTTATAAGTGTAATATAAATTCTTTCCCAGTGCATGGTGGTCAGAAAAGTGAAAAACGCAACCAAACCAAGCTAACCAGCTAACCAAAACTATAATCCTGGGGGTTGGCAGTGAACTTTAAAACAATGAATTTCTTCTCTGGCCTAGGTCAGTAACATACTGCAGCTTTCCTATGTACCGCAATAACTTGCAAACATTGTCATTTAACACATTCAGTTTCAAAATATCAATATAAAATGTACTATAAACTATAAAGATAGGCTCAAGCTGAGCATTTTTGTGCACGTGAGAGGTGAAGTCTGAATTCATTATCCATTAGTCGTATATGTCTGTGAAGGGAATTAAAAGTGGCAAAGTATAGAAAACAAAGGAAGACATAATGTTTCAATTCAGGAAACCAAAGCAACACAAAGATACCCACATTTGTTTTTCATCTAAGCCTGTAACTCCTAAAGCCACAAACACCTTTTGTTTTTGAGAGAACAGGAATTCCAAAGTTTAATCCCTGAGGGATTGTCAAAGAGATGGATGGAAAGAAGAGGGAGGTGAAGCCAGCCTGACACTCCAAGAGTAGAGGGTGCCATCCAGATGGCTGTATGTGTAGTGTGATGGTTTCTCTGATGTAATAAAATTGATCTCTGAAAGTTATATTTCAAGCTTATCATTCAATCTTACCAAACCTTCTGCCTGTCTGCTTTTTTCCATTACCATTTTCCAATGGTCACTTAACTAAAAACAAATGTATAAGACAGATTTCATAGAACCGTTTTACTGTCTCTGGACGATCATATAGGCCTAGATGCAACTCAATTTACTTAGCCTTTTAAAATGACTTCAAATGTACAACTTTCTGAATCTTAAATGTAAGCTAATGTTAAAGTGGGAGAGATTCCCTGTACAAATCATGGCACAATGTATCACTTTGCCTTCATTCACGTGTTTCAGTGATAGTGTATGTATAGTGTATCTTCCTTTGAAATCTAAACCACAGACAGATGTGGTTTAGATTTCATTCTTCATAGTGTGGAAAGTGAGGACCGAGGAATGGCAACCTGTTGAGGGTCACTGGAAAACATTTCCAGGTTTTATGTTTCTCTGAAGCTGCCCATACAATACTTTCCACTTGGGTTCGTCCGATATGGGCCTTTGAAGGCCAAGACCCATACCGATGACGATATTCAATATCTTAAAATTTGACCATTTCCATGCCCAAGAAATTGCAGAAAATTACAAGGATTCAGTGTTTCCCCCAAAAATGTATTCTTGGCAGGGTGGAAACAGCCTTTATACCATCAAGTGACACAACTCCATTAAACTCCATGGTAAATAAGTTTTTTTAGGTGACAGGAAGCTCCTTAAAAGAAAATAAAGAAAAAAAATATTGTAGGTTTATTTTTGTTTATATGTAACTGTAGTCAGGGAGGAAGCTTAATCAATGGATTACATAACTGGCAAAAATGCCATATCTCACAAAATGGCAATATTAACCCAATATATCAGCAAAACAATATTGGTCTAACCCTAGTTTACACTCATGCACTAGTACTGACCAAAGTCAGTTGTTTAGATAAGATCCTATCCTTTCAAGCCTTGAATACTTAAAGCAATATACCATGAATATGTTCACCAAGGTGTTCAGGCTTTTCATGGCCTCATTCAAATGAATGGGAAGTAAAAATTGGAACACTACAAACTCATCCCAGCTGCATTGGATCTTGGGGAGTAATTTATATTCTGGTTTTCATCGCGGTCAAGTGCCAAATACCCCCATGTTAAAACTAAGTGGGATATTGCCTTCTAGAATTCAGTTGCTGACTTCTTTAGAGATCTGTGTTGTGAAGATAAACACAAGGCAATCATTATGTGGTTTCGTAAAGTTGCCAGTTACTCAATTAAGGACCAAGTTGGGCTCATTATTTTTCATTACTCCTGCAAATATGGCTTCTGCTTCATGTTTCCGCCTCTTAGACGCATGGTGCCCTATGGAATGTCGAGCTACCGCGGACCTCAGCGACTCCGCCGTGCTGCTGGTGGACTGTCCATCGAACATGAGGGGGCGAGGACCCAGCGCTGCGTTTGTGCTGGGCTTGAGGCAGATCCTGGGTGCTATGACTTCTGTCAGTCAAGGTAAGTCTGTCTCACCCATGACTGCAGTGGAATTCTCTTTTTTTTTCTAGTAGCCACTGGATCCTTTTCAATCTCTGTCCTTATTAGTTATGTTTCCATCCAACTGTCAAGCCAATTTAAGCAAACTTTTGAAATGTCAAAGAAAATAGTATGCCAGTTAGATGAGTTTCCATCAACTGGATTTAAGTGAATAAATAGTCTTCCTGACCGTACATGTAGACAAAACCCAACCACTTGGCTTTTATGTCCCTTCACTATGAGAAGCCGCTGCTTGTGGGCGTTTCACTGGGCGTGTTCTGGGGTCAAACACTGGAGCGAATTCTCAGTTTGTTTAACATCATTTGTGTATGTAGACCTATTTGGTAGTTTAGCAGTTTATTGCATCTTGCCCAAATATAAACCTTAGTCATATGTCTTGAAAAGGCAATCTTGAAGTTTTGCTTTACCCTAGTGGATACAGCTATTTGGATGTGATGGGATAGCTATCTACATGATGTAAACAAAATTAACATCGAATGGGACATCTTCCTGCACAAATAACTTTTGGAGAGACAATAGAAGGTATAAAAATCAACATGATGTGTAGTAATAATTAAGTAATAATTATAAGAATAATTCTCGCTTCCATTCTCCATTCAAAGACAAAGTCGAAATAACAACACAAATTTATGGACAGGGAAGAACCCAATTTTTGCCCAAATGTGACTGGTTCTCACACCGTGACTCTGTATGCAGCCTACTCATTTGCATAATATTAAACTTTTTCAACTATTGCTTGTTGCATTGTGGGCCTGGTTCATGTTGCCACCTAACCCATCACTCACTTCTCACAGACCATCAATGAAGGCGAACTGTTTGCCTTGTGAAATGGCACCTGGTGTGCAGCTGGCCTGAACGTAGAATGTAGCTGCATCAGAAAAAACACATACAGAGAGTCTTTACGCTACATCTTTATTTGTTCCACAAATATATTTTCACGCCATGTATGGCATAATAACAATAAAATTGATTCATTGATTAAATTATTTAACAAAACAAAATTCCACCTAATAAATTTAATGTAAATCTTTTTTGTCATCCTCTCTAGTTCGATGTATCATAATTTGCATAGCAATACTCAGATGGAAACACAGCTACTGAGGAGCAGTGTGCAGCAGTCCTTTTTTATTCTTCTAATCCCAAATGTTTCTTTGAAGCGCCCTGCAGAGCGCACCACACAGGACCATCTCCAGGGTCCGCGGCCCCGGGTGACGACTTGGTGGCTCTCCATCCTCAGCTCTTCTCTGCGGGGGAACGGACCCTCCCTCCTCTTTGCCCCCAGCTCTCCATTTGGCACAAGCGACTCCACAGGTATACTCACGTTCAAGGGAAGAACGTTGGACTGCGGCGCTGCCGACATTCCATGGCACCATGAATCTTGGAACAAGTTCCATCAGGCCGAGCGGCTTCGTGAACTCCGGAGCAAATTGGATACAGATCCCTGGAGGCTATCCCCTGTTTTGCTCCCTCATGAGACTAGCATCAGGATTACTTTTATCGTAATATAATAGCCAAAGACATGACATCCACCGGGCACGATCAAGCAGACCCTATATATCCATACACAGTAAGAGAGAGTTGTTGTGCACTTTGTTGTCCTACCTGACTATCTTTCAATACAGTGAGATGAATATGCTTATATCAACTTATAAAGGATGAACAGGACAATCTTGGAGTCATGAAACGACATAGGAAGTGGGAGTAAGGCATTTATTTTAGCATAACTGATGCCTTTCAGCACTTCCTGCATCAAAATACAAAAAATAGAGAAGCTCCTGGCAATCTGTATCATGGAACACACTATTGATGTTTGGTGAGATTATTTACAGTCACTCTGGAAAGCATTCACCCCCTGACTTTTTGCATATTGTTTTGTGCTAGAAGTGATTACAAAAAAGGTTTATCTCATACGTTTCCTTCTATATTAGTATATTCAACTGGAATTTTTTTTTTTTTTCACTTTTTCAGATTCTTCACTTCTCATTTTGATAGGGTTGCATTTCCTTAGGGAATCATATTCTTCATTCTATTCAAAACTTGATATATTTGCAATTAAACTACCAGTCATATACCATGTGTTTTTTCCGCATCTCCATTGGCTAGCAATGACTCTACGTATGACAACTTTAGTTCCAGCCTCGTTCAAAACTTTGAATTGAACGTTAAGCTGTAAGAAGGCTTTTTCAAACAGTGTTTTCTCTAAACATCCATGGGTGTGTCTAACAAAGCTGACATTACTTACAAATTAATGCATCTCAATGAAATTAAAAAAAGACTCTCACAGTTCTATTTTCCATTGCAGTTTTAGTTCATTTTAGATACAGAGCAGCACATGGAGCCGTCCTGTCCAGTAGCTGCGGGGCGGTTATTAACTGTTAGTAGTTGAGGAATTAAAGAAATGTAAAGTGACAGCGTGTATGCAGAATACATCTTGATTTGATGGGGAGCTGTATTTTATGAAATCGCAATTGCTCAGTACAGATGGACTTTGGTATAGTCTAATCCTGCCATGTTTATTCAGTCAAGTGGTGTTAATTATATTGGACCTATAGGCCTAAATACATAAATTGATGATCTTAAAAAGAAAATTTTAAAGGCTTAAAAACACTGTAGATTGAATGTGTCAAATTTCATGCCCAGTCTCCCTTTATTTAAGCTTGCCATTAGGTGGATAGCTTCTATATGTTGATTTGTCCATATGGAGGACATTTTGGGGAAGCAGTGTTCATTGACTTCCATTCATTTTGGATGCTCATTCACTGTCACTCACTTATATCTGTGGCAATTCTGGTCAGTAGATGGCGAATCAATCACCATCAAGAATTAACTTTGACATTCTAAAAACTATAGTGGGCTACAAATAAAATACATCTCAGTTGTGTTCATTTTATTTGTTAGAATTATTACTTTTACACTTGCTTTTCAGAAATGTACAGCAGAGTGGAAAATGAGATCTATAAGCATTCAACAGGAATCAGAATCAGAAAAAAGACTTTAATCGCCAGTACAATAAATGTATTGGAATTTTCCTTGGTGACTGCTTGACTGAGCCTAGTTTCAAGACGTCTCGGTCTTGGGTGGTGGCCAAAGTAAGTTACCAACACATGCAGCAAAAGGGCAAGTCATGAAATTACATGTAGAAGGCATATCTCTTGAAAAGTATGACTCCCTAAACTAGTACTAGTGACTAGTGCCTTTTAATGGCAGAATAGTGACTAGTGACAAAAAATAATCAAAATCAGAATCAGAAAAAATACTTTAATCGCCAATACAATAAATGTATTGGAATTTTCCTTGGTGACTGCTTGACTGAGCCTAGTTTCAAGACGTCTTGGGTTGTCCCAGTTTGAACACAGTGTATTTCCTTGTCTTAATGTCCATCCAGTTAATTTAACTTTAGCAGTTGAGGCTATGTGGAGCGTTTGGCTAATTGTTGCTTCACCGCAGCTCTCTGCGGGGAGAGAAGCCAAGGAGCAGGCCTAAAATGACTCCACACGGTAGCTCCAACTACTTGGCTAGTATTGACGGTATTGCCTGGAGCTTTTTTGGCTGCAAGTGAGCATCTGGTTTCAGCTCATTGTTAGTGTGTTGCAGCAAGAAACAATAGTTAGTTTATGTTCTTACTCAAATTTGCTATCTATAAATTAAAGTATTATCAGCACAATGTCACTCTAGAATCGCAAATCTCACTCCCACAACTTGTGTTTGCCTTAGAGCGCCGCAGTATTGTGCTCATCTTAAGATTTTTAAGCGAGCCAATTACAATGGCGGATAGGCTAGAAATAACTGCGGAGAGACATTGAAGTGTGTGTGTGTATGTGTATATGAGAGAGAGAGAGAGAGAGAGTTTTTGTTGTTTGTGTGATGTCATCAGCTTAACCTAGCAGCTGAGAATGCTGGGAACAAAACAAATGGTGAGTGTCACTACCCAATCTGAGTCACTACCAGATCTGAGTCGCGCATGATCTCTTATGCCACTTTTTCTCATGCCACTTTAAAACAACAGCCTTGGCCATCATCTCAGAATTCTGAGAAAAGTTTTCATGGATTAAAAATAATTCTGTTTTTCTGAATTAATGAGATATCTCAAAATCCCAAGAGAAGCTCTCATTCCTACTTGAGAGCTCGATTTCATGGAAGCAAACGCCTGTTTAGTTTAATCCAGTTTGCTTTTGGTTTGAAACATTGGGAGATACTTGTGTCTTTAAGTAATATAGATGGTATTGTTATTAGTTTGTCGACTTTGTGCAGGCACCTCAGGACTTTGCGGTTGTTCCGACGGAAAGCCCATTCAAAATAAAACTGAGATATCTCATTAATTCAGAAAAACAGAGCAGAATTTTTTTTTTTTTCATGAAAACTTTCTCAGAATTCGGAGATAATTATCTTGTTAATTCAGAAAAACAGGGCTTTTTTTTTTTTCTCAAGTGAATGCATTACGCCTCCGTACATTTCAGTTCCCACCAGTATAGATTTCTGCAAGATTTTGCCAGGAACTGTAGTTTCATATCTTCTAAACCATGTTTAGAAGACTAAATCCTATAAAAAAACCCCCACTGAAACATGACATGTCAGCGTTGTAAGCAAAGAAAAAGAAAAAACAAAATAAAAAATACAATTTTAAAGAAAAACTGGATGAAAAAATCCTCAATTGTATTCTTATGAAAATTTGTAAAAATGTCTTTGAATTTGTAGTAGTTCTTACAGAGGCTAAAAAATAATAACAAATCGTGTGTGTGTGCGTGTGCGTGTGTGTGTGTGTGTGTGTGTGTGTGTGTGTATGTATTCCTGTATTTGTATGGGGCAGCGATACTTTACTTTTGTAACACTTAAGTGACTCCAAGACATTTTGTAGAACATTCTGAAAATGAATATAACATTAGTGGGTAACACTTTATAATAACCATCATTAATAAATGGTAAATTGATAGTTAATTAAACTTTAGTTAATAGGTATTTTGCTGTTAACAAACAATGAAATGATCATTAATAATGTTTACTAATTATTAGTAATGCTATAATTTATCTTTCGTTTGTGTAATATAAAATCATTTGTTTATAAATTATATATTGTATCATAGCTTTTTACCCTTTTTACCGTCTCTTATCAGCTATGATAATGATTTTATATTACACAAACTAATGATAAAATAACATAAATTATAGCATTACTAATAATTAGTAAACATTATTAATGATCATTTCATTGTTTGTTAACAGTAAAATACCTATTAACTAAAGTTTAATTAACTATCAATTTACCATTTATTAATGATGGTTATTATAAAGTGTTACCCATTAGTGTTAGTGGAGAGGAATGGACAGTTACTTTCTATATTAAGGCTATAGGTTATATTTTACAATGTGCTGTACAGTATATCAATAAAAGATATAAGGTTAAATTATATAAAAATATATAATTTTTAAATCTTCAAAACAGTAAGATCTGAATGTTCATTAACAAAAGCCTTCTCGATCTGCCATGGCACGTTGAAAACTCAGTGCACAAGGTTAAAAACATATGAGACCCAAAAGCTTTGAGTTTATTCTGCACAAATAGTTTCTATTCACTGCTTTGCATGTTAACCTCATATTCAAGGTTTTGAGACTTTCAGAGCCAAAGTAAGTTACCAACACATGCAGCAAAAGGGCAAGTCATGAAATAACATGTAGAAGGCATATCGCTTGAAAAGTATGACTCCTTAAACTAGTACTAGTGACTAGTGCCTTTTAATGGCAGAATAGTGACTAGTGACAAAAAAATAAGTAGCTTACTACTGCCAAATTTTTAGTGACTAGTAAAAACAAAATTAGTCTCTATTGCCTCATTAAATTGGATCTAGTATCCTATATAAAGCAACTAGTAAAATTAGTAACAGGCAAAATATTGACTAGTGACTACAAAATAAGTATTCCTTGCTAATTTTTAGTGACTAGTGTGTTTTTTGGGAATAAATGATAAAAACGGCTGGTTGTAGAACAGGGCATACAGTGATATCTGACTTTTAAGTGGAAAGGGTTTGTACCTAGGCCTTCACCTATTCCTGGATTTCTCTGATGTCTTGTGATATAAGCATATAAGCCATGGAAGCCAATGCAAGAATATGCCTTCCACAGGAATATACATGCAAATATACTGAATACTAAAGTTTTGCGTATTGAAGAAATAGATCATGGGTGATTCTGTGTCTTATCTGAACATTTTTGACCAGTTCATCTGATTTACATTACTATGCTCTTCATATAGACAACATTAATATATTTCTTCTTTCCTCTTATGTCACCTATAATTTACAGCCTTCTGGTTTAAAATTACTCCACTTAGCCAGAGAAAATACACCAACCACAAGTACCCAACTCCTGCAGTCACATTTTCTGAAGCTATTATTTTTTTTATAATTAATGAAAACTGATTGTATACTGGGATATGTGTACTCTTTTGACTTGAAAGGGCTCCAGTGAAGCAAATTTGCTTCATGGGTATATCTGAGCTTCTTTGGTCTTGGGAAAAAAAAAACTGGTCTCATGTGGGGAGGTACAGTACGCTGCACAGCTGGGTAGCCTGGGGTTTTATTGCAAAAGCTGTCTGAGGGTTAGATGTATGCAAGGTCAACTGCAGTGCTTTAACCCTCATTTTACCTGATTAAAATGTCCAAAAAAACACATTTGCAGCAACGTCCTGGAGGAATAATTATGCTCTTACCTGGGAGCTGCATGATGGAACCACAGTGAAGACTGTTGAGTAACTGAGTAACTCTAATTAAGCAATTTGGTGCTTAAAAGCCTTGCTTAAGCCTTGCTCTTATTAGTATTCACAGGTACTGACTAGCGTTTGTGATTGTCACGACTCCAGTTTCATACTTACCCCACATTCTCTTACTGTCTATGGACTATTTGAACTGACACCTTCCAGTCATAAACTTGCTGTTCAATCTCAAGGCTACCTCAGCCCGTGGGCTGGTGCACTGTACAGTATCTAATAGATTTTTGAATGTAATGTGCATAATATGGGAAGTGAAGTGAATTATGGTACTTGCGTATTTTGCTGATTATAACCAATTAGCATTCTGGTCCGATTTTCTGGTGCCTTATTATGAATGAGCAATGCATTTGCCATGAACCAAGGCATGTCTGTACAAACTAATAAAACAATTATTACACTGTATCCTCCATTCATCTTCAGTTTAATGTTGTTTCTTTCTTGTTCTTCATTGAGAAAAATGACTGAGGTTTCATAAATGATCATGAAAAATCATGTGCAAGTTATACAGAAGCAGATTTTAGGTCCTCTTGTGTTTTATTATCACAGAGCTTCATTTCTGCCACACAAACACCTCAAAAGACAGAACATGAGACCAACTGGACCCTTTGGAGCACTAATACCACCTATCATCTTGGAATGTCCCACTAAGCCTACTAAATACTCCCTGGAGCCTCAGCATGAACTTTCTGAAGTGAGCACCAATAGTCTTGTTCGGTAAACAAGGCCTTATTCCCACAGTGTACCCTGGGAAAGATTTTCCGTGCAGACATCCAGGCCGTGCGTTGGTAGGTTCAAGGCACGGCCAGGTTATTGTTTGTGTTCAGGTTCACAAGCTGCTGCTCGTTAAATTAGTGGCCTATTTGTGCTATACAGTCAACCATCACTGGTTGCTGATGATTGAAAGGGAATACCCACAGCTCAGCACAAGCATTTGCATGCACAGCGATATCACGTTAACTTTCGGCATACTGTGTATTCTGTTTTAGAATTGGTGAATACATCACCAGTCAAAAGTTTGGATACACACATTTTTCTTTATTTTTTACTATTTTTCACATTTTAGAATAATAGTAAAGACATTAAAACTACGAAATAACACAAATGGAATTATGCAGTGACCAAAAAAGTGTTAAACAAATAAAAACTATCTTATATTTTAGATTATTTAAAGTAGCCACCCTTTGTCTTACTGGAAAGGCAAAGGCTTTGGAAAGAAATTCATACATAGGCATCAACTTCACTATTTCTATTTGTCTAAAAAACTAATTTCAAGCGTTTAAGCATAAGCCTTTAGATCAACATGGCTTTAAGATAGTGAAAAACAGTACATTCAATCAGGTGTGTCAAAAACTTCTGTCTGATTGTGTTAAACGATTTATGATAATCTAAATCGGAATAAGACGTTATAAGACCTATTGTTTATTCTGTTCTTGATTTGGTGCATGAAACAGACAGACACCATTTACCATAATACAAAACTGAAGACATTGTATTATGTTATCATGTTAATGTTTGGCATATTGTGCATTCTGTTCTCGATTTGGTGCATGAAACAGATAGCATTTATGATAACCCAAGTCCGAATAAGACATTATATTATTAGAAAACCTAATACGATAGCTGTTTGTGATAGAGCGTGGGATATGCTGATGTTTCCACCTTATTTACCATCTACGTTTAGTTTACCGTCTTCATTAGGTCACTGGTTCAGCTTCCATCGTACTATTTGTCATATTTTTTTTATTCAAGATATATGTGATTGGGATGTGAAGATGCATTAAACTGTTTTATCCTTGATTAGACCTTAACCAGGACATGAGCTGTTTTTGTGCTATGTGCATGTGGAACAATCCATGTTGTGTTTCAATGTACTGTGAAACTGTGTCATCGCCAGTTTTCCATTCACTGGAGAGGCTGCAGGCTGTATTTTGTGATGTAATTACAGTCTTGGAGTCTTGGCTCTTTGCTTTACAGCTTTAGGAGAGTTACTCACAAATATATTCTTCCCAGACATGGGAATATAAGTTGACATTGATATGATATTTCCCTTTTGTAGGCCTCATATGTCTCTCTTTTTGTGATAAATCACCATAAATGAACACTGAATGTAGGGACCACATGTCGAAGTAGCAGTTCAGGCCGATCTCAAAGGGACTGTAAATTTGCAACCAAGATAAATGTAACCCAGTTGTAATAAAACCTGTCGACACAGTGGTTTATGGCAAAATAGACTCTCTAATCACACGTAGAGTATATGGGTGATTAAGAAGGCCTGCTGGGTTATTTTTCAGTGAAACAGTTTGAAGGGCATTTCCAATGATGCACATTACACTCTGCTCCATATTCCCCTATCCAGCTGCGTACTGGACTCTTCTCCTCCTCGTCTACCATCTCTATAGCATGCAAAAAGGAGAAAAAAACAGGTGAATTTTCTCAGTTCTGGTTTTGTTTAGTGCTTTTATCTTCCC
Organism: Centroberyx affinis; assembly: GCF_046629955.1. Taxonomy (NCBI): domain Eukaryota; kingdom Metazoa; phylum Chordata; class Actinopteri; order Beryciformes; family Berycidae; genus Centroberyx; species Centroberyx affinis. The sequence continues at coordinate 424,552 of NW_027279066.1, read as the reverse complement.
ACTCCATCTTGTTGAAATGGAGTGTGTTATTGTGAATAGCGTTTTCTGAAAATAACATGAAGATGGGGATTTGGAATTGATATGCACAGCTAGTTGCCGCCCTTTCTTTATTTGTTTCAGCTTGTTGTCTCATACTTGGGAGACGTAGGAGAGAAGCCAGTTGTTCAAATTGAAAAATGAAGCAGCAAGCACTCACAGTCTGGTGAATTAACTGGCTGTATTAAAAACCTTGTGGCTGTTTAAAGTTCCAGCTGGCAGCATGATTATAATTAAGCCACTCAAAGACTATTAAAAGTCAAAGGCATTATATCCTGCCATTACAAATTTAATAGTGACTATGTAAAAATGCATTCAGTAAGTATTCATACACAATCTTATCTCGTAAGTGCTGTCCATACTAACAAATCCGTATACTAGGGTGTAGTATATGTAAAATAACATGCAACATGGCATGTTCAACATCAGAAATATAATAAAATATAATAAATAACAATCGTTATTTATTTTACAGCCCTTTTCAAAACAAAGTGCTACAAAGTGCTTCACAACCAAGAAAAAAAAGAACAATGACAAAAGTCAGTAAAGCAGAAAGAACAATGAGGTAAAAACAGTAAAAAAAAAAAAGCCTTATAAAACAAAAGGAATACATAAATAACAGATAAAGCAACATATAAATAAAATGAAAAAAACCAAAAAAAAACAAACAAAGATTACAGAAAGGCCTTACAATAAAAGTAAGTTTTAAGAAGTGATTTAAAAGATGTTCCTCAAGCAATCTGTTCCAAAGCTGTGGAGCCCTGATGGCAAAAGGCCGCTCACCTTTGGAGCCTGGGCACAGGAACAGTCAGAAGGGTCCGGCCTGAGGATCTCAGGCTGCGTGCAGGTCACATGGGATCAAAAGTTCAGAGCGCGGGGCGTTGCATAAGACGATGTAACCGTGACGTCCTGAGTTCCAGACCTTTGTCACATGTCATCCCCCCCTCTCTCTCTCCCAATCACATAAAGGCTGAAATGTCCAAAAATAACCTTCATAAAAAAGTTCAGAACGATAACTAGGGACCAGACAATGCAAAACTTTAATTAAGTAATCAATAAAATCTTAAAATCAATTCTAATATGGGCAGACAACCAGTGAAGAGACGCTAAAATGGGGGAGATGTCGTCCCATCTGTTAGGTTTGTTTAAAAGCCACATTGCTGCAGAATTTGGAACACACTGGAACCGTTCTAGCTCTTTGTGGTTAAGGCGGGTAAACGGGGCATAGCAGTAGTCTAAGCGAGATTAAATATAAGCATGTATGATACTCTCTGTATTACTGAAATGCAAAACGCATCACATTTTTTGCAATGTTCCCAAGATAGAAAAAGCATGGCTGAACAAGCTTTTTGGTATGTTCTATACGGCTCGGGTCAAATAGGACTCCTGAGTTCTTGGAGGGCTTAATATGTTGATTTAGCGAACCAGGGGCTGGGAATTTGGCTGGATGTGCGCTCAAGGGCCTATAACAAGGACTTCAGTTTTGTCCAAATTTAATTGTAAAACAATTTAGGGCGTCCAGTCCTTGACATCCGTTAAACAGGAAATTGTGGTATTGGTGCAGAGACTTACGGACGACTGACATACACTGAAACACATGGTACATGGAAAACAGGACCTCACTTAAAGCACAATGCTACAATGCATGACATATGAAAGACAGTAGACTATACACATCACTATACATTTACCACTCAGTCACAAAGTGTTGGGCCAGTGTACCATGAGGTGTTGTATTAGGTAGGATGAATTATTCAATGCTGACATGTGTCTGGCATATGCTCTTTGTATTTATTATGATAGCTTATTTTTTTTTAAGTTCACTGTAATCCTACTCTCTCCCCCCGGTAGTATTTTTAAAACGCCGACTGTCAGTGAAGCCGGTAAAACAGCTTGGCATTTTCAGTCCCCTGAATTTGGAGAAAACATGAATCTACTAAACCATCCTCTGTGCACTGAAACAGGCTTTTGATCAGCAGGTACAGCTGCTGCATACTGTTAGGATCGCTTAGCCCCAGGGTCGCACCTTACCTTTCTCGATTTCATGGTGCTGAATCTGACTCATGATCTTTATTTGCACATCATTTGTACTCCCTCACATACTGTTACTCTCATGCTCCTAAAAAAACAGAAATTCCTTAAATTAATTGACACAAAGGACAAAAAAGATTGTATCATTGCATGCCTAAGACAGAAACAGATATGTGACATGGAGAAAGATATTTCAACTGCCAATAAACACGCTGCCCTTTGTTTGAGTGAACTTGTCAGTCACACAGTGGGCCTCTTCGGCAGATGTTTTTGTTCGGGTCTTGAAATAACATTTGATGCCAATGCCCCCTTCCCTCGCTCTGCTTTAGAGAATATTTGGGTGCCTGTCTAAAAACAGTCTACTGCTGGACAGCCATCCAGCATGATCTATTGTTCATCTATGCCTGTCATTGGTTCGATTGGGCAAAGTTGGGATTTCAAACCATCTAAAATACTTCAACCACACTATCACTTGTAGAAAAATATCAACACTTAATGATATTTTAACAAATCCATTCAATGTACTGTAGAATTCATAGAAAAAGTGTATACGTAGGCTTTCTTTTCCCACTGCACAACTATGTGTAACCATAAACGAAAGCAATTATACATTTATAAGTCATAAATTATGCTTCTGTGTGCTGTAGGTTATTACATATATCCTCAAATTCCATCAAACTTAGCCTATCATTTTCACACAAAAATGATGCACAGAAGATGGTTGAGCACCATCAATCAAATCATCACTTCCTTTTCCCATCTTCCCTCCCCCTTCTCCCTCTTTGTTCCTTGTCTCTGTCTCAGCATGTCTTGTCTATCCCTCCCCCACCAGGAAAGGTGGCCATGCAGCGATGAACTTCCACACCACAGCACTGCAAAGTCAGGCGCTATCAGGATATTACCGCTCTGAGCTGTTGTGCATTCTGGGATTTAGTCTTAACATGGGGGTTATTGTGGCACTTGACCACCATGAAATCCATAATATAAACTACTCACCAAGATTTTATTTATTTATTTATTTGTTTATTTGATAGGGACAGAGCACGTTAATAAACATCGGTATAAAAATACAAGATGTAAACATGCCGGAGTTAGCAAAAATACTAATTTACATCCATAGTCCTGAGGCAGGTGACAAAAACAGGAACATTACAAGTGACAAAATACAAATATACAAATACACAAGTAGAAAAAGACAAAATACATTGTACAACATGTCAGGTTAAAAGTGATCACAGTTCTGGTCTGCCTTGAACCATTGTTTGAGATGGGTCTTGGGTGGTCTGGGACATGTACGGCACTCCCTTATTGCAAGTGGTAGGCCATTCCAATATTTACTTCCCTTTACTGACAGCACAGTTTGTCCAAATGTGGTGCGCCCATGTGGCACCTCACAGTCCCCTCTAGTGGTGGCCCTGGTGCCAATGCCACTGTCAGCCCTCTGTTTAATGAATTCATTTAAAGGAGGTGGGGCAAGCCCATGCAAAGCCTTATACATAAAACAAGCATATTTGAAAGTTTTAAAATTCTCAAAGCTCAACAAATTATATTTTTCCAGAATGTTACAATGATGAAATGAGAGTGGATTTTTATCAAAAACTTTTATGGCTTTCTTGAAGAGTAATTCTATTGTTTTAAGTGTTGTTACACCTGTAAGTGACCAATTAGTGCAACAGTACTCGATGTGTGAAAACATCATTGAGTGTAAAAACATCCTGGCAGCATTAACTGTCAGAAATTGCCTGATTTGCTTAAAATTTTGTAAATTATATTTTATTTTAAGATCAGATGCAGCTGGGGCGAGTTTGTAGCATTGGGATTTTTACTTCCCATTCATTTGAATTAGGCCCCAAAAATAGCCTGGAAACGTACATTTAACACGTTAGTGAACAGATTCAACAACAGATCCTGCTTTTCAGACAACAAAGCAGTCCTGGGTCCATCGGCATTTTGCATTTCTATTGTTGGATTACACTAAAATTATTTATTTATATATTTAAAAATAAAAGTAGATCCGTTCCGAAGCATCTCTCCTAAATCGTATTCCTCCGCTGGCAAGAAGAAGAATAATCTGTCTATCAATAAAAATGCTATTCGGCGAAATTATGTTCTAAAATGTTTGACCCACAGTCAATTTAAAATCACAATAGCGGGATCTGTTGTTGAATCTTTTCACAAATGTATTAAATGTCAGTTTTCAAGCTATTTTTGCGGCCTCATTCAAATGAATGGGAAGTAAAAATCTGAAAGCTACAAGCTCGTCCAGCATCCGATCTTGGTCAGTAGTTTATATTCTGGTTTTAATGGCGGTCAAGTCCCAAATAACTCCCATGTTAAAACTAAGTGGAATATTGCTTTAATTACAGGAGGATACAACTTCTGTGGTGGTCTGGTTATAAAATTGTCAGCATTCTAGTCCAGACCAGTGACACTTAGTGTACAATCTCAGCCAGAGACCAGAAATTAATTCAGTGAGTTCTTTGTAAATTCTGCATGTTTTCTGAGGCAGCCAACACTCGCCCAGTGTGTTGGATGTTGTGTGACACTGACATCTGACCCGACCCCATGTGTTCCCCATGTGGTTAATCTTTTTTTCTTCTACTGGTGTTCATATGTTATCCATCAATTTCTTAGGTCAAGGTTGTGGTGGCAGCAGGGTGAGCACAGCAGCCAAGACATCCTTCTCCCCCAAAGCTTCCTTCAGCTCCTTCCAGGGATTCCCAGGTCAGGGGCGGACTTAGTGATTTGGGGGCCCTAGGCAAATGCAAACATGAGCCCCCAGCATTCACTCTTTTCAATCCGTCCTTTCAATATGTTACCTTCAGGTTGGGGCTGAGCTTAGAGGCAGTGGTAATACTGCTAGCAGCAACACTAGCAACAGTTGATTCTTTGATGAAAAAGTCGTCAGCAAAACTACAATTTTCTTGTAATTTCTTGCAATTATCTTTTTTTCCTGCACCACAGGAGTAGCTTTGCTTCATTTTTTTTTCAAGTCTCTTGTAACAACTGGTGCAGTGGCAAGAAAAATAAGCTTAAAGACCCCATGAAATAGCATCTTTACTTCTTGGATTTGATGCATTTCCTGGTGAAACAGGATGTTGGGGCGGGACATAATGCAGTGAGGAATCATTCAAAAGTCTAAACCAATGGAATATGAGTCACTGGGATATGAGGGACTGTTCAAAAATTGGATGGTTTTACTACTACTATGGTTTGACTACTAGTGCAGCATGAGGTCACCATTAAACTGTGTAAACATTACTGTGTTTTCCAGGAAGTAAAAGTAATGAGTTCATTTCATGAGGACTTTAAAGTCAAGATTATATTGTGCTAGAAGTGGAATAGCCCACTACCACTGTAGGCTGATTGAGTAGGGGGAGGTGGCCATGACTCAGCATTGAAATAATTTTTACTGTAACAAAAACAATATTTCTCAGTAAGTCAGTTTCTTTTAAATTGATGAAAAATGTGTTTATATTAGCTCTATTCTTGTCTTTTGCAGGGCCCTCTGGCTGCTGGGGCCTAAGGCAGTTGCCAATTGCCTAATAGAAAGACCGCCCCTCTCCCAGGCGCTCTGTCCCAGGTGCTCTGTCCCAGGCGCTCCTGCCCCAGGCCGGCTGAGAGATGTACCAGCTGCCCCAACCACCTCAACTGGCTCCTCTCAATTCAAGGCGAAGGGTAGCGGTCGGGTGAAGCGCCTGTTGGGCAAAGGGCAGCAGCGGAGCAGACCTAGGCCTTCATATGCTATGAATGTGGAAAGGTCATTTTAACTAGGACCTGTGCTTTGTAGAAAATTGACAACATACTGCACAGGCATTTGCAATATATAAAACCTACAGTGCACAGCTGATTCACAATCTTCTTGTGCTTCCTGGCCTTTGAGGGTAAGGAAATCTATTTTAGAAAATTCAGGGAAAATGTATTGCTACCCTAGGGCACGAATCTTTAGAAGTCTTTGCTACACAGGTAATTCATCAGGGGAAATTCTTTCATAACATTTGACTTCCTAAGCAGCTGAAGGTTGAATCCTACCTCCAGGAACTGAATAACATGCAAATTCTGGTTCACGCGAGTATGGAATTATATCCATTCGACTTCTTCTACAGTCAAATTGTTGCTTTATCACAATCATTCAAAACTAAGTGATACAGTAAATTAAGCTACAATCATATCTTGTGCTAAGTTTCACATCTAGTGCTGCAGGGTCACCACTCAGCCTTCATAAGTGAAAATATGAGCTGATCACAAAAGTATTATTTATTAATAATTTAATTAATCATTTATTAATTTAAGAGTTTGTGCCCAATAAAAAAATAATATACAACCTATAAAGTCAATTGCATTAGAAAGTAAATCTCTTAAAAATATACTGTATGTTGGTTACTCTCTCTATCTCAACCAGCTGTTGGATGACTTTGTTTCCGTATGTTGAAAATAGTTGAGGAAAACATAAGTATCTGGAAGAACATTTCTTTAAGGGACGTGTTGAAATGATCCACGACTGCAGGATGTAAAAGAAGAATGAGCCCCATGATACAGCAAAGGTCCAAGTCAATCTCTTTCCAGGCTGTATGTTTATGTAACTGTGTATGTTAAGGCCATAAATAGATTTCCATAGTGGCACAGAGAATTGAAACAGTGCCCTTTTTCATTTTTCGAGTTTTGGATAAACTGGAAATCTGGAAATCACATTCAACAATATGAAACCAAGAAAAACAGTCGGGGTATACACAATAGAAGAGAAGCTCATTTGCAAAAGCTAAGTGACATTCACTGCATTTTGTCAAAATAATACACAACCACTGTTTTAACTGTGTCTTTTAGGGACCACACAGTAATGACTTGGACAGACCTTGAATGTCATGTTACTAATGGAGATTTTCTCTGTGTGGTTTGTCTCTGTCTCATTTTGGTCTCTTGCTTATCAGTGAGGCAGAGGAGCCCTAACCTCTCACCACACCAACAACAATACACAAGTTAAGTAAAGTCAACTTTATCTTATACAGCACTTCAAAACCTCAAAACTCCAAAGCCAGTGCGTACTAAAGTGCTTCACAAAATAGGAGGTTTACAAAGCATGGGTAAGGCGGCAGAAAATGGAGCGCCAATAGCAAAATTAAGGGAAATAAGAGCATGATTACAGTTTTTTCTGATTGCTTAGGCACTATCGTTGAAACTATAGGCTATTATAGACTCTACACACTAACCACGAAACCTTACACCAAACCAGCAAAACATTATACATCTCTTGCAAAAGCAAACAATTCTTGCAAAACTCTTCAAACTCTTTTAAAAAATGTGTTTTTGCGTCAATACAGTACACACAAACCATCATTTGAATAAGCACACGAAGCACCAAGACCAAAACACTTGTGGCTTTTGCTTTTTCTGTGTGCAGGGCATAGCAGTTTGCAATACAGTTTTGTCATACATGTAGTAAACACACATACACACAGGTATCCAAATGTGTAAAGTATGGATGTGTATACCGAACATAACACACTTTCAATACAAATAAGGGGAAAAAGTTAATTTTTTTTTTCTCAAAATGTTCTACAGTAACACTCCTCAAACAACAAAAGCGCAGTAGAAGAAAACAAAAACATTTGTGCTAGAAACAGAACAGAACAGAAAAAAATAGGCTATCTGGCCATAACTTTACAGTGTTGCTAGAAGTGTGTAAATTGCAAACTGAGTGTAAAGCAGTGAGTTGTGTTTACAGTTTTGCAAAAAGTGTGTTATAAAATTACAAACTGAGTGTAAAGCAGAGAATGTGCATTCAGTTTGGCACACTTGGTAAATGCACTGGCTACAAGTGTTAATAGTTTCAGAGATAGTGCTTCAAGAATCACTGTTAGTGTTTATGTAAGCATTCAGAAAAAACTGTAAAAGCATGGAATAAGAGATATAGATCATACATAGATAGAACAAGGAACAAGAACGAGGAAACATGATTATCAGCCAATGTAGGAAGATTAAAAGTCTGTCTTTCAGGCTGTTTTGGATGATAGCAACATTCCCGATTGTCTGACTGGGCTTGTCAGTCAAGGCCCTTGTCAGTGATATGCCTGCGGGCAACAGCTGAATCACAATGCAATGTGCATGTTGTAGCACTCTACCTGCTGTAATTACTAGTAAGTATGTGTGAGAAATCTAAAGAGTACTTCATAACATTAATATATTAGTTGGCCGGGCTTTGATCAATTCTTCCCTTTACAGTAATAGCTCTCTTTGTAAAGCATGCCACATAATTTTTTGCTGTAACACCTACAGAACCAATCATTCTTAAAAGTGCTCATTTATCTCAAGTCTCCTCTTTTCCACTTCTTCTATTTCTCTTCTAAAGTGGCACTGTTCATCAATTTTGGTTCAACAGAATACATGATCTACAGTTTCATCCCATTGTGGTAAAACATTTGGACAGGACTGTTCATGGGAGGGGAGGACATCTTGTTCTGTTATTCTGTGCAATAGTAGCCAGAGGCGGTGAGATGGTTGCGGGTCAGGGTTTTTTTTTTTACTGTGTGGAGGGACAGCGATGGGACACTCAACTCCTGGTTAACTTTGGAATTGAAATCTCCATCTGTACTATCATTATTATATGAATCCACACTGCTCCTACAACACATAGTTAAACTGGGGAGGTAAAAACATGTTAAAGTATGTGGTATAGCTGTAAAAACTGCTGGAGCATGAAAATATTCTGGGTTGGTCAGAGCTGAACTTGGTGCTACTGAACATGGCCCGAGGATACATGTTACTGTCAGTCTGTGAAGCTGATCGATGATCAAGTGTCAACAGTAAAATGCACAGCAAGTCAAATCGCAACAACTTATTGCCGTCAACATTCATGACAGATTTGAACACAGCACCATCCAAACTGTAAGAAATGAAAAAAATTACAAAAAACCATAATTGTTATTTTTCTAACCCTATAAGTTGACTGCGTGTGTCTTGATTTCTAAATAAAGGACCGCAGCTTTAGCTTCCTTTATCATTTGCAGATTTTGCTGTATTTTTGTCTTTCAGTGTGGAACTAGACACCATTGTTGTGGATCCAGACCAACTGAACTAGATTTGAACTAGTTTGAACTAGATTTCAGGATGGGCTGCCCCCCAGTGAGAATCAAAGCTCTAACCCTGGCAGTGTTAGTGCCATGTTTTTCTTGAGCGTCAGGACAACACTCGTCATGGTTGTTTCATGTATTCAGAGTGTATAGCTACTGTTGGTCCATGCCTGAACCTGATGCTGTGGCTGAGAGTACGTTTGTGCCAACACTCCAGTGTGCAACGCCTCAAGGCCAGACATCCATTTGACAAGAATGTTTCTCAGAAAACATCATTAGGAGGGGGACGAGGCGGTGCAACCTTTGCTTACTGGACACCCACAAATCACAGAGGACACTTCCAGTTCTAAACTGTTCGCTTACTGTTATTCAGCCCCACAGAAGAGGAACATGATAAAAGTCTCATTCCTTTCATACATACACATTCTTCTGGGCATATCAATGTTGACTGCATGTGCCCCTGCAGCTAGTATTTCCATGGATTGGAGAATTGGCAGATTGTGGAGTGGATTAACGAGCACTGGATTGCTTTGACAAAGCACCTGGGAGCCATAGCTTCACAATGCTAACCCTAAGCCTAACCTTATAATAGTATAATAATTTAATAATATTACTAATAATAATAAGAGGAGGAAGAAGCTCAAAGCCCTCAATGGTGAGTGAGTGCTGACACTGAGCCAGGGGTGTGTCTAGAGGGTGGCCTGGGCAACCCCAGGTGCCACCCCCAAATCCTTAGTTATGATTGGCTGATGGGCATGTTAGAGATGGGACCATCAAGCCAGCGCATTGTTTCTTTTGTCGATGTTGTTGATTTTTGTTCAAAACTATGCTCCTGTGTTCCACGAAACAGGCCTTCAAGCCACTGGAGGCAAAGAGAAAACCGGGATCTTTTAATGTGACAAAAAAAAGTATGTTTGACCAAACTGAATGGCAAACATGAATGCAGCACCTGAAGATAAAAACCAAGAGGTAATGTTAGTAGCCTAGATTTTTATATGCATACAGTAGATAGTGATGCTTGGAAATATTATGGATAATTCTGGTTATTTTCAATCTGGGCCTTGTATTCAAAATTTCATCACTTAATTCAGTGATTCTCAACATTTTTCATATCAAGCACCCCTAATTCAGTCCACATTAGGTCCACCTGATTAGATTTTTTCTCTTGGACCCAAATCTGAGGATATTTTTATTGTTAGATACAATTTTGTCCACAGTTCCATGACTGTCTGTATTGTAGGCAGATTATAGTGGAGGAAAAGTATAGCTGCTTATAATGTTGACAGTTTAAGATTTAAGTTTACTCCATGTTCTTTTCTCATTATTTTCTATTGGCTGTAATTATGGGCTGTGTCAGAGTCACATTTTCGAACGTCACCCCCCTATTACAAAGTTAATATAGCCATCTACATCAAACTTCAGCAATATATTAAGACTTCTTTTAGAGCTCCATTATATGAGTAAATCATTTTGGACTAAAATGTCAACTGGAACCTTCAAATTCCTGGGTCTGTTTTTGTTCCTGGGCCTGGGCCTGGACCTGGAACTGTGCCTTTTCGTGGGCCTGTTCCTGGTCCTGGGTCTTTTCATGGGCCTTCTCAAAACATGTCCTTTCAACACCCACACAGCAGTGGGACCTGCCTACATCCTTCCTAAATGCCATGCACAGTGCCACCCTGCATTGAGTCTGCCCCAGTCAAAATGGCCTGGACACGCCACTGCACTGAGCAGCTGAAGAAATGCACAATCTATTTCAATCAGGAGAGACTAGGATGAATGCTCGAATGAAAACTTTATTCATGACATGAAACAAAATGGAAACTTTGGCGTAAGCTCCATGGAGGAACCCCTCCCATTCATGAAGTTAGGAGTACATCCGGGATAGATGTAGGAATTAGGATGTCCCCCTGGGGAGTTCCTCTGGAGCCTGGACATTAGTGGTGATGGGGTGGTGGAGGGACGAAGGTAAGCACAGCGACTGGAATGACAGCAGCATACGTCATAGATCTGAGAGAAGGACAATAGCATAGTAGGTGACGTGTATATACTCTCGTCACTTAGACGATTGGCTCTTTGAATAAGAGAGGGAAGTGACGGCTAACTCTGATTGGTTCACTGGAAAAAGAGGGAAAGTGTTCACCAACAATGATTGGGTAAAGAGACAGCATGAATGAATGAATGATAAGTAGTCTTCCTGATTTAAATTGCGTAATACTTCACAAAAGCAAAGTCTTTAACAACAAAACCAAGGTTTGAACATGTACACTTGCAGACAATTACATTGATCTTGAAGACAAGCATAAGGTTAGGAGGCATACTTGTTTTTTAAGATTTTTTTGGCATTTATTAGATAGTTCAGAGATGAGAGAGACAGGAAAGACGGGGATGACATGCAACAAAGGTCTCAGACTCAAACCCAGGACATTGCTCATACTCCCTGTCATATTTGCTTTTGCTAGGCTGCTACCTACAGAGTTGTCTGGCACGACTTTATTTAAGCAAGTCATCTGGATGCCAGAGTGTTAGGATACACCTTCAAAATCTTGTTTAAAAGACAGACATAGCATGTTGTGAGATATATGAATTGTTTTTTCTTGGCTGCTGGCTGTAAATTTGCCTGACAGGAGTTTCAAGAAACTCATCTGAATTAAAACAGATGTGAGTAGACGGCTTGATTAACTTAGGAGACAGACATTATTTGACATATTTCTTGTTTTAGCTCTGCTGCTATAGAGTTGTCTGATAGGGTTTTTTTCTTATAACTGAAAGAAAGACAGGTGTGTTAGGAGAGATATTGATTAACCTGTCTGAAATATAAGGATAATGTTAGGGGCCATACTGTATTTTCGCTTTTGGTAAGCTGCTGCTAGCTTGTCTTGCAGGAACTTTACAAAGAAACGTGACAACAACTTGATTAACGTGTTCTCGAAGACAGGTTAATATGTTAGGAAATAGCCAACTATGTGCATGAGATTTGTATATTATTATGTTTTTGATAGGCTGCTAGTTATACAGTTGTATGGCAGGAGTTTAGTGAATTATCACTTTTCTTGATTAACCAACCTGTCTGCAAGACAACCATAATAGAGAGCATTACCGTATTTGCTTTTCATAGACTGATATGCATCTGTCAGATTGGAGTTTAAGTTACACAAACATTTCTCCGCGGCAGAGCTCTGGAGGCAGAAATAATGTTATTGGTTGAGTTAAACCTCAGTGGGTGATCATTAAGCCAAATAACCACAGTTTTTCTGGATACGTAACATAGACTTTTTTTTTTTTTTTTTTTTTTTGCTTTAGGCTCATATTGAGGTTTAATTCAACCAATAACAGTATTTCTACCTCCTGTAGCTCTGCCTTGGGGAGATGTTTGCATAACTAAAACTCTAATCTGCACACTGTTGTCTGGCAGGAGCTTTCCTTAGGAACTTATCTGTGATGCAATCATGTTTGCTTGGTTACAGCTTGATTAACTTTTTGGAAGATAGGCAAGGAGATATAAATTTGTTTTTCACCAGGCCTTTTCACTTGTATGGGCTTGTAAATAGCAGCAGAGTGTTAGCTAAGGACACGTGTTGGCACACTGATCTTTCCTTGTTTGGGCAGTAGCAAGTTCGCCATTGTGCTGTCTGTTGTCTGTAAGACATTGTGGAGGGCTCAAACACCCTTTGAGCAAAGAAGAAGACGAAGAAGGAGGAGAAGAAGAAGAAGAAGAAGTAGAAGGAGGAGGCAGGTGAAAAAAGAAGAGACTTTGTGTTTATAGAACCTTTGAAAACAGTTATATTTAATAGACACATAACAGTAAAAGCCATTATCTCAGTAACACTTTTTATCTGTTAGGCTTAGGATATAAAGAGTACTTATGACAAAAACATTCATTTGAGAAAATAACTTTATAGGTAACACACTAGCTAAAGTTAACTGACAAAATAAGAAGCTCTTTGCCTTGACTAATTTTATTTGGGGTGTGAAAACTCTTGCTTGCATCTGTGGTCCCTTTGATCCTGAATTATTAAAACAGATTCCTAACACATTTCAGTCATGAAATTGAGTTTCATGGTTCATCAGAGTTCAGACAAATCACTGATCAGGAGTGATTCATCATGTTGCCAATGCGCTGCGCCAAAGAAATGTCAAGCCTCCGCTTTTTATCATACTTGCTTTAATTGCTTCAATGTACCTCACCAAACTGTGTTAAAAGATATCTCAGTCAGTGCTTTTGTACTTTGAGGACTGACGAGTCGAGGATCTAGTTCATTACTAGATCCTCATAATTAGAGATGCTTCATTTACTTTCTCTATACCTGATTTATATGAAATTATGTAACAGGAATATCAATTGAGGTTGCCGAAGCTATATGTTGATGACGTCTCCTTTGTGCTGTTTTGCAGATGTAGAATGATATTTTGACTTGTAGTACCACTGACATGTTGATGCTGCTCAGTGATCTTGCCTACAAATCCTCACAGAATCAACTAAAAGCTCTCTAGGGGAAGTGAGAAGGTGGGAGGTGAGCTACATAGCTAAACCCATAACAATACCATGACATCTTTGTCACTGTTTAGCGTGAACAAAGGGTGTCACAAGAGTGGAGAGATGTGGAGGCTGCAAAGGAAAGAAAAAAAATCTAACTGCAAGCAAATCACACTAATCAGCTTGTTAGATTATATGGCTGTTAAATGGCTGTTAGGATAGAAGGAGAATGCCATGATGCTTTAGGCAAAGAGGATTTATATTTTATATATTTTATTTATATAGCGAATGAAAAAGTCGGTGAGTTTACAGTGAGTTTTAAGTTTTGTTAGATGAAGTTAAATATGGATTTACTCTTTGTAATTAGCAGATTCAGAATGTTAATCATTATTTAATCATTATTTAATCAATTATTTGGAGAAAACGCTGTTCGCTGCAGGTTACAGTTGGTAATAAATTGGTGTTAATCTGCACCAATTGTTTTGTTGTAATCCTTTCTCTGTAACTGCTGATATTGTAGGCAACACGGAAAATCTTTATCAACATTTTCTGTTGCTCTAGATGTGTTTTCACTTATGTTTAAAAGAAAGCACATATTATAGTTAATCCAAACAAGCCAGCCTAGGAGGTCAACAGGAATACTTCAGTTCAGTTTAAGGTGAAATGGATGGAAAAAATCATCTTCCACAAGCCACAGGTTCCAGAAAGGCACGATCGGTGTCATCTCAAAAAGCAGAAAAGGAGAAAAATTGACCTAGATCCAGATGTTAAATGCATTTGAATGTTAAATGCATTTGAATGTATAGGCTTGTTTTTCTAGCCGTGTCTTTGGCTCGGATGAAATTGAGCGAGGCCTCGGCGGAGATAAAGATGGCAATATTCAGGATCAGTTGGCAGGTCGCCGGTCTTGAGATGGAGACATACTGTTCTGTCCCATAATGCCCCGGCTGTCAGTCGGGGTCACGAGGAGCAGCACATCTGGGAGCGAAAAAAACGTGAATATCTCTGCATGTTTGTTTACACAGGTGTCGTGTCTGGATAGAACAATCTCAGTGACAGAGGTCTGAGGACCCCTACTCCACACACACACACACACACACACACACACACACACACGCTTTTATCTCCCAGACTCGCTGCACCTCACTCATGACCCATCTGACACACACACAACCTGACGATAACCTCTTGTATCATGTGCCCTATTTGTGTCTGTCTGGATAATATTAACCATCGGCTCAGCAACATCAGCCTCTTTCCCTTTCCTCATCGCCAGTTAAGAAAACAGATGTTTATGTTCATGCCAAACTAAATGTGCATGATCATTTCTTATATCAGAGGTAGAAGTACACAAATTTCTTACTCAAGTAAAAGTGCAAATACTCATCTAAAGATATACTCAAAAAAGTAAAAGGTAAAAGTTGAAGTACCATTTCAAATCAAGTCAAAGTATAAAAGTACATGGTCTTAAATCTACTTAAAGTATAAAAGTAAAAGTAGTCCTGTAGTCTGTTGAGTGTTCCTTTGAATCACAGATAAGGAAGAGTCTGCAGCTCAAATCACTAATGTTAATTCTAGCAGCTGAATTCACTAACGTGAATTCTCTGCTCTCTGGTTGCTTCTCTCTTCTTCGTGTTGCTTCTCTCACTGTCCCTTTCCCTCTTTTTTGATGCTGTGGTTTTAGTGAACTGATGGTAAACTGATGCAGAGAATAAAAAAAATAAATACATTTGTTGATGATTTCCCGGCAGTAATGAGTCTGTTTTGAAAATGTAGTGAGTGGAAAGTATACATTTTTTCTTTTGAAATGTGGTGAGTATAGTCTTAAGTGAAAGAAAAACTCAAGTAAAGCACAGATACTTGAGAATCTTAAGTACAGTAATGAAGTATTTTTACTTTCTTATTCCCACCTCTGATCTATATTAACTACAATAAAGGTTCTTTGGTCTTTCAGGGGGGGCCCCAAATATATAAATGTTCAACCTGTCAGTTCCCACCACCTTCACCCTATTGTGCCGGCCTTCGACCCCAACTTTATCAGCGGCTGTCACATCCTCCCATGACCCCCGACCTTTCAGGTAATAAGTCTCCTTGGGTTTCTGACACGGCTTCGCTGACCTGTCGATCAAGATGAAGCGCTTGCTGGGCGAGGTGTTGCATCTTGGGTTTCACGGCGCTACACTTCCTCCCATCCGTCTGTTGTCACACTGTGCAGAGCAGGGTTAGAATAACGCTTAGTGTACTTCTCACCTCCATGTGCATTTTGGACCATGACAGATTCACATGAGAGCCTGCACTACAGAATAACACAGAGGTGGGGTGTGAAAATAGGGAACAAAACTTAATGGTGGGTTTTATTTTGTTTTTTTGATAGTTTGTTTAAAAATGAACAATAAAACATAAATGATATAGGCTACGCTCAGAAAAAGCAGTTAGGACCTGTACCTCCAGAAACACTGTATGCTCCTGCTGGTCTGCAACGGAAAGTCCTCCTCCCTCTCACTCTTCTTATTGTCTTGAAATGGAAAAATAGCATTGGGGTATACATGCATATTTTTGAGCAAGAACATCATCAACTATCCAACTATCCAATCATCCAACTCTAAAATTTCAGGTTTGGCCTCAAACAACCAAAGCAGTGGTGTCACATTTTCTCACAGAACGCAGCAGACGTAAATTATTTGAAAGGGGATCTGGTGATAACATGATGTCATCTATAATTACATTCCTCTCGCTCTCAGGGAAACATTTTGTTCTGTGCCTGCCTCTAGGGAAAATGACAATATGGCAGTGTAAATGGTGTAAAATAAGTCCTGTTAGCAGGCTAAGTACAGTTAAAAGATATATGGTGCTGCTCAATCTCAGTGCATAGAGATAATAACTGCACAACTGATAATGCTTTATTTATATAAGACAGGGCTTGGAGCAGGATTTTTTATGCATTGAATGCTGCTGGTGTTCTTTCGTACTGCACTAAAACCACAAGTAATATCATGTAATTGCATAGTTAAAATTCAGGTGCAAAGGAAGCGAGATGCTTTCAGGGGATTGACTTTATAACAAAGAGTAATGAGAGGGGCTTCCTAACTTTTGAAAACAAATACTGCTTTATTGCTTTAAGTGTAAAAGTAAGACACACAGATAAGTTGTGCACTGCCCTCGGGGTTGTGATGATATTGTGATGATGGTGTTTGACTGCCACCATGTGGGGAAATATTTCCACAACGAGGAGATGTTACTTCAGTGTTCACAGAGACAAGATGCCACAATAGGATGTCCTATTTGATTTTTTATGTGGGTATGAGGGAATGTGTGTCTTCAACAAAGTCTCCATTTATCAGCAGCAGTGAAATTCAGAGCTACCTACAGCAGCGCACAACTAAACAGATCCATCCATAGCATTAGATTACAGTCGGAAAGCGATCATGCCCATATGGCGATCAAGTCATTCTGCTGCTCGGTTTTGCATATTCTCCAAGCAGCTGAAGGAGACCCATTGGGGCATGACAGGAATTGATTTTCCTGTATTGCATATTTGCATTTGTACAGAACACTTGTGCATAAAAGCCAAGGAGGGCGTTCTGTACACAAGGTTCCAATGAGTCACCAATGCAATACATCACCCACTTAGCTTTCCACCATTCAACACACTGCCTGCCATGCAGAGCACAGCATGACAAATGTTACTAAAGGATGTATAGTGAGGATTTTATGAATTATCTGAATGTAAAACAGTTAAGGACTGAGGCCCGTTGGATGTATGATTAAATTAAAGTAGAGGATCTCTTTTCTAGTGTGGGAGGGAAGCAGAAAGTGAACATTTACCATGAGATATCAACTTAATTGACCTCAAGTATTCCAATATGCATCCCTTCAACTGTACAAATCTGACCCCTTTGTGGTCAAAGGAAGATAGAAAATAAGTCTTACATTACCTGGCTAGAAATCTAAATGCATTGGCTCTCTTTGGGGCCTTGTAAATCTATCCATTTGTCAACAAATATCAATAACATTACCCATTAGTTTTATGCAAAGTGAAGAGCATTGATTTGCCATTAATGATGCCAAATGCCCATGCTTCAAAATTGCATATGGACTTGCAGTAACTGACGGGTATACAAATGAGGTTTGAGGGCGCATTGGCAGAGTTGGGCTGCACTATTGTTCTTTATTGCCTTGCTAAGACGTCTGGGCTCAGGTTTAAATCACTGGGGCAAAGTGATTAGGTGGACCAGCAGCTCAGCACGCTGGAAAAGTGTGTGTGGGGTTGGTTTAATTGTTTATTAGGCTACTGGGAGCTTTCTTCTCTTTAGGGAGGTGTGGCTCTTCGGTTGGACCTTTGACTGATTAGACTGGACAATGAGAAAAACATTCAGAAGGTCAAACTGATCATGAGATTAATTCAATTTGTCCTCTTATTCTATTCAGAGACAATAAATGGGTGGAATTCAAATTCCACCTTTAAAAAAATATAGTAAGCCTAATTATAGAACAAGTGTGTTTAAACCTAAATATAGTTTACGCACTACGACTATTAAACTGATTTAGTCACGATGCTAAAAACACACAATTGTTTTTGTAGGCTTTACGGCACGTTGGGAAAGATGACCCGAAAATCGGTTAGGCAAGTGGTGCGCGAGAGATGCTGCGTGTCATAAGCGGAGCTGTCCTCACATCACGCACGACGTTAGGAGTTCCCATGCACCGTGAAAACGCCCCTCTACTCTCCTCCTCGCCCTTCCCGACTGCAAGCCATCCCTGCCGGCTGTGCCTGTCTGCCTCCCCCAGCCTATAGGGCTACATCTCCCGCGGCAGAGGAAAGACGCTCCGGGGCGGTGGCGGCGTCCGTCTTCCGTTGCCTCTAATCTCAATGGTGAGAATCTGGACTGAAGCTTGACACCCGGACCTGACAGGACAGGTAGAGCTGCAATTTGTTCTGCATTTTTTTTTTTTTTTTTTTACCTCGCGTCTCTGCTGGTGACAGCGGCACAGGTGCATGCTACATTTACCGGTTGTTACATTGCGCTTGCAAAAACGAGTATGACATTGGAGCCGACACGTCTGAGAAGCATCTTAACGCCGGTGTCATGCTTTGCACAAAATCGCGCGCTGACATGCTCTGTAAAGACGCCGCTTTGTGCCTCAAGTGTCATGGACGGATGGAGAGGGTGTTGCCATAGCTTTAATCCAGCCAATATGGTCGGTAGGCTGTTTTAATAAGCTGCATAGAACCGGGGCATGGCTTTTTTTTCATGCATATCAAGGCCCAGTAGGCAGATACAGTGAGCAGGTGCACCTTTCCCATTATCTTACAGAAGCAGATAGCGCCTTTCAGTTCAATTAGGCTGCATACAACCCACGTAAAACTGTTCAGACCCATTCTTAAGTGTGTGTAAGGGCTGTGATTTCTCTGTGTGGAGCTAAAGGCTAACAGCTGATGCTTAAGATAATGAGCTAATTGAAGACGGAGTGTATTGTCGCGGGTGTGGCAAAGGGGGCAGGCGTGGGCGCTTCGGGAGGTCTCCAAATGTGTGAATTGTGCTGTGTGGAGTGAACTGTTAAAACGGGAATTCCCCTGAAATTGACTTTTCGTGTTTTTATACTGCAAAAGTGGTAATTTTTTCTAGAATTTCCCACTTCTTTCAGTTCAGTTCAGTCTAGCAACAAAGGAAAATATACAGGCTATAGGCTAATCCTATCCTGACCTAATCAAATTGTTTTGCTTGAAATTATTGAAATATACATATTTTTTAAGTCAAAGTAGCCTACCATACCCACTTTTTCATAAAAATAGATGTTTTTTTTTTTTTTTGATAGGTAGCCTATGGCAATTGTGACTGTTAATCTCTGTCATGGGATTAGCCTACATTGTCCAGCTCTTAACTCAAAACTCACATAACAGAACAAAAATGTATAGTAGGCGTAATACTTTTGCACAATCAAAAAAATAATCATCTAAAAGTCAATTTCATACAATTTCCCTTGAACAAGGATTTCACTTTAAAAGTGCAGCATGTCTCCTCTCCTCCATATTGAACATTCTTTTTTTTTTGTGCTGTGCTCACTCTCTAGAGGAAATTGACAGACATTTTGAAAAAAAGTTTAGTTAGTGTTAGTATGGTGTGGAAACTATGATTGCCAGATGATATTTTAACAGTTTAATTTGAATTAGATTGTTTTGTAGCAGATTTAAGGAACTGCAAAGCACATATAACTATAGTACATGCTATAAAGTGGTGGCAGGTGGATATATAGGCCTGACCTAGAGTTACACAAGTTTGACTCAATTTATACTTTACAGTATTCATTTCTTCATGGGGAATACATTTTGTGCTGAGGTGGAGGAAATTATAGAGCTAGTAACATTTTGGCAAAGAATGAGGAGAAGTAGGAAGATTGTTAAAAACCAAATAGGGCTATAAGTGAATATCCCATTATGAGTGTCCCATTCATACCCCATTTATAAAATCTACATAATTACACCACTCAGTAACTTTTATTTCAACACCTCCAGACAAGTCAGACTATAAAAGTCACCATTACCAGTAATGCATCCTTCTGTTCACCCTCTCCCTCCTCACACACACCTTCAGTCCTCTCGTCCTCTGGCTCCTCTGCAGCCGCGCCACAGGCTGACTCACACACTCTGAATCTGCATTTAGTTTCATGTTGGAGTGTATTCCATTAATTATCAACATCTTAGTAGCAGCAACTGCCTTATGTGTGTGTGTTGACTGTGTTACTCAGCTCATCCCCACCCCAACATGCACATTGCACACACATAAATTCAGGGCTTCCTTGTGATCTCTTATCCACAGTTGTGGGCTGCTTTGTGTGGGGTTGGGGTGTGTGTGTGTGTGTGTGTGTGTGTGTGTGTATGTGTGTGTGTGTGTGTGTGGGGGGGGGGGGGAGTGGTGCTCCAGTTTCAGCCTCCCTGGTGTGCTTTATAATGGTGCAACTATAAGCAGTCTGGTGCTCCTCTGTTACGCCCCCTCACTTGTTATCATTAAAGGGCAAAGACTCTTTGTGTGGATGCATCTTGTGCTAAACACCTACAGAGAAATTATTCAATAGCCTATTTTCTAGGCTGTTGTCAAGGTGGTTCAAGGTTTCTCGCTGCGGATATACAGTAATGGAATTACATGCCACATTTCCTACAAAGCAATTTCCCCTTATCTGTGACAGGTAAGATGTAACAGACATTCATGCAACGATTCAGTTAAAACAGGAGGGGGGGTTGTGGGGGGTGTGTGCTAGCAAGGTTATATAGTGGATGTTGACATGGTGTTCAGGCGCCAAATCTGTGACTTTCCAGTCGATGTGTAACCTCTGTGCAGTCTGTCACTTGTACTTATGACATTAGGGTAAAGGTTAGGTCACTTGTTGTACAACCACAGGATGCATGGTGATAGTTTGTGTGTGTGTGTGTGTGTGTTCATTTAGCACGCATGCTTCCTTAAGGTAACACACCTCGACACGATGTGTCCCTCGAGTCCTATTTCCAGTCATCCTGTGATCGATTTGTAATAGTTCATTGAACCTGGGCCAGTTGTCTGTTCACAGCCAAATTGGATTCTCTCTCCAGATAAATTCACATCGCTTAGAAGTAAGAGGAGCTTTCAGAGGCGTATTAAAGATAACGGCATGTAATAAACTGTCACATTTTGCATTATCATCACATAATGTGTTAAAGTACACAGTGTCTAACTCAGCAAGACGTTCTATTTTCAGACCTCCTCCAAGATCACATTAAAGTTACGACTGGTAAAGCCACAGGTATAATCTATTGGCACTGTTAAATGTCCAACCACAAATTAAATGTTAACGAAAGGCAAACCCAACCATAATATGGGATTGACGATGTGTACATTTTCAAAATACTTGGGAGAGCTGTTGATAAAAAGTCCAATTTGGTAGCTGTACATGATTGTTAAATGCAGTAAGGAAAGACTTGTATTTTGAGTTAAGTTGTGAAAAGCTTTTTTCCTACATATCCACTTGACCTATATTTGAAGAATCTTGGCATACATTGCTGTAACATATGCTGTATTGGTGCTTCAGTGACTATATTGTGATCTTTAGAAAGCCCAACATGTTGCCTGCCTCTCTCGTTAGAACTACCACACATCGCACCACCATTTCCACTCTAACACATAAATATCACATATCACATATTCTTGCATTGCCTTGAATAGTCCAATCAGCCTTAGTGAACATGAAGTCCTTTTTCCAAAAGGGTGTAGGATTAATATGCTCAAACCCTGAAATTCATCAGCATTATGCTTTATTTTTAAATAATCTTACCCATGCACACCGAGAGACATAACATAGATCTAAATCTCATCTCATTGACCTTTTGTGTTTTTGGCAAAGAAGTTTGATGCATAGCACAGACATCTGACATCTGACATCACTCTTTTAACTGTCATCCTCTTCCACCCACCGCCACTGTCTTCGCCATGTTACTGTGCCCACTTCCACATGAGCTGTCACATTATTCAACAGAGAAAGGTACAATGCCATGTGATGGTGCTCCTCTTCTCCCACCTCAAGAGTGCATATGCATCAACTAGCAAAATAATGCCTACAGCCTGTTCTCTCATGTTTTTTTTTTATTTTTTCTTTGTTTTTTTTTTTTTTTGTTTTGATGTGCTTGACAGATGATGTTAGGCTGGGGTTCCCATGGTAACTGCATCTTAAAGAGGCACGTCTGATGCATTTGTGTTAACTATCGTTAGTGCCAACGCCTACCTCCTTGGACAAAAAAATGAACTGTGCCGTGGGCACAGTGTGGCATCTGTCATTTTCTTGTCATCGTGGCTGAGGGTAAAACTACACTGTTTGTCCATTTGACTCTGCAGGTGAAGGTCTGCTATTGTCTGAGTTAAAAAAAAAAAAAAAATCAGTGTGCTTCAAGAGAGAGGCAAGGGAACGAAAATGAGGATGCAAAGAAGAATGACAAGCTGCGAAGGTGGAGAGGGAGAAAATACTGCATTGGCGGGGTGCTTTCGGGAATAGCAGAGCGATTACTTGTCTTCAAGTTAATGAAGTGTGACTATCATCATTGCGATAAAGTGTAATGCAGTCTGGGAGTTGTAGGCCTATGATTCGTTCATAGGTAAATTGCACTTTACTTAAACCCCCTTGATAGTTATTTTTTAAATTTAATTAGTCACCACATAACTGCTTAAATAATTCCAGGGAGATTACTCGTAATTTCTTTCTTGTGTTCATTATAACTTCCTCAAAGAGCGCTGGACCGATGCACTATAGTATGGAAGCGTATCGCATGCATAATTCAAATGGAACTGTAATAGCCTATGTAAAATGGCCATGTAATCCTACATTTGAATTTAAATTTGTTACTTGTATGTGCAGTTTTTGGCTCAAAATTCAAATTCAAATTCAATAATGTAATTTACATTTGACAATTCCTATATTAGTATTGACATTTCATTTAAACATTAAAAACATATCTATGCAGTTCGGGAAATACATTTTAATTTTCCAATTTGCATCATCATTTGAATAAAGATAAAAATAAAGCATGCAAATCTCCGTTTAAATGAAATGTCAATAGTAGTATAGGAATTATCAAATGCAAATTACATTTTGAATTTGAATTTTGAGCCAAAAACTGCACATACAAGACACATTTGAATTCAAATGTAGGATTACATGGCCATTTTACATATTACATTTCCATTTAAATTATGCATGCGATACGCTTCCATACTATAGGCACTCAGCTGCTGCAGTCATGCTGTTCGCCAAGCTGCTTCAATCAATATACACTATAGAATTTTGTGTATATATGCAAAGTCATATGTACAGTATAGTCTACTGTCTGTAGTACTGTATGTCTTGCACTGTCCCTTTGCAGTGTATGTGAAGTCCTGTGGCATGTTTATCAGCTAGGCTTGTGCTGATATGAAAGTGTCATAGTACGATTATCTTGGCCAAAATGATCTCGATATCCGATATTATCTTGATAATTATTAATTCCTTCAAAATGTAATACGCTTCAAATTACTTAAAAAAAAAATTCATATCAATCACAAGACATCTCTCTTTTTTTAAACATGTTTTAATGTAAGACTGTAGAACATATGTAAAATATTTATGTAAAATATTTGATTTTTTTCTAAAAACAAAGCTACAAAATGTTGGTTTAGCTTATAAAAACTGTGAGTCTTAAACTCAACAAAAAAATCCAAATAAAAACATCTAAAATAAATATAAAATGTGCCTCATATAATGCTAGTGGCCTGCATCCACTTTAACTCAGTCAGCAACACGAACATAACAGTTTATTAGAGGGTTCCACCTTTTCGGGGAAAATAATGACAACAGACTAGAGCCATGGTTATTGCGGTGCTCATGGTAATAAAAATTGGGAGCAGTGTCATAACCGTTAGTGGTTTTTACCGCGATATATTGTAATATACTGGTTATTGTTCCATCCCTATCCCATCCGCTAGTTTGTCAGTATGGACTATAAGCTGCCATCGTGTCTCTGAACCAGAGTCACCCAGAAAAATACATGAATGGTACTTGGCGATTAAAATGGTTGATTTTGCCTAAGCAAAGATTTATAAAAGCTAGACCTCTGAGTGGTCAGTGTTGCAATTATATCCTTGGAATTCAAATTGCTTTTGACCCTTAATGTCATAATTTCCAAGCCTTGCTACACGCCCTAACACGACCCCTGCACTAAATTGATATAAGGTTACTTCATGGTGTAGAATGGCAGAGGTTAACTCTTCCACTGGCATAACCCGATTAATGATTAAGATATTCGTCTCATGAATCAAACTTTGCATTTTGACAGCTCATTCTGAGAGATTCCCCTCCCTGGATTTGTTGTAATCAGTGCGGATTAGCTTTATATTGACGCGGCCAGTAATAATCTTGATATGCACATTTCCCACCCTTCTTTGACTCCAGGTGATAACGAAGCAGACACAGATAAGTGCGCAGTCACATAACCTGCCCTTTCTCATCGGCTTGAAAATACGCCTCACTTACTTTTACGTACTTCAAATATTCCACTGTACCGAGCAACTGTATACCATTCACTCTCATTTCCCCCGCTATAGAGCAGGCCCCTCCCACATGAGAGAGTGCTTGTACGATGTCGGCCCATGTAGCGTAGCACAAACCCCTTCGGGCTCGCTTTCTCTTGCTGGAGGCGATGAACTTGCAGCCTCATTGGCTAGGGAGTCATATCATTTATCTCTGTTGCGGTGTGACATGAGTTGCAGCAGACTTAACAGTTGTGCTACGCGCTCTGCCTCCCAGACTGCTGAGTACCGAAGGTTTGCAGGATGCGTGTATGTGGTTTTTCCCCTCAACAAGGACATCTCGCCACTCCCCCCCCCCCCCCCCCCCGTCCTACCATGTTTGCCGGAGCCAACCTCTGCTCGGCATGGATTGATGGACTGGCTGCAAACTCCATTAGGAGGAAAGTACTGATTAATACAGCTGCGATGTGGATGGAGCTGCATGATAAAAAGGCAGGGTTTATTGAGGAAGGTTCAGTGATTGGTTTATACACTGGGTAGACAGTAATTTAGCATATACAGTGCGATAGTTTTTACGTGACAGTGGTGCACATTCTGCCTTGTAGCATCCAGCTCCTTTAGACAGGTGGGTCTGGATGCATATAAATTGAATTCATTGTGCTAGTAGCAGTGGTGGTCATGATAGGCTTGGTACAAAGATTTTAATATACTGTATTTAAAGTGTTGGATTAAAAGTGCTAGTAGTTGTAATAATGGGAGCAAGGCTGTAGCCAGACAGTTTTTTTTGTGAAGTCCATAAAAAAAAGCCCTTAGTGGGGGGTCTTGTGCTTCTCCCCCAGGAAAAAAAAAATATTATTATATTAAAATTAGATCTGGGGATTTGCCAAGAAACCCACATCCTGAAGTGCTGGGTATAGAGAATGTTGAGCCCTTTTCAAGGCAACTTTCTAAGTATGTCTATATTTGCAGACACAATGGTGTATGAATTAACATGAAGAGGAATCTTTTAGAAGGTATTTTATCATAAGTTATTGCACCAATGTGTTGCACAAATTACTCACAGTTGCTTTGTTACAAGCCTAAACACTGACACCACTAGCTAAAGGCTGTACCTGAATTTCATATTTCTTTCTTTCTTCATTTATTTTACTTGTCAGTAGGCCTAACCTACATGATCAAACCCCTATCTGCATTATAGAAAGACACAATTAGAATATATTGGCACAGAAAAAAGGATTTGGCCTGATTTTTGCAAATATCTTTTGGTACTATTGGAACAACCTTTTGTGGCTTACCTACAAGATACTGATGACATACTGCCTATATATTCATCGTTATGATTCCATAAAAAACACTAAATTGGCAAAGCTTCAGGAACAACTGACAGAGAAGCCAACTTTAGCATGCCACAACAGAGGAAATATCCCGTTTCCATACTGTTACATACCCATTCACCAAAAGGTAGGACACTTCTGTCACAATACAGTCCTTTTTGCCATGAATTCTGAAACCTAGTTACATTTGCACAAAGTGTTATGGTAGCTTGTTATACTTGTAATGTCAGCCAGACTTGCTAGAAAGCTAAAAGCTGCATTGTGTTGGTGAACAGTGTTGGTTTTGCCAGCCTCTGTGGCAGAGTGACAGGTTCCAAATATAGGCTATGTGAGGAAAACTCAGGTCAGAATAGAATTGAGTAGAATACAACAGATGTTTATTGTCCTCAGTGAGGAAATTTGTTTCAACAGCCAGAACAGATAAAACACACATATACACTGAAACACATGACACATACATTTACAGCTTAACATACAACACATCAGGCATACAATTAGAGGTAGATGGAGGGGAGTCAATAGTCTGAAAGGTTATTAACGTATGTGATGGCAAGGGGCACAAAGTTTTTTCAGGACCTCTATGTTCTCATAGATGGCATAACTAAAGTAGAGGTAAAGGTTAAAATATCCACACAGTGCATCAATATAATATCAGTAAACAGATCTAGAGATCTAAATTCAACTGCTCTCTTTTCAAACTACTGTGGGCTATCCTGGTTCTTTTCCCAGAATGCTTGTGTTATCAGACGCTGGCTTCTTACCATGGCAGATCAGAAGTCCCTGTGCACTTGCCTGCTGTGCTGATATGTAACAATAAACAGAGAGATTGCTGTGTCTGCTGGTCAAAGGCACCACACAGATAGATGAACCTGTAAAAAGTGCCAAAAAGCCATTAGGGTGCCGGCTCTGTCCAATGTGAGGGCTGGAAAAGAGCAAGACACTATTGCAGCAAGGATAGTTTTACACTTGGCCCAAAAAGAAGCGACCAGACGCTGTTATCAATTTTGCATGGTGTCCACAATTCCAATCGATTGTCTCAAAGTGTCCTGAAAATAGAGAGATAGCTTGAAAGCTCTCTTTGTTTGTGAGTATTGGAGACTCAGTGTTTCAGTCTCCAAGATAAAGAGAATTAGTAACACTTATAATGTTACTAATAATGTTATCTTAGCTAATGTTAACTAATGCATTCACTAATGTTGATCTAACATTTAACTAAGGCATTTATACATTTACTAAGCTATTAACTAATGCAGTTAGTGTTTTTGCATCATGACAAAGTTCATATCCTTTTCTTTTTTTTTTTTACTTTTTGTTGAAGTGGAACTTAATTTTAGTGGATGTTGGAGAAGTATCGTTCGCTTCTTCACTGATGTTGCAAGATGTTGTGGGATTTCCTACTCTGCCTTAGGAATCACTGTATACTTCATTCCACATCGACCAAAACAAGGTGCCTTAAAAGGATGCTTCCTATGTGTCCTACCTGAATGAGACAGTACTTCAAAGTTTCCAATAGTAAAACTAAAATAAATGTCTGTAAGGCAAGCAATTATAATGCCAGGCATTAATAAAAACAAGGTTACATAACAAAATAAATAACTAAAACAACCGTAAGTAAAGTAGATAGACACGAGTTATATAAATGACTGTCTGTAAAACTGTGTTTGAAGATGTGTTTAAAAGATGTCACTTTATTTTACCATCCTAAACTTGTAAGGCAGGGTGTTTGAAAACTTATGGGCTCTGATGGCAAAAGCCCTGGTGGCCATCTTTACCCAGATCTTCAGAAACAGCCAGGGCCTTGCCTGAGGATAATATCTTGAAATCTAACTTGTCAACAAAATCACATTTGGACTGCATCTTCACTACGAATCCTTATCACATATCCATAGACATTTGGGGAATTTTGTATTCTTATAATAGGGCCATTTACAGATTAACAGGTTAAGCTTTTTGCATGGGCACACACAACTGGGTGTCCTTGGTTTAACAGTGGAGATCGATATTTAGTATAGGGGCTAAAACCCTTGGGGCTTGAGAGAATGATGCATTTCCTACAAAAACAGAAAAGGATCTGCCATAAAGTGATGACATGAACCATTTGAGAATGGTGTTAAATGCTGCACTTGGATCTAAAAGGATAAAGCAATCACAGGCATCAACAGTGAGGGGGAGATTGTTTTGCTGTGTAGCGCTCTAAGACCTGACACAAATTTCTCAAGGATGTGGTTATTGTTGCAAAAAACCAGTGGGTTATTTTTCAGAAATCCGGTAGATTGTTCCTAAATTTAGGAGAGGTTAGGATGAGGATTTCCTGTGACATATTGTTTTGTCTAAAACCGCAAGAGAAACCGGTGAGAAACAGCTCAGCACAGCATTTTCTGAGATGGCAGAAATGTCTTGATTGTCACTGGAAATCTGCAGCCTGATACTTTCTAAATTTGTTCTCCAAAACTCCATTCACTTTTCTGGAGAGGCGTTGACACTGTGACTGGAGGAGGGGCAGATGACAGAAATTACTCCTGCGTTTGTCACTCTCTTGCTCTCACACAGCATACCAGACCTTTTTGTTTGCAACACTTGATGCTGTAAGCACAGGCACAATTTTCTTGACAACATACTGTGTTTGATGAGCTGAATCCACAAGCTGTCTTCTCTGTGTTTCCCCCGCTCCACGGTGACATGTTTTTGAGATGCTATACTTGATGGATTCCACCTGCCCACCTGTCTGGCTGATGAAGGATCGGCCTGCAGGCGACTGAGACCTGCCTGAACATGCATCAGGTTTTGGGCCTGCAAATTGACAGAGTCTCTGTTTTGGAGGATGGCATGAAGACAGATGGGCACAGTCAGGCCATGGTGAATGGTGCATCATGGAGTTTAGATAGACAATCTATCTATCTAACTGCTGAGTGTTTTGGGGGCGTCGCGTTGTTTGGATTCTGCCTCCTTTGTTGGAGCGGGGTTGACGTTGTGCAGTTTGAGTTAGACTTCTTTCCACTTCAGTGAGTGTACGCTTTCAAAGTCTTGCTGTTGATCCAAGCGTACATCTGGCCGGCAATATCTCTTGGGGCTCTGATGCTCGATAATGATTATATCTGGACTGACTTTGAAACCGAGAGCAGAGAGGAGGTCATCTCCAGAGATAGACTGACATGGCGAGGCTGATACAGTCATGAGCGTTTCTTACTGAGAGGGACTCAAAGATAGACATGTCTGCGAGCGTGCACATGTATGTGTGCACATGCATGCCTTTGGGGTTGTGTGTGCGGATGTGTGTGTGTTACGGTAAAGGCATAGGACTGGATTTTGCTTATCAGTGGCTTGTCTTAGAGGATTTTCAATAACAGACTGTGCTGTGTTCAGCTACACAGAGCTTATCTTATCTTATTGACGTCTGCAGTGTTTTGTCACGCACTTCAATAGGCATTGCTTCCCATGGAAACAAAGTACATCCATTTGCTTTGAAGATATGATCTATTCTTTTGACACTTGGAGATACTGTTCATCATGGAAGTTAGACTTATCAGTTTTACTTCTCACCCAAAAAGCCAGTAAATATTCTGTAATGTGAATGTGCTGTATAATAAAACATTTTTGAAACCCAAAAAGCCAGTACTTTGTCTTAGGAAAAGTCAAGTTATCAGATGTCCCATATATTAATACGTTGTCTGGATGTCTGTATCCTCTGAATGGCAGTCAGCCATTCACAATTTAGGAGGTGTAAATCAGTCGTGGCCCTCTCCCGTTCTGAATGAATTATTTCTGCTGGTAAGTCTGCTAAACGCTGGAGCACAAAGCTAACGGGAAAGTGTGGGTAGTGTGATATATGTTTTCTGTAAATGTGATAATACAGTCATGCTGTTTTTGGCAGGGTCAGGGTGCTTAGCTGACCGATGCGCATGTGGGACTCAAACCAGCTGCTTAACATAGCTTAACATAAATCCTATTCAAGCAGCAGTGTTCAGTCAGTGGTGTGGGTAAACAATGAGAATGAGCCGCAAAGCTTCCCCAGTTTTTCTATCAATATTACATTGATTTCTGTCTCTGGTGTCTGATACAATTAGAATCATTGTTACTTTGGGATCAATGCCACCTTTAGTCAGTTTAAGGCGCTAATATTTCCCATCAGGTTAGAAACACATTCAGAAAACTCACACATACGCACACACAAACACACACATATGTTCATCTAGGTGACTTAGTCAGTATTCATAAACTCACCATAAAATGCTAAAAAGCTTCAGATTAATAGATGATGCAAGCAGACATTGAAATTGCCAAACCGTAGTTACAGTATCAGTGCAGTGTCTGAATTTAATGAGATATATTTAGCTAGATAGCTATCTTATGTATAAACAATTATCCTCTCCACAGCTCATAACAAGCACTGTGCATGTGCTGTGAGACGTCTAATTTAGTGAAACTTGTTATCCAGTCAAGGTAAATTTTTGGTGGGAGAGATTAAAGCTTCATCTTGTACTAGAAACTATGAATATATTAAGCATGTGAAACAACACTTGGGTAAAAAAGTACTGCAATATGTTCTTCACTGCAAAAATCTCCATCTTAACAAGTCATTTAGTCCATTATTGAGTCCCACAATTGTAATTTTCTTAAAACAAGTGACGAAATCTGGCAATGGGGTTAGATGATTTCACTTGTTTCCAGTGCAAATGAATTTGTTTCAAGAATTTTGTAGATTGAAGTGTCTTTTTGTTGATAGTAGTGCAGTGATCTGACTTTTTCTGACTTGTTTCAAGATATTGACATTTCTCATTTCTAGAAAATTCCCGAAACAGGTGAAACTGCGTGTTGTTGTGGAGTTATCTCATCCCATTGGCAGAATTGTTCTCTTATTTTAAGAAAAATACAATTTCAATTCTGAATTTGATCTGATTCTGAATATGAGACTAAATGACTCTTTAAGATGGATGTTTTTCGCAGTGTTCAAAATGGAATACAGGGATAAATTGGACACCTGTTTTGTTAAAACTGATCTGAAAATGTGTTAATTTGTTCCATAGCCTTCTGAAGTGGCGAGTTGTTTCTGTCTTCCATTAGTAAACAAAGGCAACTTACTTAATGCCATCAATTTTATAGCAATTCTATCCCTCAAGTCATTTCATAACTTCACCTACTAAACATCCATACTGTCATACTCCACAGAGACTTTTCTCTGTGAAGTTCATCAACCAAAGGGTCACAGACAATTTTGCGAAGACAGCCCTTTAATGGGAGCCTCTTTGAACACAAAGGCCTGTTATAGGAATTTTGAATCTAAGCAACCACAGCACCTCGCACATCTCATTCTCCATCATCTCCCTCACACAGATGATTAGGTGTGCGGTGACCAGAACAGATGTGAAGCCAGAGTGATTGAATCGCAAAGCAAGCCAAATGAAAGAATTGATTGTCCTAGCGATCTTGACGTGTGTGAAATGAGCACGTAAGTCTCTGACACTGATATCCACGCCGTTATTAGGATTCTCCTCAAGTTCACTCGTGATCCACTGATGCATGTTCTGACAGCTGCTTCTTGGGGTTGACATTCACATCGAGTATGGGTATTAATGTGGATGGATATGATTGGCTCTTATGATCGACTATTCAGGGGACTTGATATTTATCAGCAGGGTGAGATGAGATTAGAGGTGGATGACAGGGTAAAAGTGTGGATTTGGAATTGTCTCTACTGTATTCTCCACTATAGAGCATTGATGTTAAATTAGACTGCGTCACATTCCTACACAAAATCCTTGTGAGCTTGTGAATCTCCTCTTTGCCTTTGAGGTTTCCTTGGAGAGGCTGGCAGATATTGTTGAGGCAGTATTGATAAACACAAACAGACACTTTCATTAGTATGCAAACTTCATGTGGTGGTACAGTTTTGTTAGACAGTAGCTCTGCTTTTTCATAGAGTGTATATGCATTCATGTAAATTGGCTGCTCCCCTTGTCAGAATTTGACATTTTCTCATTGCATAAACATGAGTCAAATTAGGCAAATGTAGAATCTAGACGCAGAGGCCCGGTATGGTTTGGCAAATTAATAAATTTCACTTTCTTTGTGTCTATAGTGTAATCTGAAAAACAAAAGAAGTTGATTGGTCAGTGTGATATACAGCCATTATGAGAGTAACTTTTGAAAACTATTATATTAGCATTCATTAATAATAAAAACAACCTACAACAGCCCATTTAAACTTTCAAAGGTCCCTACACGGCTTGTGTGTGACATCTGCAGCCTCTCCTGAGCCAGTCTGTATTCCGCTTTGATCCTGGCTGATTATGCAGAGCGAGGTTCACCTATCATGAAAGTTGAGACGTGGTGCGACCCAGCCTCCCGAGCTGTAAATACAGAGGTGCGCTCAGACAGCTGGGCGAGGAGAAAATGTTAATTAGGACTTCTTCTTTGTCGACTAATACTACAGTATCCATCGCTGGTTTACAAACACATCGCCTGCAATTATTAGACCAAATTAAGATGCTGTTTTGCTCCTCCCTAATAACGGCTTTCCCTGAAAGCGTTGCACTCTCTATCTGAGCTTCCCATGTCCCTTCTTCACTAATCCCTTCCTCTCATTAGCCTCATCCCTTATTTTATGGTATTTCACATTTTATATTCAAGGCTAATGGTTTATTAACACAAAAATGTGTCACAGTGTTTGTGACAAAGTACATATTTAGAGGAGTTGATAGAATTACACACTTTTTAGCGTTCTAATCAACAGTTGTAAACAGTAATATGCTACATGATCCCAGTTTAAGATTCCCTTTACTGCTGTATAGAAGTCATTTCAGACTTTATCGGTAGTTATTAACAAAGTAGCTGGAACTCCAGTCCTTCAACAATATTACACATTCGTTTGACTGACACATTCCCAGGTGTCTCTTAAGAAGAAATTGCGATGATATCATAGTCTGCATATCTTTCACACAATCTTTTTCTAGAGGCTGCTACATGAGAATATTCTGAGATAATCAATATACTCTAAGAAAGCAAGAACCTGATATCTGTGAAGGATATTTTTGCCAAACTGGGAACTGGGCGTGTTCAAATAAGATCATAAGACTCATCAGGTGTAGAAAAAGGCCAAGTTGGGTAATTTGGATCGCAGACCATCCCACATTTGCATTAGATTACATTTCTTACCATGGATATATTTCTTAGAATAAACTGTCATCCTAAAAACAAGTCTAGCAAAAAAAAAAATAGGTGGCATCAGGGATTAACCACAATGCACCATTACCATTCAATTACAATGAACTCTATCTCAAAAGAGGCTTATGTTAAGACTTAAGACAACCTGTAGACTGGAAGAAAATTTCCCATTTTGTCTCGGAAAATATCAGCTGACACATAAAGAATCTTGAGCCTGTGACCCTACGCCCTCTTTTTATTATAAAGCGTGAGTGACTCCAGCCTTTATCTTGGACCAAGAGAATTCATTTTTCTTAGCTGTAACGCTTAATCTGAATATCAGCTATTTTACTGTTATGTCGCCAGGAGAAAAAGCACTTTGCAAGAGTCCAAGTCGGATCGCTCCCAGAGTCTAGCAGTGGTCACCTTCAGATGACAAGCCTCATCTGTCTCTCGCTCTCCTGTTTTTATATATATTCTATCAGCCATTGTTGTATGTGTCACTCTCTCTTCCCTCCAACCCCTCTCTCTTTTTCTTCCCCCTCATGTCGCTCTCCTCCTAACCTCTGTCTTTTAGTCTGTGGCACTCGTTCCTTCCTCCTGTCTCATCCTGAGATTGTTGTCACGTTCCCTGTGCCCTCTCCCTCCTCATCCTCTCCCTACCTCTCCTCCCTCTCCTCCCTCTCTCTCTCTCTCCCCCTCTTGCTCTCTCTATCTCTGTGTGTCTGCTGTCTTGTGCGGTGCTGCAGGGCTCAGGCTGATGTAATTTATGCTATCTCCTTCGCTAGTGTGAGAGGAGAGCGTCCTGAAGCCAACGCTCTTCATGCAGAGTGCTCCTATGGGAGGCTGTGAGCCAAGACTGACTGACTGAGCTAGTCTCTCTCTCTCTCTCTCTCTCTCTCTCTCTCCCTCTCTCTTTCTCCCCATCCCCCTATGCACAATGCCCTGGCCACATGTGAAAAAAAACCCACTAAATGTGAATTGCGGTACGGGCTAATTGAAGGCACCACATAATAGCTGTCAGCTCCAAAGGTAATTGGACGTGGCATCACAGGTATTCGTTCTGTGGTCAGCCATTATGCCAAAATGTCAGGGGTGTATCAGGACCACTTAGAGTAAGTGAAGATTTCATATTCAGTGTGGGTTTGGGAAAGCGTGCGATTTTGTGGTGGACGAGTGAGGACAATCTGTCAGGAGTTCATGGGCAGATTGTTTTTTTTAGCTGCGGTAAACATTCGAGGTTGGGTCTTGGAACAGGAGATGATTTGATGTTGACTGAATATGTTTATGTATGTTTGCAGGATTGCAAGCCATTCCTATGACAACAGAGAAGGCTTTGGCTGGGGAAATAAAGAGCGCGATGGAGGGTGACGCCAGGAGAACCAATCAGGTGGGAGCGCTGCGGAACTCACAGCAGCTGTAGATCATTTTACTCCGGCCCCTCAATCACTCGGGGGCCTTCCGGCTCGCCGTTTGATATGCAAGGCAGCTAGCCTCTCTGCCTATGCCAGCAACTTAACATCTTAACATCTCGGAGCAGCTCACACTACACTGTGCATTTGATGGCTGCCTCAAATGATCAAAGATATTCATTTTGGCTTTAATTCACTTCCCAAGACAATTATGCATGCCACTTGGACTCAGAATTAAAGTATTTTCATTAAAGACAAAGGATGGTGATTCTGCTGATGGCGTAACATTTGAAGCTGACTCACTTAGAGGAAGGACTATATCTCTCAGGTTCCAGAGGACCACGGGGACATGGATGATAGCTCAGAGAAGACCCCCAGCAAGGCCTCCAAGTCCCCCCAGAAAACCAACAAGCGGCCCAAGACTGTCCCGGTCAAAGTCACTCTACTCGACGGCTCAGACTATGAGACTGCGGTGGAGGTATGCTATTTAACTGTCATTGCATTGCTGTACAAGATAGATGGAGAAAATGTCTCATCAGTGCACTTTACATTTAAAGAGAAAATTAGCTTCTAGTAGGCATTCAATTTGAGTAACAAACTACACAGTGTGCCCTTTCCGAAGAGTTATCCTTCGAGAACTTTTTACTTTTTAGCAATGCTGCAAATGTGGATAAAAGAATTAGAAGGAAGATGTCAAAAGGTGGTTTTGCAGTGCCTCTCTTGTGCTTGGCTCACTTTCCATGCTTGAAATTCATATCTTGCTGTGCAGGGTGACAAGAAAGAAAGCATTTTAAGAAGCTGGTGTACATCTCCCCCGTTTTGAGCAGAGCCCTTGACTCAGCACACCACACCACAGTACACCACAGTGGGATTTAGTCTGCCTCGTGCTGCTGAGGGTAACACATACTACTGACTCAGGGAATGCAGTTGTGTTGCTATTCTCACCGAGAGTGGGAGTGACAGGGGGGAGCGAGGAAGAGACAAGCTCAGTATTGTGGGGGATGGAAGATTCAAATGAGCAATCCTGCGTTTCCGTGCGTAGTGACGCTTTAACCTTTTGTGTTAGTAAACAGACGGGCGTGGCCTGGTGAATCCACGCTGCCACTGGGTTAATTTTACAGTACTCCACCCGCCCAACATGGTCATGTATGGCAGAAAATTGACTGAAATGACTTGTGAGGAAGAGCGAGGGGTGTTTAAGGGCCGCTCCACACATGACTGAGGGAGATTCTGGGCTGGACTTAACAGCGCTGCCATGAATCACATTAAAGCCAGCGCTGTAACCCCATTGGCTGTTGCCGGTGATGGAGTGTGATGTGTGACGGGAATGATCTTGTTGGCCGCTGCTCGGCCTTATTCGTGTCAACCGTATTCATTTTATGGCTAACTGTCACCCACGTGACCTCACATATATTAGTTACAGCAGCCAGGGAGCACAGAAATATGTCGCCAGTCCTGACTGAGGTATCCCCCACACACACACACACACGCACACACACACACACACACACACACACACACACACACACACACACACACACGCACACGCACATGGCTTCCCTCTTCAACCCACCATTCTATCTTTCTTTATGTCTTTCTCGTTCTGTCGTGCATGCATGCACGCACATACACACACACACACATCTTCATATCACCTGTGCAGTGACATCAGAGGTATTGGGGCTTTGACAGGAAATCCATACAGTTGACAGATGAGTGCTCTTACGTTCGACCGGGGAGAAAATAGAACGGGAGAGGGAAAGAGCAGCAGGAGGAGATGGAGAGAGAGGGGGAGGGAAAGAGAGAAAGATGGAGAGGAGTTAGGTACCTTAAAAGGAGAGTACAGTGCTTGTTTGTGTATGTAGTGTGTGTGCGAGTGTGTAGACGAGGAGCCACACAATGGAAAAAAGGGCAAGGAAGGACATACTGATGAATATGGTAAAATCCCCAGGTATCATTAC
Organism: Centroberyx affinis; assembly: GCF_046629955.1. NCBI lineage: Eukaryota > Metazoa > Chordata > Actinopteri > Beryciformes > Berycidae > Centroberyx > Centroberyx affinis. The sequence continues at coordinate 388,073 of NW_027279066.1, read as the reverse complement.
GGTAATTACAGTCATGATGTCCGACGAGCAACTGGGCCCCGATGATATAAATACAGAGAGGCAGTCCGCACTTCTCTCCTATTGATCTCTGGCTCACAACATTATAGATATTGATTGAGCGCAGTGCATTTACATTGTCCAATCCTTAACCTCAAGCCATACTGTTAATGCAAGAACTCCCACACCTGCCTACGTCGCTGCTCTCAAACCTAGACTATTGAGACACACACACACACACACACACACACACACACACACAGGGAGACTAGCTATTATCTATTTCAAAAATATCTGAAATTAAACTTTTTTTAATGAAATCCTGAGGAGAGCATTGTGCCCATATTATAACTACTTAAACTTTGGCTGAACTAAATTTTCTTTGCACAGCTCCAGCCCATGAAATGCTTATATTCATTTTCACGGTTCAATCATTTTGGCTGGTTAACCACAGGACCATCTGAGTTTCCCAATTCATGGGACTGACACGGCTGTCTTTGGGTCTGCTTTCCACACTTCATTGTATTCTGTGCGGCTGATATTTCAATGCTCAGCTGTAACCACAGTATTTAAGAGGCGATTTACTTGTGTGTGTACAGTGGTAGCCATTGTGGAAGTCCCCATTCCTGCATTTAGCTCTGTAGATAGTTCTTTCTTTAAGGTTTAGGGTAGCGTCACATAAGTAGCCTATATTGTTATATAAATGTGTAATGTCTCTCAACCAACCAAATCATTCCTGTAACTTCCCATTGCTGATTTTTCCAAGCAGTTCCTCTTGTGGAGAGAGATGCAGCAGCAGCAACAAGCATGCAGTACAAAAGTGGGACAATTGTACAATGGCTACAACTGTACATAAACACAGGCTATTAGCATTCTGCCCACAGTGTGCTCAGTGTCTGTACACTCAAACCGCCTCTTCAGAGGAAACTACCAGTCCCTTGAAATGTGAAATTCATATGGTCATGTGGTTAACGAGTTAAATCAAAATGAATGATTCATGGAACTGGGACCAGGCTCAGTGTCGCCTCAAGTAGCTTAAAGGATGATAAAAAAAAGTGTTTATCTATGTTCTGTATCCTTCCTTCCCTGCTTATAAATGTAATAACAACAATCTAATAATTTTTCAGTGTCTTGCTCAAGGACACTTCAGCAGGATGGATGTTGAACCCAGGCCTTCTAGTTGAAGGGCGGTCTTTCTAACCACTAGGCCACCCAAGCTCCAGCTTGTTTATATTGTGCTTCATTTGAGCTATAGAATGGTATTGAGCGCTGCCTTCTGGGACAACAGAAAACCTGGGTTGTTTTATCATCCAGTCGTCCCTGTTCCACTGCATGACATCTTTGATATCACTGGGAACTCTAGAATTTTTACTTTCAGTTAGGATCGAGTGCTGTAGCTGAACAAAGCCTGGCTATCTAAATTGTATTGCATTGTAAGACCTACAGCTATACAGGCTAAGTTTAATACATCTTTATAGTTTCTCTCTAGCTACTCAATTCCACAGTGCTATCCATGCACTTACATTACTTAAAGTAGCCAAGTTCAATAGATCTGCTATCTCCTTGGCCAGCTATTAACCCATCCACACACATACTGTCTCTCTTCATCTTGTTTGCATGGGTGAGGCGATCAGCAAAATGGATTTCTAGGATTACGCCAAATGGCTGCTAACACAATCAGCCCATAGAACTAGTGGCAGAAATGTGATTGGAGCCAATTGGAGCGACAACGGAATCTCATCAACAGCTCCTGAATTGGTTGCCATGCTTGGGGGACCACCTGAAATGTGTGTTGCAATTTCATTTTGTTGGAAAATCGAATATATGCTCGGCTCCCCAAAAAATCTCAGGCTGCAGCCTCTGCCTGTTAATCAGCGCTGTACTCTCCTTACTTTGCCCATAGCAGCTTCATAACACTGCAGCGGGATCTTGCTATTTATTTAAAAGACAAGTTACATTTGGTGGTTAATTAATTAACCTGTCATACATATTTAATATTTGTTGTATGGCGACTATACTGCTGGCTTTCTATTACAAGAGCTGAACAAAGCTGTGTGGCCCTGTAGTAACCAGAGATAGAGAAAGTGAGAGAGGGCACACGCATACACAGAAGGGACCTATTACTTCTGTTTCCATGGTAACAGCTGCTTGGTTGCTTTGTCGCCATAGGAGCCAGGTTTCCCTGGGAGATGAATATGGCGTGTGTGTGTGTGTGTGTGTGTGTGTGTGTGCATGTGAGTGTGAAAACAGCATTTGCCAAGGCCGCCTGTGCAACCCACAGAGCCCTTGTTTTCAGCCCTGAAGGGCTAGAGAGAAAATAGGTGTGGTCTTGTGAGACACCAGGGATGTTAAATGCAATTCCTCCCCTTATATAGGCATAGTCTACTGTATGTAGCTCCTCCCACTCGACAGGGGCGAGGACAGACAGTCGTGAAAACGTCTTTCAGCCCACAGGGGTTGGGTTTTTATGTTGCTGGTATTTGCCTATGCTTTCATAATATAAAATATGAATAAAGATAATGAGAAACATATATTATCTAGCTAGTGTTTTATGTAGTTGACCACCAACCTCCCAATTCCATAATGAAAACAATATCTCACAGAGCGCACTGTGGTATCAATCTCCATGATATCTTTATGACCTTGCGCTGTTACACTCTACGTCTTTTTCTCTCTGTCTCTGTGTTGTGATAACCACTTCTCTGCAAGTGCACCTGCATCGTGTCACCTGCCTACATGCTGCGTGTGCTCATCTGTGCATGTGAGCTCTTATATGTCTCTGTGTGTGTGTATGTGACAGAAATTTGCCAAGGGCCAGACCCTGCTGGATATGGTGTGTGGCCATCTGAACCTGCTGGAGAGGGACTACTTTGGCCTGACTTTCCAGGACACGGACAACACCAAGGTCATACACTCACACACACACTGGATGTTTTATATTATTTCATAAAGGTTCATTCAGTTCTTCACTAAAATATCTTCTAATATGTCAGTTGTTGATCATTTTCATTTCTGTTGTTGTGCAGTAATTGTAATATTCACAATTGTAAGTAATTACTCTGTATAAAAGATCGCTGTCGGGTGAAAACCTTGTATCTCCAAGTCTACTTTTCAGGAACAGCCTTGTTTTAGCTTGATGACAATGTGTTTTTGACAGAGTTTTTGAAAGAGTTTCTTCAGCCCAAGAGGTGGGACAATTTCCTCGACCCACATGGGACCATGTAATCCTTCAGTTGAAGTGAAAACATGAAAATCACCAAAATTGTTGAGTTACGAGTTTTTCAAACAGCAATGGCAATATGTATTCAAACATATTTGATGATCTTGGTTTCAGAGGTAGAAAAAAAATGCAGTGCTGGGGCTTTAGCCCTGGGAAATAGGTTTTATAATTGATATTCACAATAAGTCCTGAAGGGAAACTGCTGCATTTGCCATTCGATTTTTCTTCTCCATGTGTGAAGACATAGGTCCCACTGAGGGGAATAGCTTTGTGAAGTCCAAGGCCAAACACACACTGTATGATGAAGTGTGTGAGAGAGAAGAAACCCTTTACAACTATCCTTGAAGAATTTATGTTGGTTGGGTTGTGTCACTGATTTCAGAGGTAAATGGCTAAATGTAGTTGTCATGAGAGATTGGGCTAGCCTGGGATTGTCCTTTTTAGATGTGATAAAGCAATAAAACCCCGGTTGCCCTTTTAACCGTGATTGGCGGTGTGGTCCACTTATAGCCTGAGAGTGGCACAGATGGCCTTTAACCTTTGAAATGTGATTAGAGTGTTTGGCCTTTTAAAACTGGCGCACAGGGTCTACAGCGCACCATGAAGGCTTCCCATAGAAAGCTCAAGTGACATTAAGCCAAGCGAGCTGGATTCAACTGGCATTTATACCCCCAATATTAAGGCACTCGTCGTTTATAGAATCCCCCATCCCTTTCCTTGTAGTGTGAATATATTTGGCTTTCAACTAGGGAAATAGAAGTGAAAAAGAAAGTGCAGCACAGTAGTACTGAAAGGGGCTCTTAAAAAAGGGACCGTGTATGGTTTTGCTGAGGTGAGGTGGATTTTCTCAAGAGGGATTTTGTCTTCTTTTTATCAGAATTGGTTGGATCCCTCAAAAGAGATTAAGAAGCAAATTCGAGGTAAGAGCAGCAGCCACACACACACACACACACACACACACACACACACACACACACACACACACACACACACACACACGTACAGTCCAACAAAACCACATTTTATTTTAATGAACGGGCACTCCTTCACAAAAACCAGTATTAACTCTGTGTTGCCGGCGGTTTGTCCACAGTTGGCTCCTGGAGCTTTGGATTTTCTGTCAAGTTTTATCCCCCAGACCCCTCCGTACTCATTGAAGACATCACCAGGTAATCCAACAACAGGGACTTCTTTATCTCAGTATCCATAGCAAAAGAATGGACTTTTAAAACAATACAGTTGGATTTGTGTCTCTGTGATCTTTGCACAAACTGTGTACTGTATGTCATTACAATATAGGTTTACCTGTATGTATTATGGCTGTGGTATATAGGATGGTATGTTTGCATTGATAGAATATATCTACAATGCTCCCATCAGGACTGTAGTCAAGACCAACTAAGTCCAAGTCAATTCCAAGACCAGGTGCAGTGAGTCTGAGTCAAGACCATGTCCAAAAGGGGGTCGAGACCAAGTCAAGACTGAGGCTAGAGCAAATTGAATTCTATTCAAGACCATGACCGAAATAGGCAATAAACAGTGTAAATATCTTTCCAAATGTAAAAATAATGCTTAAGGAGTTTCTTAACGACAACAAAGATGTAGATCTATCTGCAGGAGCTCTGTACTTTACCCCCTACTTTACCCAACATCCAATTTATATGGATGTTGGGTAACCCCAACATCCATATAACCCCTTATCAGGGAAAAGTGTTCTCAGGACTGGACTCAAGCATTACAGCCCTGGCTACCATAATAAACCAAATATCAGTTTGTGCCTGCGGCATCTTTGCCTCCAATCTATTGTGTTTCTCTAGGTATTACCTCTGCCTCCAGCTGAGGGACGACATCCTGTCAGGCCGTCTGCCCTGCTCCTTCGTCACCCACGCCCTGCTGGGCTCCTACACCGTCCAGGCTGAGCTGGGAGACTACGAGGCCGAGGAATACGGCCCCGATTACGTCAGCGACTTCCGCTTCGCTCCCAACCAGACGCGCGAGCTAGAGGAGAGGGTGATGGAGCTGCACCGAAACTACAGGTCAGAGGGCCTGGTAAATCGGAGGAAATGTGGATGGGTTTTATGATTGTACTAATCCATGGTAAGATCTTAATGGCAAATTTACTTTGAATTAAAAGCATAAGATCACATATCACAGAGACAAAAACAGAAACAGAAAACCAGACAAGACAACATAACAGCTTCAAGAGCCATTGAGGGAATAAAAGGGAATAAAAATAAGTCTTAAGATGTTTTTTTAAAAAGCCAATCAACGTTATTTTTGTTGATTTGTGTGATGAATATGAAAGACGTGATGGATGAGATTATGTGTGACCTCTGTACCATAGGGGCATGAGTCCAGCAGAGGCAGAGGTGAACTTTCTAGAAAATGCCAAGAAGCTCTCAATGTATGGAGTGGACTTGCATCATGCCAAGGTACAAAGAGATCATCAAGGCTTCAAAACCTTTCATCTGTCCACACAGTTTTCATGTTTCTAATTTCTGATTCTCTGTGCCTCTGCCCACCAGGATTCGGAGGGCATTGACATCATGCTGGGTGTGAGTGCCAACGGTCTGCTCATCTACCGAGACCGTCTGAGGATCAACCGGTTTGCCTGGCCCAAGATCCTTAAGATTTCCTACAAGAGGAGCAACTTCTACATCAAGATCCGCCCCGGAGAGGTAAATAACACACTGTCATTATCTTGTCCTTTTGCATTTTGCTTGATTTAGTAGCAGTTCACTGCACAATTACTGCAAGCACACCCCCACTAAAACAGCTCATGACAGTCGTTCTTCCAAAGCTGAGACAAGTGGAATAAAGCATGATATGGTAAAGAGACAACTTCACATTTCTATTTCATGGTTTCACAGTTGTTGAAATTACATCATTGTCTCTCTTGACTCGTTCCAAGCTGCATAAATAGTCATTTCATGGTTCGATGAAAGTGTTACTTCTGAGATTCATCTGGAGTAAACCGTGTGATAACTGATGAGGAGTATCTTTTCAAACACTATTTATAGCTATTTGAGATACCACTCTTAAAGATTAGTGTGATAGGTCATGTTTTTGTGCTTCTGAAAAAAAAGGCTGTCTTTTATGACGACTTCAAAGCATGTTTGGCCAGTCGAGGATTTGCTTTCATCAAGGATTTTGCTTGCGAGTATTAGTATCGCATTATGGTCGCTCTGGTTTTCAACTCCTAAAATGATTATAAATTGCTGTTTTTTTTCTTCATTCTCGGCCTTCAGGGTGTCTACAGTCTATTTTGTATACACTGTTAAACTGACATTGACATCTTCATAGTGAATAGTGAGGCCATTCTGTGCATACAGTTTGTTCCACAGATCTATGGGCTTAAGTCAGCTGTCACTTCTAATTTTCATAGTGTCATCACTGTGTTTTCAAGGACTCTTATGCTAACGTGTCCCCAGAGAATATATGTGCAACAAAACCTACTTTTAACTTATGAAAGGAATACTTCTGTCTTTGAAAACTGCCAGACCTGCTAGTTTGATAATAACTTATTGATTAGAAAGCCTCTTCCTCTGTTCAGACCACTGAACTTCTGATGGAGTGAGTGCTCATTTGTGGGTCGGTTAGACCTGACATGGCAGCGGAGAACATGAGAATATATTTCTGCGAGTAAACAGAAAAACAAAATTGATTTTTCCATTGAGGCAGAGTAAACACAATTCACCCCGCCACCGTCGCTCCGTCTTCCCCTGCATTCCCTCCCTTCACTCTTCTTTTCTTATCCACTTCCCCTCCTCCACCACCTCCGCTCTTTTCCTTCACTCCCCCAGTATGAACAGTTTGAGAGCACCATAGGCTTCAAGCTGCCCAACCATCGGGCTTCTAAGCGTCTGTGGAAGGTCTGCATTGAGCACCACACCTTCTTCAGGTAGGACATGACACGCACAGATACACAGACAGGTTTTTTTTTTTTTGCGTGTGACACATTGCATGCACTGTAACACTTTGCACAGTAGAGTTGTCCTTCAAGTGACACTCATTATACAATGGTCTCATGAGTTGAATCCATAATAACTTCTGTCTCTACAAAATCCTCATCAGAGCGTGTCGGTACCTACACAGTGTAATGAAGCATACTGCATTAGATAAGGGGATGTAGAATATCTGGGTGCAGAATGTGAATAGTTGTGGCAATTTTTGTGTAAACCAAATCGTCCTGTAGGTTGGTTTCCCCGGAGCCGCCTCCCAAAGGCTTCCTGGTGATTGGCTCCAAGTTCCGCTACAGTGGGCGGACCCAAGCCCAGACCAGACAGGCCAGCGCTCTGATTGACAGGCCTGCCCCGCAGTTCGACCGCTCGCTTAGCAAGAGGTACCTGCTGCCCCGAAGCATGGACGGAGGTGAGAACACTGCTGACTCCACTCTTCTCCCATAACACTATGATACCTCACCATCCCCAGATAAGGTGTACAGTTGGACATTTTTAGCTTCATACGTTCACTCATTTTTCCTGGATTATGTTTTGAATCATTGGTATGTTTGTGTATGTCTTATTTGAGATAGGTGGCCCTGTTAAATGCTGTACAGTGTATGTGTCTGTCCCCTTGACTGACTGTTGCCCTGCCCTCCCTCCTCCATAGCCTCAGCTCTAGGCGACAGCATGGACCAGCTTTCCCAGCGAAGCTCCAGCGAACGCACCCAGTTCATGTCCAGAGAAGACCTGGACCAAGAGGGCAGCCTGGACCTAGACCATGATCAGTACCACTATGACCACGACCAGGACGAGGACTTGGACCAGTATCACGACCAGGACCAAGATCAAGATCCGGAGCATACTCGGAGGGGCGTCTCCACTCCCAGCAAGACCTTGGAGCTTAAGGTACAAGACGAGAGAATACGACACTTTCCAAATACACTGGAATTGTTTACTTGCTTCCGTTCTCTCATCTTGTTACCTTAGTTGAGAAAGCCTGGAAGTTGTACCTTTTTGTGTACATATAGTATGCATACATTACGTGTTATCATTCAGAAGAGGAGAGCATGTAATATATTGGGCCATAGCCTCGTCAGTAACCTCCGTAATCATCAGATTGTACACCATATGGTAGATGGAATACTCACCTGGTGAATTAAATATTACACTCACAATGTGAAACTGATTTCACAGTTTTGAGGTGAGTACAGAGAAATCTCCAAAAACAGTTCCACTGGGCTGTAAAAAAAAACAAAGTAAAAGTACACAGCACCTGCAGCGCGCCGCATCTGAAAAAATCCCTCATGAACTTTGACTAACACTCCTCATCCCTCTCTCCCGCTTTCCTTTTTATTTTAGAATGTAATCCCTATCCCCATTCTGTCTGTCCTCGGCCTGATTTCTACCTTTCTCTGCTCCTCTCTTTTGCTCTCTTCTCCAATCTCAAGACTTCTCAGTATGGTTTCAAGGCACCCTGCTCTCCTCTCCGTTTCTTAAATCTCCTCCCAAAATCTAACTTGACCTCTTTTTTTTTTAAACCCAGCGTCCTCCCCTCTAACAGTTCTTCTCTTCTCCCCCCTGCTGTAATGTTAACACACCTTGCTAACTGCCGCTCTCTTTTTTCTCTGTCCCCCCCTCTCTCTCTCCACCTCCTCCTCCTCCTCGCTTGCAGGGTGAGGAGGCAAGCTCGCCTGTAGACTCAAAGCCAGAGGTATTTTGGCCATGGGCACTAGTGTCTGTCTGTGTGGTTTTGATTGTAGTTGGTTATGCACAGTACTGTGTGTTTGTTCAGCATGGCCTGCCCCCCTTTTTGATTGTTTATTTTGCCTCTGCGGGGAATGTTATTTCTTATCGTGTATATCATGTTTATCCACGATTCCATTGTGTACAATCCACTGGAATCACTCTTCAGATGAATAGACATAAAACATTAGATAAACATTTATTCAGGCTTTTCTTATCTGGTCAGAGTAATTTTTTCCAGACTTAGGGAATCAATTTCAGTGCAAATTCATGTTAGATTTACATTTTAGGCATTTAGCTGATGCTCTTGTCCTTAAAGTGACTTAAACGGTGCAACAGTAGTGGAATAAGCTTTTTTTCAGTTGTCAACACATGTTCAATAGCATGCATCTATTACAGTGGCCCTGTGCGTACATTGAAATTAGAGGGATTAACTGTCATTAGTGGGATAAACAGATGGTGCTGAACTGAAACGCTGTTAATGATTTAGTGAAATCAACTGTTCTTAAGTTGATAGATCTCCTGGCGCACTAGCTGAGATGCCTAAAAGACTAATAGGATTATTAAGTAAAAGTAAAGCTGGCGTCAAAGATGTACCGTCGCTCTGTTTTATGTCTTGTAAATATTCACAAATTCATTTTAGACTACTTTTCATCAGTGTATTTATATGGTAGCTGTTGTTCCTGTATGTGTAGCAGTGTTATCTACTACTAGACCCAGTGGGAAGTAATGATTGTGCCTAGTGGTATTGCATTTAAGTCATTCAGGGGTCTGGTCATGCCTCCACACTAAATGTTTGGATGAAGAAGTATAGGAATAATCTCCTTCTCCAAACATTTATGTTCATCAGTCTGTAAGTGTCTGCATTAATTGTCAATTGGCTGATACTGGAATGGACCGTCCCTGTGTCCTTGGCAGAACACTAAATGGTTAAACTGTTTAAGTCCAAAGCCCCGATGCTGTGAACTTTTTCTGCCTGTCTGTCCGTCCGGCTGCCTGCCTTTTTGACTCACCTGCAGCACTTTACCTCTTTGTCTCTGCACGCATCCGTTCTCCACCCCCAATCCTCAATCTCCTGCTTTGCTTACTACCCCCACTTCATCTCAATTGCCCCACCTTGGGCTCTCCCATCTGTTGGACAAGGATCTTGCCATCCCTCGGCCCAAACAAGAGGTACTGCTTGTCCTCTCTCTTTGCCATGTGCTGTATGTGACCCTTACAAGGTGTGCTGTGTTGTCCTACCTATCACTGTGCCTGTGAATTACTGTTAGAATAAATAGTGTAAGCGATAGAGTTGGTGTTAACTAAGTCCAATCAATTCAGGTCTTTTTTTTCCACAGCTTCATAATCATTCTGTACACTATTATCTTAAAATTAATATCATGGTTGTGCATGTCCCTTTCATATTTTATCTGAACATTGTTATCAGTTGAAGGTAAGGTTTGGATCAGTAAATGAATACAAACCCAAATGGGAAAGGAGCATTCATCTTCCAAAGGCTGTGATGTGCTCACCAAGGCAAACCTTATTTATCACAATTAACTTTAGAACATAAATACTTTAGTAAGACAGTGCAGCAACATAGCCCTGAGGGAAAATATCAATACTTCATTAAGGCTTTGTCACTGTGATTGGGGATAACTGCACCTCCTTTATAGACCTGGGCCTTAGTCAATCGGAAAGGTCCCTGGATCTCTTTTTGTTAAAGATGTCTCATCCCAAAGCAGAAGAAAAATAACGCAAACACTATTTTTTTTTAGTTGAGTATAATGAGGTCTATATCCGGAGCTAGTCATTATCCAGTCTTCTGTTCTCCATCCATGCAGTGCAGAATTTGCCTCACCCTACTAGTCAAGAAACAGACTGAAACAGACTGAAACAGACCCATTTCCTGTAACATTCATGCACCACACCAACACCAGAATTTAATCAGACATGGAATTTCAAGATGAAACACAACCTCCCCCCCCCCCCAACGTACACACACACACACACACACACATCAATTTTCAACTTAAATCCATGTCTAGCTTAATTCTGGAAATGTTTATAATAGGAATATAATAGAACTCGGATTTTAACTCATTGTAATTTGTTTCCATGATCTGCCTTCCCCTGTGTGAGCAGCAGTTCTTGGATAAGCCGGAAGATGTTCTGCAAAAGCACCAAGCGAGCATCAATGAGCTGAAGAGGGCTCTGAGGCAACCCAACAGCAAGCTGGCCCAGAGGGAGAAACGCCTTTCCTCAGCTACTCCTCCTGGAGGAACACCAGAGAGGAAACCGGTAAGAATGAGGCCCTAGTCCCAAGTTGTGCTCTATGGTGCACACTCACTTTTATTCTTTTCCTATTTAATCACCATTGTTTTTTTTATAAATGTTGTATTGGAGTGGGAATTCCCCCTATCAGTCTTTCCTGTCCTTTTGCACACTATTTCGATTCTCTGTCAGAATTGATTCCTTTGACCCAAAATACAGAAAATGAGGAAAACAGTTCTTGAATATTCAAGAGATATAAAAAGATACATCACAACTTTGTATACTCATAGGTCCCCAAAATACTGCTTTCACTTATTCAGTCCTTATGAATTTTAAATTTAGAATAAGCATTTATTTATGATATCAAAGATGGAAGAGTAGAGTATTTAGCTAGGCTAATGCAACTGTCTACTCTATGTCAACATAGGCGACTGGTGATGCCAAATTGATTGACAAGCAAGATGTTTATGAAGGAGCGCTGGATACTTGCTTTAAAGTGGAAAAGAATAAGACTTCCCTCTATAGAGAGCACCCTGGAGGTGATTCTTCTATGGGTAGAGACATGTTTGCGGTCGCACCTTGGAATGATACAGAGTCTATGGATAGTCACACTGGAAAAGAAACAAATATGAACAATAGTCTAACACCTTGGGATTCTTTGATAACTAGAACTGGAGGAGCAACATCCCCAAAGCATGAAATAGAACTGAGAGCAACAGCACTAATGGATTTGAACCCCATGGACAATGCTGTAGCGAGTAATGGGCATCCACATGATACCATATTTACAAGGAATGCTGTTCAAGAGAATGGATATGGCTCTCCTCCTGCAGACAACCTGTATGCCAAACAAAGGACTGAAATGAAAAACAGAGAGTTGAGGCACTCTCAGTATCAGCACAACTTTCATCAAGAAAGACCAAAGAACTTGGAAGCTCTGGTGGCAGTGGATTCTTTCCCAAAGGGCAATGGGAGCAGAATTGAAACTGACACGAGGCATTGTGAAGCTTGGAAAACAAAAGACCCAAACCCTGAGAGAGCAAAAGATTGCAGCAAAAGTGGGAACTCGCACTCAGAAGTAACCAGAATAGTTCCTCTCAAGCCACAGAGATCAAAGAAGTCTTTGAATAAAGGGAACAAAGGTGTTGTAAACCCTCAAACACAAACCCAGGCCGATGGAGGCATCTTCGGTGCAGTTGGGGATGCACAGATGACGAAATCAATAGAGGGACCATGTGAAACTGGAAAGAGAGTGGATGATATTCCTGGGCTGAAATCTGCCACAGACAGTGTCAAGCAAAATACGATGGACACCAAACACCACACTAAAGCTACAAAGTCATATCAGCAGCAAACTCAATTACATCAACAGCTTAAGAATGAGTTATTAGCCCAACAGGAGTTCAGGGATCCGATGGATATTACAGGACTAAGTCAGTGGACAAGTGGAGGTTTACTAGCACATGAAGACCGTCTTCAGAACTACCCAGAATTTAAAGACAATCTCTTGTCTAGCTCCAAGTTTTCGGCCAACCAAACAACTCCCCCTCGAACCCTTCCTCTGAAAACACAGTGGTCCAGAGAGACTGGCATTTGCACCAGACAGAGCAACATGGACACCAGCCACATCCACTACAGGAACTCCAGCCAAGAAACAACCAAGAGGAAGCAAGCGGTAAACCATCTGCCCCCTAACCTGTTTTTGTCAATCATCGGAAAGTAAAGCATTGCATGAGCTTCAGGCGATGTCGTGCAAATCTTGTTTTTACCATCTAAAAAAATTACACACACATACTCTAGAACTCATGTGGCTGTGTATGAGAAGGTAAAAGCTCACGATCCTTCGCATCGCATCATTGACCGACTTAATTCACGTTCATGGTCCAGGGAGCTTATTGCACTCTCTCTTGTTCCCCTTCGCAAAGCTTAACATCTGCTTGGCCATTTCAGAACCCTACAGGCCTTTAAGCAAAGTTTCCATTGCTTAAGCTTCAGGCGTCCCTCTTATCCCACCTTAACTTGTCACGTTAACACCTGGTCTTTCCTTCCAACATCATCCTCTTTCCTCACAGACTAAAGGTGGTTGCTGTTGCAAGGAGTTCAAGACCTTCCCACCATCTTTCTTTGAAGCCTTTTTTTGTAAATGTAACTCTTTTTTGTAAATGGCTGAGAAGGGCATTTAAACCAAATGTTCAGCCTTGGCACCTCTGTAGCAATAGCAGTCAATGGAAAGCCGATTAGGTGTAATCATTGGCTGCAGAGCTGCCAAAAATTTTCAGGGCTTAGGTATTCATATGCTGTATTTGTAAATATGAATATCTGAATCCTGAAAGGGAATTTTTTAATCTAACCTCTCAGTGCATGGCATTACCATTGCACTTGCAGTCATTTTTAATGATGTCAACCTGGGAAATACATATTATGTGCATGCCACTGACAATAGCCTTAAGCTTTGTATGGTTATTTTACAAGTTTGGCCTAAGCCCTGTAGCTGATTGATGTATTACGTATTTTCATTTAATAAATAACAACAATGCAGTGAAGTCTGATAATCATTACAAAAAGCAATTAGCTTGAAAGCTTTGTGTAGAGAAAATGGCAGATGAGGTTTCACTCAATATGAAAATGAATGCTTTTATCCACCATGTGTTGTGCTGCAAACAGTACACCCTAACATAATGTCAGTGCAGTGACAGTGAAAACAACTTAATTCTCTTTTCCTCTTCTCTCCTTTGCTAATATAATGCTGTGCTCAGGTATTATGGTTCATGGCTGTTGTTCACTTCTATGAACTGAAACAGGCTTTCTTGTTTCATTATTTATTTTTGCCAACTGTTTGTTTTCTTCTATAGGAGACACCTCCTACTCCTGCCATTCATGAGGAGCCTCTCAGCGAAGCCTCGGTGAGTCAGCTCTCAGCTCATCTTTTATTCTTTCTCCTTCTCCTTCTTTGTCTTCCTCCTCCTCCTTTTCAGCCGGGAAATGAGTAAACAACCCGCACGTTCACTTAAATCAGTTGCACATTTTCTTCCCAATTCTGTCATTTGTTTTGTTTGTGCTTTTCTGTATTATTTTTGATATGCAAAATCTGGAAATAATATCACTAATCTGATTTCATTAAGCGTTTCATGTAAATGCATTAATCGTTCTGCCATCTGTTTTGCAGAGGGAACCGTGGGAGAGACGTCTGGGCTCCGTGTCGGAGGATGACCAGGACCACGAGACCCTGTACCTGAAGGAAACCCACCTGGGCATTGAGCGCAAATGTTCCAGCATCACGGTCAGCTCCACATCCAGCCTGGAGGCCGAGGTAGACTTCACCGTCCTCATGGACCTCCACACAGGCATGGAGGAGTTCTCCAGGGGCATGACAGAGCTGGGCGAGAGAGATCTATCACCTGACGGGGGTCTTTGCCTGGGCATCGACCTGCTGCAGCACCAGGGCCCATCTGAACCACCTCCTCCCTTAGTGGCCGCTCCTGTTTCCAGAGGAGCCAGCAGCAGCCCTCCGGCCAAGCAAATCCAGGCTGAAGAGGTCCGGCCAGAGGTCAAACGGCATGATGTGCAGGTAGACCAAAGTTATCTACAATATTAAGGGTGTTCACACCAAGCATGTTTGAGGAAGTTTACTCTGGAGCACTTACTCCTGTAGTTTGGTTTGTTTGGGCAGGTGGGAACAATGTTATTCAGTATTCAACTCAAGTTGTGCACCAAATAACCGCACAGACTGAAATACGGGTCTTGGTGCTCTTCCAAACAAACTGCAGTGCAGTTCATTAGGAGTGAGAATGTAACCTGAACCAAATACAGGAAATGACCCCAAAATGTATGGTTTTATGGTCATAAGGAGATGCTTATATGCTTATATTCAGCTATTTCCTATTGTATTCTTAACTGTATGGACACCAGAGAAGGTAAATTATGGTACAGATAAGTCCATCATGCTTAGCTAAAGTTACCTGTCACCCTGCCGCTGCCCAGAGTTAACCTAACTTTGCGGGATGACGGGTTACCAAAGCTTTCTGGTGAACTGAAGTGTGAACTGAAATGAACCAAATACAAAAATGCAACAAAGTAAACTTCCACTGTGGTTCAGCAGAAAATAAAATAAACTGTAGGTGTGGTCACGCCCTAAGTGTTTCTCACAGTCTTTGATGTGTTTTGTTGTGTCTTTTGTTAGTTGTTGTGTCCAGATTTATCTCGTGAATTATCCCTTTTTCTTTAGAGCTTAGAACTATTATGAATGTTAGTAAAGGACTATGGTAGCTAGAACAGTGCTATAAACTCTTTTAGCTTATGAGTGCTAATATAACAATTAAATCTTGTCTTTTTTGTCCCCCACCAAAGGGGGGACTATGGACCGGTCTCCGTCCGTTAGTTTGTTCGTTCGTTAGTTTGTTCGTTTGTTAGTCACACTGTAATGTTGACTTTGTGCCGCTAGGGGGCGGCATTGACAATGAATGGGGACTCAGTGGTAAAGCAGGTCATACAGTTAAAGTTATCATACAGTGTGGGGGACACTGAATGAGGACTCAATACAGCAATACAGTTAAAGTTATCATAGGTAACATAATAGTCTACACACGCTACACACTTAGAGACATCAGACTGGGTTGATGTGCTGAAGTGAGAGTCAATGGAGAATTTTTGGGCAAACCTCTAACCACAAGACACTGTAGTTATTGTACAGTTGTTGGACTATTGTACTGTTATTGCACTCATCACTGCACTACCACTGTGCCATCAGTGTTGACTACTTATATCATATTACCGCTTACCTACTGTGCAATACCATATATCACTTATCATTTAGCATTTATATTATTCATAACACTCACGCTCCTGGTGTTGTATGTTATATTGTATATTGTATTATAAATTGTATTGTAGTGTACATTGTGTAATGTAGGGATTGTATTTATTGTGTATTGTAGTTCTTATATTTTGTACTTTATTGAGTAAAAACAGGACAATTACAGTTATTACATTTCAAGATATAACTTGTAAGCCTAATCCGGAGGAGAGTAGGCAACAGATCTATATGCACAATCTGTCCTTTCATTGTCCCATATGAAAATGCTTATACAATTTCACTCATATTTCAAGTACACTCAGCAATCACTGACTGACCCAAGGGTGGAACTATATCACTGGTAGGGGACAACATGTTTACTATTTACTTGTCTTCTCTAAAGCCTGTTGTACCCAAAAAACCAAAGAGGTCAGTGCCAGTGTCCTCATCAGTGGACAGAGACCAGTCGCACAGAGACAGCAGTCGTGTCACCACCATCACAGCACTGAGCAGAGAGGCCAGTGATGTCATGCCAACACCGACAGTGAGGAAGACTGATGTCAGGACTGAGACGCAGCCCAATGGGTCAGAGGTCACCACCACCATTGTGGAGTTCACAGATCAAGTAATTAAGCATTTTAATGAAAAATAAGGTAGATGAAAAGACATAGTTTAACTAAATATAAGTAAAAGCAAAAGTTTTTCTAAGATTTTTCATCCTTATGTGACAAAATTGACGCTAATAAATAGAATTTAAAAAAAAATAAAACAATAATACTTACTTCTCTAGTCAATATAAAATGTGATTTCCTGATTTGCATGGCCTCTGTTCTGAATATGACAAGTCACAATGAATTTTTCCGTTTCAGGATCACGGTATCGGTGGCTTAGGCGAGGTTTCATATTCTACGAGAGAGAGTGTATCCCCCGTGAGTACATACTGGCTTACCTTTCCAATTTTAACTCAACCTGCAGCACGCTCATTCCAGGTCTCCAGGGCTTAAACCTACTTCTCCCACAATGTTAGAATCAGACTGTGAACCAAAGACCTGCATTCTTGAGTGTCTGCCTGACTGCATGTCCTATAAAATTTAAAAAAGGAAAAGAAGACAGTCAAGTATTTTTGTTTTATAATCTGTAATGATGTATATTTTAGTGTGTGTGCCTCGCTGTTCTACTATTTTAATTGCCTAATTCCATCACCTGTTCTACTCTGTCAGGTACATATGGGCAGTCTGGGAAGAGAGGCGTCAGGGTCGCCGATCCTTGTCACTGAAAACGTTACCTCGGCAACCACTCACGTCACCAAGGTAGTGAAGCCTATATAAAACTTGTGAAACATACCACTTCATGTATAATTCTGTAAATCTGGTCTAGCTCTAGCCTATTAAAAGAAAAGCCCATTGTGTGTTGCAGACAGTGAAAGGAGGTTATTCAGAGACCAGGATTGAGAAGAGGATCATAATCACAGGAGACGATGATGTGGACCAGGAACAGGTGAGAACTGGGTAGCATGTAGCATGTGTATGGCTGTTGTATATATGGGTTATGAAGGTGTATACCGATACCATATTTTTGTACTGGAACTACTTATTTTGTGCCTTTAAACTTGAACATTTTCAAAAAATACAGGGTTTCAATCATTCACCTAGAATTTTATTCTTGGCAAAAGTATCTGAAACAGCATTTAGACCATCACGCAAAACATAAAACTCTCCATTGAAACCAATACTAATGAAAATCCCTTTGGGATAGCAGCTCATTGAAGCAGGGCAAATGACCCCTCCTATTTAATGGTAGGGGAAAATCTGGCGTACATTACTGCTTTTAAATGAAGAGTTAATATTATGTTGTAAATTACTTTTACATTGTTTAATTGTCCAAGAAGAAAATACAATTTCATTGCAGGTTTTACAGACTGTTAATGTGTAGCCGTGGTCAGGGAGGAACCTCCATCATATTGGCAGTGGACTACATGACTGGCTAATATCTGATTTTAAATAAAAAGCCAATATATCGGAAAACTGATGTATTTGTCTAACCTTAGTTTAGAACTCTATAGCAATCAGTGTCCTTCACAGGTTATGGAATAGTTTAGAGTCATAGAACATCCATAAGAGATTTTTTTGAAAAGTTGTAGGAACTATTGCGTTTGTTCCTGTTATTTGTGTTTTATAACAAACATCATGCATCTTTCCCTTGCAGGCACTGGCTATTGCAATACAGGAAGCTAAGCAGCAGCATCCAGACATGCAGGTCACCAAGGCAGTTGTTGTCAGGGAAACAGAATCGTCCACTGAGGATCCACACGGAACATCTGAGGTACAGGTGCCATCCTGACATCAAACGATAATATCTGGCCAAGATTTAGCCCGACCGTCCCCCTTTGAATTTCAAGGTGTTAAGGTTGACTTTCTCTTTCTTTTTATCTGCAGTCCTGATTTCCCAAGTCAAGAGCGCCCCCCTTAGGACTAGACGTGTCAGTGCCCGACCTGAAATTGCCGCCCACCTACTGCCAGTGATTCTCTAATGGAGACTGATGTATACACCCACCCACCCACCCACACACACATGCAAACACACACACACACACACACACACACACATACACATACACATGCACACACACCTGAAATCCTTCCCTTCTGTCCACCTCTGTAACAGGACTCCTTCAGAACCGTCCTTTTACTGACAAACCTTTATTATGTTTGATTCTTATTTATGCATTACTCCACCAATGAGATCACTCAATGCTCACCAGAGTGGTTCGGCGGACATGCTGCAACGGCAACGATTACACTAAAGTAAACAACATTTCATGATCTTTGATTGGTCGACAATATGGCGCCAGAATCCCAAACATCTGGAACAATTCAAGAGATAATCCGACTAAAGTCCCTGCAAACCTCTCAGGGTCTCTACATTCAAACCACTTGCTTCAGCGCAATTATTCCTCAAAGGTCAAAGGAAAGTAATGCGAAAGGGTTTTTTTTATATTATCTGTGCGCTTGTCGTCATTCTCATTGTGGAATCCTCCAATGCAATGTGTGTACCCATCCAATGTTGACAGTATCAATTGGGAAATAGGAAGCTGAGGAAAAAAAAAACAAACACTGGGGACAAAGGAACGTCTTTTACACATCCTGCTGTACTGAATAACACGGATGAAGCCCCACCCTCCTACCACCACAAAGAACTGATCAGACTACTACTGTGTGTGCTGAAAAAGAACTGAAACCTACTGTGTGTGCTTATGTACGTACCTACTTTGTAAAGAAGTAATAGCATCCATTACATTTTAGCTCCAGTACTGTTAAAAAGCATGCGGTGAAGCAGGGTTTAGCGAGGGCAGAACAAAGCCTACCCTTAGTTTTCATACTCGCATAGCCAGCCAAATCAATAAATGTGCTTTGTCCCACCTCCCGTAACAGACTGATGAAAATAAATGCTCTAGGGTACGATGCACAGATTGCAGGAAATGTGAGAAAGCATCATGCGGTGGCAGTGAGGTGTATGAGCTGCCCTCTGGTGGCACTGATTCAGTTTTACCTTATGGGCCAGAGATGAGGTGGGGAAACGGAGCTGGTCTGATGACTTTCCTTTAAGGTTTCTGACTCTCCTTTAAGGTTTCTGACTCTCCTTTAAGGTTTCTGACCCTCCTTTAAGGTTTCTGACTCTCCTTTAAGGTTTCTGACTCTCCTTTAAGGTTTCTGACTCTCCTTTAAGGTTTCTGACCCTCCTTTAAGGTTTCACTTGTTTGATCCTGCGAGATCACGCAAGAACATGATTAAAGTTGCCGTGTGATGATGGACTTTTGTGAATCGCTGTGAGGATTTCTTCCATATGGTGTGCGGTCAGTAGGAAACCACTGGTACATACGGTGTGCCTGTTGTATTTATTCAGATGGTGACAATGTAGTTTCTGAGCATGTTGCTGTTTCAGAATGAGTCCAATTTACCTCATTTCCCAACCTTTAGATATGCTTTCAAATTCAGCTGGATATAATACCACTTTGGCCATGTTGTTTAGTAAGTACATAGAGTAGGCTCACACCGTTGTTCAAGTTGCCAAATGGGCTGCTGCATCGGTAAATCTAGTATTCGAGATAATGTTTGCATGATAATGACTTGCATTATTAGATTTAATTGAGCAATATGAATATTAACTTATTAGAATGATGGATCATGATATCAGAACTCCCTGAGGACTATATTACGGCGGATCACTGTGTCCATGAAAAAACACAAAGATGTAAAATCCAAATTACTCATAATCTGAACTCAAATCTAAACTCTGACCTGCATATAGGAAATTAAGCTTCCTGACAGGAAATTAAGACTATTAGCGCAGAGTATTCATCATAAAGTGGGAAATATGAAGCACACAGTAAATGCAGTTTTGTTATTCCCAAGGTCAAACAACAGCATAGTGGCTACAGTCTCTTTCTTCAGTTACAGCCCTTTATCTGTTTCATCTCACTTCAAAGCATTTGTGCTGTTCATAACATCTTTCCAGTTTGCTTTAGAAACTACAAATTCAATTTACACTTGAAGAATCATAGGTGAGGCTCTTATGGTGCCTACATCCAGCTGTGACTACTGATGTTTATTCACTGTTTTTTTTTTTTTCTATGACACATTCTATAACAGTTTTAAACTCTGGGTAAAGAGGATCTTCATCTTACAGGATGCACTGCTGAAATGCTGAAACGGCATTATGAATAAGAGTCCTTCCAGTGCTCTTTCAAGCAAAGTATTACAAATGATAGCTAGGAGTAGAATCTTTCACTTTGTTCAGTTTCGGTGTGTTTTGGTACATGAATGTTAGAAGGATGCCATAGCCTTGTAGTGTGCCAATGTAAGGTTGCAGTCAAACTGTCCAAACTCTGATTTTGTATGAACTACTTCCAATAACTTTATATGAAGAAGAAGATACTTTTCATGACTGAAGTGCCAGAAAGTCAAATGCATAAACATGACATGATAAAGTTTCCCTTTAATTCAGGTGTCCTGACACAACAATACTTGCCAAATTTCCTTGCAAGTCTCCTTGCAAAATTCACATTTTATACTGTATATTAATCGATACATGTGCCAGATAGTTCAATCAATGAAGAAAAACATGGTTTAAAAACGCAGCTATCATGTCAAGTTTATGAAAGTATTACTTGGACTTTCAGTCACGTCACACAACATTTACCGAGTCGAAGTGCAGATGTGTAGTGTAACTCCCGTTGTGTTTCATATTTTGGTTCCAGATCCTTTAGAGTGATGGTGAACTCATGGATGTGGGTGTCAAACTGGAGGGTGGAAAACAATTTTGCAGCCATGCATACCTTGTACTGTATATTTGGTGCCGTTTGGTGCGTTGTGAAGATGTAAAGCAGTTAATGACAATGGGCTTGATGTACACTAGGGGGCACCAGTTACCTAAAAGAAGAGAGCTTTGCTACATGTTTCAACATCAAGCATACCCAGCTGAAATCCTTATCATCATTCATCACTAAGGGGCAAAATTCTCCAAATCATCCTTGGATCAACATGTAAGGGCAAACTTACCTCCCTCTGTCCAGAAAGAGCCTACTCTTGGAAGTCTGACAAGTAATCAACCAGACTGTGATTAATCACAGACACTTGGCTGTGGCTAAGACAGCCGGTGCCAAAGCCTGATTGGACGACCTCTGGCTGACCCTTAAACCTAGCCCACTCCTATCTGTACAGAGCCCTGTCTGCAGTTACATCTCTTTTGCTCTGCGCTGCTCTCCATTGCTTGGTGCTGTGTCTTTGCTGTACAATGTACTTGCATTCCTTCTAAACGAATAAACAAGATAGAAAAGAACTAGGTGTTTGGTGTCTTCCACATATCTTCATTTGTTGTTATATTATATATTTGTGTTCTACCTTTTCAATCATTCAATCATAAAAATTTCTGAAAGTATGGCAAATTCACATCCAATGTATTATAAGGTGTTTGGTTTCATATACTGTATATCAATAATTGTGGTTTTGCTGTGCCAGCTGCCTTTGTTCTGCATCTGATTTTATGGTTAAGGATAGGGAGATCATTTGTAAATTGAACATAAATGTCATACCATAATTTAGGAAAATTTGATAATTTTCTATACTACTACTTGTGTCAATCCACACTCACCTACTCTTGCAGTAAAGTTATTTTTAAGCAGCAGTTAAAATGCAGTTAAAATGTCAGGTTATGTGGTGAAGTTGTCCAGGTTGTTTGTAAATTATATAAGATGAAGTTAGAATTAAGCATTAAGCAGAATTAACAAAAATTCAAAATTGTATTATGTGAATAACCATCTTCTTTTCAGCTGACCTTCAAGCACAGACATGCCATTGCTATAATGGTAAATCATTCTGACAACACTTATTTGTATAGTGTAACCTTGGTATCAAATTAAAGGAAGCAATTCACATTTTTAATTCCACTAACTTCTGTTTGGAATGTTGAAATGATTCAGAGTTAAATTTGTGATTAACCTGTGCAAAATACCATCATGTTTGAAAAACCTTCAGTGTACATGACACAGCATGATGAAGAAATAGCACTTTCATTTGAAATACATGAACTGTTGGCCATGTCAAAGAAGGGAAAGAGGAAAATGGCATTATGTTTATTAAAAGCAGGTTGATCCATTCAGACATCCTAAGCAACGTAGGTACACCGACCATTCTCATGCCAAACAGCAGTTGACAGTAAAATGCCACCCCTACTTTGTATTTAAGCTATGTTAGAAAAGTCAATAATCACTGCCACTTGTACTGTATTACAATGCTGATCATGAAAGACATAGGAAAAAGGCATGTCGTCTTTGAGCCCAAAAGGCCCAATAATACAACCCAAGAAAGGACCAAAAATGAAATATGATCCAAACATACTGTACGGTCTGTTATTGATAAATTATTGGAGGATGAGCCATAATACAATGTGGACAAAGAAAGGAGGAAAATAAATAAAAATGCCACTTGAATAATAACAACATGGACAATAATCATAAAGACTTAAGGCTCATTTGGGACCTGAGGATTTCATACATACAGTGTACAACGATGCGGCTCACACTGCTCAGCGTGCCTTTGTTATGCACTTATCATGGAAGGATGAGGGAAGGAGGCGGCACATCGATTAATCAACACAATTCTGCTGTTCACAATGGAAGCCAATTTGGATGTGTACAGTCTGTCGTTTCTTGTAATGTTACAACGGGTGGAAGAGAACCTTTTTGGCTCAAAACCTTTGGTTCCAGTCAATTTCATGACAATTCTGAGGTGATGTGGTGTCACATAAAAGCAAGAAGAAAATCTAGGCAAGGTACAAAGGTCCCAAAGTATGGTTTGTCATAAAGCAATGAGGCTTGTGAGAGTTCCCCGTTTTTTTGGCAGGGATTAGTAACAGAGTTGGTTTTACTTCTTAGTCAGTGCAGTAAGCTTCCCAAAGACAGTCCAAGGGGGGGGAAGGGAATGACTTCGACCATTTCTTTATGTGTGCACGTCTTGAACCAAGCTCAAATACAACTTCACCCACATATGTACGAGCTATGTAAGTGCTTCATGTCATCCATCACCAGTTAGCGACAGATAGAATTCCTTCATCCAAGAAAAGTCCAAAGATACATATCCGTCCGAACAGAATTCACAGGATCCCCCGTAGGAAACATACACATCCTATTGTGCGTCATACATCACCTTGCCTCTAAGGTGAAAACCTTACGAGAATATCCACTGGTAGGAAGGGAGCAGAGAAGAAAAAAATTGCTTCAGAAAGACTGCAGTCGAGTCACGATGTCCTTTCAGTTCCATAAAAGCAGCTTCTGAAAGAGACGGTTCCTTTCAATAACTCCTTTAGAAAGGTGAGGGGAAAGAAAAGATCTTCTCCACAAAGAGATCTTTGTAGGAAGAAGAGGAAAGAGACATTGGGGTAGGGGAGCAGGTGGAGAGACGGCTGTGAGCCTCTTTATGTCTTTGACCTACAGTTTCTCCTTTTAATACGCAGCTGTAGTGCCCGGTTCCTGGAGATGTTTGTCATAGTACAGTCCTGGCTGTGAGGATGATGGGGGCCACTAGGTTGAGGAAGGGAAAGGCTGAGGGCTCTGGGGCTGCTCCAATGGCTATGGAACCTGGAAGGCACATTGAGACATAGAAATCAAAACCCAACAGGTATTTTTGTTGCATGCTTAGTGTCTAGTCGAAGTTGGTTACAAGTAAATATAAAAAGTGTTTTGCACACATGGGTTTTGAGTACAAACTCTCAGGTCTCACATAAATAGCCACAGTACAAAAAATAAGCCAATTATAATTTGGATGCAGTATGGGGTATAACAGCATGGTGTAAGTATGCAAATATATCAGTAGATGGCACTGGTACACTGTACTCTATTTTGGAGCTACCTGCATTTCATTTAAAAAAAGTACATCTTTACATTTTAGGCATTTTGTTGACACTCAGATTAACTTGAGAAAACCTTGAAGACTTTAAAGGAAGAATCCACCCCAAAACACTTAAACACTGTTAAAAAAAAACATTGGCTATTAGCAATGTATCTTGCATTTCTGGGCCCATTTTGTTGTTTGGTGGTGTATTTTTCTGTCCAAATGGAGACAACGTGACGTCACACCAAGATAATTCCATTGCGGATATAATGAAAAAAGAAAATATTTCAGCTACCTGGCACATTATTGTCAGTCCCTCCGAATCAAAGAGCAAGTGCTTCTTTCTAGACTCACCACTTTGCACTGACATTCAACAATCCTACAGGGAGAAATCCATCGTAGAAGAGGCAGAGATACCAATTTCTCCACCGACAGTAGCCTCAATAGACCAGAATGCAATGCAGCCACAAGACATGTCACATTTCGGGCACCATGAAGGGCACAGCCATGATCATAGACACGACCCAATGTTCAAATAGTCGGCTAGCTAACTGTATTTATGTGCTCACAGGCCAAATTTTGATTGAAAGCAACATGTTCGCACTCCTCCTCTGGGTGTTGTCAAACGTCATTCTGGGAAATGTAGGAACTCACTAACTGAATTAGAAGTAGATGAGGCAGGTTGAGTGGGCACACCAATAAAGTAAATTACAACACTTCATCACAAAGTAAGGAATGCACTGAACATCACAGATTCATGATATCTAACAGTGTAAGAGCATCCAAAGGTGGATTTTTCCTTTACGACTCAATACTTGATCAAATGACTTGCTAACAAGGATATTTTTTGCAGTGAGGTCTCACAACCTGAGACAGAATGCTTCATGGTCCCAAACTGTCTCACCTGCTATCCTGGGGATGGTGATCTGGCGGCTGCTGCTGCCCTCCCCTCCCTCACTGAAGGGCTTAATCTGGATCACGTAGTCCTGGTTGACTGGCAGCGACAGCTCCAGGGAGGTGGTGTTGGTCTCCACCACACTGGGACGGCTGTGTTTGTCCTGGCTGTACATGACCTACAGGAAAGCGAGAGAAGGGCAGATGATGACGTATAGCGGTGCATGGTGCGGAGTCAATGCAAATTCAGTGTATGGTTTGAGTGCATTCTTGTTGATGCACCGTGAAAAGCTGAGTTTTGAGTCTCCTTCAGACGGCTTTGTGAGATGTAGGTATGCTGCACCGCTTTCTGAAACTGACTAAGCTGAATTTTGGGTATCCTCATATGATCGTGTTAGGACAGGAGGAAGGAGAGACAAGGGGAACGTAGAGATGCATCAGTCCGGATTTTTTCAGCTGCTTTTTGACTCTAGCTTGGGGATGCACTCGCTCTGCCTATTTTAACATACAGTAAGCCCTACATTAATGGGACTGCTATTATGCGGGAACCGTACAGAACTGAGAATAACAACCGATCCTGATCCTGTTTTCTGGAGGTGTATTCATTTCACCGAGATGTGCTATGACTTTACGTGACTCGGACCCAGATTTGACAGTTAACACATAATGTAGGAAGCTGCAAATTAAACATGTTCTAACAGGTGTGGAGGCTGACGGGCCAAATGACACTTCAGAAAAAACAATACATAATATTATTATGACGTTAAAACTATATTTCTATAACAAACCAATTCAGTATGACAACCTGGCAAGATGAAAACAATGGAAACCTACCGGGAATATGTGAAGATACTCCTCAAAACAGCTGTAGTTTTTTCTATACGGCATATTGTATAGGCAGTTATGTGGCTGAGATTACAGGGAGGTGAGTGTTCGTAAGGGCTATCAAGGGACTGTTTCTGCAAAAATGATTAGGGCTATATAGCAATGCAGGCCATGATTCACTTCCAATTCAAATGCAGTTGTTAACATGCTGTGAGAAGTGGATGCTTGCTTACTCTAAACGATACGATCAGTGTATTTATACAAATATGAGTGCAGTCAAAACTGGCAAAAACATTCAATATAGTCTTATAAAGTAAGTGGACCGGTTGACAGTCTGTCAAGGCTGTAAGTCTCCTTAGAGTCATTCCCTGTTACATTACAATCTATAAAACCACTCACTCGTCATAGATCTGCAGCAGCCACATCCCTAATCCCCAATCCTCCAGAGGAATGTAAAACTCTCCCCTCCTTACCTTATATCCCGTGACCTCAGACTCGTTCTCCAGGGCGTGAACTTGGTCCCACCTCAGGATGACCTTGGAGTTGGAAGTGTCCCACATGATTTTGACTGGGGCTTGGCTAGGGGCTGGGAGGTGGGGGGGCAGAGAGGGAGAGGAAGAGGGGGAAGGAAAACAACAACACACCCGATCAATATACAGTAAGTCCTGAACCAACTCAGCGTGAAGGAGCTTTCTCGTGATCAGTTTATCATCCCACTGTTGGGAGCTAGCAGTGACTCCTGGAATATGTGTGTGGGAGTGAGAAGTGAGTCTTAAGTGTGTGTGTGTGTGTGTGTGTGTGAGAGGGAGAGGAGAGGAGAGGAGAGGAGAGGAGAGGTGGGGAGAGTGAGGAAAAGTGTATAACAGTTGAAGACAGGCTGTGTTTCTACTGTGATGACGATTTGTATTATTAACCTTTCTTTAACAGCAGAAGTTACACTGCTGAGAGCTGAAGTGCTCTTCTGTACATTTACTACTTTAACTCTAATTGGTTATAAAACGGTGATGAACTGGACTGATGAAGTGCACCTGCAGCCAGAGATTAAAAAAACAGTGAAAAACAGAAGGAAAGCAAAGCACAAAAACAGAGAGTCCATGTAATATCTTTTAAGCGAGAGAGTACTTACGTGGTTTCTTGGTTGTGACATTGACGATGACGCTCTGCGGTCCCACCCCGGCACTGTTATAGGCCCGGAGCGACAAATAGTAGGTACTGCTGCCCTCCAGATCCCTAATGAGCACTGATGTCCTGTTCCCCACCGTCCTGAGCACACTGGCTGCGTCCTGCTTGTCCCTCTCACCCCAGTACCGCAACTAATGACACACAATAAAAACACACAGATTATTATACTTTCTCAGCATACATCATCATTATCAAAACGTGCAACTGTAACATTACACATGTGAGTATGATTCCTGCGGGGCTTCAACATGCTCATGCAGCTTACTTCCTGAATGCACAATCGGACGCTAGACAGCACCACAAAAAGGTCAATTGCAAAAAATAAACAAACAGATAAATAAATAAATAAATATTCAAATGCCACAAGCTGTTGGTTCTATCCATTCTGTCCATTCTATTTGTTCAATTCCAAATGTGTGGGCGTGTGTTGGCTTGACCTCGTAGCCCAGGATGCGTCTGCGGTTGTTGCTCCAGGCCAGGGGCTTCCAGGTGACCTCCACCTCGGACGCCGACACACTCTTCGCCCTCAGCCGCCCCGGAGCTCTGCTGGGC
This sequence comes from Centroberyx affinis, assembly GCF_046629955.1. NCBI lineage: Eukaryota > Metazoa > Chordata > Actinopteri > Beryciformes > Berycidae > Centroberyx > Centroberyx affinis. The sequence goes on along the minus strand of NW_027279066.1, from coordinate 360,281 downwards.
TCTGAGAGGCGCACAGGAAAACCAAGATGGAGGGAAGAAGGTATGGAATCACTACGCCCACCTATACAGTATAACTGAACAGAGTGTGTACAGTGGCTTCATCCAGTTTCTTTCTCTAACTGTTACTAGGTGAAGAGGGCTGCGACACAAAGTCCTTCTGTATGGAAGTAATAAACTGTTGATTGCATTGGAATTTGTGTCATGTAAAAGATGTTTGTGGTAAACCAGTGCATGATGTTCAGGATTTTTACAGCTAGGATTTGGCATTTGGCATCATGACTGTTTTTCAAGATTGAACAAGCAAATTTTCCAGTGTAAATGTGTACAAGTGTAAATACGTGTTCAAGTTTCAGCAACAATTATTTGGAGTTGACAAGAGTTGATTGCAGAGTTTTTTGTCCACTCAAAGAGCTCATATGGCTCTGGGGTAGTGGGTGTTCAAAACTACCTAAAAACATAATCTTTGCACAATCGTAAAATCTGTAGACTCCTGCACACTTTTCATTTACAAGGGTTTAATTTCAAGACACACTTGACTGAAACATGTCTTGAAGTAAAGCCCTTGTAAAGTGAAAACAGCATGTGGGAGTCTACAGATTTTGTTTAAAACTACCTGTACACTGCAAAAAAAACCAAATCAATCTTAACAAGCTATTTAGTCTCCTGTTGAGTGTTAAATAATTTTTCTTAAAAGAAGTGTAAAAATCTGCCAACAGGATGAGACCATTCAACTTGTTTCCAAAGCAAATCGACTTGTTTTTGAATAAACTGACATTTTCTTGAAACGAGCGGAGTGGTCTTCCTAATTCTGCCTTCTATTTTGTTGCCAAACAAGTGAAACTTCATTGCAAACAAGTATAATTACCTCACCCTGTTGGCAGATTTCTTCACTTGTCAGAAAAATAACACATCTCAGCATGAGATCACATTGCTTTGTTAAATTAACTGGTGGGTGTGGACTTATATAATCACTGGCATAGTGTTGATCTTTTAATTAACACTGTTGATTTTGCTGTGCAGATGTTATGTTGCATACCTTCCTCAGCTGAATAGATGGTGGTCACTGGACCAAAAGGCCCTTCTCCCTTGTTGTTGTACACCCCGACTTTGACTTGGTAGGGCGAGAAGGGAGGGATGCTCTCATTCTTGAAGACGTATCTCGAGGCGTCGGGGGACGTGACGGCGGCCTGCATCCAGCCCTGCGCCCCGTGTGGGCGGAACGCCACCACATAGCCGAAGCCCGGGCCGCTCTGCAGCTCCTCAGGAACAGGCTGAGGAGGGACGAGGGGAGACGGCTCAGAGGGATGACTCAGGATAGTAGGGCATGACTAATCTTAAAGATATTAATACCAACAAGAAATGCAGCTATGTATGGGTTAGGGCAATTTGAATAGTGCTGAGGGTGGTACTTTTGAGTCTGCTAACATGTACTTATCACTGTGTCTGATTAAGTGTTACTGAGTTATTCTTGATATGTTCAGACTTCACATTAAAGGGTTTGAACCAAGCGGCCAAAACCATGGGTGAATTTTGAAGCCTATAGCAAGTGGGAATTCCTCTAATATCCACTAGGGGCTGACTCCAAAAACACCCCAAACCCGGCCCAACTTCATGCAAGTCAGTGGGACCACAACCCAACTTCTCGTCATAAATATAGTCAATAAATTTTTTTGACAAGAGGTTATGGTCTCAGTAGCTAATTTTACTTCTTCTAATGTCCTTGCGATTTTCGAAATAATTGTGTCGTTAACAGAATATAACGGATATAAAAGGGGTTGTTTTCCTAGTGATTGTCAAAAAATCTCAAGTCTAATAATCAAGTCTATGGTTTGAACAATTAAAATTATGCCAAAAGTCCTAGAAAAAAAAAAATGTACAAATGTTTCAGCATTCAAGCCATTGTCAGTGACCTTTTATTACTGTTATGTATCATATCAATAATATGCAAATGCAGGTTTACCTCCCAAGTGATGACCAGCTCTGAACGACCGCCACCTCCGCCATTCACTCTGGATGGAGTTATCCTGGGAGCTGCCAGATCAACCATGGTTTCAGAAGCATGTATACAAGTAATTCATATCAGTGTTAGAACTGGAGGGAATGACAGAAGTTGTGATACATACGCATTTCTTTGGTGCGGGCCTTTCTGGAGGGTTTGCTGGGTTCTCCTGTTCCTATGCTGTTGGTTGCCAGCACTCTGAACTCATACTCCACCCAGGGACTCAGGTCAGTGACGGTGGCTGACAGCTGCTTCCCCCCCAGCAGCTCGGGAACTGAGAGACACCACAGAAATAACCTTTCATCAAAGTCCTGCGAGCTCTGCCACTGCTGGCGATGTGTTATTTACTGTCATCTCATTTCATGTGTGATGTTTGGAAGGCATACCAGGTTATTTATTTATTTATTTTTTCACATTCATGCACCCAACACATACAGAGACCAAGCCTACCGGTGGTAACAGCCTGCCACCCCAGAGAGAAAGGCGTTCTGGCCTGGATGGTGAAGCTGAGGACGGGGCTGTGGTTGTCCAGCCCCGGGCCCCAGGACAGAGAGGCGGTGGTCTCCGTCATCTCGGTCACCTGGAACTCCACAGGGGGGCCCGGGGGACCTGGGAGAATAATTAGTCACAGTTCATTCACACCGGATGATATATATATTGCAGATTAATGAAGACAAGAGGTAGAAGAAAGTCAGATACGGAGTGGGAGGATAATTATTCATGCTTACATTTGATGTAATAGATTGATTACATCTGATACTGGTAGTAACAGCTGCTAACAATTTCTTAAGCTAGTTTGTCGTATTGAAATGCAGCTGATTCCACCTCAATGTTTGCTACATTAGTGGCAGTGAAGTGAAAAAATGTTTAATTGTAACTTGCAGATGGATTTGTTCTATCAGATGTATTTCTGCTAATCTCATTTTACAATTTTTTTCAGAAGCGCAGTTTTATTTATAGTCTAGGAATGGAATGAGGAACATAATGTGTATTGTAGGGGTTTATATGGGAAAATAAAGGGCTGATACTTTATATCTGTACCTCTGACTACCACATCAGTGGCAATAGACACGCTGTCCACTTTGGTCTGAACGGCACATGTATATTTCCCAGCATGCCTTAGCTGAATGTTCCGGATCATGATGTCACCAGCCGAGCGCTGTCAACAGAGAAGGTAGAAGAATGTGAAATAGGAAAATATTAGAACTCCAGAGTTGCAAAATGAAATAAAAGCACTCCAAATATGAGCGCAATGTCACAGTGATTTCTTTTGGCATTCAGTGTATTAAATAATGGAAGAGAAAGTTATGATACAGGTCCAAGGACACAACAAATGACTGAGTGCAGGATTTCACGATGAATTATGAGGACACTTCTTTGTGAGGAATTAAAAGGCTTCTTTCAGTCCCATCCCTTTTATTCAACTCATTCCATTTAGTCTATAGACGCCCATTCAGTGCCTAATGCATTATTAGCTTTGAACTTTAAAGTCACAGCTAACGCTAAGTTTATGTCTTATCTGAGAAGGGACTGTGAAACAGGACGAGGCTCATGGCTGTGTTTCAAACAGAAGGCAGCTGCTGCCTTGCTGTCTCGCGAGGCAGCAGGCAGCAGGTGTCCTTTGGAGGCAGCGTTTTTGTATGAAGGCACCTGTAAAGGTGTCTGGATTAAGGCGGACTTCCAAGGCAGCAATGCGTCGCGACAGCATGACATCGCCAAATACTGGCAGCTGCCGTCCGTCAGTTACAGCGGTTATACTGCCACATGTTGGTCATTTGGAATAACTGCTTATATATTTTTTAGTGATAGTATTCAGTATAAATTTGAATTTTATATAGATTTAATAAAATAGCTAACGTTATTACTATAACAGCCACAATAGTGTAAAGATTTACAGAACATTTACTAACTTAAATAATACCCAAGAACTACAATTAAATATTTAACAATTCAAATGACATATCTTCAGCAACTACTAGGTTTACTTTTGATAACCCTTTCATTGCTTAGGCTGCAATATTTTTTTGCCTGCTTAAAATTTTAAATGTAGGACTTTCACTTATACTGGTAGTTATACTGCAATTAATAGGCTATTTCTACTTTTAATAAAAAACATTTCAAGTACTGTTTCTGCTATGAAATAATCAACCATTTTTATAATGATTTTTGTACTTTATTTGAACATAAATATATAACCAATAAAAAATAACTACATATCTACATAACAAAACACAATTACACTAATGCAACTATATATAATAGTTATATATACAATAGTTATACAATAATAGTTATATATACAATGTACAATAACTAAACTATATACACAAAAGTTGATGGGTGCCATTGATGGATGTCACATCTGCATCAAACCCGCTGGAGAGACAGAAGCTTGGTCCCTTCCATCCAGCTGCAGGCGTATGTGACCACAGATCCAAGTCCAGTGCAGTGTTTCCCACAGAATTCAAAAGTATTTGTGGTGGTAGGTGGGTTGGCATATATTGTCAATATATAGGCTAGTATCAATAAAGGATCCCATTACCTGGATGGCTGAAAAAATATCTAATGTACTCCATTTTAAATAGTTCCATTTGTCAAACAAATAACTAACCTGTATGTATCTAAAGTACTTTGTGTCAAAGATAACATAACTTAAAAATATAAACAGTGCTACACTGTTCTGTTTGTTGCTTGCTTTTGTCTACAAGGTGAAGAATAGAAATGTGACCCCTTTTACAGAGAAATCTGCTTTTCTACCCCTCTGCCCTGCTACATCTCTCTGTGCTGTCAGTCTCACCTGTATCTTTACATAGTTACATTACTAGCCTGTGACTTTATTATCTACTCTGTTTTACTGCTCAGCAGCTCCTCTGGTCCAGACTGTCCTGCTCCTCCTCAAGACGAGTCCTTTTCCTTCTTTGAAAATATTTTTCAACATTAATCTGGATTGAGGGAGCAAACATTCAGAGTCAGAGTTAAAAAGTTAATAATAACATTATCAGTCCACTCCGTGGATACTAACTAGCAGCTAGGCTATACAGCGTGCTAATCTCGGAAACTCAGCTGTATTCCGAGTAACGTTAACTGTTAGTTCTTCTTTTCGGGAATTCAGTCGGCCGTCTTTTTGGCGTCGTTCTCTCGGACAGATTAAAAAAAAAAAAAAAAACGCTAAAATGGGTCACCAAATATACTTTGGCGGCCGTCAATATACCTGGGCGGCCTGCCCAAGTAAAGTCTATGTGTGGGAAACACTGCAAAACACTGATAATTTGTCGGTGTATCCACCACAGGATACCTTCCCTCTGGGTGATGGAGGGTATCCATGCATGGAGGCCCATCTCCCTGGTGACACCTTATAAAAACCCAGTCAGAGGAGTGGCACAACACAGGTTAATTTATTAATTATTTTTCCATATGTGAGTAAAGTATGTGAAAGGATTGTTTGCGATAATCCATTTTAAATAAATACTTACCTGGCTTGACAAGTTCAATGCCCATCATGCTAGAGCTCGCTCTGTCTTTGAGCTAGCGTTTGGTATGATGAAGACCAGGTGGAGGGCCATCTTCCTCCACGCACTGGAGGTGGACACCACTTCATCCCTGATGTTGTCATGGGTTGTACAATTCTGCACAACATCTGTGTGAGCAATGGGGAAGTCCTACCAGTGGAGGATGGAGAAGGAGGCGATGGAGAGACAGTCAGTGGCAGTGACCTGAGAGACCAAATTGCTGCTCAGCTGTCTGCCTTGCAGGACGTGGGCGACCATGACTATTTAAGTATTTTTTTTTTTTATTATAGGAGTAATAGCAGTTGTAATGGTAGTAATAACAGTAGTAGCAGTAATAGTAGTAGCCTAGTAGTCAATAATAGCCAACTGGTAGAATTTAGGGATGGGAATGTTTTCAATACTAAACAACAAAAAGTGCTTTTGTCAGCTCAACTTACTTCCATCCATTCAGGGCGCTGTTTTTTGCCCCGTGAAGTCTGGACCAGTCTATAGTCTGGACCTGCATCTGCCGGACCTTAATAAAGGCAGTGGTATCCTCCATCGACCCTTTGAAATGGTGAAGTTCAATAATGGTTAACCAACGATCAAACATTGCGTATTAAATAAATAACAGTTTAGGCTATAACTTACTTTAGGCTATAATTCAATGGTCTGCTTAGTAAACTAACATAACAGATAGGCTAACCTAAAAAAGTCTGTTTTCAGTGAATCCGAAAGTCGGAGCAAATTTCTTAAATAAGCATTATACATCAAAAGAGAATGGATATTCAGTGACTAAACTGTCTGTTTCTCGGTAGAAAAAAATATGAGGTTAAAAAAATAACAATAACTTACATTTGTACACAAACTCTGGGCTGTTGCTCGCCATTTGTTTTTTTTTCTGTTGGCGCAGTGGAGCGGACGCACGGGATTGTGGGATATCTTGACCAACGAAGGATACGTCTATGCTGCCTTCAAAACGTGCCCAGTTGGAGGCACCTCAGCAGGCAGCATTTTTTGTAAATATTCAATTGAGACATGACTTGATGCCTCTCTACCTCCGAAGGCTGCCTGATTAGGCAGCATTTTAGCCATTTGACACAGCGCCAATAATAATTACTTTGATGTATAACCAGGGACAGATAAAAATTCAGCTGCTGCTTGTCATTCCCTCTTCGGAAACCCCCTGACATCATTAAAATGTTTTAACTGGGGATAGGATGGGTCACAGATCAGTCAGTTTGGTGAATTTTATATACAGCAGAAAAAACAACTCTTCTTAAATCAAATGAGACTCTGGAGAAAGTCCTACAAAATGCAGTAAAAAGTCCTTGGCATTCTCTGCCCATAGTACATCATGTCTGTGCATACTGTCGCCTACTGCAAAGTCCTATGCAACACCATCTCTGTGTATTTTCAGTGTGCAGTGAAATGCATTAGCTGGGTTATTTTTGAAATGATTTATTGACAGAGATGGGTTAGACTGAAAAAATACTGGGCAAAATGTTAACTGCAATATTGCATAATTCAACAACAGTGTATGGAGACTTTGTGGATTTGTTCATTTTCAGTCCAGTATTGACATTATTTTTGACTAGTTTATCCACTGCTGAGTTAGAGCCCAGTTATATGGAGCAGAGTCTGTGGTGTTGAGAATAGTGTGTTGGGCCTCTTTGCTTTGAGTTTGACCTAAAATATTCCACAGCTGTACTGGCTTGTGACATTGCTGCTCACATGGAGCCCAGTAGCTTACCATTGAAAACTGCATTCGTTTTTGCTATATCTGTTTCAAATGTCCTGTAATTTCATGACAACAGTTTTTCCAGATGGACGCTACATGTTCCATAAGTCTTATCTACAACACCCCTATTCACAGCTGTTACAGCAGCATGACTGCAGCACTGGCAGTAACAATTAGCCCTCAAACAAAGCGAGGAACATGCAGTCCATTTGGAGCTCCTGTTTTTATACAACTTAAAAATGTTCCAAACCTGACGAGGGATGGAGTTGTAGAAACTTTGCAGATTAGCATATATTAGGGATTCTACAGTGACACTGAATACGAGCCCAGTTTCCTGGGGCAGCCTGGAGAAAAGCTGCTTCAGTGTTACTTCTATGTGTGGTTGGTCTAAATATTGCCACAGGCATGTAGTATTCACACTGTGCAATGCTTGTCCGTTATACTCCCAAACAGCAGACCTAAACGATCCTGCTGGAGGGTTTTGTACAGTAACTCTGCGCTGTGCTATCGTTTCGAGAGTGAATTTGAAAATCTCAGCAGCGAGACATAATTTCTAATTGACCAAAATTAGTTCAAAGTGTTTTTTTCCCCCATTCACACTAAGCAATAACACAATGCTCAGGGAACTTGTTACTACATGTTTAGTTCAAGTGTTTTATTATATTTATTCACATTTGTACATGATTCAGCTGTTATTCAGTTTGCAGTGTGTGTCGGATCAAGCAGGCATTTGTTTGTTGTTTGTAGTTCAGAGCGTTTAGGTTTTTTGACATGACATCTCACCTCTATTTGTAACAGAGAAATTTGAACTTTTACACTTGAACACTGCTTTGTAACATTGTCTAGGAGTAAAAAGGAGAATCAGACACTGGGATTGATACACTTAGGGGGAGCAGTACTTGGCTGGCAGCTACATTATGATGATGTCTAAAAGCCCATGACTCACTGCAATGGCATGTTACATTTAAGCCCTATTCTCTTTGAAAGAGTTCACAGCAGACTTCATCTGCTCAGTCATTTATACTGAAAAGCATGTCTGTTGCCATAGTTTCTCTTTCTCAAAAAGCTCGCACACAAATTAGTCTTACCCCATTTTGGCCTCTACATAGAGATAATGAAAATTGAATGAAACCGTTTAATGACTGATCGCAATTAATATGTCACTAGTTTCCTTAGCACAACATGTCAGCGTCATGTCAAGTGTATGGTGCAGGGGAGTCAAGTGCTCAAATGAACTAAACACAATTATAAAGCTCTTGCTGCTGTTCATGATCACAGTGAATGCAGAATCAACTGGAGGTGATAAAGAAACCAGGACCTTATAATTGCTTTTCCTAATTAAAAGAGAAATATATTCGATGCTAGATGATCAAATGTAATGCATGGCTGAGCATTGAATCATGAATTCCTTGGGCGCTGCTTTTGTCAATGGAGGAGGTGTTATCAACAAGCGGAACAGGCAAACACAGAGCCCGCTTGTTAATTAAAAAAAAAAACCCTAATTTGATATGATTCATAATGAACGCTGATTCAATACTCGGCTTCATGGAAGATGCAGCTGAAAGTAAGCTGTAGTGAAATGAAAGTTAATGTGTTGATCATCATTCTAATGGCGCTCATTTGGCTCACTCTGTTAAAAAAAAACTAGAAATAACCGCCTCGTGGTTGTATGCCTCCGCCAATAAACTTTGTTTTATCATTGCAAGGACAGTCTTTATTTACTGAACATATGTAATTAATGTGATTATTAGGTCAATTTAAAGGATTTTGGTGTCTGCAAAAGTAAGTGACAGCACTTCCACCGTTTTTGTAGAATGACCCAAGATCGTTTTCTCAGCTACAGTGGTAAGCAAAACATTATGATGTCACAGTGAAGTTGACCTTTGAACTTTTGGATATAAAATGTCATCACTTCATCATTTTATCCTATTAGACATTTGTGTGAAATTTTGTCATAATTAGTGTATGAATTCTTGACCTTGAACTGTGACCACCAAATTCTAATCAGTTCATCCTTGAGTCCAAGTGGACGTTTGTGCCAGATATAATGAAATTCCCTCCAGGCATTCCTGAGATATCACGTTCATGAGAATGGGACGGACGTGAGGTCACAGTGACCTTAACCTTTGTCCTTTGACCACCAAAATCTAATCAGTTCATCCTTGAGTCCAAGTGGACGTTTGTGCCAAATTTGAAGAAATTCCCTCAAGGCGTTCCTGAGATATCGCGTTCACGAGAATGGGACGGACGGACAACCCGAAAACATAATGCCTCCGGCCACAGCTGTCGCCGGCACAGAGGCATAAAAAGGCCACTTAAAAGTTGTATTTTTAAACTTTCATCAATAGTCAAATGTGAATAAGTGGAAATTCCTGTGGATTGTAAAAAGACACATTTTTGAGTATTATGAGTTAAGTGGCTCATGAAACTATTCACCAGAGGCTGTGGTTTTCAGACAAAACAAAGACAGCACTTACACCGCCAACTTTTTCAAAAAAGCCCCCGTGGGTTCCAAAGTGGATAAGCTGCTCGTTGAAGAACCAGGTGAACTTGAGGTCCAGCGTGGGGTCATGGGATACCTGGCAGGGCAGCACGATGCTCTCGCCGACCGTCACGTCCAGATGCCCCGCTGGACTGGTGATCGCAGTCGGCTCTGGGAACACAGAGCACCGGGTTACAAAATGAGGCCACGCAAACAGCAGGAAGGCTCTCCTCTTCCACTATAGTTACAGCTTTTACCCCGGGCTGTCTGCGGCTGTATGGATAGTTCTCCACTTATTTCAGCTTGCTTCTTTTTTATTTTTTATTTTCCGGGAACACTGAGAAATGGCTGCGCTTTAAAAGAATGTCACTCTCAAAAACAGGTTTTGTCAAATCCACTCTTAGATATTAACCACAAATTAATAGTAAGTCTCGGGATATATTACTTTTGATTTTGCAGGTGAGTTTATATTGCATCTCTCTCTTTTAAAAGAACCTCACTCTCAAAAACAGGTTTTGTGAAATCCACTCCTAGATATTAACCACAAATTAATAACAGGTCTCAGGATATATTACTTTTGATTCTGCAGGTGAATTTATATCGCATCTGTTTCTGCAGGTTCCATAAATTGGAGCATGGTGTGATATATCACTAAACAACCACAGGGAAGAATAGAAAAAACCTCTCTGCCATTTCCACAGGTCAGAGCCGAGTCTATAATTTGGCTCTGTTTGTGCCTAGACAAAAAGTCATCCTATTTCAACCTCAGCGTGGTGCACATCAGCATAATCTTTGGTCCGTCTCGGTCGGGTGTCTCATTCAACAGCAGCGCAGTGCAGAGAATATAGCGTGGGCTGAGAGGCCCATACACCAGTCCATTGTGAATTATGCATGCATGTCATAAGCATCTAATGGACAAGCAAGCCAACGCAGCATGTCAGGGAGAGTAACGGTCTATATTCGGCTCTGTCAAAACAAGCCGGCTTGTTTATCTCGCACCCCCTAAGGAGAACCGACTGGTCGTAGCAATGCATTCCAGGTGAGTCTTAGGGAAGTTTGGCACCAGATTGCGAGATGAGAGGGGCAAAACTTTCCGCTTCCTATTGCAAAGCTGTCAGGCTCATTTACTGTTCAGACTGGAGGAAAAATCACAAATTGGCACCATTATTCCCTCCAGTGTGTTCCTTCTCAGCATGGCAACCTCACATAAACGTACAATTTGTTACAGTAGGTTAGATGTATTGTAGACTTGATAAGGTGCTAATTGCTGGGATGTTTAATTATGCCTGAGCATCAAAATTCTGAGTTGCTTCTGAGACTTAAATAGTGCACTTGAGTTTCAGTTATGCCTGAATATCGCATGAACTGGTGGCTGGCATCATCTCCTTATAAAAGGCACTGGTGGAATTTCATGAATATAACCTACAAAGTTATGAGTTAAAAATATACACATATGTATGATAGGCCCATTGATACATGCAAAGAGGCTGTGAAAAAGAAAAGAAAGTGAAAGTGGGTTCTATACCATCCAATTTGCAATTCAAAAACTTCTGAAGAGGAATCACCAAAAGGCATTTTAATAGAGCGCTGTTGTTGACTCTGCTCTTTAGAAAGGCCTAGAAAATTCATTGCCTTGCAGAAGCGTGTGATTTAAATGGATTGAAATCTTAAACAAACCGAGCATGGCTATTAGCCGCTGTACAAAAAGTATGAATTAAACATTGGGGCACAGGAATGCAATGAGCCTTAAGTCACGCTTCCTCTAACCACGGCCAATCAACTAATTGCACTGTACCTCTTGTCAGGTAAGTGGAGGCCAGTCTTGACAGTAGCAACTACGCAAATCTTCAGTCTGTTTGTTCATAAAGTGTGCAGCGAGGGTTAATAACGGTTAATTTAAAATGCAGCAGAGGTCAGTTGTCTTTCACAGCTCTTGTGATTCAGATTAAGGATCATTTATTTTGTGCTACCCAAAAATATTGACAACCCCAAATTATGTGTAAGCTTATTACAAAGACTGAATAACAAATCCTGTATGAAGCCTGCTGTTGCACTGAATTAATATCAAGTTTTATGAAATAACATCCAACCCCCTTCCTAAAACCCATGACACACAGCAAATAGGCAATTTCACCTTCCGTTGAAAACAGTAAGGGCTGATGATGGCTTACCTTTAACCAAAAGGCTGCCGGCGCTGCTCCCTACTCCAAACTGGTTTCTGGCTACACACGTGTAGAGACCAGCATCCATTTTAGTAACATTGGCAATCCGTAGGCTTCCATTATCCAACACGGTAACTCTGGAGGTAAAAAAAAAAGGGAATTGAACGCCGCATTAGGTCAGTTGACAGCGCTTCACAATTAGACTAATACTCAATTACAGTCCTACTAGTGGAAGCTAGGGTGGCTGTCATTGGATATATATTCAGAGCTCATGAGTGAATAAAAAAGCTATTCTAAATGAGTCTTAAAGTATTATAAGTTTAGCCTGAAGTTTATCTCTGTGAATTTTAATTGGCTCCCTATGCTTTATGGCAAGAAATGAGTAGAACCTCAGTGTGAATGTGAGTTATACAGTAGTCTGATTTCTCTGCACTTCGGCTGATAACACCAGCAGGACAAGGTCACTCTATAGGGGGAAGGTCTCATCTTGATCAGTTTCTTCAGCACTTTTTGGGCCTCATGTATAAACAATGCATATACACAAAAAGGATGCACACACACCTTTCCACACAAAGTTTGGGATTTGTATAAATAGATAAATATATAAATATATATATATATATATATATATATATATATATATATATATATATATAGATATATATATATTTTTTTTAAACCTTTATTTAGACAGGTAATCTCATTGAGACACAGGGTCTCATTCTCAAGAGAGACCTGGTATTGGCATACTTTTGATTGATCATTATGTTCAAGTGTTCAAAATTATTACTGTTTTTTATTATTATTATTATTATTATTATTGTTCAAGAGTTGATTCGTATGGTGGTAATTGCTGGTAAAGGTTGGAAATATTGCTTCAAAACGCCATGCGTTAACCTTCATTGATAAAATTGAATAAGAGCATGATTGCTTTTGATGCGGTGCAACATGTTGAGTTAGACGCTTAACTCCTCAAATGCACTGTTAACAACTGTAGGAAATTAAACATAATGGCAAAGCTACTTCTGCCACAGTGAATTAAGCAAGCAATATTGAAATCACCTCACTTCTAATGTGTTATTTTAATGTGGAATGACAGACAATGACAGCTGTTTATTTATGACCTGAATAAATGAGATTTATGCAGACTTTAATAAATCTCAGAGTAATCACAGTAATACTACTACTACTACTACTACCACTACTACTACTACTACTACTACTACTAATAATAATAATAATAATAAGCATAACAATAATCATGCATTACTCCACAGTATTCACATGTCTCTGTGCACTGAGTTAAAAACAACAAAGGCACATAAGGTGAAGATTCAATCCAACCAGTTCTTGGACTAAATACAATGTAGTTTTCTAAATGTCAGAGCAATTTTCACCTGTAGAGGAACAAATTCAACCTGCTTCGACGAAGTTGAACTTCTATAATACAACACACTAGGGTGTCCAAATTACCAAGATGCCCCATTCTTTCATTGCATTTTGAGCAGAGTCAAGGACAGAGGATAAAAGGAAAAGAATATTTAAGTGGCATTTTGGGTGAGATCCTCACAAGCCTGGGAAAACCAAGTACACATGTTCACTTGAAATGACTGACAGGGTCAAAACTGATTGAGGTACACAGTAAAAAGCCTTTCTCTATTAAATGGTTTGATTCATACTATTTACTGTTTTTAAGTAATGCTTCCTCCTCCGCTTTTATTTGCCGATGGAACATTTCCTTGCCTCTCTGAAAAACTGGCCAAATGAGTGATGAAAAGCTAAAGCAGTTGTTCATGTATTCAGCATGCTGATAATGCAGCACAACCATTATACTCAAAGACATTTTAATCAAGAAATGATCAGATATCACTAAAGCCAGCGTGATACAATGCATCATTTATTACTCATACCTACTACTCATGTTTGATCTTGTTTGATCATCTTGTCTTTTCTTTATTATCAAGGCCTTCATATTCCTTGTTTTCTCTCCTTAGATCTCTGTAATAACTTGGGGTAATCTATCTCATCCCACGGAGCCTTAAAGACTATCCTTAATAAAATATTTCCATTATCTAGCTGACACAAACAATGACTCACTAGTGCCACAATTGCAGTAGTGGCTGGCCTGACAACACTCAACAAAATGAAAATAGCAATGAGTCTATAAGGGTGAATCCCTGCTACTGATCATCATGGAAACTGTGTTGTATATCTCCAGACAATAAAAAATAATAAGGGACACAGGATGGTCTAGTTGTTAAAGAGCCCATCCTTCAATCGGCACAGCGGAGAACCAGGGTCGGCGAGACTCTGCCCTGCTGAAACGTCCTTGAGCAACACTGACTCCCTACCAGCTCCAACCTCCCTGGAGGAAAGCAAGCAACACGAGAATTTCCCCACGGGGATCAATAAAGTATCACACTGTTAAAAATAAACACCCTAAAGCCAACAAGACAGTCATTGCTTGTTGAACTATTAATTAATTTGGCCCATCCTTATCAAAGTTTATTACATACAAGCAGCAACCATTAAGATTCATGAGCACAGATGCCGTTTTAATATTTGATGACGTAAAACATTTGATGGGATTACATTCTGATACAATGGCATAATTGGCAGACAGTATGATATAAATTATATTCAGATATTAATTACATGATCATTGCCATGTGTTGGGATTTCTCTCAACTTGAAGGGAAAACAATTACCTAAGGAAAGATATAAGCACAAAACTAAATAAAATCCCACAATTTTGAGTGGTGGGAAACATTACGTTATGTTGTTAGTGACATTTGACTACTGTACAAAATCTATCTACAGTTAATTTCCTCAAAGAGGATGTGCCAATTTGATCAAATTGTTACGCTATTCTCTGATATCATCTATCAACTGTGGTTTTAGAAGAATTTCCTGCCTGCACTTGTGTCCTTAGAAATTAATTAGCCTGTTGAAAAATGCATATCCCTGCAAATCCTCACTTTAAGCTCCCCTCTCATCATCTAAACTGCGCGGGACGGTGTGATGGGGTTCAGCCGATGTTTCGAACACATTAGCTGCTTTAAAAGAAGAACTTACACACTGCCTCCTAAAAGATCCCTAGAAGGCAGCCAGGACCTTCCAGGATGATCAAAAATGACCCGTTAAGCCTACAAGGCTGCAGGAATTAAAATACATTAGCCTCTTCTCCAGTGTCCATTCCCCGGGGAGCAGGAAGTATATTCTCCTAACTGAGCCGACGGCTTCCTTTGTAATGGACCATAATAAAGAGTTATGGATATGAGATGTCACAGGGATAAGACTTGGCATTAAACGGTGCAGTAGCCAATGTCTGACTTCCTCCTTATCAAAGGTAGAAAGGAATGGCACAAGATAAAGATGGAAGGAGCATTTTCTCTTTAAAATGCTCTTTGTTCTCTTTTCTCTCATAGGTGCTCTGGAGCAATTAAGATGCTGGTGAAATTTGTGGGGTACATAAAAGCTTGGTGGTGAGATATAGTAAACAAGCTCTCTTCCTCGACCTTATTGGCCGATGTTAAAGTGAGCTACTGGCTGTAATCTCAAACCCTGGTTTGTCTCTCCATGGTGTAACAAAAAACTAAATGGCCGTAAATGAAAAACATTCTTCTAACCACTTAAAAAGGATTGCATAATAAACTATTTTATATTACTAACTTGTAGTATTCACAAGCACTTGAGAAAGAATACAAAATGAAAAATGGGGTCTGTTCTTTATTCGTCTGCTCATTTCTCTCACTGGTAATGCACTTTCTGAATTGGTACAATGTCCAGAAAGCTCTTCACTGTTTTTAGTAGCAGGATTGTAAGTGGATTCACTTCACAAGATGAAACAACACGTCCAGTTTAGCATAACAATCTTACACACAGTGGTTCAATTTAAGGCCAATATTGTGAGAGCTATTTCCTATATCCATTTTACAGTTGTTGGCAGCGGTCAGCGCTGAAATTAAATTATGGTAAGCACATTACTGTTAACCTTACAGCTCCTGTGTAAGTGCACAGCAATCCTGTTATAAGGCTATCCTGTTATACATCCTGCGATATGAACTGTTGTAGCTATCGCCGCCGCATGATTTCATTAACTAATCAGATCCCGCCTTGTTCTTAGTTGATTTGTTCTCCTCTGCTCCAGATCCTTGAAAACATTATCCCTGGAAGATTAGAAGGAATTATGGGAATTTCAGCAGAGCCAGTGGGATGGATTAGCCACTCCTGTAATAGCACTGGTAGCAGCCCCATCTCGATATGGAGGAATGTAAATGCTAAAGAGCCTGAAACAGGGGAATTGGTTTGTGAGAGATGGAGCCGTAATGTTAAACCCCAACATCTTATATTCAGCTCACTCACTTCAAGGCAGGGCTGTAACATCACATCTCAAATGGGCAACTCTGTTTTTTTATGTGTACCACTGATATTGCACATTACTGTATGGATCACAAAACCAAATCACAGATATGAAATGATTTAAGCATATGCAATGGTTGTGGGATGCAGTTTCCTTTCAGTGCCTTAAGAGGATGGTAAATCTGCAAGCTAGGTCTAACATTTAGCAGGCGTTTGCAACACATAATCTTGGTGCTGATACTGCTGCTCCCCCTCAAACAAAATGTATCCCTCCTGTTAACCAAGAAGTCTCAGCCTTGCATCGACATCAAGAATCAGTTTTGCTCCACCCTGATCTCACCTATATAGTTTCCCTAACATATTGTCTGGGCTGGAGGAGGTGAGACAGAGCGAAAACCCCCTGCGCTCCCACTGTGGTGGAGATGGATATCCCGGAGGCACAGCGTGGAAAAGCTGCTGAGCCCGTTGAACAATTAATCCCAGATCAAATGAGAAATTTGGACCCCCACTACCTCGCCACATGCACCAGCAGGTGTGCCTCACCTCCTGCTGGTACATGCCTGCACAAATAAAGATGTTATCAAACAGAAAGTGGAGTGTATTGCACTCAGAGTAAAGCAAGTCATTCAACATCTAATACACTTTGACCAAACTGGCTTTTTGGAAGGTCGCTTCATAGGGGATAATATCAGGCGTCTTTTGGAAATCATTGAATATCATGATAAAGAGAATTTACCTGGTTTGATATTCGTGGCTGATTTTGAAAAAGCCTTTGATAAGGTTAAATGGAATTTTATGTATCAGTGTTTGAAATACTTTAACTTTGGGGAATCATTGATCAGTTGGATTCATGTCTTGTATCAAAATCTTGTTAGTAGAATCATCAATAATGGTCATATCTCTTGACATGGGATTAAGCTTTTTAGGGGTGTTAGGCAAGGTTGCCCAGTGCCCACTTTCTGTTTATCTGTTTATTCTTGTTATTGAAATACTGGCCATAAAAATAAGAAACAATGCTAATATTAAGGCTTTGGAAATCAGTGGCTTGGAGTCTAAGTCTTCCTTTTATGCTGATGATGCTACTTTCCATATTAGGTCAGATGTGCTCCTTGGCAACGCTCATTAAAAAATTAGACCATTTTGCCTCTATATCAGGCTTGATGCCAAATTATGAAAAATGTTGCCTTCTTAGAATTGGCTCTTTGAAACACTAAATTCTTCAGATGCTATTTCAAGCGCCTATTAAATGGACTGATGGACCTGTGGATTTGTTGGGGATTCATATCCCAGCAAATAAGATGGATTTGGTAAAAGCGAATCTAGATAGTAAACTTAGTAAAGCAGATAAAATTCTGCAGCCTTGGAGAGGTAATCATCTGTCACTCTATGGTAAAGTTACATTAATTAATTATCTGATTGTTCCACAATTCACCTACTGCCTGTTGTCTCTACCTTCCCCTGGTGATGCCTGTTTTAAGATGTATGAACAGAACATTTTTGGGTTCATTTGGAATGGTAAACCTGAAAAAAATCAAACTAACATAATGTATAATTCTCGTGCAAGTGGTGGTTTAGGTTTGTTAAGCCTTTCAGCTCTTAATTATAGCCTGAAAGCTTCATGGATACAAAGAGTATATAACAATCAAAATTGGTTTTCTACCAAGCTTCTTCAGTCTGTATGTACTCCATATATTAGAACCCTTTTCCCCTTTCTTCAGTTAAGTCAATCCTTTGTGAAGCATATATTCCCATTTCTATCTAATATTTCCAATTTTTTTTCAAAATTCACTGACTTCATGGCTTCATTTTCAGTTTGTTCCACCAAAAAATTCAACAGAGGTTCTGCAGCAGTTGTTATGGTTTAATGAAAACATTTGCATAAATAACAAGCCTCTTTGCTGGTCATTATTTTTGAGAAGCATATTTATTTAGTCGATGATATCGTAGATGTCAATGGCAATGTTTATGTGTTTGATAGTTTTATTGGAAAATATGGGGATTTATGTACAAGTCTCTCTTACATGCAGCTAGTGTCTGCTGTTCCATTATCTTGGAGATCATTGCTCAGGAAAACACAAGAAAATGTAAATGTTTGCTGCCCTTGCATTAGAAATTAAAATTAAAATCAATCGTGATGTGTATCATTTTCAATCATACTGGGAAAATGTGTTTGATATGCCACTTCCTTGGTTTAGAATCTTTAACTCCTTTTATAGCACATCTTTTTCCACCTATTTATGGGGTTTTCAGTTGAAAATGTTTTATATTACCTACAAGGAGAATGCTTAAGTTGTAGAAGATAATTGATGAAAGCTTTTGTAGATTTTGCTCTGATGAGGAGGAGGATGCCATGCATTTATTTTGGTACTGTCCACTTGTTGCATCCTTTTGGCAGCAGGTGGCGGATTGGTTACTTTCACAAGCCAATTTCTTGCCTTTGTCCCCTCTCACAATTATGTGGGGAGTTCATGATGACCAAAATACTTTATTGAATACAATTGTATTGCTTGGCAAACTTTACATATTTAATACTCCAAATAAACAGTTATCATTGGCTTCATTTATTTCCTTCCTCAAACATCACTATTTGTTGGAAAGGCTAATTATGAGAGAGAAAGGTAAGGGATTTGCTTTTACTGGTAAATGGGAAAAACTATCAGTTATAAAGGCATGGGATTTTGAGCTTTGATATGTCCTGTTTTTGTATTCTTCTTTTCCTGTTTTTCACATTTTGTTTTGCCTTTTGTATTGGCTTTATTTATAAAAACTGTAGATGGAGTGTATAATACTTTATTATGTTCTGTTCTTTTATGTAACTTTATACGTTTTATTTATGTATAAGCTTATATGACTATACCTGCATTTGTTAATATCAGTTAGACTTTCTCTACCTTTTTTCTTCATAACTAGGCTGTGATCTCCATTCTGTCTAGTTAATATACTTTGTTATACATTTGTTATGTTTACAGTATTATTCTTCTCTTTTCTGATGTCTCTACATGTTTATGTTTTTTTTCTGTCATTTCTGTGTGAAACAGAAAGTGGAAACTGTTGCATCAGGAAGAGTCCTGTGCACAATGTTCGATACAATTAGAGCTGATTTAAAGCATACTCGAAAGACTCTTGGTACCACGCAGTCTATGCTTGTTGAGGTTTCCAAGCACACGAGAGCTGTGCAAATATCATCAAGTGGTGACATTTTAGACTCAAGAAGGACGATTGTATTTCCTGTAATTGTCTGTGCGTCTCTGTGTGTGTTTGAAAACGAGCGAGCACATGTCTGTTTCACATCTAACAATTGCCAATGCAGAAAAGGCCATATAGTTCAAGGCTTTTTACCATATCTGTCGGACTGCTGCCATGTGAGTATCAACAAAGTGTATTCTGATCATTCTTTCACTATCCACACCGCTGCTACCTTGACCACCATCACCTCTGCAGAGGAGAATGTGTTTTTCTCGTCTGATTAACACCTTTTTTTTCCCTTTTTCTTCCACCATCCATCACACAGAGGTATTGCATTGTTCTGCAATTGACCTGATTTGTAATAAAACAAGGTGTTCGGCTAGTTTCCCTAGTGTCACCACCACTACCGTGGAAGAGGGCGGGGAATGTATGTTGCTCATTGGCGAGCGATTGATCGTTCCTTGCGGGGATTTCATCTGCCTCTTCCGTGCATACATGGTAGCCTGGATCATAGCCTGCGTTTTGCCCTAACAACCATCGGGGCCCTACATGCTGCTAATGAGCTGATGGATCAGTGCATCGATCCGTGTGCCGCAGTCTAGGAACGGCCAATTACCTTAAGTAAACAGTGAGGCAACCGGCTCCGAGCACGACCAAGAGAGTAAAGTACAATGGAGTTGGGGGAAGAAATGCAGATAGCTGGAGAAAGTCCAGAACGTGTCATGAAATTCAAATTGTATTGTGTCACACTGTGGCTCTGTTTTTTTGCAGTTTGTCACTAGGAATATCAAGTAGGGAATGCTAAAATAACAAATCGGTGAAATAGTAGACTGCAAATAAAGCATTGGACCTAAACTATTTCTTTCTCTTTTAATTGTAGTACCATTCCACTTTCTGCTCTACACAGGAAAACCTGGTACCTGTGGCTCTCTCTTAGGGCCTCCTTCCCCTTCCTCCAGGAAATCATGCCCCGAGGAGACATCTTGGGCTTGCATTCGATCAGCACGTCGCCACCCTGTCGGGCCAGGGTTTGGGCCTTCAACAGGTTCTGGGAGAAGTCTGGAGCAATGGCTGAAAGATAGAGAGACAGAGACAGAGAGTGAGAGTGAGAGAGATATAAAGTGTTCACTGTGAGGGAGAGGGGAAAAGGAGTGAAGAGAGAGATGAGGTTCAATTTACTGTCAGAGAGGAGAGAGAGAGGGAGAGAGAGAGAGAGAGAGAGAGGGAGAGAGAGAGAGAGATGAGGGTTTAGAGCTATTGAGGGAGAGAGAGCAGAGGAGCATCCTAAAAACATGCAGGTCACTCTGTCCATTAGATAGGTCAGCTCTAACATCCTTTTCTATGTGCAGTACACACACATACACACATGCTTTTGTACACACACACACACACACACACACACACACACACACACACACAGAAACACTCTCAGGTGCACACACACACACGGACAATCGCACTCATACACACTGTGCACACAGTGAGAGAGCAGACACGGTACATCATCTTTAAAAAGACATTTTCATTGAAAGAGGGTGGGTTTTCCAATTCCATGCAGTTTTCCTTGATAGGACATTATGCATCAAGAATTAAGCCGTGGGGCTCCCAAACAAAAATGAGAGGATGTAAAACGAGAGGGAGGCTTTGTTGCAGCTCCTTTAGGCCTTAATTACTAAGGCGCCGTCGTCTGGAGCTGTTTTGTATGCGCACCGACTCAGCAGAATGCTCTTCAAAGCCAACACAGCCTGGCGCCAGTGACAGGGCTGAGCACCTGCCGACGCAGTCCTGTGCACGTGCACACACACACACATACACGTGCGTGCACGCACACATTGTACCTCACAATTATTTCTTGACACCGAGTGTGAAATGGCACCTCTTCCTCTAATCCCAACAGGACAACAGATATTGCCATTAAATCTCCAGCCTGGAATAACTTTCCAAGCTGTCGGTTTGAGCAATAAAGTCCTTGTTTTACTGGGTCACCAACGAAAAAAAACCCTGACTTGCCAAATCTCTGAAGAATACAGTATGTTATTTTGTTGGCGTGATGATTCAAAACATACACTGAAAAAAAGGCCTATCTTAACAATTCATTTAGTCTCATATTCAGCCTTCAGATCTTTTCTTTCTTAAACCAAGAGAAACAAATCTGCCAGTGAGGTGATAACACACACACTTGTTTGAAATCCAGTTTCACTAGGAATGTTCTTGAAGTGAGTGTCAGTATCTTGAAACAAGTCAGAATAAGGCAGATCACTGCACTACTATCAAGAAAATGACACGTGATTCTACAAAATTCTTGGAACAAATTGATTTGCATTGGAAACAAGTGAAAGTATCTAACCTCACTGGCAGATTTTTTTCACGTATTTGAAGAAAATTACGATCTTAGGACTCAATAACAGACTAAATGACTTGTTAAAATTGAGATTTTGTTGCAGTATACAGTTCAGAATTAGGTGTTTTTTTATAGCCATGACACGGGCCAGGGTGTCCTCCTGAATACAAAAAATAAAAATTGAATAGTTTAGCAATCATTATACTAACACTAACCAACTAACCACCGCTTCTACTGCTACCACAAATAATAATAAAGATGTAAGAACAGCTCTGTTGGCTGTATTTCAATCTTACCTATGACTCTGAGCTCAGTGTTGGTGTAGATTCGGCCATGTTTGTTCTCTGCCACACACTGGTACATGCCGATGTCAGCCAGCTTCAGGCTACTGATGGTCAGCACTCCATTATTCACCTGAACTCTGTCCTGCAAAACACACACACATACACACACAGACACACATGCTTTACACCACACACTCAAAAAGGAAGCTGCAGTACTAATCTGACAACATGCGCAGGTTTAGACAATGTTAGCAGTCAGCAGGAAGCGGTGCAGCGGTTGCCTCTGGCACAAAAGTATGCTCCAATACTGATCGAGGTTCACATCCCATCAGGAGCTTCTCTGCTGTGGCTTAGGATCTTTGTATGTTTCTTACAGGACTGCACCAACTGTTTTGGGAGTTTGGCCTGTTGGTCACCTTACCCAATATCTGATGAGAGGATTGGCACCAAAATCATCTCACTTAGAAAATATTACCATCCAGACTAGAGACCTTATTTCCTGCATTCTGGCGACTTCTTGCGAAAGCTGCATCTGCATCTTTTAATTTCTTTTACCCTAAGTTTATCTTTTTTTATTTAAAAAATATAAATCAACTCATAAAACATACAATTTATCATCTCACTATTTATATTTCACAATTTAATTTGAACATTAAGTTGTATACATATAGGGCTATAAGGTGTATACGTGCGTTTGGCTCCGACCACCACTGAACTAATAAGAAAGGTAATGAAGCAGGAAGGAATTAATCTCGCACATGCGTACAACTGTCTTAAATTACAATAATACCATAATATGCATGTGTGGAACGAGAGCAGCTGTTAAACAAAATTGTTTTTTACTAATTTAACAACTTTTGGATCATGCCACTACCTGAGTTTACCTGTAGCTTACACTGTTTTTTCCCAAATCAAAGCCTCTCACAGATACAAAAGAGATTGGTCTGATTGACTCCCAGCCAAAAAACAAGCAGTCTAGTCTGCCAAACAGTATTTTCAGAGAAGACGGAAATAGTCAGAAGTGAGAGCTGCTAATAACGTAACCATGGAGACAACATTTTTGGTGTAATGTATTTTGTCAGCAGTGATAGCCTAGTCATAGTGCCTAGGTTTTTTGTGTTGCTATTTTTAACAAATATAGTAAGTGGGCAGATTTTGAAATTTGATCAAAATACAGGAGAAATCGTGAGAAATGATACGAGTCTCCTGGGAAAATTGGGAGGGTTGGTAAGTATGCTCGTCACATACCGAATAATGAGACCAATGGGCCAATCTCCCAAAACGTCAGAGTGGTCCTTTAATCTTTGTACTGTCTCAGTATGCTGCTTAGGTACAGTTTCCCTGAACAATGAGACAAGGATTATGCTGTGCTGCTCTCCTTACTGTTTACATTTAAGGGACCAAATACATTAATATACATAAGACTTTCCTTAACTTTCCGAACTTTCCTCCAGATTTTCTTCTACAATTTTGGAGGGTAATGGAGGGAAACTTCTATCTTTGCTGAAAACTTGTCGGAAAGTAAACCAGGAGTGAGAAAGACAAGAGTCTGAAAGTATTATTCTGAAAGAGCTGATCATTAAATAAACATGACAGAAATAATCTACCTAACTAACTAACTAACTAACTGAACATGTAAACAAATAAACAATTCATTAATCATTGATCTGGAATTGCAGGTCAGGTCAGCTTCACACACAACAAAGCATAATTTAAGTGCAGAAAACAGTGTTGACAGCACTTGGTAACGTATCAAGTGCAGAAACTCATTTCATTTTAGTACATTCTGTTTGTGCACTTGCCACTTACAATGTGTCCTCAGACTTGTATATATATTAACATATATATTAGGTGTATTTTCAAGTAGTAGTAAAATATTGTCTTCTTACAATATTTGTCCATAAGTCAATGCACAGGTTAATAGACTGGAATAAGGCCATTGTAAATTAAATTGTTGCCCAGCCTTTTTATTCCAGCAATGCTTTCACACCTGTCTGGAGCATTTACATTAATTTGGAGAGTTTGTACAGGTGAAAATGTGCTAAGTGACCTTAAGTGCACACATTGGCCCATATTGTGGTCGTGACTCCTGACCAGATGGTATTGTTTATAATGATTTTTTTTGTTTTGGTTTGTTTTGTTTTCTTAAATTTATGCATTTAATATATTTAGTAATCTGAAATCAATGCCAGTGAAACCAACCAACAACCTCACCTCTTGTTCACAGTAAATCAAACAGATAGATATTTTTTCTGTTTTGCCACTGACCTTTCACTTTATGTAAGAAATGGGTAAGTTCTTCATTAGGAAAGATTTACAAACAGCCCAATTAGTGCCTTAGCAGTAGCAAATAAGTGATAATGTGTGAGGATGGTGGACTAAAAACCGCTTTGAGGTGGGTAATTAGGGCTATATATGGACATTTTAAGTACTTCTATGTCAACTGTGTTAGTTCTGATGAATGGCCTGATCTAATTCAAGCTTTAGCCACACTTTCCTCTCCTCGGGGGGGTTGATAATTGAAACACTGCTAATTTTCTGTGGTCTTAATAGGCCCGTGGTGACTAGATGTAACCCCCCTCTGCTAACATAGCACTGAGACATTATCAAACGGTGGTTGAAATCAAGTCTCCTTGGAATTAATCAGGAATAAGCTAGGCGTGCCATCTTCCTGCTCTTCCAAATGTTCATGGTACAGCGTAATGTATCAAAGAAAAAGTCGTAAGTAAGTGCAGTCTTTCGTTAAAAACACACATGCAATCTTGAATATGCGTACACACAGCAACCACAACACAATAATCGCACAAACTGAACAAGGCTCTTCCTCTCCCACTGCTCCTTTTGACCTTTGCGAGGATTGCTGCCGCTTTCTGCTCCCTTTTTATACTTGTGTCAGTTTAAGTGTGGCAGCGCTCATTGTTCTTGCCCTTGATCCTTCCTATTGAGTGCAGCCGGCCCTTTTAATGTCATTGACAGAGTAGTCCAGAGGGTCCTGCCGCCAGTCTGTCTGTTGTCTGAAATCATTACAGCACTGCCACTTGAAAAGACAAGGACTGTCCCTTAACATCAGTCAGTGACCCTGTTGAGGCTTTTCAAATGGAGCCCTTTCTGAGGCCCAGTCATAGGATGGGCAAACGGCTGACCTGGCGCTGGAGCCGCCGCCAGAGGGGGTCCTGGGTGTGGATGGATGCAGCACTTTCCAAGTGGAACACAACAAGTCCCTGGGTTTTTTGGCTGGGAGTGGATGCATGCTTATATGTGTGTTCAAGGGAAAGAGATGAGAGAGGGAGAGAGGAAGAGAAAGAGAGAGTAAGAGAGAGAGAGAGAGTGGGACGGTGAATAGATGATAGATGGTCCTTTTTAGGTTACACAGAGCAAGGGCCCAGGGGGATGAAAGAGATGAAAGAGATCTGTGTAAGTGCATGGGCTGGTGCCACACTACACTATTCTGTACCCACTGCCCAGTTAAAAACCCTCAGAGACTCAGCAGGGGCTCTATCATAATCTCTTTAGCACCGGAGACAAATGGTGGCATTCGTCTGCTTTATGGCCGTCATTAATTATGCTCGACTCTTCCCTGATATCAGCACTGTTTCAAGTCAAGATGTGCAAAGGCAAATCATGCACCTTCTGTTGTACGGCGGTGATATAATGATCCTAATTCCTGATAACAATGGGTGCGTCGACTGGGCGCTGAAACAACAGCAACTCCTCCAAAAGTCACGTCTCTGATTTTGGAGGTCGACTGTAAAAAATCTCCAAAACACACTCATGTATGTAACTGAAGGGGGGCTGGCGGTGGAGTGGAAAAATACAAGCGTGAGTGGGTCCTTGTTTCACCGGGGTGACATTTTGAAGTGACAGGCCTCCTCGACGCCATTTAATTCCCTTGGAGGGGACCCAAAATGAGGGAGGGAACAGGGAGAGACGGAAAAGAGTGAGGAAGAAAGAGACAGAGAGAGAGAGAGAGAGAGAGAGAGAGAGAGAGAGAGGGAGAGAGAGAGAAGAGGAGGACTGATCCATTCTAATGAGGAATAACAAATGGCCCCCTTGGCCTTCCTCTCCTTCTCCCTCTCTCTCTACATCGCTGACCTTTGGGTTTGGAAATTGATTTACTGTTGCCGCGGTTGACGGTGGCATTTTGAAAATGGTAACACCCCACCTCATTAATATAGCCACATGTACAGAGAATATGTTACCTTGGCCAACCGCCAAAGGAATTTTTACAATGTTATTTACAAATCAATGCAGGAGATGCACAGGTGGAGTGATAAGGGTTTCGTGCGGTTAAGGATGTGTGGCAAATAGAGGAAGTGACCTTTTGTCAGCCTTTCAAAATTAACCAAATAATAGACAGTGACCGTAGGTGGAAATGTTCGTGACAATGAATGAGCCTATTTTTAACAACTGAAAATTCCTTTGCTGCTCATACATATTTCTGTGTTGTCGTGACACACCATTTGGAGAACAATTACCTAATCTTCTACACTGGGTGTGCATTTTGATTCAACTCTAATTAAAGTACCCCAGATTTTGCATCTTATCTCAGCCCTCAATCCAAGTTGCAGAAAACTACCACCACCTGCCCCATTTAAAGAGATGTCCAACAACAACAGCAACAACCCAGTTTAGGGCTCATTACCCAATCCCAACACTGACACTATCAGTGACTGTGATTCACTGGAGCCATTTCCTTTAGGCAGAGAGCGCACTCACTCCAGCAACACAATAACACAAAACAAGCCAAATTGCATAAATGTGAAATGTATTTTGGATGATAAGGCATGTTTCACCTTCCCCAGAGAGAAGAGACTTAATGGTAAAATTGAGAGCAGCAGATAGGATAGAGTGAGTACTAGATTATCAACAGAGTCCCTGGTTGATGACAGGCAGAAAATGGCATCACTTTGGCTCCTTTGCAAAACACATACAAACACCCTCCTCCAACACACATACGCACGCACACACACACACACACACACACACACACACACACACACACGCACGCACTTGTGATGCCAAATTTAGTCCCAAGCAAATGCAGCAATTTCAAAGTGCCATGTTCTTGCCAAGTACAAGCCTCTGAATTGGAACAATTATTTGTTTCTAAGCAAAAACGAGTCCAAAGAACAGTGCGGTTACACACGGTGCATCCTTTAAGTAAACTGGTACAGAAGACCTGGGGGGTATTTCACAGAGCAGTTAGCCAAGTTAGCCAGATAACTTTAAAAACTGTTCTGAAAAACCTTCTCATTATTAACAATCATCAACATGCATGCCTGAATCATATTCCTAAAGCTAATATTCAGGTTTTGATTGAAATCAGTGTCACAGCATAATCTTTTTTTGTTATCTGGCTAACTTTGTGTCTACTGTCTTGGCATCCAACCCAATCCGCCTCTCCACATGAAATTCTGTTCATTTTTAATGGAAAGAAAGAGGTACAACACTCTCAATTACATTTAAATAAATGCATGTCCTTCTAGCCTTGCGACTTTGTAACTTTCTTCCTATCCATTATACTTTTGATTTAAATTAGTGCCTCCTCTCAAGTTTTTAAAGCACTAACGATCCTATTCCTGGGCTTGTTTAAAGGAGCCAATATTTGACTATTTAATCAAACTTTTCCAACCTCCATGGGGTCCAAAGGCTCTCCGTTCTTCAGCCAGCGGTAAGAGGGCTTGGGCTTGGCGTTGGCCTTGCACTCCCACACCAGGGTGTCGTCGATGGGGTTCTGGGCGTCCTGAGGCTTGTCAATCAGGTGGGGGGGAGCTGTGAGGTCACACACCATGGAAATGAACACCTCAACATTACACCAGTGGTTAAGAATTAGTAGCAGGTTGCAGTTTTAGAATGAATCAATGAAGCCAACCAAGCGGGCAATTAGTTCATTAATGAAGCATCCAAGCACACAAATCATCAATCCACTTCCCATTAACCCAAACCTGATCTCTACGTGAAAAACATATAAATAAAAAAACAACTGTAAAAGGTTAATATGAGGCAGGTTCAATAGCCATCTGTTGAAACCATTTACTGTAAAATGAAAAGCTGAAAGATACGTTATTGAATTATCTAGGATCATGCTGATGCAGATCTTTTACAAGAATATAATTTACTGAGCGTAACATATTTCTCACAATGCTCAGAATCAAAGGGTTGTATTTCATTGCAGCAGTGCGGTTTATATCACAAGGTATATATTCCTCTTTGGTCTTTTGGTCTGAAACATCCCAAATCCAGGTGGAAAATGGCTGTGTATTTACGACGGTGGTCCTGGTGTCACATAAATGACTAGCGCCTTATCTCCGGCGACAGTGTCAGGAGATTTATGGCCTTTCTGAGGCACCCACATAAATACTGCATGCCCTGCCAGGGTCAAGGGGAGTGGGATGGTTGAGTGGTTCTGTCTGTTTGCCTGTATCATTATAATAATGTAATAATAATAATGTTTCATAGTATTATCAATAGACCTGCATGTCAGACATGCTGTGGTGTGATGATCTAAGAGGGAGATGAAAAACGATGTGGTGTTTTTTGGGGGGATTTCGAAAGAGTAGACTATCTAGTTCTGTCCTAAACAGTGGCTTTTGAAAAACTGTCTTATTGTGTAGTGAACTTAGAAATCCATATACTGAAACCACTAGATGCTATAAAAAATTGTTTAGAAGTATAGAGACAATAACAGTGTTTTTCAAAAAAGACTTAAGGTGTTTCGTGTTGATTATTTCTCTTTGTATTTCTTATCTTCTGTAACAGCGTCTTGCTGAATGCACTGCCTGAAGTGCGTGTTCCTTGGCTAGAACAAATTCTGACTCATTCAATTAACATTTAAAAGCCTATAAAGAGAAAAAAGTGCTCTGCAGCCCCTTATGAGTATCAAGATAATATTCTATTATCGAAAAACAAGCCCTCTTCCTCTCTATATTCCTTTTACAGGAGGAGATGGCGTAAGAAATGCATAGGGAAGCAAGCAAACAATACAGAATTGAAAATATATCACTGTACAAATACAAACACCGCATGACAACCAGCCACCAATATTACAAATGAGACCGCCAGAGATAAGATAATGGAAGGGAAGACATGATGCAAGCGGCATCTTTACCAAGTCAATCTGATCTTCTATGGGCCAATTCAAATGCATTCGACTGCTAAACCATGATCTAATTTAATAAATCCCTTGGAAGTAGGGAAGGGCAATTAAGTGGGAAATCGAAAGAGAGGCCACCCCTTATTGTTCCTGTGCCAGCATTGGTTAGGTGTCACGAACACCACATCCCCTTATTGATTCTCCTATTCCTCTATAGAGTTGATGGATGTCCCACAAGCTCCCGTCTATGGGAGTTTAAAATGAGATTACAGATTTTTATCACCTGGCGTCCAGCCAGTCTGCCGGGCTTTGAGAAAAGACAGGACTTAAAGCTTACAAGGAGAAACATGACTCCCACACGACTACAGCGGAGAGGTAAGGAGAGGCCACGCGACTTAGCACCAAGGAGGTGATAGCTAATGCTTGTTTGAGATGGAAAGGTTGAAAAGTCACGATCTTGTTTACAAAATGACTACATCACTCCCCGTACTTTTGTTTTAGAGCCTGTAGGTCATCAAGCTCCATTATTGTGATGCTGCACTGCTCTTTGGACAGGCACTTCTCTTTATAGTAAAGCGTGTTTAATCCTCAGCCTACCTACAGGTACTGTGAGCGATTCATCCTACCCACAGGTGCTGAAAAATCCCCCAACTTTATTATCATATCAAAGGCATCCTCCTTCCGAGGAGAGAAAAATCCGGATTTGATGATTTCAATCGGGTCCATCCCTACAGGGCCTTGTGGGCAGACATCATCAATGCATAAACAGTCGAATAATGGAGAGAGAAACCGTAAAAATCCTTCATCAAGGGCCATTAAAAGCTTTCTCAGAAAATGGGCCATAAGTCCAGTGTTGGTGGTGAAAAAAATCACCTCTCCCTGAAGGGTAGTATAAATCTGTGTGCACTACAGCCCCATGTTAGCCCCAGGCACAATAAAGGGCTTGTCACGAATGAACTATTGGTAATAGTTTAATTTACTACTGCACTCCACTATATGATGCAGTTATATATGGGTCCTAATAAAAGCTACAGAATGCATGACAACAAATATAACTTCTGTCCGAGGGAAAGAGATTCGCCCCCCTCCAAACTAGACTTTTATAATGTGTGATTTTCAGTTTATGCTTGGTAGCAGTGAAGATTTAAGTTTTTTTTTCCTGAAGTAAATCTGAAGGCTATGAATCAATGGGTATACGATTTGGTAAAAGACTATGAATCTACATGATATGCTGGGAAGTAGACTGACAGGCTGAAGCCATTTGATATTTTTTCCTTCCAAAGACAAATGATGTGAAGCACAGTGTATGTGAGATCAAAGTCACCGAAACCATCCTCCTACCCACCGTAGAAAGACAGCTTTCCTTTGACCGAGTTTCTTCCTCTGGTGTTTTCAGCCACACATTCATATATTCCTGCGTCCTCCTGCTGGAAGTAGGGAATCTCTAAAACTCCGCTGGCTTTATTTATGTCCACCTTCCTGCCAAAAGAAGCTCCATCCACTCTTCTCCAGCTGATGGTCGGCACCGGGCTAAAAGCATACAAATACAACAGCAAGGCCATGATATGAATAATAATAGCTTGTTTCATCTAGGGATTTAGCCTGTAGTCTAAGACAAAATACTTTTTTCAGTGGATATTGAAAAACATTGATTATAATCTGCACAGTTAATTGGTTTCTTTACTGTACATACTATAAAGATGGGATACAGCACAAGAAAGAAGAGTTCTGCCTTTGAAATCACTTCACAGGATCTTCAAGCATTACCATGCAGCTTAAATTAACAGACACAACAATTGGTGCAGTTAGGACCATGGTATAATAATACACAGTGGGACTTACTTTCCAAGTGCAAAGCATTCCAGCTTGACAGTGGAGCTCTTAGCGACTGGGACAATGTCAGGAAACTGCACTTCGATCTTTGGCTCGTATTCGCCCATCACACCTGGAGTTACAGCGCCAAACACATAATTAATGCTATGCATGTTTGAAGGGACCTTTTTCAGTTCAAGGCCTGAAAAGGTCACTGGAAAGCAAAAGCAAAAGCCAGATTCAGGTCACGAATGTGTTAGTAACAGGATCAGGTGAGTAACTTTGGATCTGCACTCTGTTATCTCTTTGAACTCTTCATGTATCCACGTCAGAGGTGGGGACTCGAGTCCAATGATTTAGACTCGAGTCCAACACCAAAAACACATTTTTAATTGTTTGAAACTTGACTTGATGCATGGAGAGAATACTTGAGACTTGACTTGGGTTCTGGTGACTTGGGACTTTGACTTGTACTTTGATGACTTGAAAAGGTTTCTAAAGTCTTGACATAAGATCTTCTGTTTGTATAAATGACTTAGATTGAAAGTGATGATATTTGTTCCACCAGACAACTGAATTTAAATTCTGTTTTCTGAATTTGTATGGAATGATTTAATTTATTGAAGTTGAAACTGATTATAGAAATCAAACTCATGATGCTCTTACCAAGTTTTTATCCTATTAAAACAATATTGCATTGAAAATGTACATTTAGACTTGAGACTTGACATTAATGACATGGACTTGACTTGGACTTGACTTGTTAATCTACATTTAGACTTGGGACTCAAGCAAAGTCGACTTGGTCACACCTCTGATCCACGTATCCAGTCTAAAACCTATGAAACTGTACGTAGAGTAAGAGCATTCACAACCCTACCGTCGACCCGCAGCACTAGAGGAGTCGGTGGTCCTTGAACGCTGCTCTTGGTGACGGTGTTGGTGACCACGCAGGTGTAGTTGCCCACATCAGAAGGCTCCACTTTGGCGATGTAAAGGTTGCCCGTCTTCTGGGACACGAACCGCCGCGTGTCCTGGATGACAAACGATGGGTACTCGTTGAAGATCCACGTGAAGGTAAGCTCTGTGAACAGACAGAGGGACACTGGATGTAGGACTCATTGGCCGCAAGTCAAAGGCCCATACTATATTTATGGCCTATCTATGGCACCTGTATAGATAATGTGTCTTTAATCAGCAGTTCATCACAGTTTAAATGCCTGCAGGGATAAAGCAATTAGTGGATCAGACAGTGCGCCAATTTTCAAAGAATAAAAAAAACACTTTAATATTCATAATTGAAGAGCAATTACTCTCACTCACTACTGGACTGGGATTAATGCCCTTAAGATGGTAAAAGTTTTGCAGGTTCACTGTGTTGGAGTGATGGTGCAGTGATGATTCGGAGGGTAGGATGGGTCAGGGAAGGCGGGTGAACGCTGTTGGGTGCTGAAGGGGTTCTAGCGCCCGAACCTCTATGCTTACATCCACTGCGGGAATCTTGGTCCTTTTCTGCATTTTGTTTTGAAGTTCTGCTGTGTTGATTATGCGTCTTTTTTATTATGCACTGTTTTATTTTCATTTCTTACTTTTATTTTTGACTTCTTTTTATTTATTTTTGGACCTCTTGGTGGGGTTTATTATTACTTTATATGAATTTATACAAGAAATACAAAGAGAGAGGTTGGACATAAACAAAACACCAACCAGCATAACGCTGTTCATCTCCCTTTGTTGTTGTCATATAGCGGCAGAGGGCCCTAAATCAAGCCTAAGCTGCAGTTGTAGCATAAAAACTGTATAATGCCCAATAAAACCAATGTATTCCGGATCATGCTATTCAGTAGGGTACCACCTAGTCTGCTATTCATCATCCATGAAAACAAGCTTCTGAAAAAGACTCCCAGTACTGTATCAACCAAATGGAGTGCAGTCAGTGGCTTTGCCCTAACTATCAGCAACATTATAAAAAGGAATGATGGTGTTTTGACATATTGACACAAGGATAGATTGCTCTGGACCATATTGCATCCCTGTCCCAAAAGCAATCTTGGCCGTTGGTAAAAACTTGTCTAAGCGATGACTCGGCACTACAGTACAGGGAATAATTGAGACGTGAGTTGTACACTCATCTACTGACTCAGTATTCTTCACCGCCAGTCTTTGGGGGGCAAGAGGATGTGTGGGTTTTGACATATTACTGCAAACCTTGCAGATCACAATGTGACATAGTATCTTCAAAACCTGTGTTGGGGATATGAGGATGCTCCTGTTTTCCCAAGTACAGGCTAAGTGGTTTTAAGTGGTTTTGACAAGTCAAAGCAGAGGATAACCTGACCTTGTAATCATAAAATCACACTACATGGGATCAAAACTTGGCCCACATATGCAATCGCATCCGTCTCTTTGTTTCCTGCCGATCTTGTCCCTGCACACTGATTTTCTACTTGCAACATTTTAAATTCAACATTATAAATAAACATTACAACATATGGAATCCTGTGTAAACATCCGCCTATTGGTTTCTTACATCTGCTAACAACCTGCAGTTATTGAGAGATGCGCATTGGCATTAATGACTTTCTGCTTCAGACCACATAGGATATAGGAGGAATTGCATTTGAATTTCAAAGTGTATCTCTTGTGAATACCCTTGCTATGAACTCCATCTTGGCATTCGTGACTTGTAGCAACCAGAACTTCTTGGCTAGATCCATCCAACAAACATAGGGAAACGCACAGCTGTAATATCTCCCTCTCCCATAAATAATATATCCCAGCTCTCATCCTGACAAGGTTATATATATTTAATGTCTGTTTTTGAAACATTATCTTCCAAAGGTGCAGGGCAAGACAAACGGGAACAACAGCAACTAAGAGGTTACTAATTGGCTAGTTAAAGTTTCATGGTGAGAAACAGGAAGCAGGAAATAGGAAGTGGAAAGCACCATTGGTTGTATTTGATGACCTGACTTGAGAGCCTTCTGCGGATGGGCTGTAATGGAATAATGTGATCATGAATGACAGTGAGTGGCAGATTTTCATTGTGGTTCCATTTAGCCATCGTATAATGAACAGGCAGCATCAATTCGCCCTTAATGATTTGAGAGAAGCGATGAGAAATGGAACATGACAGGCCAAGGACACACTGAGTCAAGAGCGGGGTTATGTACAAGTGTGTGTTGTATCAAAGAAAAGTATATGCACAACTTGTGTCAAAGTTGGTACTCTCTGTTCCCTGGACGGTAACAGCCATTAACCAGGCCTACCTATCTGTATTCATAACACACAACCAGTTCACTCTATGAAATGGCTCAGGTCATGCACATGGGGAAAAATCCCTCCGAGCTATGTGTGTTGTTACTAGCAAGCAAGCAGCCTCTGTTTGGGGTAGATGCACTGTATAGAGAGAACAAGTGATTTCAGCCTTGAGTAAATCTAAAAGGGCTGCTTCCATTAGTGAAAGGAGGTCAGATGCATTAGGTCCCGGTCTAACCACAGTCATTCAGAAGCTCTCAGAGCAGAGGATGACACAGACAGGCACCTAATGCACATACAGCACAGAGCCATGGAAGAACACCGGAGTGACTCGTCTTGGACGCTTGACAACATTTTGGTCATACTTTAAGTGCAACTTCAACTGCCATATAGAAGTTTTAGAGCATCTCGGCCACACCAAACTACTTCCCGCAGCTTTCTTGAGGGCTTTGAGCCATCGTTAAAATGAAATAATGGCGTCTTGAATCATGCATGGGATATTGACATCCGTTAGAGGGGTGATGAGGCAGATCCTTATGTAAGGAGGTATTGTGCTGATCATGAATTATGTCCTGTCACCCTTTATGGCGGCATGTTTTTCACTTTTCCCAACGTGGTGAGACTCTATTCAAATGCCAGTCAGGATTTTTTGCCTTACAAGCGTGCAACAATACAATCATAGTAAATATAGATGTTGTCACAATTTGTCTGAGCCCCACATTCACACCCTTGTCACATCAGTCTAATACATCCTGCACTTGCCAAGATCTTTTCAAGATCTTTTTTGTCTATTATTTGTCAGCATAGCATCTCCTTTTACTGCTATGCTGACAGTATTCAGCAATATTTCTCAGTTAAACCTAAACCAATTTAATCTAACAATTGTAGTAACTGTCTGATATTACATAAGGCTGGTTGGCTGTATCAGATGTCAAGGATTGGATGTATCAAGAAAGTTATTGGCCCTGAAAACATTTCTAAACACATTTAGCTGTCTGTTGATCCTTGAACTGTAGCTGGTTCATGTTATGCCAATTTAAGAACATTACAGAGATGATATCCATTTTTATCTTTTAATTCCATGTTTCTTTTCTCAGACATGATTTTATATAATTACATTATTCTTGTTGCAGTTGCCTGTTTTCCTCCTCTGCATCCATGTATTTTATTCATATCTGGCATTGTTATTGTTAAATCTCTTAAATCTGTTAAATCTTTTTTGTTTGTAAATCACTTTACGAAAATCACTCACAAGTGCTATGTAAATTGTGTATTATTATTATTATTGTTGTTGTGGTTATTTACTAATTTATTTATTAACTAATTAATTTATTTATTTGCTGTTCATTTTTTCACAAATCTAAGAACAGTATATTGGATGCAAGTGAGCAGGTCAGAATGGTAAATCGGTTCAGCTTTGTATTCTGAAATAGCCTAAAGGGCGCTGAATGGGGACAAGAGAATGACACTATAATAGGACTGCAAAAGTGTGTGTGTGTGTGTGTGTGTGTGTGTGTGCATGTGAATGGGTGAGATGTAACTGAAGCTAGAATGGCATACATCATTACCATAGCAGATATGGTCAGACCTGCCTTTAAGCAAAGATGCCAGAAAATGGGAGATGATTCATCCTAAGCACATATCAGAGTCCTCAACATCCCCATCAATAGGCATAATCTACGATGACAGCTGCCGAGAACCTGAGCAGAAAATGGATCATTCCAGGCAATGTATTGGGTCTCCAGAGAACAGCTATGATCCATCACAACAGGAAGGGATGACTGGGCTGTTTGTATAAATAAAAGCAGTCTGTATATTACGGGTCGCGTGGCCAAAAACAGGCTCCGGTTGCATTAATAGCTTTTGATTTGACGAAAACAATGGGAAAGAGAGCTTCGACCCAGTTGAAAAGAACGTGACCAGATTCAAGTCAATCAGCAATTACCCAAATAGTTAGTCTGATGCATATTTGGATCTGGGGGCTCTCACACACTCAGATATTTCATTCATGTTCTGTTTTGCATTTTATTCACGTTAGCAGGCTAGCTTCCCGTCTGCTTCAAATACCTCCTTTGTGTTTCTGGGTGGCTACTTAACCTTAGAAAGGCCAAGCCGTCAATTTATGGCTGTTTTGAATATAAGTGTTGAAATATCTCAGCTTTCAAAAGATGTGCAACGCTGTCTCTCCTTGACTTTTCCTAAACCCACTTTCTGTACAAGCCAGTTTTATTAGATTTTGAAAATCATCCAAGGAAAAAAGAAATATAAGTATTATTAACCCCTTTAACCAGAGCAGCTGTCAATTGATGGCACGCTCTGACAGATTGTTCCCATGGAAACGGATTCGGAAGCACCATGTGTCTGACTCATGCTTATAGTAACACCCAACTTATTTTGACTCATGTTGTAGACAATAAACTTTGGTTATGTGATACGGCATATTAATAATTTAATCATGCACACAAGGTTTTAGTTTATCTAGTGTACTATTGTGAGAACAATCTACTGTACTCCCCCTCTGGTATCTATGAGCATCGCCAATGGGCCATCATTGCAGCATTTAGCCTTCTAATATTGATATGAATAAATCAGAGGAGAATTCTAATGCGTTGAGAGCGATGGAACAAGCAGTGAAAAGAATTGCCACCCAGTGTGCATAAACATAAATCTGCACCACGGTAATGAAAATGCGGAATAATGCAAACCATCATAGATCTGATGACACACAAGTACACAGTGAGAGCCGCTAGCTGTCACTGGAAATGGCATGTCGTCACTTAACGGCTTCTTGGCCTTCTCTTAACACAGAAACTCTATTGGTTTTTCTAGTGTTAAATGGAACTGAGTCCAAATTTCAAAGGAGGAAGAATTCATTGTCAGTGTTTCAATCAATGACAGTGGCGGACAATGTGAGTTTAGTCAGTCACTGAAAGGTCTTGGTATGGCATTTAAGTGATTAAGTTCTAGTCTTCTCTACATCTAACATGATAAAGTGACGAAGGCAAAGCATCTAACAGGCCCAAAGGTTTGGGATGGCAGTAGTTGGCTTCCCTTTTTTAAGAGCAGGTAAAGGTTTCATTTCAGAATGGATCTGACAGATGTGGGCCAGGTGCAATGTAGCAGTGTAGGTTACTGACAACAACCCCTCCAGGAGTCTAGTCCCAGCTGATCAGTGTCATGTTGGAGGAAGTCCAACGGGACATAAGGCTCAAAATAAAAGGGATTAAGTTTTGATAACAAATGAAAGACAAGATGAACATGAATTCTTAAAGAGAATTATTGAATAAATCTACTTGCATCTCCCTGAAGACAAAGACATCAAGACCCAGATATCATATCTCCAATGATTTAGTCAAATTTTTACCCAAACACACTGGAGCATACATCTTTGAAAACATCTTTGAAGTGTGACGTTGTCAAATATGCAAGATCTCAGTCACAACAAAGCAGTCGGAGTTCTGGAACAAAGTGCAACATCAAAAGCGGAGGGAATTTCCTGAATGTTATGAAAATGAGTTTATAAAGAGATGTTACATTTTTAATCCTCAATTTAAAAGGCTGTTGTCCTCAAAGCCCATTATTGCACTAGAGTATAGCAATAACAGAAGACAAGGGATATAGAGACCCCTGCTGGTTTAACCATCTGTCAATTAAAAGTTGAAACAATACATCTCATCACCCATGCAACAACAAAAAATAAGAAGCTGCGCAATTGGAAGAGGAACACACCGCAAGTGGGAGGAAAACAATAACGTAGATCCGACTCACATGATTATGGGAGGTGAACCTCAAAGGTTTCTTGATGACACATTTTCAGGAGCAGAAATTAAAAAGACAAGCTGTTGTAACACTTTGCAAAGTTTGGCGGCAGGGGAAGACGTTTCCATCTGCAACTAAGATGTGATTCATCATCTGATATGTTTATTATGCTTTAAAATGTGCTGTGTATATTATGATCCATATTCATGAAGCTGGTCGGGCCTCTGGACGAGGTCACACAGCACAGCAAGTATCATGCCAGCATTCCTGAATCATTCCTGAGGTTTGCAAGGTAAGTGAATAGTATCGAACAAGGCAATTGCCTATGGAGAAACTCTCGCTTAACCTTTCAGTCTAAATATCTGATACATTGTCAGGACTCATCATTGACCTTTCTTTTTTCAGGGTCTTTTTATGTAATTTTTCACATTATATCATAGGTCCAAACAGGTGCAACAGAAAAAAAAGAAAGGAAACTTAATCGAATCCCCCACCCACCACCCCCCAAATACCAGACAAACACATATAAACACTATACATAGCCAGACATCCATAGAAGGAAAATAAATAACACAAATAGAATGAATGTTGTCAGCTTCCCATATCCTCAACAAAGGTTAAGAAAGGCTGCCAAAATAGTATGGAATGTCCTAGTAGACCCTCTGACAGTATATCTAATCTTCTCCAATTTAATATGGTACATGACTCCCTGATCAATGACCATATGTCATGTGAATAGGGTCTTTCCATTTAAACAATATCAGTCTCCTGGTCAGGAAAGAGCAGAAGGCCAACATGCTAATCTCCCACCTTCATTGACCTTTCTTAGAATAAAATGTTTTTTTGGGCTTTCTTTCTTTGTTCTTTCAGCACTTATATTCCATGTTACTTGAATATGCACAGTGATTAGAGCTGCAACAATTAATCGATTAGTTGTAAACTATTAAATTAATCGCCAACTATTTTGATAATCGAGTAATCGGTTATCGGTTATTTGAGTTTTAAGAAAATAAGTCAAAATTCTCTGATTCCAGCTTCTTAAATGTGAATATTTTCTGGTTTCTTTACTCCTCTATGACAGTAAACTGAATATCTTTGGGTTGTGGACAAACAAGACTTTGAGGACGTCATCTTGGGCTTGGGAAACACTGATCGACATTTTTCACCATTTTCTGACATTTATAGACCAAACAACGAATCGATTAATCGAGAAATAATCGACAGATTAATCGACAATGAAAATAATCGTTAGTTGCAGCCCTAACAGTGATAGAATGCAGAATGTATAGAGCAATATACGTATATATTCTACTCTATGTGTGCATTGACCCTTGCACTGACTGTGAGATCCTGTTGTCTCTACACTATGTGTGCCTTTATGTACAGTATGCTACTTGGTTAGCTGTCGTTATGTCCTTGCACCAGTGCCATCAAGACAAAGTCCTGTATATTGCACTTTGCAAAGAAAGTCATTCTGATTCTAAATTTTCTTTTTGGCAGCCTGCACCTGCATACTTGTTGAAATATAAATTTGTTCTGATTTCTTTATATCAGTAGATTTGGCTACATCTCAGCAGTTGTTACAAATTGTACACTGTAATATACTAATAGCTGCATTGTTCATTACCCCTTCACTACGTCTTTCACAGGCTAATCCTGACCTGACTTTAGGTTTTGAGTTGCCACAGCTGCTTGCATGGTCTTGGTTGTGATTGTAATTGTTTGTTTTTATTTACTTTGTAATATTTCACACATGACAGAGTTTGAGGCTTGGGTGTGAAAAAATGACAAGCGGAACCATGGGAACAAGATGATGGCACGAAGCAGAGATGCTGAGTTTGGTCAAGTTGAATGTTGAATGTGTACCATTTAAAATCAACCAATTTTGCTATAGACTTAAATGGTAAACAAACTATGTGAAACATGTCTAAAAGAAGGTGATACTGTGCAGTTAATAGATTACTCTGCAGCTGCATGAACACAAGCACAAAGAGCACAAAGACGCTACAATAAAATAAATGGAGATATTTTGGTTTAGGTAGAGGGAAGTTCTGTTGCAAGACAAATGTATTCAGAAATGCTTTAGCAAATAATATTATCCAGCGAAATTGCTAACCATTTTCTACCCAGGGTGACAGTAGCTCTGTGTCAGGTGCAGACACCTGCTCAGGGTCCTTTGATCTTTGCCTGCAAATTTTACCTTCCTCCACCTCGCCGAAATGGGAGTAGTTTGGTATTAAAAGCTCTTTGGGGTGAGGAAGGTAAAAATCTATTTTGTCTGGGGGAGTCCTTATTACCAATCACACAATGTAAAGCTGTGGCCAGTCACTTTGAACAGGAGCTGGGGATTTTTTAACTATTTACTCATGTTTTTTTTTTAACTACTTTCTGGCCCCAGTCTCTACAGTTAAGTCCCCAGTGTGACAGATTTTCCTATGATGAAGGCACTGTGTTCTCATACCATAAGAGTATCGTACAAAATCAACAAACTAACCACATGCTTTCTCTAGTCTCAAACAGATGCCTAGGCATAGCAAGCTCATGCTTTGTAACCATGTACATCATAACTAATCCTAAAAAAGGTGATTCCACATCAATTCAAGTTTTCAAGTAAACAAATTGTGGCTAGTTCTGTCTCTTCTCCTCTCTGACTGGCTGCCAAACGGTGCTTGCTGCCTGTTTGGGGGAGGCGTGCAAGTTACCCACAAGGCTTTGGCACATGTAATCTATCCAAGGAGAAGTCTGTCAGTGCCGACTCATCCCTGTGCCCATTGCTAAATAGCCTCCTAACCAGAAAGGTTGTCCAGGGAGTGGTGCACTCCTTGTCAATGTAATCACATCAGCCAAAGAAAGCAATCTTCGCCACTAATTAAAAATTGTAAACATTAGCCTGGTGGATGCAGGACTACCTTCGCAACAGTGTGTCAAACTTTTATAAAAAGAAATGTTGTAAATGTTGTAAAAAAAAAATTGTATAGAGGACACTGTCATGACACTACTAGCCCTGCACAGCACTGCTGCTATGACATTTCTGCCATTTTGTTTTTAGCTGGTTAGAGTGTGTGTTGGCATTTGGACACTTTGCACCGGGAGATGAGTCTGAAAAAAGATGTGCCATTACACTAGGAAGCTGCCAAATGTAAGCGTATGCTCCATTGTTACAGCTATTCTTGTCCACACAAGGTGAGATGTCTCATTATAACATATACAGTACAAAGCAATACAAATGTACTGTTAAGTTTCCAAGCTAACGTGTAACAAAAATAAAAACACCTAATTGTATTCTCATTGTAGCAACAAGTTTGGTTTCACAGCAGCAGTACATGGATTCCTTGACAAAATTTTACCCACAAATGACAATAGGCATTAGTTTGTGCTCAACATATACTGTAGTATCACACTATCATAGCTACATTTTCACCTTGTTAGCTAATTCGCCATATCATACTGTATAGCAATTTAACAGTAAATGCCAAAACATTTCTTTCATTTCATTTCTTTTTTTATTTTCTGACGTTTATATATATCAAATTTCCATTGCTTTCAAACAGTGTGTTTTTAGCAGTTACTTCATGGTGTACCAGTAGGCATACATAAAAATTCGAAACGAAAAATACCATCATGGATTTCTGAATGTTACATCCCACCGCAACATCCTGTGTCAACTGGAAATATATTAAATTATGGCATCAATATAGTTTCCTCGTGATTTTTAATTGCAAGATACACATATGAGAACCGTTGCAGAATATAAACTGATTTTGATGATTTTAAAAACTAAAATGAAAGTAATGTTTTGATATCATCTAAAATAAGTTTGTCATTAATTTGGTCCAAGCCACTGAATATAAAAGCACTATCTACACACGTTAAAACATCGCCCGAAACTGCTGTCACCACCTGCTGAGCATTTTAAATCCAAACATCCGATCAAAGACAAACAATTTGTGATTTGAAAAA
Organism: Centroberyx affinis; assembly: GCF_046629955.1. Taxonomy (NCBI): domain Eukaryota; kingdom Metazoa; phylum Chordata; class Actinopteri; order Beryciformes; family Berycidae; genus Centroberyx; species Centroberyx affinis. The sequence goes on along the minus strand of NW_027279066.1, from coordinate 318,354 downwards.
CATTGGTTTGAAAGGCATATGCGCATTCACATAAATTTATTCAATTCCAGCAGTGGAGAATTACATTTAGTCCTGCTGACTGAGTGAGCGAAAAGCCCATCTCCAGAGCCCTGTGTGGGAGTTAATAGCACTGGATGCTAACTCCCATTGATAATGTCATGGATGCAAAGGGCTGATGTGAAAGCAAACAAAGCACCTTCAGAGAGGAGCTCTATTACTCAGCCTGGCAGGGCCCCAGCTAGAGACAGGCTCTCCCGTCTGCATGCCAAAGCCTTTCCTTGCCCCCGCTGAAAATCAGGCTGACAGGTCAGAGCGTCCCAAAGTAAAAATGACTCACTCCACTGACCTCAACAACATAAACAAATAGCCAGGAGATCTGAGGGGGGAGAGGACAAACATGAGTTCCACTTTGTCAGGGTAAACATGGAGTAGATGAGGAATCGGAAGAGTGACACTCACACTATGTCTACATTTCTGTCTGTGGAAGATCAGTGGCTGCTCTTCACCCATCAGTGACACTGAGTATTCAGTGTATAGTGCACAGATGACTGATTGATAAAGATACTGAAATCTCATAATAAAGAAGTCTTACCTCCGGAGTGCGGTGGTGGGCCACACAGTAAGACCACTCCTTGACCCTCACGAACCCTCACTGGACTCCTCCTCTGCGTCTTGAAGTTCTCCAGGTCTATTTACCACAACACAAAAGCAATAAAGGAAAACGATCAATTCATTCTTCATAAAGCCATAAGCACACAGGACATGTCTATTTGTCAGCGAGCAGTGATAAAAATAGACTTGACGCCATAGCTGTGGATGCTCAATAATGCCATATCTGATTTGTAGAACACAGCTACAGACCTGAGTTTTAAGAGAGCGATATGATACAGTATCTTTGCATAATTTAACAAAACAATCATGCTATGTTTGCATAAATGCGGACGTGGTGCTGTGAAGTCCTAAGCATTTCTGACTGGAGCAGAAAGCAATTCCTCAAGTATAAGTCACACATGAGTGAATTTAATTGGAACTACGTATTGTTATCACTTTCTGTGTTTCATCCACTGCACACAGACCAGCAACAATTAAATGACTCTGAGATTGAAACATCATTTGTATGGAGACCGATTACTTGTTGACAACCTGCTGGGAGAGACAAAATACACACAACAATCCTTGAATACTTTGCGTGTTCTTGCCTGCTGTGGTTCTTGGAGATATCTGAGGCACCGCGGCCAAATACGCGACTGCCATGTAATGGTATAATCAAAAGTGAATTCAAATACAGGGAGAAAGAATAATGCAAAACTGACACCTTCTGTGTACAAGCACAGCGGGACGCGCTTCTGCATGATAAATATGTGATCTTTGCAGCCCTCGGTGGGTAATGGAAGATTGCATCCAGCGGGACAATAGATGATTACATTAACACAATTGAAAGCACTTTTTCACTTCACAAATGTTTCACAGGAGAGCTCCTGTATGATTTCACAAATTCATTTGCAAGCTCATTAACATCTTTTCAAATTTGATGCCAACAGGTAGTGTGGATGCTTCAGGGGCCTATGGTGAACCTGTGATTGATCCACGCCAGACAATCTAATAATACCTTTCTCTGCAGGAATGGGCGAAGATAGGGTCCCTCCAGAAACATGCCCTTCATTAGAGAAGTACCATGTTTATGGTGATGATATTTAAAATCCATTTTTATGAATGCCAACGGGGCAAACATCAACAACTAGATCCCCTATAGATCTGCTTATGTTCCAAAGTGAGTTCGATTTTTATTGGGTCCTTGTTGAACTGTGCATGTTTGAAATGCCTGCAGTATTAACCTTCACTGACCAGCTGATGGGCCTCATATAAGATCACTCTTAACACGCATAGTAAAAAGCATAACATAACACAACACAACACAACACAACACAACACAACACAACACAACACAACACAACACAACACAACACAACACAACACAACACAACACAACATAACATAACATAACATAACATAACATAACAACATAACATAACATAACATAATATAACATAACTAGGTGATTTCACTCCATTGATTGAAGCAACATCCCCTGGTTTTATTAATTTCCATCAACCCAGGCTATCTGGTCATGGTGGCGGGGTAGCTGTTATTCACAAAAATCATATAAAATGTGTAATGGCACTTTTTCACACTTTTGAATCAGAGTTTCCTAGTAAATGGTAAGGCTCCCTTGCTATGTGTCCTAGTCTACAGACCCCCTAAACTGAACCAAGACTTCATCCAGGAATTCTCTGACCTTCTGTCTCTCATTGTGCCTAAATACGATAGAATTTGAATACTTGGTGATTTTATGTGTGTTGCCCATCACATGCACTTGTCACTGATTTTATGCAGCTTACTGAGTCTTTTAACCTTATTCAATTTGTTACTGAGCCTACTCATGTAAAGGGCCATACTCTTGACCTTGTACTCTCATTTGGTTTGACCCTAAATAATCTTGAGATAAAGGATATGTGTGTGTCTGAACACAAGGCAATTGTATTTGATGCTCCGCTACTTCCTTCTACCTCAAAGCCATCCTCTCCACTCACCTCTCACATTTTTAACGAAACCTCTGGGCCTCTCAAAGAGAATGTAGAAAAGCTGAGCGTAAATGTAAGGCTAATAAATTACAGATCTTCCATGATATCTTGAGAAATCGAATGTTCACATATCAGAAAATGGTTGAGGATGCAAGAGCTGCTTTTTTTCTCAGACCTTATATCTAAAAACTGTCACAACTCTAAGGTTCTGTTCCAAGCCATAGATTCTGTCATTAGCCCCTCCCCCAGCCACAGCCTCCACAGAGAAGTGTGAGGAATTTTTAGTTTGTTTTACTCAGAAGGTTGAAAATATAAGATGTCAGATTTAACCTACTGACAGGGGCTCCTCTGTTATGTTGGAAAATTCAGCTGTTTTAAATTGTTTTCAACCAATTTCTTTATTGTTTTTAAAGGATATTGTCTCTCAAATGAGGTCCTCTACTTGCTGTTCTGATGTTGTTCCAACAAAATTTCTCAAGGTGTCTTTGACACAGTAGGTCCTAGTATTCTGTCTAAAGGCCAAAGTTGAAGTTGTCCCGTTGAGTTGTCTCCAGTTGAGTAAGTACCGGTAGTTATTTATATATAGTTATATTCTACACACACGAGAGACAGCGACAGCTAGAGGTGAGGAGAGGAAAGACGCTGAGCTGCCATGGGAGCAGAGAAGAAGAGCTACTACGGGAGCCGAGATGTACAAAACAGCTTTTTCTCTGGGAAAAAAAAATGTTTTTTCAGGGGCGGCAAGGCTGGAAATAGGACAGTGGCGTGAAGTGTCGCAGGGCAGCACGTCGACGCGCGCACCTAGCCACTGCCGGTGTGGGGGTTGTACATAGAAAATAATAGGGGCGGCTGTTTTGACGCGCGCCGAACGGTGGCGGTGTGTTTTGGCCGGAATTGTCAACAGTTCTCTGGCCAAACTTTTCCTTCTAGTGTTAAGCATGCAATAGTTCAGCCTCTTCTTAAAAAGCCCAGCCTTGGTGCATCTGATCTTACTCATTTTAGACCCATCGCTAAACCTTTTTTATCAAAAGTTTTAGAAAAAAAGTTAATATCTTATATGAACCATAATAACATTTTTGAAAAATTCCAGTGAGGTTTTAGAGCATTACACAGCACAGAAACAGCCCTTGTCAAAGTAGCGAATGACCTCCTCCTCACAGCAAATGCAGGAGAATGCTCAGTCTTCATCCTTCTAGACCTGAGTGCAGCTTTTGACACCATAGATCATGCTATTTTAATTGAGCGCCTTGAACAGTGGGTAGGTATCTCAGACTTAGCACTGAGTTGGCTTAAATCCTATTTATCTAATAGGACTTTCTCTGTCACAATCGGCAAGTCATTGTCAACCACAGAAGACATCACCTGTGGGGTTCCACAGGGCTCAATTCTTGGCCCCATCCTCTTCTCCCTCTACATGCTTCCACTTGGTCATATAATTCGTAAGCATAATGTTTCCTTTCACAGCAATGCTGACGACACAGTTATATCTACCCTTAAGACATAATGATCCCAACTGCTTTAATACTCTCAGAAACTGTCTCAAGGACATTAAGTGCTGGATGTCACAAAACTTTCTTCAATTAAATGAAAGCAAAACTGAAATAGTCTTATTCGGGCAGCCCAACATAAGAAATCTTATTTTACATGGTCTTGGTGACTTATCATCTAATATAAATCCTGTGCCCAGAAACTTAGGAGTGATTTTTGACAGTGACCTGACTTTCGAGGAGCAGGTAAAGAGAGTCGTGCAGTCGTGCTTCCTTCAACTAAGAAATGTATCAAAAATCAAGTCATTTTTATCTCATGCTGATTTAGAGAAGGTAATTCATGCTTTTATTTCATCTCATCTAGACTATTTCAACTCTCTCTATACCTGCCTCAGTCAAAAATCAATCTCATGTCTCCAGCTTGTTCAAAATGCTGCAGCTAGAATTTTAACTGGCACTAAATGTAGAGACCATATTACCCCAGTCTTAGCACATCTGCACTGGCTACCCGTAAGATTTAGAATTGATTTTAAGATTTTACAGATTACATTTAAAGCACAGAAAGGTCTTGCCCCTAGCTATATCGCTGACCTTTTCACTCTTTATGAGCCGGAACGCAGCCTTCGATCCTCAGGCAAGGCCATTTTGGTTGTTCCACAGTCTAAGCTCAAGACTAAAGGTGACTGCGCTTTCTCTATTAGGGCACCTAGACTTTGGAATGACCTGCCTGAGGAAATTTAAGATTTTACTGATTACATTTAAAGCACAGAAAGGTCTTGCCCCTAGCTATATCGCTGACCTTTTAACTCTTTATGAGCCAGAATACAGCCTTCGAACCTCAGGCAAGGCCCTTTTGGTTGTTCCACAGTCTAGGCTCAAGACTAAAGGTGACTGCGCTTTCTCTATTAGGGCACCTAGACTTTGGAATGACCTGCCTGAGGAAATTTAAGATTTTACTGATTACATTTAAAGCACAGAAAGGTCTAGCCCCTAGCTATATTGCTGACCTTTTAACTCTTTATGAGCCAGAATACAGCCTTCGAACCTCAGGCAAGGCCCTTTTGGTTGTTCCACAGTCTAGGCTCAAGACTAAAGGTGACTGCGCTTTCTCTATTAGGGCACCTAGACTTTGGAATGACCTGCCTGAGGAAATTTAAGATTTTACTGATTACATTTAAAGCACAGAAAGGTCTAGCCCCTAGCTATATTGCTGACCTTTTAACTCTTTATGAGCCAGAATACAGCCTTCGAACCTCAGGCAAGGCCCTTTTGGTTGTTCCACAGTCTAGGCTCAAGACTAAAGGTGACTGCGCTTTCTCTATTAGGGCACCTAGACTTTGGAATGACCTGCCTGAGGAAATTAGGCTAGCTAAATCAGTTTCATCTTTCAAATCCCTTCTAAAAACACACTTACATAAACAGGCTTTTATGTGAATCACTCCCTATGCACTGCCGTTCGGGAGTTTGGAATCGCTGAGGGGTCTTTGTGTTTCCTGGGGGAGGCTGGTGCTTTTGTTCGCTGGGGTGGCATTGAACTGGTCGGGGAGTGCAGCCGGGGCACTGATGGTGTTGCGGACTGCTGCCTCTGTTTTCGGGTGGCTGTTCTATTCTTCGGACTTTCTGTTCATCGGGAGTCCTCTGTTTGCGGCGGTGACATCTTTGCTGGCCTTGGGCGTTCTGGCTGTCAGGCTTTCGGGATTCTCGGTTGGGGTTTCAGCGTGCGTTTCCTGCGGCGCTTGCCATGGGTGCGATTGGCTTGTGGGGCGTTTCTCGCGGGCCTTGCGTTCGGGCTGTTTGGGGGGTGGATCGATGGGGTTTGGATCGGCCGATTTTGCTGGTCGGTCTGTCGGAAGCAGTGCTCGTCTCTCCTGACTCGGCAGTTGGTTATTGTTTTGGGGGATGGGGGCTGTTTCTGTGCATGGGGTTGCCGGGAGGCTGGGGATTTCATGGTGGGGTGTGCGCCTTTGTATGGCGGTCTTCGGTTTCTTGGCAGTGTCGCACTTGGGGTGGCTTTTGTCTCTCGGGGCGGCAGTCGGCTAGGGGGTTTGTGGAGACGGGTGTTGTCTCTGGTGGGTTGGCCGGTGGGGTCGCCCGGTCTGGGTCCTGTCGGGCTTTTGTGGGGGCGGCTTGATCGTGGGGTCCGTGTGGGGCTGTCCTGTGGGCCGTTTGCGCCGGTGGCGGGTGCTGCAGGGGGCGTGGGGTGGGGCTTCGCCGGGTGTCTTGGGGACCTGGCGGCTGGAGTGTCTGGGGTCTGTGGGGGTGTCGCTGCTGTGCATGGGGGATTCTTTGATGGGTCGGGGGTTTGGGGAGTGGAGCAGTCGTTTGGAGTGGAATTATTGGTTTGTGGCATTGTCGGTGTCTTGGCTGTATTTCTGATCGGTTTGGTGCTGCCCTGGTGGATTGGGGTATCGGTCTCTTTCGGGGGCATGGAGATTTATTGGTGGTTCCGGACTCTTGAACGGTAGTTTAGCCTACTTGTACCTGTATCTCCATTTTATTGCTTTCTTGTGTTTTGGCACACACTTTAATTTAAAGTTCCATCTGTTTTTAATTGTATTGTTTTGTTTTGTTTGTTTTTAGTTGTACCTGTTTATCTCTTGTATTAGCTTTTATTCCTATTTTTTATACATTTTTTTCAGCACACACTTTTATGTAAAGTTCCATCTGTTTTTAATTGTATCTCTGTTTGTTTGTTTTTAGTTGTACCTGTTTATCTCTTGTATTAGCTTTTATTCCTGTTTTTTATACATTTTTTTCAGCACACACTTTTATGTAAAGTTCGATCTGTTTTTAATTGTATCTCTGTTTGTTTGTTTTTAGTTGTACCTGTTTACCTCATATTACCTTTTACTCCTATTTTCTATTATTGCTGCTTTTGGGTTTTATTGTAGGTAAAGCACTTTGTAAACATTGTTTTTAGAAAAGTGCTATACAAATAAAGTTATTATCATTATTATTATTATTGTTGTTATAACATAACATAACATAACATAACAACATAGCATGGGATGACATGACATGACATGACATAACATAACAATGGACCAAGTCCCTAATTATCATTCAGAACACATAAAACAGTAACACTTTTGAAGGAGTGTGCCTTGTTGTCAAACACTATTAATTAACTATAATTAACTATTTATATGTGTTAAGATTATTATAACTATTATACTTATTATGTTATATGTGGCTGACTTTGACATTGAGTCATGCGACCATTATAAGGGAGTCATAAATATTTTCCTTCACCTCAGTTACAGTGGTACAATTTTGGATTTGCATGTATTTAGTGGAAAGACGACCTTCGTATCTTTCATTTGCGGTTACCTCCTTCTCTATAGGATGAAGACAGAGATTATTGGAGGATTTGGATATGATCCGGATAGAGTTACTTCACCTTTTTTCCCACCAAACCACATTCATTCTAGGCTTACCATGGCCTCCATGAATGTCATAGACAAAGACTTCCAAGTACAGGGTGCATCCATCATGCTCGTGTGCTAGTTTTAGGGTCTTTAATTCTATTACGATGATTAGATATTAATTTTCACTCACAGTATTTCCCACAAACCATAATCTCCGACTAGATTCAGAATGGTCTGCTGAGCATTAAGTCAAAAGAGAAAATTAAACTAACTAAAAAAGTAGAACTCAATTTGCAACTTACAATACTTTTTCACAATTTGGTATATACTGTATCACTCACACATTCATAGTGTTACTACAGACTTGCATGTAAGCATAACAGACAACGTGGCTCGCAGATGTTGTGAATCCTTTGGTTTGAATTAATATACTGTACAGTGTGTGTGTGTGTGTGTATGTGTGTGTGCGCGTGCGTGCGTGTGTGTGTTTATAGGGAAAAGGCAGCTTCAGAGGGTGCTTTCTTTAAACTGAGAAGGTGTGTGTACGTCTGTGTACTGTTCCTCCAATATCTTCTATGCGATTAGCTTTACTTCAGGAGGCTGTTTAAATGGAAAATTACAGAGCTCTCTGATTTATGGTCTTCCAAGCAATTGGATAACTCTATTGAAAAGGATTGGCTTTGATTATTTCTGGCCCAGGAAACTATTTTTCCTAATAGAAATCGTTTCAGGAGGCTGGTGTCTACCTAATGTTCTTAGGGTAGGGCAGGCGAACACCCTCCCATCTTCCTACAGTGTCACATTTTGAAAATAATAACTGAAATGGAGATTAGATTCAAGATTAGTATTTAAACTACAAATGGCATGAACAGCGTGTCTCTGAAAAACATTTTGTGAACAAAAGCATTTTAAATTTTTTGACTAAAGGAGGCGTCTCGCCCTAGCCGAAGGGAAAGATGCCCCTGGCCTGAGGTAAAATGCCCCTAGGGGGAATATTACCCAAATTAATGCTTGAGTACAGCCATTTTCATGTCTTCTCAGCTTAATCTACATATTTTTACAAGATCTAAGAATCCTGAATGTTTTTATAGCTTCTAAGAATCCTATTCTACATAACTTAAATCTAACTTCATTAACAGTTGTGACAGTAATATCTTCGTCCTTGGACTACTTACAGTCGCAAGAGACTGTGAAATAAAAGTTCTTTAAAGATCATAAAATGTGCAGCATTTGAATGCATTTTAAATTGTCGAACAATTTCATATTTCACATACAGTATATACGGTATTTCTTTTCTAAATCCTCTAAACTGAATACAACATTATGATATTTAATTGACTGCCAGTTTACAAGTTGCACAAAAGTTGTCAGCTTTGAAAACAGAACATTGAATTTAGACTGCTGGCACAATTCACAGATGAAACTGTCACCTTTGAATAAGCTGCTTTCTGCACAATCTTCATGAGCCCACTTGTGACAGCGATCACTTCTAATTCGCTCTCCAAGTGAAGCAGCTCAGGTGGGGCATCTTCCCCCCACCAGGGTGTGTGTGTGTGTGTGTGTGTGTGTGTGTGTGTGTGTGTTGGTGGTGGAGACTAAAATTCTAACTACATGAATATAGACAGATTACAGAAAAAATTGATGGAATTTTGAGTTGTTTGGTTGATTCTAAAAGCAGTTATTGCTTATTTGCATAGTCTAAAAGCTTTGAGCCATTTCCCAAAGTATCAGCAAATTTATGTTTGGGTGGGGGAGAGCGGTAGGTTCCCTTTCAGACATGTTCATGAGGAACAAATATAGGGACAGGCATCTACCACCCACCATACCCTCAGTGTCGGTATAGGCATTATGAACAACATACAGTATCAAACTACCCTTTTCTAATGCTGGACTCACACATTAGAAGATATCAGAGTTTCTCAACTCACACTGAGAGTGAAGCTCTCCTGATCAATATTCCTTTGGAGTACGGTGGGGCGTAAATGAGCTAGACGCACTAAAAGCCAGCAATGCCTGACAAACCAAGCTGTTCTGCGTCCCGTGGATCATCTTATCAAGCCTATCACGGCTCTGCACCTCCATGTGCCTCTCCATGGCAGAGTTCAGGCTATTTTGAGTGCTTTCAGATCCATGAAATTGGATGTGAATTAGCATTTTTGGGCTAGCTACTCCAATGTGACCCATTGTAATGAATGAGAGGCGATTCTAGGGAAGAAAAACTGGAGCCATTCTGTTGCAGTGTGAGCACGAGGACAATTTGAGATGTGGCTGCATTTGTCACATAGCTAACCATGGACAAAAAGCATAAAAAAGTTCAAAAAGTTGGCTAAAGGGCTTGTGTTTGAAGTTCTCTAGTTATGGTATCATTTAAGCACCATTCTATTAATGAAATAAGGGTCATCCTGAACACCGAAGCTGGTATGAATTGACCCATGGGTTGCGTAAATTACAGTAAGTAATTTGAGTGGGTTTGGATTAATTGCAGGAGTGGAAAGAACACCGAAATATCTTACTCAAGCACAGGTACTGTTTTTTACTTCAGTAGACGTAAAATTACTGATGCAATATTCCACTTAAAAGTAAAAAGTGTCTTATTTATAATATACTCAGAGTAAAAGTTACTGAGTTACTTAAAAAAAGGCAAATTTGCGAGAGCCTGGGACCTGATTTAGAGCTGATAAGATTCACTGACTTTCCCTAAACTAAAATTTTCTTCACTCACCAACTCCATCGTTCCCTTACCCACTTTTACTTAACTATTCAAGAGGCCAGTTGAAATGATGATGTGTAATGGCACGGTTATGCGCTGTGCTAGATCACGCTGCCAGTAATACACTTTCACCCCACAGCACTCTGTGCTGCGGCAGAGAAAAATAGTTCTGTTTTTCCTGATTAGTTAAAGTGTGCATAATGGTGGAACTGTGTCATGAAATCAGAGCTAATGTTAATTTATGTACTTTGCAACTTTTCCGTTTACTCTCAACTCCCCTGCGGAGTCTACAAATGACTTTTTGGCGATATTTTGACAAACCCTATTTGGAATGCTTGTTAGCAGCAAGAGACTAGCAACAGGAGCTCGCCGTCTCAACCGACAGCTCAGGAGTCAATATTCTCTGTGGTTCCAAGTATTGCAGGTGCGTAAGAGGCAAATTATATATAGGTCCAAAATCAATGAACTTATCCTTTAAGTCAAATTACAATTCCAAGGGTACAACTAACAATCCTGTACAGTCCAGCTGAGTTTAATAAAACCCTTCAAAGTGGGTAGAGCCATGAACAATTACTATGTCACAAAATTCATGGGAAAGTATTGCCTTAATTCCTAGAAAGTACGCAGTTAAACCCGACCTACTGTTATAAACCTTCAGTAGCAACAAGATGGAAAGGTATTTCTAAGAAAGTGTAGCCTAATTCCCTAGGAATTAGACCATTAAACTCAGACTGTTACAATCCTAAACATGTGTCAACTGAGATTTTAGTAAGTAAGTTTACTAAGTAATTGAGCTGCTTCTAAGTATTTGCCTACTTTGTTACTGCTGGAATTACTATTCTTACCATATATTTACCTGGTAAGTACCTAGTCTTTAGCTAGTAAATACCTAGTACTTTGGGTGACTGTAAAAGGAATGGTTACCAAACATACTAAAGTGAAAGTAAAATTACTGACTTCATACTCAATACTCAAAAAAGTGCAACAACTGTAAGCAAAAAAGCTACTCAACCACTGTAATGAGAGTAACTGTAATTTGTTACTTTCACCTTTGATTAGTTGTCACATCAGAATACCATACAGATTTAAAAAAAAACACTGAACATGAACATCATCTCATCTCTCATCACTTCTCATCTGTCTTTGCTTCTCTTGGCTTCCTTCTTGTCTTCTCTTAAGCCCTTAAGAGTGAGTGACACATGACATTTCAGGAGTGATAAACATCAGAGGGCCTGATGCTTACAAAACGCTGCTGCTGGTGTCTCCTGACAATTACAACAGTATTGTGAAGTGCTGCATTCAGAAAATGCCCGCTGCCTCCCTCCCTTAAAGATTATTTGAAACCCAGGTTGAGCACTTAGCATCACAGTACTGCCGAGAAATGTTATTGTCCCTACCTCGGATGCTCTCCAACTCAATATGGACTTAATTTTCACCTGAGGCAAAAGCAATGAATAAAGAGTACAGAGCTGATAGAAATGAGAGAAGGTGCTTGTTTAAAAAAACAAGAGATAGAAATCGTATACTTGCAAAGTAATTACACAGATAAGGCACTTATGTTAGACAGGAGCCAGTAAGAAAAAAAAATGCAAATTATGTGCAATTACGGGACTGAATTTGAGAGGAGAAATCATAAGCACCCGAGTCGCATCCTGCATTGCTTTCATAAATACAGTTATTTCACCCTTCATTAAACACTGCGCTACCCTTGTGGCTCTGAACTCAGCACAGCATCTAGGTTGTAACGTGCCGTCTTCAGGACAAGCATCTAATACACTACGCCTGTAATGCAGCCCATGCAATCTGTTGTGTAATGTTGTATCTTGCATCATGGGAAATCCTTTCACTTACAACAAAAAATATCCCTAGGAGATTAGGGAACTCAATCTGGCCCTATAACCAACTAGATTATTCCTTCCAGCACTCACAACAGACAAGCAGAACCTTTTAAACATTTAAGTCTGTATTGTCGACAGGATCAAGAACCTTTATAGTTTTACAGATTAAGCCCTACCAGATGGTAACAGAAACTGTTATATCATCCATCTCTCAGGATGGCGGGGGATGGAAAATGCAGGCTATCATAATCTTATGGTATGCAACACACATTCATGCATTTAAATTTTGATCTTGTGAGATTTCATTAACAGGCACAAGTCTACAACATTGATCTTGTTTGCCCTCATCGGGAAAGACTTCCAAGGATACAATTCTGAATGCAGATTTTACTGTGGACAGATTTAGATCAGTAAAAATATTGTTTTTAGCAATCAGCATTTTGTACTCACAGCTTTATATTCATTTTCTGTAGTGACGTCTGGGATCATAGGTTTCAGGCTACCAGGCTCGGTAAGATAACGGTCTACACGTTATTGGAAATCTTGTATTCTCTTCATTAATGGCCTTTACCTTGGTCTTTGTCTCTCAGAGTTATTGCAACACTGAGAGAGGGCTAAGCCCCTTGGTGTTTGAAAGAGCATATTGAGCTGGTCCGGTCAGAGTCTGTTACAAATGATACGATACAGACTCTCATAACAGGCTGCTCCTCCATGAATTATTCCCTTGACCTGAGACCCGTTCAATCACGCAGCACACTTAATTAAGTTAAACCAAGAGCAATAAATAAGATGTATGACACATCAGCACTGATGCTTGTCCTCATCCATTGACAAAAGCATCAGGTCCCAGGCCAGGCCCAGGCAATGGATGAGACCAATCACGATGACATACAGTTCAGGTCAGGCCTCGGAAATTGATAGGAAATGTGAATATGATCCACTGTCTGCTGACAACTCGTGACAGAGATTTGCACTATATGCCAAAGATTTAATGCTGGTTTGTGACAAAGAAGCACCAAATACTAGCTAGATGAATACCTCCGGTGCTCTCCCTGCCAAGGATCATCTCTGCGTCCGCTATGGCAGAGAAACAGACATCAGAATTCAATCTGGATGCACCATCTGTTCACAGATATCAGGGCTGTCATTTGATATGGGCTGCCCATCAAGAGTGGAGGCCTCAAGTTCACCTTGCCATCAGAGATGCCTTAGACTTCGGTCTTATAAAATGTGATGGATGAAGACTGTAAAGCATCAACTATACAGGCTCTGTCAAGGCCCACCACACAATCACACAGTCTTCATCACAGGGGTGCGATGAGACAGAATTTGAGAAACACCAGACAGAGAAAACATCAACATTGGCAGCTTTAATCCGGGTTAAAGGATAAACCCGTAGCATGACATAAACATGGCCTATTAATTTGTGTTTTCTCATTAATGACTCTAACAGTATCTGCCTATACTGTACGAGTCTCTTATCGCTGGTTGTTTTCTGTTAGGGAAGATCAAGCCTGTCAACAAACAACTTCCAGAGAATCCTACTGGGTCATTATACTTTCAATGAACCAATAACTTCTGATGTTTAATGAAACTTTCCCTTTCTACGGCAAACAAAGGCTGAACTAAACTCAAAAGAAATGAAGTGAGATGAAGTGAACTTAACTGAACCGAACTGATATGAATTGAACACAAATTCTTCAAGGCAATAAAAAGTCATGCTGAGTAAGCAGTCTTTGTAAACATGCCAGATTTCAGGATGACATCCATTAAAATAGAATATATTTAACTTCACAAGTTGGATTTCTTTTGAAGTAACACATACTTCACTTTATATACAATATGAACTCACAGGCAATGTGCAGACTGGCCTCTCTGCTGACGATGGTGCCAAAAGAGTTTGATGCCAGGCACTGATAGATGCCGACATCATCTTCTTTATTCAGATGGCTGATGTGTAAGTTGCCCCCCATGAGAGAATAGCGTGACCCTTGTCTGAGCACGATGAAAGAGTCATTTAGCTTCCACCTGTGAAAGTAAGCACATGAGACACATGAACCAGAGTTTAGGAACAATTTTAGAAGTTGGACAGCCTGAAAAAAGGCGTTGCCTGCAACACGACGGGCTCTATTTTGGTGACGCCGCATGGCGGATGGCAGGGCTTTGGCATTTTCGTCGGGTTTTTTTCTCTCGCCTGTACCCGTATTTTGGTGTCTCACCGTGAACTTGACTGTGCCTACGTGGGAAGAGAGGCGCAGTAGCGGGTGTGTCAGTAATGATCAAGCAGCACAGTGCAATTTTGGTGTCATGGATTACCAGGATTTGCGCAGCCCGCCTACTCAGACCAGGTCAAAAGCGCATGGCACACAACGCATGGTGCAGTCATGTGTGTGCTATTTCCGTGGCTTTACCAAGTGATGCGAGCACGAACAGATCCTATTCAAAAGCTTACCAACCCCTTTTTGTGGATGATATGTTGGCCAATTTGACTTTGATATAATTCCCTGAAGCAGGAAAAAATAAGATCCAACATTTTTCATTCTAACTATATACACATGTGGCAGTGGTGTGAATGATTGTCATCCAACACAGAACTGTCAGCATGACGCATGGAGTGGGGATTGTGGAGGCGGCCTCATCCTCTCTAGATGTCAGAGACTGGCTGGTGGATGCCTCCCTCCTGTAGCCAAACTGTCCCTGCGGTTCGCCGCCAACTTCTGTTCAGCTCTTCGCCTAATATCATTGAACTGTTTCCGACGGTTCTCCTAGGATCAGAGCAACACAGTAACCAAATGTGTTATCTCCTTCCAGGCTAATTTAATTTAAGGTGCCATATATTCGCTCGTGGCGATTCTGCTCCTCCCGCACAAAGACATCAGTTTCCTCTTGGGAGAAGCTTTTGTGGCGGATCCGCTCCACACTGTTCTCTTTCATCACAAAATTGTCAGAACGCCGTGGCACAGAGCGCACTGCTTTTAAAGGGAAGGAAAAGAGGTGATTTGATTGGTCATGAGTGACGGCAGCCACTACCACACCTACTGATAACGTATTCCTCCTAATCCAACCCCGTTTCCAACTGCGTCGCACCTCTGGCCACGAAATTACCAAAAATCAGTCGACAATTCCCTGTGTGCTCGTGCCATGTGCCTGAGACTGTGCTTTGCACCGTGTGCCATTGATTCACGAAAATAGAGCCCAACATTTCAACATGAAAGGTTTTTGTTTGAAAAACCTGGACCTGAGCATACACAGACACAATACAACAAATTAAAAAAAAAAACTAAATATGGATTGACAGAGAAGGTTTTTGTGTCCTGTTTCATGTCAATTTTAACATCCCATAGGCCCAGTGTCTGAATAGGAAATTATGATTTACACAAATGTGATAAACAGTATTAGACAGACTGACACTGATGCCAAAAACACTAACCTACATGGCATGGAGCCGAATTCATGTTCGCTGCCCAGTTTTGCTTCATTACACATACAATCCATACTGTCAGACGGCATAATCACATGCTTTCATCACCATCACACTGCAATCAAAACCCCATGATCAACAGCCCTTATTCTGAACAAAGCAGAAATTAAAACAAATAACACAGTCTTGTGTGCGCTGCAGCAAAACAACACTGAATATATTTGAAGTGAGAGGTAATCAACAGGCGACGTTATTCATTTGTAATGACTATTAATTTCTTTTCACAGTCTTGGACATTTCAAACACAAAATGACACTAAATAAAGGGCGATGAATTCCTTTCTCTTTTCTGTCTTTTTTTCCATCAAAAGCAATGTTGTGACATCTTGCAGGCAACTGACCATGCCGTGCTCAACCAGAACCCCAAGAGGGAGGGAGGCCCTTGCTCCAGGAATCATAAGCCTCCCCCCCAATCATGGTGATTATCAGACAGGAGGGCCAGGCACTAGGTCTGCTCAAACAAGATAGCTACATGCAAGGCGTAAGATAACAGTGGTTTTGATTGAAGGTCTTGGTTTTGGGAACATGGGATTCAGAGTGAGATCAGCAAGACTTGAGTGCTAGCAATCAACAATTACTGCAACAAGATGCGTCTGTATGGCTTGATGGGGAAGCTTGATTTGGGGGATGTACTGTCTTTCTCTCTATAGATAAAAAAGGCAGAACATCCAAGAGAACCTGCCAAGTTGATGCAAGTGCAACCAAATATGCAACAATAGTCTCAATTCATATTCACTGTGAACAGTGAAGAGTTTACCAAAACACATGAAGAGTATTAAACTCCTCCAGTTTGTTTTGTAGAAAACTTTCTGAATGTATTCAGATACATTTCATCATTTCAATAGGTTTCTGAAATTGTCTGCAACATAATACGACAGTCTTATGCAAAGTTTTAGTGCAAATGGCACTTTCATTCTCAAACCAATTCACTGTCAAAGGGAAAGAAAATGAGAAAAAAGAGCAGAGTAAACAGAGACTAACAAGAAAAGCCACCCTTGCAAAAGGAGGCTCTTGAGAAATAGCTTTTCATCGAAGGGATAAGGTGCAATTAGGTTGAACGTTAGCTCCTTGGTCTTGATTGGAATTTCACAACTGTTTGAGATAAAGTAAGCTTGAGGTTTCCATTTCTGACTTTTTTTCCTCCTTTATCAGTAGGAAGGGTTTGGACAGAGAGAGAGGCAGGGAGGGAGGGAAGAAGGGAGGGAAAGAGGGGCATATGCAGCGGAGCGGTGCTCAACGGCAGATTGGCTGATTAGATTGATTTAGTGATTTGGTGTTGCAGCTGGAACAGGTCCAAGAGCTCCAGATGAGACAAATCAAGGGGCCATGGTGACAACTCGGAGCGGGGCTCTCAGTGGCAGCGGTCGTTGGGTAGTCTTAGACAAATTAATTTGTCCTTGGCGCCCCTGAAATAGAGCTGCCTACACTCTCAGCAGTGAAGAGCCATTCAGCATATGGTTCACAGAGTGTCCTGCTGCAGAAACGCCCAAGGACCCAAAAACTTTTCAAAGCCCATTTCAAATGCTGGCACAAGTGATCTTTGATAAAATTTGGCAAGGCTTTGACAGTTATATGATGTGCGCTGATTGAACTAACAGGCAGAAATATGTCCATCTGAATATGAGTCCCATCATTAAACTGGATAAAAATCTGATATCATAACAGTTCGTGATCAATCTGAAAATCAGTTCTTAATGTGGTATATAAGTGCCACAGTTGGTGGCACTTGCTGTAATTAAACAGCTAATTAGAACAAAATTTGATTTGATATGGAGCTGGGTATGCTCGCAGAACTTGAACTCAGAAGGGCAAAAAACTTGCAGATTTGAACTCATAAATAGGTTCTCATTTAAAAGAAGGGGGGATCCAGACAGTGGAATAGCGACTGATTGCTTAATAACTATTCTGGCCGATCCAAGTGATAAGATCTTGTACATTCATTTCAATTTGTGCCCATTAGGCATAACACCAAGGATCTTCAAGCTACATTAACAGCCACACATGCTGATGTTATGAGGGATCGTTTCAACCTATTACACATTAAATGCTTGGCTTTGCAATTTGCATGTAATTACACTGACAGGAGTACAACAGCTATGTGGCCCCATTTGATAGATTGTGAATTAATAGCTTATGCGCTTGATGCACTTTAAAGCAAATCATCGTTTGTCATTTGTTTTCATTTGTCATCACTTCAATTTGTTTATAAGACAATCGTCAGGGGGCCGCTCATACAGGAAGGGCCAGCGCACTGAACACTAAACAAACAGTAAATGTTTTTCTGTGGCTCAATCCATCAAGTGATTTGAATCGTACTTAACAAGTACTGATAAGCTCTAAACCAGATGCCCCGTGGCGATGTGTGTGTGCAGCCTTTGGCAGTCATGCTGTACAGTATATAAAACATTTACTGTAGTGGGCTTGAAACGGAGACAGTGAAGGAAACTTCTATCATATCGTTTTTAGCGCCGTGGTGTTTTTTTTTTTTTTTTCCTGGAACACTTGATCACTTGATCTCTCGCATTGCGTTGCAGTGGAGTTCCAGCGCATCACTCTCTTAGATCGCTTCATCTCTTAACTGGTCAGTGACGCTCGTGACAGTGGATGCTCGCAAAGTGGATCCTACAGCAGATCAATGTCCACCTGCCAATGCAAATATACAGTAGACCAGCAAATGAGGCCAATTAAGTCATCATTCTCAAGTTAACCGCGGCTGACAGTGAGGCTGAGCGCTGCGGGCGGTGAGCGGCGGCGAGCCGTAAGGTCCACAAACCCCCCAGTTCTCCCAGGGCAATAAATCCAGTCTCACTTGGTTTTCAGAATAAATGTTACACTTGACAGCTCTGGGATATTACCTCAAGGTTCTTTGTACCAAAAACCAAACTGTGCGCATGAAGCCGTGCCTGCGGGTGTTACCTGTAGAAGGGTGGTGGGTGTCCCTGGGCCTCACAGCTGAACACCACCTCTCTGCGGTTCTCGCTGGGGTGAAGGGGAAACACCACGCTGCCGGGCTGTTTGGTGAACACGGGCCTCAGCAAGACGCCGCTTCCTGGGAGGAGAACCAAAATAAATACATTAGCTTTGATGTCCTGGTGAGGATTCCGCTCCTGCCAGAAAACCACTGCCGGTGAGGTTTTCACATATTTTCTAGTGACTGGTAACGAAAAAAAAAAAAAAATGATTCACCTCCTGGTAGCTGTGTAGAGGAAGGAAGGGAGTTGAGAATAGAGGATAATATGTATCACTGCACAAGAGCAGGTTGAATCTCGATAAAATCTCAGTTTGGCACTGGATCCGTAGACCATGTGAACACACAGCCCAAGAGTGTTTTTCATATTATTCATAAAAGTTGTTAGATCCCTGAAGTACTGCATAATCAGTTGGTAACCTTCATAAAACTTTAATGCAACCATCTGAAAGTACGGAGTTGTCAAAGGCACACTGCACCGCCACCATCACGCTTTGGCACTATTTCATCTAAAGCCCTTCAAAGTTATCACTACCTTCCCAGGGGATGTCATCCAATAAGAAGTCTGAAATAAAATGCCAAAACAAATACGGAGGGTAATATGGTCTCTCTCATTTGCACCATCAATGCCCTTTGTGTGTCAGATGAAGAAAAAAAGCTTAAAATTTCCAAAGCTGGGGGGGGGGGACACTTGGGAGAGGGTTTTTTTTGGTTTCCTTGTTGAAATCCAAGTTTGAAGCTCTATCTAAAATGAATTTGCTTCTCGTTAAATTCCCCAACTTGTCAGGAAATTAAACTTTACTTTAAAATTTACTAAAATGATTAATTAAAACTACCCGTCATGGCCATTATTACACATATTTTAAGCTTAACATACAATTAACAAACTAGCAACTCTGCTAGCAAATCTATTAAAATTACTTTTGTTTTTTACATATGTGCAATATATGTACATTTGCCATTATTTTCAGCACAGAATAACCATCAAGTGGTGTTTCTGTAATGAACGGATACAAAGAGAGATCTGTACAGAACAGTACATAAATAAGTACAATAAATCTCAAGGCCAACACTGAAATTATAACACTGTTGATTCATTGTCGCTGTAAGAAAAAAACCCTCTCCATAGAAACAAGAACAAACAACAAAGACAGCAGCATGTCTACTGTGACATTGCTTTCCTAGTTAATTACAAAGGTACAATAGCGAATGCATGTTGTGCAGGGAAGACCCAGAATAATTCTGCTACAAACGAGTGACCCGTGGGGCAGTCATCACTTCTTTGGAATAAACATTTCTTTCCAAGGCAGAGGGGGAATTCATTTGGCTTTCCGAGAATGCATTTGCATTTCCGTAATGGCAGAGAAGTGGGAAGATACTGAAGGTATGGTAACTAATTTGTATGAGAGGGAGGTATCTTTCTCAAGTCTCCTGAGCCCTGAGAGTACAGGTTTATCCTCAGGACTCAAAATAACTCTCTGAGAGGGTGGAGATGTTTGACGAGGGACCTTGTACACTGATTGTTCCTCTCCACAAGGATAAACCTCTCAGAAAGTTACACAGAATGAAAGGCCGCCTAATTATAATCTTTGTTAGATGAAGCGTGTCCCTCGAAGCAGCGTTGAGAGTTGATTGATTACCAGAGGACACTTCTTATAGGGTCCCTATTCAAACACACGCGCTCACACACATTGTACACAAACTTGCCAGGATGTGAAGCCTCCGGTAAACATGAGTCTTTTGTGATAGACAATAATGCCTTAATACATTGATTAATTACTTCAGTTATCATTTCACATACATTTACACATTCAGAGCCCTGTTTTCAAAATCCCAGCCCAAAGGTGAATATTAAAATAACGTGAATAAAATCTTATCCTAAAATTAATCTAGATGCAAAGTAGTATCTATGTTATGGTGTCAGGCTAATATACTCCATGAAAGTCTCAATACTTAACTATGTAAGCCACAGTACACCACAGAGAATAACAGCAAAACCTGATTATACCAGAAAAATCCTTTTTGATTCTTTCAATTGCGTGATAATGTAGCTGAGGCTATACGAGAGCATTCCAAAGAAATTCCCCATAGGTCTAGTGATCTAGATAGGTCATATCTGAAGCAGTTACACATACGATTTTAATTAAATTGACCCCACAAGGGTTTCAATTATAGCAAAAGATATAGAGAGTTATAGAAAAGGTTAAAGAGAACAATGTCTGAACAATTGTCAGACAATTATTTTTCAGAAAAATTGCTTTAAATAATAAGAATTATGTAGGGTTGTTTTGAGTGTTGATGAGCATTTATGTGCAAATGCATGGATTTGAAAATTGGAAAAAGAAAATCGATGGCCCCTCTTAATCAATCCCTAAGTGGTTTGCAGTACACAAAGTTAACTCAATATTCATTTAATGGGAAATTAATCAACATAGCAGATTGGTCTTAGCACGTAGGTCACCGCAGAGCTGAACTGACCTGATCTTTGGCAGCACCATGGCAACTGTTATTATTATTGGTGAATAAGTGTAAGAATAATGAGAAGGGATTGAGGCCGGGGGCTGTGCCTGGGGGCTCAGTTCAAACTGATGCAAACTCTCTGAAACTCTTTCGTTGCCCGAACGGAAATGAATGTAAGACGCAGCAGGGAGGGGCGGAATAATTTTCAGCCTTGCTTTCTGGTAATCAAGAAACAGAGAAGTGCTACACACTACTCCAGTACCGCTCAGCCTGAAATCCACAGGCTTTGCATGAAGGGATCTTGAGGAAAAGGATTGTGATTTGGTTGATTTGTGAAAAAGATTTCATTTTGGTTGCACAGACTCGCGGCTGCGTAGTGGAAATGCTTCTGGGCAAGCGGTAAAAACACTGAAGTGAACATTAACACTGACCCTGCACTCGGCCGGGTGTTGCCCGTTTTAACCGTCTGAAATAAGATCTAAGCGATGGGTCAAGAAGTCATGTTGGATTCAGAGTGGTGTTTGAGCCGACGCCCACTCAGGCGGATGGCAGGCCCAACCCTGAGCATCCCGAACAGACAGCCAGCCAACTGATGAGAAAGCGCTCCATCGGAAAGCCGTACTGATT
Source organism: Centroberyx affinis (assembly GCF_046629955.1). NCBI lineage: Eukaryota > Metazoa > Chordata > Actinopteri > Beryciformes > Berycidae > Centroberyx > Centroberyx affinis. The sequence continues at coordinate 296,834 of NW_027279066.1, read as the reverse complement.
CAGAATGCTAACAGGAAGTTCACTGCACAATGCCACAGGAAAGAGATGGAGGTCATCATGAAAAGGGCTTTTTTTTTTTTGTTATAAAAAAATAGACCGTCTCCACTCATATCTGTCACCTGCTGCCAGATGGTGATATGTGCGGCAGTTTTCGAAGCCTTCTCAGACAACACAAGACTCAGCATCGTAGCGCAAGTGGAAGGCAGAGGGAGCTGTTTTGGAGGCTGAAATAAAAACTAATCTCAAATTCAATACTAGCTGACAGCAAATGAATTCCTCCAGCTTACCTCAGCATGAATAAACAGGCACATGGGGAGTCGACTGTGGGGGAGGTATCGGTCGTTTGTGAGGTCCCAAATCCATTCGCTTCAGCTCAGGGTTTTATGCATCAAATAAAAAAAGCCAATCTTGCTTTTTAAAGCATCTTTCCCCTCTGTCCAGGCCGATAAGGTACACCTTTAAGGTCTCTCATTCAGGGGCTTCAAATGTTACTCCGGAGCTGAAGGAAGGTGCGGGTTGTTTCGAGCAAAGTACGGTTCGATCATGGCTGATCTAAACGCTTGAAATATTTGTGGGGAAATATTCCAAAGGCCTTTCCAAACACACACGCCAACATTTTTGAAATACAAAAAATGTATGAAATAATTGACCAGCAAATTGATGAAAAAGTGTTTTGGCATTTGTTTTAGAAAGTAAAATAGTGGGAGATCTCTGCACTTGTGGTTCCATAACCAGATACAGTAAGAAGAAATAAGAGAAACACATACTTTGATGAGAAGGAACCTCCCAAAAGAGTCAAACTGGTACCGGTGAGACAGGTGAGACTTTGCTGTTATAGTGTTCTATCTTACTGCATTCCAGGGCTTATTGTCTAGCTAGTTAGGCTTGTTGTGACACTCCCATTAAGTAAGTTAATGAATTTTACACTGACATGGACTGTGAGGAGAGGAATGTGGCCAACACATTCTCAACCAATATCCAATCATGTCACAACACCGTAGTTAATCAAAGCTAGTACATCTACAACACTGTAATGTTCCCTGTGTTCTGTGTATTCAATGCCATGTTCACTGGGGAAACGCAGAATTGATTTCATCCAACTCCATGTGTGCGAATGGCAAATTAAAGCTTTTTTTTGTTGTTGTTGTTGCTCTCTCTATTGAATGTCTACATAAACCAAGAACATATTGCCACTGAGAATGCCATTTGTCATCTAATTGGAGTAATATCCCTACCTTTTCCTCCTCAAGATTGCTTAGCAGGTTATTTGTCACTTACCAGCTGCTATGGTCTACACTAATGGCAACATTCATCATGGTTTACAACTGTACAGTAATGTGTCCGACCATACTACACATGATCTGATTTGGCTATTTGTTGATTTCATTTGGTTTTCTGACAATGGAGAGTATTATTTTATGGATTCCTTGACATTGTAAATATTTCCCACAAAATGTGACACGAACCACATAAATATTGGCCCTGATCCAAAATATCACATTTATTATGTTTAACAAAAGAAGGTTCACAGCACTCTGCCACACTCTCCAATTATACTATATGTGTGAGTAATTAGTGCAATATTGAAATTTTGATAATAAATAAAAAGCCTGGCGATGGCTGCTAACAGCATAATTACTGTCAATTATTTGGCTTTGTTTAAGGCAACAGAGGTAGAATTTTCATATTAATGTGAAGTTTATCGACTGGTAACTTGAGCATCAAAAGAAAAATGCAATATGCCATTAGAAAGTAGCTCACAGCAGGGCCACAGGCTGCAGAATGTGTGCTGTCACAAAATTATATCACCATTAAATTGATGGATTTAAAAAAAAAATCACACATAGCATAGATTAATTTACACCAGTCTATAAATAAAGCTGCACTGTATATGCAAATACATTTAGATTTTATTTTCATTCCAGCTCTGGGAGAAAGCTTCACTGGGGAATATTCTGCATCTTCACACATACTGTACTTCAAAGGTGCAATAAAATCCTTGCTCAAGGATTCCTAAAAGGCTTTGCTATGTTCTGATGAATCAATGAGTTAAGTCAATATTTGGTCTGGCAATCGGCCCTGGAATTCACAAAAGGGGCTACAGAGGAGAGTAAAACCAGTTCTAGGAGATTATAGTGTTGACCAGAAACATGCCCTTAATTTCCCATTGGCATCACAAGACTTGTGAACCTGCGTTAATTGAATAGTAGTGGTAGTAAAATTGTGAGGCCTAGTACTTCTTTTGGCTGACTGGCTGGGTGCTATACTTCAACACATTAGCTGAGGTTTCCAGCATCACAACCAAATCCTCCACTATTATTCAAAAAATCACACCATCACAAGAGTGTTATTTAGACTTTTCATGACAGCTATGCATCATGGCAACACTGCCGAGCCAAACCGCCTCTGCTATGCAATCTGATTAGCCTATTTATTACATGGCTTTGTTTAATACTAAATTCTGATAACAGACCACTGTTTCACATCTAATCATAACAATCCGCTGTCAACAAGTCAGTGGATTTTGTTAATTTTTCATCAAAATTAACTAGCAACACCTTGTGCCAAAAAGACATTACTCCTTGGTTACTGCAGACACACACTCAAGCTAAACATGGATGATTTTTCCAATATTACTTAGGAGAGCACTAAACTTTTGATTGCTGGTTGGAGGCCAAATGGCAATCTTACTGGATTTGTTTAGGTTGTTATGGTTGCAGTTCTGCTACAACACTGTAGCACAACTGGCACTAAGGATGTTTCTATGGTTGCAGTCCTGCTTAACTATTTTTTGGCAGAGGCAGGCCCGTATTAACACAGTGTGGTGCCCTAGGGTGACCTCACTTGAAGTGCCCCCCTACTTCCACTTTACACACAAAAAAGTTAAATTTACTATGGCAATAAAGATCATAAATTGACATTAACTTAAACTATATAGGCTCAACACACACACTACAGACAAATATAAGACAATATACTAACCAACAAATTACTTTACACCACAGATTGACTACAAATGCCATTTTAGGCTTTACACACAGAGCTATACTGTATCAAATTTGAATGCAACTCACATCAAAGACATCATGTTAAAAATCATTGTTTCCAACATACATTTTCAAAGGCCTGAATGAAGACTAAATGCCAAACCATTACAGAGCATGACAAAAAAAATCATAAAACAAAAAAGAAAAAAAAAAATCATTACAGACATCTAATGCAACTTCAGCCCCACGGACAAGGCCCCCACAAGCCACTAAAACTTGTATAACAACCGGTACTACCCCGTATTTATTTTTTCAGAACTGGAACGAGCGTTCCGTAGTCAGATTCACTCCCAGATTGCCATTTTCCAGTGCGTTCTGGCCCCATGACACCCTCTCACTCTGTTTATAGAGTAGATAGAGCGGCCCACCGGGAATTCTCCTGGTAGTCTGATGGCCAGTCCATCCCTGAATGTATTGCAATGCGTAGGCTATTAGAAATTATGGTTGCTATAAGCATCACAAACCACGCATCCAGTTCAAAAAGAAAACCTTTCCACAAGCATCAACTCGACCAGTTCGTTCTTCACTCTTTTAAGTTGTGAAAAAGATCTCTCACCCTTACAGTTAGTAACAGGCAGGTTAAGAAAAGCCTGACTGCGGCAAACACACTTGGGAAAGTTGGTTTCAGCCCACTTTTTCGCAGCAGCTCTTTTCGGTGAACGGGTTTTTTCTTATCGCACAAAATGCTTGAACTGGACAAATTCAAATGTGATGGGGAGGCGGGGGGGCACCTACACACCAACCACGATTCTTTCTCTTTATATTCTTTTTTAGTATCAAAGGTTAATTTTGGCCATGTATGCATTCCCACCAGAGACTAATATATAAAGAAAATATGATGAAACTTTTAAAGGTATAATTGTGGTTTGAATGCTGTGATGCCCCCCAACAAGACAAATTGGCTGGTGCCCCCGGGCACTCGCCCAATGCCATACATGGTTAATCTGGCCCAGTGGAGGCTTGTAAATTAATCTAGCTTGTAATAACATAATTTTAAATCAATATTTCGAGTAAGATGATTAACGTCTATAAGTAGCCATGTAATAAGCGTGATAATGTACAGCGAGTGTCTCAGCAGGGTCTTGAGCTCCCTTGTCGGGGCTTATTGTGTGATAATGACACGCGTAGGTCCCTTACATATATTCTATAATTTTTTAATATTTTTTGAAATGCTGTGGGGTGTTAATTGAGCAGAATTTCCATCTCTTCCCTCCAATCCTTTCAGATCATTTGCTGAGTTACTTTCTGAGATGGAGCTGTTTCTGTAGAGCGCCTTTGGGAAAACTACTACTGCATGATGCAACCACTTCCATCATACAGAGACTGTTGACCCAGTGATGGAAGCAGTTTGCTGTGTGAAGGTTAGCTGTATCCATGTGTGGCAAACCGCATCCAGCCCTACCTCAATGCCTCTTTCTCTCTCTCTCTCTCTCTCTCTCTCGCTCTCTCTCACACACACACATACACACACACAAATACACACCCCTGCCTTGGGCCTTCCAGACCCTCAGGGAGGCCTAGTGGAAAGCTAGTTAACTCCAGATGAACTCACTATGGGAATGCCTTCCCTTGGCCCCTCTACTCACCCACACAACCCATGCACTATATAAAAAAAAAACAACAAAAAAAACACATTTGAGTCAGGATAAATAACCTACATAACAGCACCTATCTCACACCCTCACGCTGTGCTTTCCCTACCATATAAATATGGCACGCCTGCATACTAAAATGCTTATCATGTCTTTCTCAGAACACAGAGGCTTTGGAAGTCTATCGTTATGCTATTGCACCATGCTTGTCTTGCGAGCGGAGCATATGTAATATAATCCCATCCTGAATATTAATGCTCGGTTACTCTGAGTTACCAACTGCGAGCGTGAGCCCCGAGAGTGAGGCAAGGGCTGTGCAACACAATGCTTTTTTAGAAATGATTTGCTCACCGCTCCTTTGATAAGTACTAATGTGCTTTGAAGGGATAACTTTGAATGTCATATCGGCACCTCCTAATTACAGGAGTACGTTTTGTGGGGGTGATCCGGTGTGCTTCGCTCCCGCAGAGTGCAGACGTGCATCACCTCCTTGAAGCCGTTTGTCAGTGAAATCAAAACTCCATCAGGTTTGTGCCAAGATTGCTGCCGGTGTTGCAGACGTTCTCTTGTCTGTGCATTTAAAAGATTGCCTAACTAGGGCATAATATGTGATCCAGACTAATGGTGAAGATACTAATCCCATAGTGAGTCACAGTTCCCTGAGGAAAGCCTCATTAGACAACCATTGATGTGTATTGGATTTAGTGATAAGTGGTGCTAATTGCGATGTAGGCAAATTTAGGCACTGGCGTGCTGTCGTGCTATTAAACAGAGACGCGCATGCACAAACAAACACACACAGTCACAGGCACAGTCACAGACGCAGTCACATGCACACACACACACACACTGGTACACTAATTATTTTAGGTCCCAGCTGTGAGGAGGGGCTGCTGATTCGGAGCAAGGCAACATGAAAGATTACTGATTCCTCAAGATACTGTGCTTGTGTGACAAAGCCCTTATTCATCTTGTTCTCAGCTGCAAATTGTGATATTCTAAAGAGACCAAGCATTTGACCCTGGACATTTTGTAAGGGAGGGGGAATTAGGTCTCTCATTAAAAGAAAGATCAATGACAAGATTCCTGTACTACCAGTGCAGTCTCAATTAGGGCAACAATTGAGGTGCTCTTTAAAATGAATGACTGGCCATTCTGCTGCTAGATAAGTCATGTCTTTAAGAGATAGAAACCTTTCTTATTCTTCCCCAACAGGATTCACTGACAGAGAAAAAAGGCGATAGCTGGTATGCACAAGACGGTCCGCTGATGTGCTGCTTTGAGCTGCCAATGCATAATAGCGCAAACTCTTCCTGCCATTTGTAAAATTGTAGAAAGCTTTTGCCCTAAAATCAAATTAAACCTTTTAGTTTTGCATTTCATTTTTGAGTGCCATATCTGTCCTGTATGTCAAGCCTCCATCACACAAAATCTACAAATAACAATTCATACCCCCTATGCTAACAAGACAAAAAAAAAGTGAATGTTTGGGAGGCTTACCTGCCAGGCACTCCACCAATGACAGCAGCAGTATAAGTTTCCATAGCAACTCCATTTTAATGGTCTCAGGTCAATACAAGCTCACATCCAATCACAGGTGTGCAGAATCCTGGCTTTGTCCTTTCCGACACTTTCACTGTTCTTCTGTCAAAGGAAAAGAAAAGGAGGGTGGAAAGAGAGCAAGAGAGAGAAGCCATTAGACATTCACAACCAGCGGTCTCCGGTCACTGGTCTAGTCAGTCAGAGTGTTTTATTTCACGACGACAGTAATTGTCCATGTTTCCTTGGCAATGACTTCTAAGACATGAAATACTAGAAGAAGGTGAAAATGTGTTCTATCCTGAAAGCCGCAAATAATTAAAAGAAAAAAAATCTTTGCAAACAACATTCCCCAGGTCTAGGTGTCATTGCTGGTGGCGGTTGTTTTCAGAATGTTATTGCAGATATTGTTTAATTCCAGCTATTTAATGTATATCCAGTAGCTGAGTGTGACCAAGAAACACAAAATCAGTCTCTGGTGCAAACGTAGACGCTGATTTGTCCTCACAACGCACTTACACTAACACTTAGAAAACACTCGTGCTTTAGAGTTTGCTTAAGTGTGCTTAACATCCATAATAGGGATCATGTCTGTGAGGGAAACATAAAGGGATTGCTTGCTTGTACTGAAACGTGCTGAGACAAAACAAAAAGCAGGCTGGTTGTCAGACACATCCCTAGCATGTAATAAAGCACTGTCCTGGCTCCTCGGATTCTTCTGAGCTGGAGGGATTATGTATTTCTGACATAAAGAGCTGACTGTACGCGGCGCAAAACCATTTTCGGTCCCCCGGGAGACTCACACAATTGATTTTCTCAAGGACTAAAGCGTAATTCATCTCCGCTTAGACTCAAATGAAGCCCCAAAAAACGTTGTGATATGATAATGAGACACATTACTCCCTTCACTGATAAACAGTGATGTATTTATTTGTCTAAATACTCTTGCGCAACCCCCAATACGTTGATAGCTATGATCTTTTCTGGTGAAGCAGCAGATACATACTTCCACATAGGCCGGTTTGGCTAACTGGCATCTGAAGTGATTCAAAGGGAGAGAGGAAAGATGGAGAGAGGAAATCAAATTAGCAATTGTCTCTGGTCAAACTGGCTCTCCCCGGTACATTTAGCTGACTGACAGCGCAGATTCCTCCGACTATACACAATCAGCTTGCTCAAATAAATGAGAGGAAACATTTAATAAGAAAATACAGTATGGTCTATCATGATGATGCAAGTGCCAAAAAGGCAGTGACAACAAAAAAGATTATACTTTCACAGTTTCTCAGTTATCTGCACGCCTCTTATCTTTGCACCACTGAAAGGCATGACAGAGCATACTGATGCTTATGTGAATATATCAACTGCATCCCTGACACGTTCGCCTACACTACTCTCCTTCTGCATGTACTAAACCATTAAAGGCAACACTTTTCCCCCATAAATCTCATTATGGAGATTGGGTTTAGAGTGTCATCTTAGTTCCAACTTAACTTGCAGTTATTAGGATGCAAATGTCATGAGTAAATGTTGGCTTTTAATAATAAAACAGAGAGACTTCAAATCCCTTCCAGTGCTCCAGTCGTTGGATATTTTTGGAGAGCTCCTCCTTTGAGGGAATAATTGTGAGAAATGCTCTGAATAAATTACTTCACACAATGCCTCTAACAGGAGAGACAAAGAGCCTAGAAATTCAACAAAACCTATCTTTACATTCTAACTTTATATTGTTATACCACGTTGCAGTGGCAGGTATGGATAACGTCTCCTATTTACACTCCACTAAAATGAAATAAATTATTAAGTCTTATTTCGACTCCCAGTCAAAGTGAATACATTTGCCACCTCAGGCTGTAGGAAGGGCTGTGACTGCAACGTGACAGTGGAACAGTTGCAACTAATGCTTCAAGTTTTCAAAAACTGTTTAAGTAATTGTTTTGTCATCCATGTAAATCTTTCATACTCTGGCCATACAAAATTCATTTATCCTGACTGACAGCGCCACAAGCAAAGATGACCAGAACGTGCGAACTGTTGACTTGCCCCATTCTTAAAAGCAGGTGTCTGTAGGCCTCTAACAGCAATCTCTTGATCTCTATTACCCAGCAAGCCCTGAGACATGAGACATCAGACAGAGGGGTTAGAGCGGGGGATAACAGGCTGCCTTTTGATCCTAAGAAGCTCAGCACTCAGATGATGGCGGAGGAGTTGGGGAGTGTCCACAGCACTGTTTGACTTCCTCTACAGTACAAATTAATTACCCTTGTGACCTTAAGTGGTGGTGACAAGACCTATAACTTACTTTCATCCCAAATAGATTCCCTCATTTGTTTGCTATATGAGATGCAAGTTAATGATAGGAAAAGCTTTCAAAATTTTTGCCTTTCAAGTTCCACCCTCTTTCATGTCTCCGGAAAACGGCAATGGTTGAAAGATGAAATATGATCAAGCCTGAAATGACAGTCTTGGCCTAAAACATTTCCTGACTCATTTTGTACAAATTGAACTGCAGTTAAATTTACCACAATGCCAATGAACCCTGAAATGAACTTTACATCTGTCACTGAGGTTAACAGTAAACAATGTAAAAAGTCTCCAAGCACTAAATCACACACATTTGCTTCCTCTTTCTCCCTGGGTAATGGCATAACTAGTACTGACCCAATAATGGGTATAAATTACCACTGTCAGGTGTCTCTTATCCTAGCTCCAAGGAACTGCCATTTGCTAAAGTGTGCAAGTTAAAGAAAAATACTATGTTAAGAGAACTATCTCTATTAGAGTGAAACAAGCACAGATCCTGTACAGACCCACGGTGCGTGTGTTCAGTTGAATTCAATTCTTTGCACTGAAGCACTGCAACACGGTTTTACTAATTCCATTAACGTTACTTAAATAACACAAGGTAATAATGTTACCTACCGTTAAAGTCTGTAGCAGCAGAGGACAAGTTTAGGTCACTGTTTACAAATCCTGTTACTAACACAGGTGAGTTGTGGAATGTTAAGTTTCACTTTTGTTTTCACAGCTGGAGACTGTTGGATTGAGTACAATGCTGCTGGTCTAGTGTCTGTGCATCTCCATGACAGACATGACGTGATGCATGCATCAGGCGTATTAGAGATCAATTTAGATGAATTTCTATACATTGACCAATCTTGATTCTTGATTTTGTGCTTCTGTATCGGAAACACTGCATCTGGCAGTCAAAGACGCACTCTAGAGGCCATCTCATGAAGCATATCATCTCACGAAGTGACAGATGACTGACTGACTGACCTGAATGTGCCTCGTGATGCCCTCAGCTGCACCATGGGAAAGATAACAAACAATTTGTCAAACTAACAAGCTTTGACATTAGTGCACTCTCTCATACTGAAAGTGTGCCAGATTGCCCAGGCTTGATGTTGGGAAATCAACACCTTTTAATTAAGAGTCAAGTCATGGATAGCAGATAAGCTTTGCAAAATGTCAGGTGTGGCTTAAAGATGTCCTTTCTGACTTTATGAACCGTGGGTAAGATTATCCACATATCTTTCTGATTTGAAGGACACTGTAAAAATGTCCAAATTCACATGAGATCTTTTCCTTACTGATAAAGACATCTTTAGGTTCATTTATTCTGCAGTAACTACAGACTAAGAGTGCCTGTTCCTTACTATCTGTTGTACAGTCCCTACTCGGCTGCAGTGTATGTAAGAGCTGCCAGCCAGGCTCCATTCCCAGATGAATGTAATTGATGGCATGGTCTAATTACATGGAAACCTGTTGCCAGTCTTTCCCATTCATGTGGTACTGAGGCTGCTCAGTACTTTTGATGCATGTATGACTGTGTGCTAGGGTTGGGCGATATGTTAAAATTTTCCAACCGGCCACCGTCAGCCCATCAACCGGCGATTGCCGATATATTTGCGCAGGTGTGTGCGCGGCGCACGTCATAGGCGGGGGAGTCCCCCACTTCCCATACGCCATCTTCAGCGAACAATCATGGAAGAGCTCGTTGCCAAATAGAATACAAAATCCCCTATTATTTTGGTTTTAAACCGGACGAAACTGGCAAGCCGAAGGACCTAAATGAAGTAATTTGCCGTCTTTGCAAACGAGTAGTGCCGGCAAAAGATTGAACAGCTGTCCGACACTATTTGAAAAAGAGTCTGATGGCGTCAGATGAAGGACGCTTGCAGCCTCCAAATGAACAAACAGGTGGGGATAACATATTATGCTATTAAATGATCAGGGTGCACAACTGCACATACAGCTTTTGGTCTAGTTCTCAAATATGATTTATGAATTGACGTTGCTTTTCAGCACCAATCGATCGGACAGCAACCACTAAAGACGGCTTAATTGTCATTTAGTCACTCACTGCCCTGTTTTCTGAAAGACTCGTCGGAAATCAGTGCAACAAGAACGTGCATAATATGGATATGCATAACTCCAACTGCCAGTTCCTATTCGCGCACGCTTTGAATTGCGCAGCGTTAATTATTTACCATTAAATTAGACCATTAAGTTAGCAAAATAAAATGACAAAAATCGCCCAAAAAATTGCCCAAAAAAATCAACCGGCGATGGACTCGGCCAATCACCAATAGCCGATATATTCGTCCTATCGCCCAACAATACTGTGTGCTGTATTTTGTCCAACCTTTGAGGAAATGCAACTACTTCGAGGAAAACTTTAGACTTGGGGGGACAAGGCACTCATCCAAAATACAGTATTGTCAGAGTGACACCTCTTTTCCTCTTCTTCTCTGACAGCACCAGCTGGAGTTGATAAACCGCAGATTGTGGTTCAGTCAGCCACAGAAACTGACGGTGATGGTAGTTGATTTGACCCACTCCGCTCCACCCGATCTCTCCGCAGCCATCAATTTTTCAAGGCTAAAAAATGTATTAATAGAAGAGTACTCCAGGTCCCTTCTGTTGAGGAGTCTAGATGACGATAAAATTCACACTAAAATGCATGAGCATTTTCCCCCCCGAGCTCTGAATCATGAATGAGACCAGACTCCCACACTCCACAGGAACGAGACAAGACCAGGAAAATGGCGTACAATGCTGCATCTTTAATCGGCTGGGCTGTGACTTCACTTGATCTGCAGACACCAGCTCGATCAGTGTTTTCCTGCATGTGAGGCTCATCTCATGGCTCTAAGTGCCTCCAGTCATTTAAAATTCATTTTCTGGTGGGGCTCGAGTTGAGAGTAGTAGTAGTAGGGAACGTGAAATTTCCCCCAATCCTGCGTACTTTCATTCAGCTCACACGTGAATCAAAGATTTTCCAAGCAGCTCTCTCTGCAAGAGGGAGAGTGAGGCTGGTAGTAAGCTCAGTCCTAGTTAGATGGTGGAACTGTACTGTTATGAGGCTCTTTTAAAGATTCAATCATTAAACCTGCAATAAGCGATATCAGACCTTGTAATCCTGAAACTGTGTGCTATGTGCAGATTTCATTGAGACATAGTGATATAAACCAATATCCACAGACGAGGGCCAGCTCTGTTGCTTTTTTCACCTCTTTTCTAAAGCTTGTTGTCAAATTCCGCTCCGTAAAAAAGTTTCTCACGGTCCATTCAGTAGCTTTTCATTTTTTTAAAACAAGCTTGGCTCCTCCCTCGCTGTACTGGTGGAATCGATGAAGCGAGCGAGTAAACTTGTTAAACTAGTAAACTTGCTACCTACCTCTTCACTTGTCATTGTGGGACATGTAACCTTCAGGGGAAGAAAGATCTGTCAAAGCCAGACTGGTAACCGGAGACATCTCTCCGTAGGTACGGTTAGCTTAGCTATTAGCTTTTATGCACGGTGCTTTGCAATATTTGTGCAGAGGATTTGCTGTGCTTTATCTACAAATGTGTTGCAGTTTCTGTCACCCTCTAGTGGTTAGAAAAGTTTGCTTATTGTAGCTTTAAACCAAATATAAACAAAACGGTAGCCATAAGTCGGCAACAAATATACCGGTATATATATACTTTTTTTGCTCACCAATTTACTGTGAGAGTTCTCAAGGACTGATAGTATGGTGCTGTTGCTCACAACTGTTTTTCATACTTGAAGTGACATCTGTTGAGTGAGGTTCATAACCCACTCAGCCCATGAAATTTGTTAAAAGCCCAAATATAATTTCAACTCAACAACAGCAATACGACAGGAGGTTTTAAAATGTATTTTGAAGCTGTAAAGTATTGCTTATGTTTGTACCGACTGTAACCATTGGGGATATGTAGATGTACATTTCAAGGTACACAGGGATGAGAAAGCCACAAAAACCTGAACTTTCCTCTGACAATCTTGCTCTTCAAGAATCCATGCACATACGCTGATCACCGACATGCTCAAAAACATTCTTGGGCGGAAGCTTCTATGTGTGCCTTTTTTTTTTTTCTTCCTCACGAATGGCACACCTCGGGAGTCGAGGATGTGCCAGCATATTCCCTAGCCAAGAAGCTGCCTCAAATAGTGGCACAAGACAAAGAGACTAATGGTGTTTTGATCTAAGCACACAAGCCGCAGGCATGACATAACACACGCCAGCTTCTTCATTTTTCCAGACCTCACCAGGGGCGCTCTCCGAATGCGCCGGTCCCCAACTCCCCAGTGACAAGAGCAAATCATCTGAATATGTGGAAAGGTTCTCCCTGCTTACACGCATGCTCCAGGACTGTCTGCAGCCCACATTTAAGCATAATGAGCACAATATATGGTAATAGAAAAGGCACCATCATATACCTATGCATTATAACTGAAACAAAAAAAAAAAACCTTTCACCTTTACAAATATAGCTATTCTGTTTTGGGGTGATAGGGAACGATTTTTCTGTGGAATCTGATATTTTTCAACCAGCAGACGCAGTACACTGTGAAGATATAAAGCAGGTCATATAGGCCTAGAATGCACAATGACAGTTGGCATTTTATATTAGCATACTAAAATTCATATGCACTATTTACATTTTGAGTTGATTTTGAACATAAGATGTAGCTTGGCTTTGAAGTCACAATGAAACTGCATTTTGAGAGCATGTGATGTATTAAGGTGATGTATTTCCTGATGTTTCATATATCGGGGTGGGACATAATGCGGGGAGAGATGGTATAAATGTGTAAACCAATGGGATAAGTTAGGTAGAGAAACGCAGTATTATTTGATGGGCGGAGGGGCGGGAGCGTTCAAAAATGTGATGGTTTTATTGGTTGGAATTTTTACATACGGCTCCTGGTACACGATGAAGTCGCCATTAAAGATTTTACATTTTCCAGGAAGCAAAAGTAATGAGATTTTTATATAAAAATACAAGAAAAACATTTTTTAGAAATTGTTTTGGCAGTATCAAATAGTTGTAGGATGATATGAGTTAGAATGAGCTTAAAAGGTGAAAAGGTCATTTCAGTGTGACTTTAAAGCAAAGATGTAGGTGGCAATCATTCCTGAGCCACACTATATTTCTTTGTTTTTGAACAGAAGGGGACATGGAATGATGAACAGCAGGAGACAGATTTCTGAAGAAACCTGTGCTTATCCATGTATAGCAACCTACACACCTAGGCTTACCCACTGTCTTAAAATGGTGAAAAATGACAACCCCCCTTTGTGCTTCTACTGTATGCTTCGTTGGATTGCACATAATTTCCCTCCATCAACATACCACAGTATCGGGCACCACATGCGTTGTTTTTCCAGCCTTCATGCCCCCAAATACACCATGCACCGCTCAGTGGGGCAGCATGAACTTCATGTTCCACCCTCCTCCTCTTTCTGAGCCACAGTGACATCATCAGAGGCGTGACCAGCCATAAGCACACTTCCCCAAGGAGAAGAGTAGTGGCTTTACAATTCTAGCCACTTGGATAAAGCAAGTGACTGCAGTCCAAAGTAGCAGTAAGGGGAATTTAAGCTTAGCTTTTGGCACTGACAATTCCCTTTATGCCTGGGGAACATGCAGTCGATAACACGTCGATATGATGACTTAATAAATTAAAAGACAAAAATGTTAAAAAAAAAAATCATTCAAGATTGCCTGGCAAATAGAATACAAAAGGCACAAAATGTAAGAAAATCTTTGATTAGGAAGGGTTGTTTCAATCGGATCGATTTTGAAACATGTCCAATTTACTTACAGTAATAGCAGATTAATAATGTGCATGGCAGCTCACCCTCTCAAACATATGGACACTTGATTTCACAGGAATAACTATTTCCAAGGGTATCGCACGCAAATGGACTTAGACAATCAGAACCGCAATCAGCCTCTGAGCTCGGTGCAATCAAAGAAAGGGAGAGATGATGAGACTGGACTCAGTCCAATCCCCTGTTGATCACTGACGGCAAATGAGTTCTACTAGAGGTTTAAATGAGGAAGAAGTGATAGGTGGATTTGTGCCCTCTTAGAGAAAAGACGCATGGTAAAATAATGGCCATGGCAATTAGAGGACACAGAGAATGCTATTACATAATGGAGGAGTGTAGAATATTTTACATATCATTTGGGAGTTTTAGAGTAGCCTAGGCTACTGTACAAACAAACACAATTTATCTATGGCCTCTTCAAAGGCAAAGGACACATGACCACAAATGCATGGACACAAATAAATGCAGTGACAGTGATAAATGCAGCGACATGTTCAGTCACAACATCTGGACACATTGTATAGTATCTAGGTGCCGCTTACTACAGTCTATAATAGAAATACGTTTAGCAAAATGGGGATAGTCTAAAAAAGGGTCGAAATAATTAAGACAGCTTGAAAAACTGCATTCCCTGCGTTAATGTCTCAAATATTAGGAATTTGGAATATTTTAGTATAATTTTAGGAAATAGAAGTGGAAGTTTGGCTTTACAGTCAAGAACAGCCTGATGATTGCACACACCAAAAATGATAAGCAGTAGCCTGATAGGTTGTGAATATTGGGGGTTTTCTTCGGGACAAAGGATAATTAAAAACTAAAATGTTTCAGCAATTTACCTGAGTAAATCCCGTGCAGTTTCTTTTGCCGTTTATCCCTTCTCGGATATCCATGTTACACCGCGCATCTCCTCACTCCTTCAGCCCGGCAGCATCCAGCATCGAGTCGACGGCGATAGTTGAGTTTGTCTCTTCGAAGTCTTAAAGTCGTTCACGTAGAAAAGGACAGAAACTATCCTCAGAGATAGAGACCTAAATGCTGGCGTTCCGTGTCTTCAGTGTGTGTGAGTGTGTGTGTGCCAGCAGTGAGTGAGCTCCTCTCCTCTCCTCTCCTCTCCTCTCCTCTCCTCTCCACACTGCCGTTGCCGTCCTCCACACTCATTTAGGGCACAGCAGCCCCTTTCGCACCACAGCGAGACTCCTGCAAACCAAACCCGCAGCGGTGCTTTCTAACAAAATAAAAAATAAAAAATAAAGTCTTGGCTGTTCAGATTTTACAACTACAATTTGTCATGCATTTTGTAGCCAAAGAAAGTGTTCACTGTCCAGCGTACACCGCTATTCAGGCTGGGCGTCCAGCTCGTCGACAGGCGCAGGAGTGTTGCCTGCGCGCACGGCGGCAGTGGCACATGGGACGCTAGAGGTGGATGGTTTTAGGGGTTTTTTTTGTTTTTTTTTCACGCTGCAGGTTCACACCAAATTCTCCAGTTGTCCTACCCCCCAAACTAAGCGCCTGTCAGATAAATCCTAGCAGTAGGCTAGAGTTTAAAAAGATCTTGCTTAAATGCAAAAGCTGGGGAAAAACAGTTTTTTAGTGCCAGACAGCACATTAAGGCGCACTGGAGCCTTTTTCAACGTTTTCTTTGTTTGGCAATCATTGAACCAGGCTATTTTTTTCTAAAACTTGACTGAACACTTGAGCATGACAGGCAATTTAGTCTCTATTGAGAATATAATAAAAGACATATAGGGAAGATGGCCCATTTTACAAATGATGTATTTGATAGTAGGCTCTTTGATAGTCATTGAAGCGGGCTAATATTTTCTAAAACTCCAATTAACACTTCATGAACAGTTGAGCATGTAAGGCAATTTTGTCTCTATTGAGAATATAATAAAACACGTCTCATTTTAGAAAAAATGTGATACAGTATGCTATAGACAAGTAATTGCAATGCATCAACATTGCAATGCAAACCTCATGTAGGCTAACATTTGTTAAAGTAGTTGGCATAAGCACAAATTGCTGATTGTAACCAGCTTGTGAGGGGAAAAGGAGCGACTAAGAAGCTAATGGTCACCTTACACTCTTAGAATGTGATAATTTCAACCCATCTGTGTGTCTAGTTCAGGGCAAGATATATTGGTGTTACTTTTCAACACAATATGTGTAAATACTAGCCTAGCAAATATTGACACAATTGATATTGTAATTAGCATATGTCATGTTGAAAAGTAACACAAATGTTTGTTTTCCCAAACAGGACAGATGAATTGAAAATGACACATTCCTCTTAGAGTGTACAAAGTATCCCTGGCTTGGACCATCATGCACCTGTTTCCATGGGATCTCAGCATGTTATTGTAAGACAGAATTGGACAGAAAGCCCACTCGTGAAGTTCAAACTCTCAAGAACTTGTTACACGCACTGTGCCTCTGGTCCATTATCCCCTCATAAGCATTAATTATAGAGAGTGGGATTTAAGAGAATCTACTTCTATAAGAGCCAATGGGAAAAGTGATAATTACAGAAGAAATTAATGAATGCCCCGCTGAGCCTTGGAAAGGCAACAGAAATAGAGAATATTTGGCTTAACCTACTGAATGAACATTTAGTATTCCTTAGCCGAACATGTAACCACATAGCTAATAATGACACATAAGAGCTCCAAGGAACACTTAATAATGTAGCAGGCCTAAACACAAATATCTGAAACTAAGGTTGAATATTCCATGAATTCTTTAACACTCAAGACTGGAGGGAGATTTATTTATCATTATATTGTGATTTCTTCTATAATAAAAGTAACTTTGTTTGAGTTTTGTCTCATGCAGTTCACTCACTTTTCCCTCTACTCTCCACAGGGACAAAATACTGTATGCCACCATCCCAATGTGACAACAAGCTTTTCATTGTTGTTTGGAGAATGTCATTTAAACACCCGTGCAGCTATTTGTTATGAATTACGTTTGTCCTGAGGCAGTAAATGAGATGCTAAAATGAGCGACTTGTCAAAGCTGCCACGAGTCAGAAAGACAAGCGTTTCCAAGGGTGTCTCTCTGAAAGAGAGGAGCGACAGATTACGCTATACAGTGGTGCCACACATCTCATGCTTCAAGGGCCACGCAAAACAGTGATCAAAACATAAAATGTTGTCTTTAATCACAAGCATTTTCTTTATGAATATTAGGCTTGTGCGTGCCATACATAACATCACTGCTGGGCCATTCAGTTTGCTCACCAGCTTCAACAGCTTTGTTCTCATTGTCACATCCATACAGTAGGCTTACATCTCATATGTACATCTCATCAAGTACTGGACAGGTGTAAATGTGTTCATGTTTGGTCTACTGTCTGTATGTCTTGTCTGCACTATATACACTGCAAAAACAATTCTATCTTAATTAACAAGCCATTTAGTCTTGTGTTGAGTCTTAAATAATTATTCTTTCTTAAAAGAAGTGTAAAAATCTGCTAATAGGATGAGACCATTCAACTTGTTTCCAGTGCAAATCAATTTGTTTCAACAATTTGAATTGAATAAAGTGACATTTTCTTGAAACTAGCAGAGTGGTTTTCCTTATTCTGCCAGATATTTTCACTTGTTTCTTGTAAATTCCAGAAACAAGTGAAGCTTCATAGCAAACAAGTATAATTACCTCACCCCATTGGCAGATCTTCACTTGTTGCAAGAAAAAATATATTTAGAGTCAACATGAGATAAAAATAGTTTGCTAAAATGGACATTTTCCGCAGTGTAAGAGGTCCTGTAATGTTTGAATGGTGTGGTTGGCCATTTTCAGTTATTTTTTAATCACAGATTGAATAATGTAATGAATTTCAAAATCTTTTTTATTACATTCCATTGTCTATAAAAAACATGCAATATCACCAGCGACTTTACAGTGAGAAAATAATTCTCAAAGTTAATGAAGAGAGATTCATGCTTTTCATAACATGATAATATTTTCAGGTCATGTCATCATCTTTATCTTTGTTACCTTCTTCCACCTGCATTGTAGCTGAATCATACAACATTAACAGTAGTAGCACAGACAGGTCTAAAGGCAGGTGGGGATGAATACAGAGATTGTGGTTTGCGGGGATTGAGTCTTAGAAAAACTGGTTGAATCGGTTCTTGTGAAGAAGCTATTGAGGTGATGGCCACTCTCTCTTAATGGACCAATACTCTCTGCTACAGCCACGTTTTTGGACGAGATGGTAGCCTGTGTGTACATGAAATAAGGGCAATCCTGCCTGCCCTTGTCTTCCCTTGATGACATTCAATTTTTTTTTTTTTTCCAATGAAGGACAGCTGACAGACAATCACCTGCTCAGCAGTGCAGACAACACACTGGAGCTTATCCTGGGAACAGGAGGAGGTGGAGAACAACCAGAGAATGATGCTTGATGTGAGGATAGTTACTACTGAAACTCAATTATTGGCCTGTGAAACTGGACCAGGATTGGTTGTGTGACACCAAGCTTCTCCAGGACATCAACTAATGGGCTTCTTGGACTGGGCTTTCTTGACAAGATAAATTTTCCATTCTCATTTGATGCCGTTGGTGATGGAAGACCCTTGGAGTTTGAATTACCAGCTGCTATTACAGTTACGTTTACATGCATGGAGTAACCTGGCAGTTGGCCTCACTCTGGTTAAGGTCTTTGTTGAGTTAAGCTGTTTATGTGAATCTTTGATACGCTGTGATTGAGTCTCCCTGTTGCCATGAATAAACCAGTTAATGGAATATTCCTGTCCCTAAGGTGTCCCGCCAATAGACAGCAAACAGCAAAAAAACAGTATGAAAAGGTGCGGCTGCCCTCCTGCTACCCTTTTTGACAGAACAGTAGATTACTTCTAATACAAAAGAAAGAAATGGTAATCCCAAAAGTAATAACAAAAAGTACTGCTTGCTGCCATGTTTTTTGTTGATATTAAAATTTGCCCATAACACTGTGCGAGTCTGAGTTTGGGCAAATGCTGAAAAACAAAAGTGAAAGGAGTGAGATGTTTACATGCCGCAGTAACCTGTTTAATATCGGAATAAGGCAGGCTTCTTGCAGGTTTCTCATAAGCGGAGCATGAGTTTACCTGGGTTATTCTAACTGTGTTGTACTGGATGTTTAATTTTAATATTGCTTTTTTAAATCACTGTGTTTGTATCTGATTTTTGCTCTCTTACTTATTACCCAATGCCCTTTAGTGTGTCTTGATTTGTTGATGTTTGTTATTGTTTGTTTGCTGGCTTGCTTAGTCTGTTTTGTTGTGTTATCTTGTGTTATGGATTCATGTTTTTATGAGCGCACTGCAGCAAATTCCAAGCAACTGTCTGTCTAGCTGATGCGGCAATAAAGTAAAGTATGAAGTATAAGTATGAGTTATGATGTTTACATGCCTCAACCCAAAACCGGCTTACTTGCAGCCATTGATCTTCAGGGGGGATAAGCAGGCAAGTTGATATGGAAGTGAATCCTCTTCTCCCCACTTTCAACGTGTTGACGTCAAGGTTGTTGATGGCCCACCATGATGCAAGATAGCCCAAACTCTCTCCTCTACTTGAACTTATCATTGCTGCTGCTGATGCCCACCAGGGTGGTGTCATATATAAACTTAAGCAGCTTGATGGACAAGTGGCAGGAGGCGCAATCACTGGTGAGTAGAGGAGAGGAGAAAGCACACGTCCCTGTGGTACGCCTGTCCTCGTAGCCCGGGGTTTGACAGGTAGCTGCCTTCCATCTGTCAGGACGTCCGGTATCCAGCCGCTGACTGAGGGAGCCATGTTCAGCTGCAGCAGTTCCAGGATAATGGTGCTGAAAGCAGAGGTGAAGTCCACAAATTGGGATGCTGGTATAGAAGCAAAGGGTATAATAATAAAAGCCTCATGTTGACTGCATCTTCCAGTGGCCAATGTGTCCTGTAGGCAAACTCCAGGGGGTGAAGGAGCAGGTCTGTCACACACTGCAGATAAGGCAGCACAGCCTCTCAAAGGTCTTCATTATGACGGAGGTGAGCGCCACCAGCCTGAAGTCACTGAGGCAGGTAAACGTCATTCATGGGTACGGGAGATAGGGACTTTGTTTATGGGCAGAGAGTCCTTAAAGATACTTAAAGAGGTTAAAAATTATTCATAGGGTTTTGCCAATTTCTCATTTTCCAGTGGCAGCCTAAAAAAAAAAGAGGACATTTCACCCTATTCCTGTCCTGTTCATGTATGCAGCTCAACTGACATGAGCTTAATTGCCCAAAATAAGTAGGAATTTTATTTTGACACACATACTTGTTATCTAATGACACATGTCTAATGCCAGCCAGGCAGGCAAGCTCTCAGCAATACATCCATGAGAGGGCATGCACTTAGCCTATGTGTACGAGGTACACCTTGACGTTTTTCTTTTTTTCTAATTAATCGTGTTAGCTTGAAGTACTGTAACATAAAGTCTTTGATATTGACTTGTGACTCCTACTCACACAGGCCCAATTGTCTGTGTGGGAGATATCTCACGGAAAATCAAGAGGTAGAGGTTTTCTCTCTTACCACCAGCTTTCACTTGCTGCACACTAATGACTGTCTTGCCAAAGCATTTAACCTTGAGCCAATCTGTCTTCTCACTTAGAAAAGCTGAGTTCTTGAACCATGAAATAGAGGTAGTTGTCCCTCTTAAAACGAGGTTACAACCCAGACTCCTTCAAGATTAATCAATTATTGCCATTTCAAATGTCACAAAGTCATTGGCTGGAATCATTCTAAGAACTTTGCTATCTCAATTTGCGTTACGTTGCTACAATTATAGTTGTTTAATTGTGTTGTTATAAATATAGTTTGTACTATTGGACACAGTACATGACTATAATTATGACAAGTATATATAAGGGATTGTGTTCCTGTCCAAGAACAGCAGAATTTAATGCAATGATACATAACCAGGATTAATTTGTCAAACCTTGGCCTGATCCAAAGTGATTCTGCTGCCAGTCTTGGTAAGTTTATTTGTGAAGGTGTGGGTAAGGTTGTGTGCTTATGTACCCAGCTGTCTCAATGCAACCAGGGAGCGATGTGAGAGGGGAAGAAGGAACATGGCAAATCGCCCACTGAATGTAATACAATCAAAGCAAAACCTGCATGCAGAAATTCCTGTGAGTGTGGATTTGTTTGTGTGCATGAGCATGTGTGTGTGCACCCATGCAAATTGAATATTTTTTTAAAAATACATCACACTTTTGAAAGAGGATTTGAAATACACTAAAAAAGATTTTGAATGATACCCATCCCCTTGAGTTTTTACTCATGATTAAGACACATTCCAGGTTTGAAGCGACAGCTTAAAGTACAAACTGACAGTGACAAAATGACAACTTCAACTTTTGTTGAAAATGGAAATCTGTAAGTGTGTGCGTGTGTGGGTGTGTGCGTGCATGTGTGTGTGTGTGTGTGTGTGTGTGTGTGTGTGTGTGTGTATGTGTGTGTGTGTGTGTGTGTGTGTGTGTGTGTGTGTGTGTGTGTGTGTGTACCCCTGAGGCAATTTGTAGGAGAGAGATGTATGGCAGATATGTGTTTGCTATTCTGTCTCATTTTGCGTATGTATGCCAATCTCTTGGAGCATACCAAGGCCACCCACTTGCGAGAATATTTTGTGTTGCAGCAGCATGATTAATATGTATATTTAGCCTGCACTTAATGAGTTTAGGTAATTTGAAAATGAATGCCAACAGACTCTTCTACTGTCGTGATGATCAGTATTTAATTTGCTACATAGTTATATGGTGCTTTTAATTAGATTTCTCCCTCTCATCTCTGGTTTCAAACTGAGCTTGAAAAGAGGCAATTGTGGATTCTCAAAACTGAATGACTGTCAATGTTAATTAGAAAATTACCGTGATGACACCTGTATTGCATTTGTGTATTCTTAAACATAAACAAACGTTACTTTTGATTAAATTCTATTACATCATTTCTGATGAAAATGTACTTTTGCACCTCCTGTGAATGTGATGGACAGAATTTCACACTACCTGCCCATTTGGTCACGTGGTGAAAGAAGTCTGCCAGATGTCAAGGTGACATCTCATTTTAAGATCAATTCCACATATATCGCCCTCAGAAGTGGCTGGACTGGCTGAAATGAATTCTTGTCTTTTGTATTCAGTTGTGTATTCAGGTTGAGGCCTTGGCGTACAGATTAATAGAAATATACAATGATTGCTATCGCTGAAAGTTTACTCTATTATTACAGCAAATTGATGTTGTAGTGCATGACCCACTCATCAATCAATCAATCAGTCCATCCATCCATCCATCCATCCATCCATCCATCCATCCATCCATCCATCCATCCACCCATCCATCCTCTCTGAGACCGCACACTGAAGGCATGCTACAGCAAAGCCCTTGCTCACTGTTTCCATTTCAAATAGGTTTACAACATGTTCAGGTGTTGTGTTGTACCTGGCCTGGCACAGAGAGAGCGAGGGAAAGCTAAACTCCAGGAATTGCATTACTTCTGCTCTGAGATTTAGGTAGAGATATGGTTAAGCTTTCATATTCTTTGTCTCCAGTACACCTCGACAGTGGCAGCAATAGCGACTGTGTCTCTCCTGTCTAATGAATAATGCACACTAAGACACCCTGAGTTATCCAAGACCAAGTCTCTCTCATCCCTGTTTGAGTGCATTGATTTTCTGGCTCTCCCCTGCATCTGCAGAGGCTCAAAGGCTGCTTGTGTGTACGGGGGTAGGGGGATAAAACAACAACAACAAGGCTAGTATCAAGCTTGGAGTGCACTCACGGATACTCTAGAGTTCACTAACCGGTGTTCAGATGAAAAGCAGAGGCCACTTCATCACAGTTCCTATCATGTTAGTAATTAGACTGCAATTAAACTGACCGGTATTGAATGTGTGTCAACTTTGTTGCGATCATCTTCAAAACAGGTAACACCATGTGCAAGCGGCTCTTGTCCCTGATGAGACTTACTTTTTCGCAAGTGAAAGACGGGCTTGCAGTAAATCCCGTGTAATTATCTACTCGCACAAGGAGAGTGCTTTTTATGATATGCAGACAAGGACGGTGAAACAGCCTCCATTCTACATTTGAAACCAGTTCTCATTTTTCACAATCAGTAACATCACTCACCCAAGAGAATTAATTATATGCAACATCTATTTTAATCATAGCAGCTTATTACTGAGTTTAGAGAGAGGAGCAATGGTTTATTAATTTGTGAAATATTAGAGGAAAGAAAGAAACAGCATTGTATTTACTCAAATATGAATTTAAGATAAATGTTAAATTATTACACTTTTAATTCCCTGCAGGAATTAGCATATTAGTTTAGAGTAATGTAATTTGGATGATTTTTAAATGGCTGTCATTTGCAGTAGTAACATAAGGTATGCATTCTGGAGTTCTTACGTTTCTGTTTATCTTTTAAGTTTTGCTGTTGAGACAAACATACAAATTACTTGTCTTATAATGCAAAGAGGCCACAGGGATGCATACATTTCTGGCATTTCCCATTATAATGTTGCTAAGCCCCTTACAGTACAGTGCAAATTATGAAAAACCAAGACATTGTGTCTATATGCAGAACAGAAGACAGAGACTGAGAGAGCACAGTATATTATAGACAAAGATAATGTTCAAAATTCAAGGTCTTTCTACAAACTGT
Organism: Centroberyx affinis; assembly: GCF_046629955.1. Taxonomy (NCBI): domain Eukaryota; kingdom Metazoa; phylum Chordata; class Actinopteri; order Beryciformes; family Berycidae; genus Centroberyx; species Centroberyx affinis. The sequence goes on along the minus strand of NW_027279066.1, from coordinate 272,860 downwards.
CATCATCTGTCCCATATTTAACAATTTCAGATTAAATCAATATTAATCCCGCGGTGACCAAAAGGGACTTCACTCCCATTCAAATAAACCAATCCAATTTGATAAGGAGCCAGGCTATTTGGATAAGCGTGGTGAGCAAATCAGCATGAGATACTCTCTTGGAGATTGTCTATTTTCTCCTCATCCTTGATTGCTTTAAGGACTTAGCGCATTGGAAAGTGAGTTTAGCGGAGTTTCATCACTGCCAGGGACAGGTCGTTGGAGAAAAGCTTGCTGAATACTCAAATAACTAAAATATTGGAGGGCCACAAGAGCAAGGTATATGGTATAATCTCACTTCTTATGTCAAATTGTATGAATCAGAAAAATGATGAGTGGCCTCCAGCAACGCCCCATATAATCCAACTCAAGGGAACATTTTTCACTGTGTTCCAAAATGTATAGAAATCAATATTTAATCTGCACCAAATATTGGACAATGCACAAAAAGCCTGAGATACTAAATGCTGGACAGTTACAGGGGTTTGCTGTCAATGGATGACTAAGCATTTAGAAAAGATTAGAAATAAACTGTGTGCCTGGAAAAGCATCACTATTGCATTAAGTGTAATTTAGAATGCCACACCTAGTTTATATCCCAGATCTCTTGAACCCAGCAACCTTAGCATGAGACAGAACAATAAGTTTACCCTTGACAGTCACATGGCTCTTTGCTGTCAATTGATGAATAAGCGTTTGCAGGGGATAAGAAATACATTTTGTGGCTGGAAAAAAAGCATCACCAATGCAGACAGTATGAAGCCACACCTAGTATATTCATGTTGTCTTGTTGAAGGTGACTTTAGCATAAGACAGAACAATAAGTTTGCATGACATAGCTGCTACCGGGGGTATGATCAAGATGGTAATTCATGCCTGCATTGTACAATGTCTTGTCTGCCTGAAATGGTTGTGTGTGTGTGTGTGTGTGTGTGTGTGTGTGTGTGTGTGTTCGTATATGTGTTCACAGTTCACAGTCTGAGGGATATGTCTTGTGCTTGTTCTAATAGGCTTTGCTCCACTGGGTGCAGAGCTTACAGGTGTATTGCCTCCTGTCTCCGCAAACACACACACACACACACACACACAGTCACATTAAATTTCAGGAGTCATCTCACCTTTCTACTTTGCATGCCACTTAGTTTGTCCCAGTCTCTAAGGGGAAGCAGTTTTCACATTACTAATCAGAGTGTATTTTGAAACATGATCCCAGTTTCAGGAACTACAGGAAACAAAGATGCCATATTTTTGGCCATTCCACTGACGTGAAGTCACAGACCATATTTCTATAATTCAGCTTTATTTACTATTTTGGATGGTAAATAATAAACAAAGTTGGATAAAAGTGCAAACACACACACACACACACACACACACATCTGACAGGTCCCTCATCGGTTACCGCTCCTCTCTCTCTCGCCCAAAGAAGGAAAACGTTCAGACCTGCAGGGGGGAGCGACGGGGACACTTTAATGACCACTTGAGCATTGTCCTGAAAATAAGTGACATTTCGGCCTATAAGCACATGAAAGCCTGGCCGCCAACCAGGACACCTGGCAATCCACCTGTCACAAATGTGTCACACACCTCCTGGACACAGTCGCAGAGTGGACACACGATCCCAGAGCAGAGAGCTAGCGAAGCCCTGCAGGGGCTTCCATCTCTGACTACGACTACATCTGTTCCTCATGATGTGGGTCTCACAAAGGACCAGCGTAGCCACATGCAATGGCACAAACAAAATGTTGCATATAGTCACCGGGAACGACGCCATCGTCAACATAAGCTGATTATGTTTCCATGTAGTACGCAACGTGCAGCGGTGTTTAATTTGCTGCGTTTTTTGATACAGTTGGTTTAAATTGATAATGCAGGTGTTATCACGATCGCTTAATCACTGCATTGTCTATCAGGTTCCTATGCTCTTGATCAAAAAGGGGAGTGTCCTTGGCAACATTTCCATGCCTGTCACTTAGAGGAAAGGGCCCAGTGAGAGACGGACAGCCTGCCTCACAGTTGGTCCGGGCATCAGCTTGCCAAGGTTAGGAAAGGTCAAAGCCACCACATGCTTCCTAACCAGAGCCATGTCACTGATGTGCCTCCAAAAACACACATTAGACGCACAAATAAAAAATAGCTAGCGCATTATCTGTTGTTTTTGTTAATGAGATCCAATATGATTTCCTGAATTTTAGAGACATTAATGCTGTCTATAGACGTAGGTTGTAGAAGTCATACGAGGATAAAATGTGTAGTTAGATGTTATAAATCATGCACGTATATATTATATTGGTTTAAAAATGAATCATCTTAGTTTTAGCGAATAAAACAAAGCCTGCCCGGGGATATGCCTGACCCTCATTTAGGAGCTCAGTATTATGACAAATTCACAAAGGACCCAAAGCGTTAAAACTTGAAACAGTCTGCAGGAGACGCTCTCCAAGCACTGCTTTGTCTTAATGAACACTTAAGCCCCCAACAGACTCTGTGACAGCATGTCTCTAATAGCACAAAGATTAATATTTCATGCACATTAGGGTCCTTAAATTATAAACTCACTGTAATTTTCATTAAGAGAAAGACAAATTGATCACAAAAACATTTGGCATGTTTTGTGATTGGGCCAAAAGTCACACAGGCTAGACCAAAATTTGTATATTTTCTTTGCCTGTGTATAAAAAATGAGGGTATTAGCATATTCCCATAAGTTATGATTTGAAATATTAACCTTTTTCATTTTTTATTGGGGAAAATGTAAAGCTGGCAGTTGTTCATCCACTACTTCAATATATCACAAAAATGCTGAGACCGAATCGGCAAAAGATGAGTTTGCAGTAGCTCCGCAAAATGTTGTACATCATAAAGACTGAACAAAATTTGGATTTCTAGCTATGTCTCGCCGTCTTACTGCCCGCGCTAACTCCCCACCAAACAAATTAACAAAGAATGTGCCATCGCGAGGAAAAGAACATGAGCAGCAACTGTGCATTCCCTGCACATGATGACAAACGCAATGTGTTAGATTGCAAAAGGGTTCTCCTCCAAGTTATTCATTCATCTGTGAGTATTGATCCTCACTTTTACTAATAGAACATTGTTCTCTTCCCAACTGTATACTTCAGGTTTTCAAACTACCGTTTTGAATCAACGGTAAAAATATAGAGGAGGCACGAGGAAAAGTAGCAGTCCTTCTCCCATTCATCATGATTTATCCTGCAGTCATTCCGGCCATAGCTCAATGCATCAGTGCAAATAGTTCTGTTGGTTAGCAAAATGCAACCTATTTCTCAGCTGGTGAAATGAATATTGGCTCGGCAAATTAGAAGTTGTTATTGCTTAAATAACTGTGGCAACAATGCCTTTCCCAGCATGCAGAAGGCAAGAAATAATAATCTTGTACTTTATTCGGGTATTTTTGAATGCATATATGTCATTTGTATCCATTGCAAAACTTTGAAGTTTTACTACTGTTTTTTACGGCAGTCATGCAGATAGAGTCACCAGGACTTCACTAACTTATAATGAAAAGGCTACGTGATGTCAATCTTCTCCCCCCAAAGGGTTCCAGCTAATGCATAATGTTCTGGAAGCAGAGAGGACAGGGAGTGACTTGGGTGTCTGATTCACTGGAGTGGACAGTCAAACTGCAAGCAGCAAACACGGGTCAGCACATAGATCTCACTCAAGAGAAGAGCCCCCCGCCGGCTACGCACGCAGCTAAAGGTGGAGTGCTCATTGAGGAACATTATAATGATGTTTGTCACCGCCGATGATTCTGCTTGAGTAGAGAAGAAGAGGGGCGCAAGTGCTCCGTACTCAATGGAGCAGAAGAATGGCTGAGGGAGCGAGTGAGAGAGAGAGTGAGAGAGAGAGAAAGAGAGAGAGAGAAGGAGAGAGAAAGAGAGAGAGTGATTAGATAGGTTGGTACGCTTTGCTGGCCTAGACTGGCTGCAGAATTGATGTGTGGTGGGAAAAGATGTGTGCAGGGTGATAACGGCCTTGCTGAAATATGTGAGATAACTTCATTCCTTTAACACAGGTATCAGCTGATGAGATAACTCTAGGTAATTAAATAGATGTTGTGTGTCCATGTACGTTTGTCCTTGTACAGAGTGTGTAGCAGTTGCGTGCATAGTACATAGATGATGCTGTGGTTGTGTTGTGGCATGCTGACTGTTACTCAAATCCATCTTATAATGTTTCATGTTAGACAAATAAGTTGCACCCAAAAAGTTCCCAAAGGTCTCAATACAGCACAGACTGTCGCTTGGCTTTGATTTGGTTTTTATCCCAATAACCTCACCGTTTGACCCCATTCAGTCCCATCAACTGTGAGCTAATCCAGACTTGGGGAGGAGCTAGCCCCCTAGGCACTGCTCTGGGATCAGTGGCTTGACCTTACAGTGAATATTACTGTGCCTGAACCACTGTTACACCCTCAGACCATAACATGCGTTAGATATAGCCTTAAAATGTGTTATATGATAACACTGCTTAGTGAGGAAGGTATTGCCACGATTTCATCAATGTATCCCCCTGATTTCATTAAAGATTCATAAATATAATTAATGCTGCACTATGGATAATTGTGTAAACAATGTGTTTCTCTAGTGGATTTGTTCTCACCTGACAGATTAAACAAAAGGAAAGGGAACAAAAGATTTTGAGAGAGAGAAGAAGAAACGTTCTCTTGCATGTCAGGTTCATTGCTGTAGCTAGTCACAAAATATATTTAAAAAAAAAAGAAGAAAAACAAGACAGCTGATTTGATATTTTCAGTCCTGGGGTGTGGATGAAAAGCAGAATAATTTGTTGCATATGATTGTGGTGTTGGTGAGAACACAGTGATTAGAGGGCTGTTGTGTTAGCCGCTCTGAAGAGGCTGCACCTGGCCACTTGAATTGGCATGGCTTGATGGTAGAAAGACAGACACATGGTGAAGGAAATGAGGACTAGCCTCAGCATCAAGCGCTGAATGATAAAAACATTAGAGAAGGTTCTGGTGGGTTGAGGTGTTAGACGGAAGGGAATTCTGCCACAACCTTCTGACAAGGTGCATGGAATGGGCAGGTAACACTGGAAAAGAATAGATTCCAGCAGCACTTGCAGTACTGGAAACAAACGTTTATTATTAAAACCAACGCGTTTCGGCTCGTGGCCTTCATCAGGCTTTATGGAACAGTCTGTCTGAAAGCCTATATATATACATAAGCACACTCAAATCAACCAATAGATAGGGTTGAGGTGTTCCCTTGAGAGGTTAGAGGGCTGTGTGTATGTGTATGTGTGTGCATGTGCAAATGTGTGTATGTTGGTCTATGTGTGTGCACTTACATGTGTGTTCTTGTGTTGTTACTGTTTCATGTAATCTGCACTGCAGAAGTTAATCACTATTAAATATCACAAAGAGTTTCATTAGTTTCCAGTTGGAAACGTGTAAGACACGTTGTTTTGCTGTTTAGCAGAGATTGACCAGTATTTCACTTGAAAATTACTTCTTCTTATTGCGGCACTGCAACTCAACATGGCTGCCAATTTTTGACTGTGCAACTATGCACTTTAAATCAACTGAGCATGTCTAAAATGGAATTTGATTGTAATTTACATTTGCTGTCCTGCCAGCAGTAATTGTTGATGTCAACATTGACAAAATGAGGTGATGCTCACTTGTTAAAGTGAAATTAGTTCTTCCAGTACACTAAGTTTGACTGGCTCAGCCATCAGTTTATTCAAGGATAATTTAGCATGCACACTTCTCATTGGTAAAATTGACTCAGTAAACAGATATTTATTCTGTTCAGTTGTAGATAAAAGCATAGGCTTCTTTCTCACAGGGGAATCGAATCAAATTGCCACAAAGGGAAATGTAAAATGATGATAGACACTTCGTCAAGGTCAAAAGAATTATAACAAATGATTATCATGCATAATCCTGAGTGAGGGGTGCACTGGAGGACTGGAGGGTTTCATTACTTTGATTAAAACAAAAAAAAGGAGTAGCATGGGAAACATGTAATTAGGTGGCAGAAATGTTGAACTTTCCAGCTCTGAACCAGCCAACGTATCAAAACGAACCCATAACTACATCAACAATACTGTGGAAGAAAATTCAACATATGTATTAACAGCTGAACTGGGGTCACCTCAGGGAATGTAAGATTTCATGATGTATGGTCACCTCACTGTAATCCTTGTGCCATAACCCACTATGCCAGAGGTCTTGTTGTCAGAGTGGCTCCTGGATGTTAAGACATAACATGTCTTGCTTATGCTCTACTTTGGTGACCTATTTTAATGTCAGCACATTCTGTACATCCTTGGAAGATACATAAAGGACAAGGTTCAACCTCTTTCTCTTTGAAGAAGTGTACGTAGCCTCCTGCTGTGCGCACCTCTTCCTCTTGCAAGAATCTCCTTTCAATAAATATACATATTCTGACTCCAGAACATTTCTTCAAGAAATATCTTGAGCTAAACTGTTATCATGAGCATGTGCTTTTACTATTAATATTCACTGCATGTACATTTAACAGGAAAGCATGTATAAAGAGGATATTCCACCATCATAATGCACTGTGGCATCAAGTAGTGATAAATGCTAGTTTGCCAGATGGATTGATTGATCTTCCAGTGATATCTTACATTCTAAGGAACAAATTTGGTGGTTTTCTGATTTACAATGATTTACATTTAGGCTGATGTACATGCTTATTAACTTTAAATTTCCTGCTCCTTATTATCTTCAGTTGACCAATGAGCGGAAAACAAAATGATAAAAAGAGCAACATTATCTCGTTTTGAGGAAGTGAAATCCTTTAGCCTGTCATCTGCACTGATCGCAGTACTCCTAACTAAAATGGTTCACTCCATGGTTCACTTATCAGAAAGGTATTCATTTAGTGCTGTAATAAATCCTTTCAGAAGCTTTTCCCTGCAGAACCATTCTTAAATAGTTTTCCATAGAACCTTTAAAGTGTTTTACCCTGGTGAGGATGTATGAAACACTTCAAAGCAGAAAGAATCTTTTCCAAATTACACGAGGTTCTTTATTATTATATGCCTTTTTATGGCTGGGCTGTAGGCACAGCACCATACATCGCCCAGGGGTTTAGCATTATTGACAGTTAAACATTTTGAAGTGTCCATGCCTGGAGGCGTGGCCACAACTAGGGACATCTAGGCTTGTTGTTTTACACAGATCCGTGTTTCCCCTAGATTTTTTTTTTTTTTCTCTTGACGGGGCGGTAAGGCCTCTGAAACAAGATTTAGGTCACAGAACACTGAAACTCTCTACTGAAAACAATACAAATGCGTAAGGCTTTTCCTGTAGTTGAGGCAGCCGGTGGTGGAGAGCACTGATACACAGACAGTATTACAGAGACTCGGCACTGACAGTTCAAACAGAGCTTGAAATAGCTAAATTGTTCCGAAGGCAGATGCTCAGACCATTTTACCACAAACTCTGAAACTCATCTTGGCCTGTCAGAGTTAAGAATTGTCAAAGTCAAGACTACTGAAGAACCACCTGGTTCTGTAATGTACTGTATCACTAAGCCCTGGCACTTCAAATAGAGGTAAAGAACCTTTTAGAGGGTCAAATGGTTCTTCAAACAGTGATGGTTCTAAAAAGCACCTTTCAACCCATAAAGGAAGAGTGAACAAGGATCTGTATACACAATAAAACACGTATGTTCACCACACAAACATTATTAATATCACTTATTAAACTGCAAAAAAGACAGATTAAAGAAAGAAAATGTATTTTAACCTTTACAATTACTAGCCAACTTTGAAACTAATTCTATTTTAATTCTATTCAACTAGTTCTATTATTAGTCTCCCAATAAAAGTCGGCTGTCAGGGCAGAGGATGCTGTTATGCCCAGTGGTGGAAAGTAACTAAGTACATTTACTCAAGTACTGTACTTAAGTACAATTTAGAGGTATTTGTACTTTACTTGAGTGTTACTTCTACTCCACTACATTTCAAAGGGAAATATTGTACTTTTTACTCCACTACATTTATTTGACAGCTTTAGTTACTAGTTACTTTGCAGATTTAGATTATTAATACAAATTATAAATCAACTAATAAATGATGATATATTTGTATAGGTTAAGCTACCCAGCAGTATATAAAGTAATTAAAATTTGCTTCACCTTTACCAGCTGCAACACTAAAGTGATGAACACATTAATGCATCAATAATTATAGTCCAATAACATGAAATATATGATTCTGAAATGGGCCATTCTGCATAATGACTACTTTTACTTTTGCTACTTTAAGTACATTTTGATGCTAATACTTTTGTACTTTGACTTAAGTAACATTTTGAATGCAGGACTTACTTGTAACAAAGTATTTTTACACTGTGGTATTGCTACTTTTACGTAAGTCAAAGATCTGAATACTTCTTCCACCACTGGTTATACCCTACATACATACATAATATAAAGGACAGGCTGCACTGGAGAAAATGTTTGTTGCTTCATTCAAATGTGGATGAATGGATTCTTAATGTAAACACCTCTTAGAGAGCTGACAGGTGGTATGTACAGTAAGAGGGCTCTCAAATCTGCAGGCAACTGGAAAGCATGGCAATCCAGCTTGTGAACAATATCCTGCAATCAATTGCAGCTATATCAGATTTCAAGTGGAGCAGCAATATTGCTGAAATGAAATTAATGTTTAGTTTGGCACTACAGGAGGGTGATAAAAATGGCTACATTCAGTATATGTTTTTCCTATATTGTGACAGGTGTTAAAATAGTGCAAGGAGTTCATATACTACTAAATAGAACCCTTGCATTACTTTTTATATTTTATATTTGAAGAAGTTGCAGGAATTTTTTAAAACTTGGTATGTCAGTGACTACCTGCTGTTAAAATGGCATCAGTCAGCCTCTGTACCTTTTCCTGAACACCATCATCTAACAATCTGACACCATAGCTTTCACCCTAACACCTATACACTCACACAGATCATATAACTGTATATGATATAGAGGGCTCACACGTTCCTGTGATAAAATTCACAAGCGCCTGCTTCACGTAGACTTCAATGTAGTCCCAGTGCAGCCTCGGCAGGCTTGGAAAAAGCCTTGTGATGTGTGTCAGATTTCTGACGCGTTGCTTTGATACTGATAGACCCTCATGGGTGGCACCGGAGGAGCCCTCCTACAAACCAGCACAAACAAAACGGCAAAAGACTCGCAAATGTCAGTCAGTGACATAATGAGGACAATGAGACATACTTCTCCTACTACTGCTCTACTGAATGTTGTCTGCGGTCATGAGATGTGGTTGGAAAAACTGTGGCCTTTGATACTCGCATTTGACTGTTGAAATTTCATCCCCTGACCTGTGTTACTTTGGAGTTAAAGGGGGGCAAATAAAGTATCAGTGCTGACGCGATGCCCGGTCGGATCATTATATGATATCAAATTTAAAAAAGAAATAAAACCAGAACATTAGGAATTATCGAACTTTAGCCCTAAGAGGTATAGCCTGAAGCTGCTCTAATGCCAATAAATAACCAACTTTAAAGACGTTGTCGATATTAAGGCACTGGCTCAGAACTCACGTCTGCTATTGTGAAATACTACTCCTCTTGGTGTAAAAACTCAAACAGATACTCTGCAAGTCTACAAAGACAGCCATTCATCGTCAGGGGAGAAGCTCCAGTTCAGGTCTCGCAAAACATCTGTCCCTTTTGATACTAGTATTCTGAGAAACCTCTTCATGTTCACAAGTCGAAATTGAACTGTCCAAGATAATTGGAAAACTCTGTATGTGAAATTTCTGTATGTGGAAACTGTGCATGGTGGATTCTTGTGTAAAATCCCCTTAGGAAGATTTCTGACACCCATGAAACACACAATTACTTAAAATAAATGTGTCTGCCAACAGCCTTTATTTACGTGGAAAAAAAGCATCATGTTCCAAGGTTTGTTTGTTATCACATTTTGCTCCATATGTGTGCGTGATGTTTAATAATCATATACCATGTCATTATACAGCGAATGAAATTCTACCCCGGCTGCCTTTGTTGGGCCATATTCACACTAATACTGGCAATTGGATTTTAGTTCCATTTCTTATTACGGTGTGTGAGGTAGTGACACAATAAAATATTGTCTGGGCACAGCTTTTAGATGTACTTCCTCCATAGATGGAAATGTTAGAGTGGGTATGATGAACGGAGCATGAATCAAACAAGCGGGCCTTTATTAAGATTTATGGAGTAATAATGACCCCCACCAACAATGAGTAGTGATATGGTCCTGACAGAACCGGGTGTTGGCAATTCTTCAGAGTGAAGAGAGACGGCTCCCACACAGGCGCCAGAGCCATCATCACGATTCACACCCCAAGTCACACTCCTGCGTTTCTCCAACTGGACAACCTGTCTCATATTGAATTGCCACTGCCACTGTCACTGCCCTGTCTACGAAGCAATAAAGGTCTACATTTTTTACAGAAAGCCGTACACCACTGCACCCTTTTCATATAGTACCGGCAAAACTAGCCACACACATCCAACATGGAGTTTTACTTTCTTCAACACATTCATCAGAAGATAAGAAGGGCAACAAAAAGCTGTCGTCTGTTTGTCAGGATGCTTCGCTGCAACACTCCGCTGAAATGTATTGGTTTTTCTCATGTTTCATTTCTGTGAGCAGAGGTAAGGGGGAAGAACGTGAGGGCAAAATAGAGCAAGTCAACACTCTTTGTGCTGCTGACACCTACAAAGAACCTTTTCTTTCTCTCTTGGCATCTGTTTTTTTTTTTTATCACCAAGCTCCTGGGAATGAAGCGACTGCACAACAAAAAAATGGTTTTATCTCCCATAAGCTGCAACATAAACATCGATTTATACTGTTAATTCTTATATCTTGTGTGAATAAACTTATTTGAAGCGTGTGTGTGTATGTAGACGTGTGTGTGTGTGTGTGTGTGTGCGCAGCCAGTGTTGGAAGAAGTACTGAGATCTTTTACTTAAGTAAAAGTAGCAATACAACAATGTAAAGATACTCCATTACAAGTAAAAGTCCTGCATTCAAAATCTTACTTAAGTAAAAGTACATAAGTATTGGCAGCAAAATGTACTTAGAGTATCAGAGTAAACGTACTCATTATGCAAACTGTCCCCATTTAGAGAGTTATATTTTTCATAAATTATTGGAATATTAATACTGATTTATTGACATACATGTACATGTAAGCAGCATTTTAAAGTTGTCAACGTGAAGCTAATCTTAACAATTTAGCTATACTTTTGGATAGTCTAATCTATAACAATGCTATTTTATAGTTATTTTATAAAGATGATTAAATGTTTTAAATAGAAAAGTAACTAGTAACTATAGCTGTGAAATAAATGTAATGGAGTAAAAAGTACCCTAGTAATTTCCCTCTAAAATGTAGTGGAGTATAAGTACAAAGTAGCATAAAATGGAAATACTCAAGTAAAGTACAAGTACCTCAAAATTGTACTTAAGTACAGTACTTGAGTAAATGTACTTAGTTACTTTCCACCACTGTGCACAGCTCTCATTTAGGGCCCAACCCAACGCAACCCATATCCACAACCACCGTCGTTAAAACCTCCAACCAGGCCCACAGGTGACCACTTGATTGGATTGAAGTGGTGATGTCAGTGTTAGTGTCAGGGGAGGATGTCTTGACTTTGTGGGGGCCAAATTGATGTCAGGAATGGTGGAAGGCGGGGGAGGGGAGCCAGTGGTAGCGGGTCTCCTGATGCATGCTAAAGTGCCAGTGAGTGGACTGGCATCTATTATTTATCTCCCCTACCCACCATTAAGCCTGTAATGAGCTGGTTTAATTCACTGGGCAAACAGGCTTACAGCAGTCATGTATCAATAAATGTTAATTATCCCGGCTCCTGGTCGCGTCTCGGAGTGCCCCGGCGCTGCAGTCCTGCCCTGATTGCTCCAGCATGGAATCCAATATGGTGGATGTCAATGCAGAATCAAATGAGGAATGTGGTGTGTGCTGTTTAGACAATTAGAGCTGCCCTCCCAAGTCTTAGGTTTAGCATAACTGAGCAAGCACTGAATTGCTGGAGCAATGCTGGCTCATCTGAATTCCCTTTCAGCAAGGTTATTGATCCGGCAATAGATCAGTGTCAGATCGCTGTCGTATTGCGTTGGATTATGGCCGGAGATATTTCGCATCTCATACCAGTAATCTATCAGATAAAATCAGCTATCAGTAGGAGTATGATGAAAATGTGTTGGATATAAGTTGTTTTTGTGTTGCTGAAGTCTGAAAATTATTTATTGGCAGTGAAATTGAGCAATCTGCAGAAACTTGAGCTGCTATAAAGATGGGCTTATCAACATGCCAAGAATTGAAAAGCCTTCCCGCCAATGCTGATGACCAATTACAAAATAATGGAGGGTTGATTGCAGTGAACCGTTTATTGTGACAAATACAATACATTCACATTGGCTTGGTGAGAAAAAGCTTACTTAAGATGTAGGTTGTGTGTCTCATTGAAACCTGAGTCTCACTTGGCACGTTATTATCAAGCACACTCAAACGGGTTGAGGAGACAAGTAGCAAACTCCTCATTTGTTCCTATTAATAGCATAGAAAGACGCGACACAATAACCTGCTGTCTGGGAACCAATAAGCTCACCTTCCAGTAGTTCCACAAGTTAAACTGCTCCACCAACTACTGAGGCACTTCAGATCTACAGGCACCCACAGATGAACTGCTTCAAACTCGCTCATTTGGATGTAATTCGGCTTATAAAGAACAAAGACTTTTGGTATTTTTCTCTCTATTTGGGTGAAAACTAGCAAACAGTCACTTCTGAAATAGCACCTGATATATCTGAGCCTACCTTTGCCTCTGTCACATTGAATCACCAGGGGTGGCTGTGAAAAAAAAACAATGTTTGGGATTAAGAATACACTTCAGAAGGAATAACATTACTAAAAGGCAAGCTTATCTTTTTCGGACAGTATTGCCAGTGAGCCAGTAGCACAGCACTCTAAAATCTCTCTCTCTTTCTCTCTCTCTCTCTCTCTCTCTCTCTCTCTCCCTCTCTCTATCTCTCTCTCTCTTTCTCTCTCTCTCTCTCTCACTCACATATGATTTTCTTAAGATGTGCTTTGGTTCAGCTGCTGTAGTACATTTTTTTCCAGTTCAAGTACAGTTCAGTCCTCTGATCCCCTCAGCGCTCCCTGAGGTTTGTCCAATGAGAGACGCGTGACGTGATTAATGGTTAGAGGAGATGGCTGATGGGGGCAAACGAGGGGAGAAGCCACAGACAGCATTAAAGCACCTATGAAAGTATGGATGAGGATGATATGTACAGTAAATGAACAGGTACTAAGATGAGCTACTGTACATAAAATCCCCCAAAGGTCATTTTCATGTCTCAGTTTAATCTAAATATTTTATCAGCTGCAAGAATCCTATTTATCATAAATTCATCTAATTTCATCAGTAGTTGTTATAGTAATGCCTTAGTCCTTAGACTACAAAGAAAGAGATTGTGAAATGATGTCCAGAAAAGATCTTAAAAGATTTAAATCTTAAAATATGCGCCATTTGAATATGTTTTAAATCGAAGAACAATTTCGTATTTCACACATTTTCACTTATTAAATTTGCTGCCAGTTTATAAGTTGCAGAATGGAACATGAAAGTTGTCAGCTTTGAAAACAGAACATTGAATTTAAAGTGCTGACACAATTCAAAGGTGAAAATTTGAATAAGCCGCCGTCTGCACAGTCTTCATGAGCCCACTTGTGACAGCGATCATTTCTTATCCAGTCTGCACCGAGCGAAGCAGCTCAGATGGGGCGTCTTCCCTCAGCAACAGGGGGGCTGTTTAACCAAAATGCATGAGTGATAAATTCGTGGTTAAATCTCATAGTAGACAAATTAGAGAAAGTGTAGATGGCATATTCAGTTGTTTGACTGATTTTAAAAGCAGTCTCTGCTTATTTGCATAGCCTGAATATCTTAACATCATCCAAATTCATGGGCATGTAAATAGCGGCAATGTATCAGCAATTCCAGAAATGCATGCTTGTAACAGAGGAGATTTCCTCTCAAACACAATAAAATCCAATTTTTTACCATCATGTCCTCAGTACAAAACAAAACAAGCAGTAACAAAAGAAGTGACAATCTTCCTGCCTGCCTTTTCCCTATACTGTATGCTGCACATGCAAGATTTGGTATGCTGCATAGTAGAGCAGAACAGGGATAAGTCTGGAGCGGGAGTTAAAGGTAATTTCGGCATCTACCTGTGGATGTTGTGCTGCACACCGAACCGACCGACTTGTCACTGTTGTCGCATTTTGTGTGTGTGTGTGTGTGTGTGTTTGTGTGCTATGTGACAGAGAGAAAGAGACAGGGGGGAGACAGAATGTGCCCCTCTAGCCCTTGTAATTATCTGCCAATTTTCTCTCCGTCAGTTGCCTTTATCATCCCTCTCAGATCTCACCTAGGGGTCGGAGACTGTCACTCGGTGGCACCTCCATCTCTCAATGCGTGCCGGATGAAATGTAGAAGGCCTCCTGTTGACCTCTGCCTGCCAGCTCCCACTTCCTTCTCCCCTTATTTGTTTCCTCGTAACAGGAGACACTGGGAGATAAGAGTAATTATCAATCAGCGATCTCAGCGGCTATTTATACAGCCACCGAAGGAGAGGCATTGGATGGGTGTTACTTTCTGACACCAGCACAAGATGGCAAGGCTAGATTGACCATTTCTATTTTTTTTTTGTTCACAAACCTCCCCTACATACAATATGCTTGTTGTACGTATGATGCTAGTAGGATATAAGGATATTAAGGATAGGCAGGATATTAAGATTGTATTTTAATTTCACATTAGGAAAAACAGGCACCAACTCAAGGGCTAGAGTGACTATTTCTGTTTTTGTTCACAAACCTCCCCTACATACAATATGCTTGTTGTGCATATGGTGCTAGAAGGATATTAGGATATTAAGGATAGGCAGGATATTAAGATTGTATTTTAATTTCACAGTAGGAAATCTGGCCTTTGTGGAGAAGCATGCAAATGTTTGGCAACTGTCACTGGCTTTTTTAAGGTTTATTTTGCTTCAAATCTCTGAGAAAGTTGACTATGACATTTAGCAGTCAGGCCCTTGGGTTAAACTGATGTCAATAGTGGCATGCCGCTTTCACCCCAACACTCCCTGAAAAAAAATAATCCCCCATCTGATGTGACATTTGGACAACCAAAAACCGTATTAAGAGAATTAAGAGCATTATTATTGGGTTGAACAAAGCTGGGTTGAACAATGTTCCATCACATCATGCAAGTTCAGGTCAGACATGAGGAAGTAATCCCACTATTGGGCCTTAATTGTCTGGCTTTCCTCATTTGAAAATGTCACAACTTTATTGCTCACAAAACATCTCTGTCAGCCAAAGGGGACGGGACGTAATTAGAAAATATGTTCAAGCTGAGGAAAACATGACTGAGCTGAGATGCCTCTCGAGGTTTTCAACCTCGCTTGTTTATGAAGACACATCTGAGGAATGTTGTCCTTTTTTTTTTTTAAAACAGCAGTTAATTTTAGAGTATTTTAGAGTTGTGGCTCTGGTGTATTTAGCTTTTTTTTTTCACAAACATGTCAACGTTTTAAACCCCTAAGCCTTTGTTGCAATTGAAAGTGAGACAAACAGAGGTTTTCCTGGTAACAGACATTGACATGCCAATTAGGTCAGCTTCACTGCATGGTCGACCAAATGGACTCCAACTGTCCTTGTTAAAAACAGATTGATTCCTGTTTTGGCTGTGGAGTAAAAAGATCTATCGCGTAACAATTAAACAGTTCATTTTTTTTGCTGTTGTTTTCATATTCCAAACGTACTGTTCCATGCCAAATATTACACATTGCCATAATTACTTACACATTTTGCATACAAGGTATGGTTGAGTATGACATTTTTTTGTCTGTGCCTGACTTGTGCTGGGTGAATCTCCTCTTTCCCCTCACTGTCTCATGTTGCTAACCTAGCCAGCGGTCTGTGTGAGCTAACATGTCTAATGCTTGAATAGCCAGGTTTCATTGGAAGGGGCTATTAAAGGCTGGTGGCCTTTCGGGTAGAAATGCCTGTCTTGACATTGATTGTGGGTGTACTGACTCAAGCCAGCAGGGGCTTTGACAAGTCGGATTACAATGGGTGGGTGTAGTCCATGCAGGGAAGTGTTATTACAGCCAAAGTTAGAGCCAAGTCCACCTACTGCATGTCAAGCCTGAATGGCACATGGCTCACTTCAGAAGCAACAATGCAGAATTATTTTTGATTCTGTGTAGCCTATATACATATCTATATACATATAGATTCTTGAAGAGAAAGACCTGAAAAAAGTTTCTGGGCAACTTTGCTAAGGCAGCTAAGCTTTGGCAACTGTGTGTATAGGTCAATCATTTATAGAGGTGAACAAACCTTTCTGCTGAAGAGCTCAGTCAGTCAGTTATAGAGACTGAAAAAATGCTTTTGCTGTCTTTACAAAATCAGTAATGAGGCAATCTTGGTGCCACACACAGGCTATGCTCCAATTCCCCTTTGTGCCTTTAAGTGCAAATTAGAGTTAGCGAGTAAAGCTGGTTAAAACTACCATGAACCTCTAGTCTAACATGACGCTGTAACCTGTTCTACAGCTACAGTATGAAGACCTCTGATGTCTCAACTTTGGCAACAGAATGTTTGTCTGCACCTAAGTGTCATCATCACCATCTGCTTTTGCATCTGGAACCAAGTTCCCCATAGAAAAGGTGTCGAACATTATCTCATCTATATTTAGCAGGGGTAATATCAACTGGTGTTGACACTCCCTTCTCTCATTACACTGTTATCGCAACCTTGCAACCTTTGAATTAATTAGCTGTCGCAAGTCAATTAGCCTCCTCCAGCAATCGCTCCATGCCTGCCAAAACACCCTTCAAACCTCGCAACTCCAGAGATAATATCCAAGCAATTGAGAAGGAAAAATATAAAATGATTGCTAGAAGGTTGATTTTCGAAACTGAGATTTGTTTTGAATTAAGACTTTTACTCACTGTATCAGGGGCCTAAACACATGAGAAGTAAAGCTACTGTTACGCAATGTAAAATTACTCAGACTAAGTTTGCAAGGGGAAAAATTATACAGAAGAATACTGTTTAATGACTGTAGACTTTTAGAAATGAAAGTTGGAAACCTTGCTTATCCTTGCTCACAGGTAATTTTGCATGCTATTTGTTGGTGTGAGAAAGCATAAAAATCTACATTCTTCAGATCCTTCACTCCCTCTCAATAAGAAAATATCTAATAGAGCATGAGAATCAATACTTTATTACTTACCGGTGTGGAGAGCTGGATGCATATAGGAGATTGTCCTACTTTGGTATGCATACGTGGGTTTTGAGGAAACCACTGCTGCGAACTGCATATCATTGTGCAGCTTCTCCTGCGGTGAACTTTCACTCAGAGGATCCCATCACAGGTGTCCAGCTGTGTCCTTAGGCACTCATATTAAAGAGTGTGCGCAGCAATTACCCAAATACTCTGCTGCTGATAAAATATTCAAGTGAGAGAGCCCTCTTTTCAAGACCCTCCTTTTTTCTCATACTTTTTACTGCATGCATACCCAGCTACTTCAAAAAAACAAAAGCTCTTTGAAAAGGTTTCCAGTGAGAGACGGCATCATTTAGAAATATAACTGTGTCAAGGACATGTTTCCTTTGTGGTTGACTTTTGTTTTGTTTTTTTGCTTTGTTTCTCATACCATGTATGGACATAAAAACACAGCGGGAATTATGTACTTGTGCTTGTACCTGTACTTGTACCCAATAGACTCAATGGACCTGTGACTAATTAGTGATCAGTCAAATATCCTTTTGTAGTTTAAAATTAAAACAGTCTATCTTGAATGATAAATTTATGGGTGATAGTAGAAAAAAGGCAGGAAAACACATGACAAAGAAAGAAATACAGCGAGGTGAAAACCAAATAATGAAGACCAAAACCAAGTAAATTTCCTCACAGTTCTTTCAGGGGCACTGAAGGGCTGCTTTGGGTTTCAGGTCATGGTTGCAATGGATTTTCCTGGCTGTTACAGTCACTGAGAACATGCCTCAACTGCCAAGAGCTGGATGAGAAATGGAGCTGTTAGACCTGCAACAGCATAAAACAACTATTTATATCACCACTGGTTTCATGGCTGGATTTATGATTCTTTTAACCTGTCTTTCCAAAAGGCAGTGCCATCTGAAGCCAGACATTGTAAAAAAAAAAATTACACTCTGTTGAATTCTCTTAAGTCAGGGATCTTTGAGAGGCAAAATATTGTGTACACCGCAATAATTGTGATGTTTTCTTTATTATGCTGTATCATTTTGGCATAGAACGGTATATAACTATGCAATCACTATACAATAAGTTGACTGTGTTCTCTATGTTCTCACCAGAATATTCTCATTAGTATATATTTATATCAGTAATAACGCTATAATAATAATAGCTGTCTAACATAACTATAGTCTGTTTTCATGAGCTGTTGTGGATCAAATAATGATATATGATGGATATATGAAAGATATATGTTATTTATCAAATGCCTGATTATTATGATCCTGATTTATGAATTGCAGAGAGTGCTAAAGTACTAGGTAACATACTCCACTTCTTCAATATTACAGTGCACCACAGTGTACTATAGACAGTTTATCATTGCGAATCAGAGAAAATATAGCTTTGCAAACGGTGGTGGGGCTGAGAGACAGGTAGAGGTATTGATACACTTCCCAGTAAAAGCTACAATAAATCTTGACCTGCTGTCTGCCTGTCATAACAGCACCGTTTGTGTTTCTATTGGCATGCGCTTGATCTGAAAACGATGGGTAAAAACCTGAAATGCAATTCAAACAAAGTGACATGTTTTGTGCCGTGAAATAGCAGTTTTCTTTGAGCGAATGCAATCTTTGCGCGGTGCGGAGCTTAAAGGTTTTGCCTACAATTAGCTCCCCAAATGAAGTCGACTCGCTTGCAGGTGCAGGTACATTTTTGAACACAGACATTTCTTGAGATCGCGTCTCATGCTGGTCTTAATCTAATGCATTGTCATGTGACATTCATATCCATTCCCTTCCCACACTACTGGGTGCAATCTAAATGACTCCATTGTAAAAACATCAAATCTTTATCCTGGAATATAGATCAAAACAGGGAAAATGCAAAAGCACGCTGATGAAAAAAATGACGCGGGAAAAGAGATGGATTTAGTCATGAATTTGAATAAGTGTGGAGGGAAATGGCACAGGTTAATAACAGGGATAAATCATATCTCTCTCACAGCTTGAGGCTGCGGCTTGTCGATCCTTCTCTGTCGTTAGTCATCCACTCTCAAAGACCTGACAAAAATACAAACGCATAAATAGAGGAGACAGAAATCTCTGGCAGCAATTCTGACCTTGGTTCTCAGGAAATCAAACGAACAAAGTGACTTAGATTCAAAAGCGCACAGAGCAAAGGCATTTTACTCATATCCGCATATCAGTTTTGTCTGTTTTCACAACTCAAGAACATCTTTTGATTAGTTATCTCAAAACTGTAGCGCAAAATGGGATATTGTACTGATAATGACTACAATACACAGAGTGTATTCAATAAAAAAAAATCACATCACGCTGTCTTATTCATGAGTGTATGCTATTTTTGTGAGACAGAAAAAAACACATAAAGCCCTTTTTTCTCTACAAGTTCACAATAACATTGAAGATGAGACTGTCATGAAAAGTGCTAAGAAAAGTATACACTTGGCAGACAAGTTGCAGCTATTTCTCCAGCTTTATATAAATAGACCTTTACGTACCGTATGATCTCTTTATGATCCAAATTCAGATGCTACTGAGGTCATTACTCAACTCACCAATTAATTTTTCATGGCCAAGGATTCACAGGTAGCAAATTTCACAGCTCATCGTTGCAAAGATTCTGTTTCAAGCAGGAGTTAGCTGGAAACACTATAGCCCCGGAGAGATGTGATCTCCTCAGGGGTAAACTGAGGTTAATAATGATAATATGCAGCAGCTTTCTTGGGCCTCGGGGTCAGTCTTTGTGTTCTCAAGGTGGTAGACACTGGTGAGCTCCTCTCAAGACAGACTCATCAGCCCCAAAGCTGCTGAAAGCCTGACTTGAGTGATTTATCTGTCCACATTGCCATCAATCCTCCCATAACAAAGGCTTATAAAAAAAAATAACACTCATCAGATTGCTGGTACTAGATGACTAGTAGGATCTCAGGCAACAGCATCCTCAGCCAGGTCTTCCTGGGAGTGCATGGGCATGATCAGATCCCCGTGTGATATTTTTGTTCGCCTTTAACCACATGATGCTGCCGGCTTGATTCACTGTCAGACAAATCTCAGAGCTTAGGCCGTCAAGGTTTTCTCCGCGAGGCCCTTTGCCATGAACCGAAAACACACATGCCAGCAGTGTACGTGTCACTGAGACGATATGCGTCAGTGGAAACAAGCTGGTAATACCCACAGCTAATTAAGGTCATCCCACACCATATCAAAATGAGGGGCAGCTAATTGCGAAACAGCAACATTACCGCTGAAGTACTAGAGACAATAAATAGTCATATTTCAGAATGAAAGCATGTACTGGAACCACACTTGACCAGCGAAAGCAATTATGCACCTGATTTATAGTCAGTTTGCTTTACGTAAATACACCGACTATTGTATATGCAATCTATGAATGTGATCTAGAGAGGGTTTTAACGGACACATATTTGCCACCCTTTTAAAAAGTGCTAGTTTCTAAGGAAATCCCACTCAGGGTAAAATGAAATGTCAAGCACATTGATTGGAAGTGAGAGGAAGAATGGAGATCAGACACAAAAAGTAGCGAAAACTTTTAACAAGCAAGGAGGGCGATAAGATGTGGCTCTGGAATAGTGTTTGGGCTATCATGCCTGCAAGACAATCCTTCAATCACACGCTGATATTCACAGTTTCCATGGCAACACATCTTTGATTTTCGTGGTCAAAAATTACTTTTTTTTGTCAGATAAAGTAAAACACTGTTAATCTTCCACCCAATCTGAATGTTAAGGAAGGGAAATGACCACGTAACCTCTTTTTTTATCTTTAAAATATTATCACAGAAGTATGACCCAGAGTGAAGTTCAAGTAGCTTTCTTATGAATGTGATACATTTTTTTTTTGGTTTTAATTTTGTTTTGTTAGGAACATACACTTGCATATATATAGCATATATAAGAAAGGAAAATTAGGTCCTGTGCAATGTCAGGACACAAGTAAATACATACAGTAAACACAAAATATAATACAAGGAAATAAATACTATACCCTAACCCTCCAAAGAGTTATTTTCTGCATGTGAACTTAAAATATTATCCCCTACAGTAGTGGCTTAATAACCTTTTCCACTTTTAAGGTTTCCAGTTGTTGATAGTCAGTAGCTTTACAGCAGGCCTAAAATGGCCCATTTGTGGCCAAATGCTAGCAAAGTTGGTGGTCAATCACTGTTTTAATTATTCACTAGCTGAAGGCAGGAGATGTAGCCTCGGTGGTTAGTGTGTCCTTCAGACACTGGAAGCATTGCCTACAAACAGAGGGCTGATAATGACTTGAGTACTGTTTTGGCCTAGATTGTCGCCACGGGGGGGGGCAATAAAGACTTACTGGCTTCATCATGGTTTAAATTTAATTACAGCCAATCAAGATTTGTCAGTGTTTTACCTCATAGGAAGCAGACGCTATTATTCAAATATAACAAGTACACTTGTGCTCAGGTGGAGAGGTGGGGTGGGGGTAGGCATGATTAGAGTGAGTGAAACTACTTTAAAAACTCCACCTTTTAACACCAAAGTGCAGTGGTAGCACAGTGTTGTTGCAACTACAGTTACTGAATAAAATTGCTGAACAAAATATTTAAAGGTCCCATAATCTACACTTCCCAGTGTTTTATTTTATGTCCATTAAAAGCTGTTTGTGTGGTGTTATGTAGGCTACCAAAAACACACATTCATTTTCGAGGATCTCTCTGAGCCTTGCTAAGAACAGGCTGTTTCTGTGCCTTTAAGGCTCATTAATATAAACAACCCCTCCGTTCTGATTGGCTAACCATTTCAAGTGAAACGTGAGACACACAGCAGCTACAGACAGCGAGAGGCAGGGAAAACACTGGTAATAATGACAACCGCTTTGAAAAAAACACTTTGTTAAACTATTATTTCTTACAAAAATGATAATGAGCGAACCTTTGTGAAGCCACAAAGTTACAGAAGTCCAAGCCGTTTGTTCTAATATGGATTGTGTGGATTTATTTGGCGTCCGTGCGTTATGATACTTTCACAATGTTTAGATAGCACATCCAACTCATCATAGAGGCAAGGGAAATCCTGTTTTACACGATATGGGACCTTTAATTTATGCTTCGACTTAGCCAATCACCAAGCTTCTTCCTGGTGTGAGGATGTACAGGACACCAGCGTCAAGTTGATTGATGCTTGTTTGACTTCTACCGTACTGCCTGGTGTACAAGCGCACAGTGCATTTCCCTTAAGTAGGGCTCTATGTGGCCTAAAGAGCACATACCATAATTCCCCTAAGCAGTGTGCATTTCAGAAAGCATTAGACACCAACAAACCAACCCACAAACATTATTGAGGTGCTCCTCCTGACCATCTACTAATTAGTTTGCCCTACACAAATGCATTGCGAGAATATCAATAACTGTCACAACACCAGGAATGGTCAGTGTTGTTAAAAAGTAACTTATGGATCTACTGCAGCACATGCAAACAGTTTAACCTACTTGTAAACTTGCTTGTCCCATCAGACTCTGTATCTGTCAATACTCATGTGAACACATACAGCAGCTTCTCATTAGGCCTTGCACTATGCCAAGTTTGTCTTGTTACTCTATTTACACATACTTTGTTTCCGCTCTAATATAGAGCTGTAGAGTGTTTAAAAGCATACTGTGTCTTTACAGTTCAAGATGCAAGCCATAGTCTCTAAAGGAGAAAAACACAACATCTCTCATTTGTCTCATAATGAGCTTGTTTTATTCTGCAGCTAATTTTTAGTCCATCATCTTTATTTTTCCACACAGACATGAAACAATATGCACCTGTTATAATTTCACTGTTGGAATGATTCACTTTCACAGTTAGCTCTTTTGTACTGCGTGCTCATTGGGTTCCTTTTCAAATGAAAATATCATTCAGTAAGTATAACCCTAGGTCATTATCAGTCTTTATGTGGTTCACATTTAAAAAGAAAAAACATATTTTGATCCAAGTCAACAAGTGCAATTTGAATTAGATTTCCATTGTAAATAGGCACATATAATGCAGGAATAAGAAGAGTGTCAAAGTGTGACAAATATAATACAGCAATGTTTGATTAAATCAATGAAATCAAATAAAACTGCAAACAGAAAGCCGGTTCTTTTCCAAGCCGCTATTTCACCTCATGAATGTCAATGAGGAAGTGGTAGGGGGTTATTTATAGTTGAAGACTGAATGCAGGGTCTATCCCTGAGCCTGATAATGCCCCCCTGTTTGTCTTCATGTGGAGATGGAGAGATGTTTATGCTTACAGCTACAGAGCCTAGCATCACACCCAGCGCCCCGACACACACACACACACAGAGAGAAAGGATAAAGAGAGTGAGAGGAAGACAGAGGAATAGAAGGACAAAGATCTTGGGTTATATTTGCAGGGAGTGCCTGCAGGAGCATATACACACAAATAAACAAAGGCACACACACACACACACTCTCACAGACAGCACAGTGCGTGTTAATGCAGGCCATAGTGCGTGGGCCATGCCCTTCTTGTGACGCCAGCTCAGTGGACACGCAGCATGCAGGAGTCATCGCTGGCTGCCACGGATAATCACCATAATGAATGTAAGGGCCTGGACATGCAGACACTCAGCTGCAAAAATAGCCCACAAGCAGAAGACAACAGAACAGCACTGCCTTTTTTCCTCTTAAAATAAACATTAGACAAGCCAGGTTTAGTTACATGGCGTATTGAGATTCCCTCAGTCATTTTTGATAATACTATACCTATATACTATTGACGTTATAGACATTTTGACTATTATTCATGGTCAATGGCTTAAACTAATGATAATGGAAATGCTGTGGAATCTAAAATATATTGTATGCGCTGGAATTTACGAAAGTTGGGTCTCTTGTCAAATGCTGAGATATTACCTTTGGGCTCTATAGGACATGCCTGCAATTGCCCTGCCGTTGCTTTTCAAGTATAAATAATCTTGAACCTTCACAGATCTTACAGCGCTGTTGAATAATGCATGGCTGAAATTACAGTTGCTGTGATAGCTGTCTCTGTTGTATCAGGCCATCCTCTCTCTCCAATTGATCACAGCCCATAATTCCTTCTGTCTAAAAAGTGGGATGGCACCGGCAAGGCTCTGATAACAGATGATTCTGCTTCGTCACCCACCTTTAAAAGTTGTAAGAAAGGCCCCTCCTTCCATAGTCCCACTGTGAGCTGCAATGGCACACTACACCTGCGCAAATGTACGAGCCATGGAAGTAAGACCTTTGGAAAACACCGAAATAACCACATGCCTGGAATACATAGGAGTGAACCCTACAGCCATCTGTTCTTAGCTGCAGGGCATTTCTGCTCTATTTAATCCACCTTGTTAACCTTGTTTATACATTGATCAACCAGAGAGTGTTCTCCAGGTAATTCCACACTTTCCTATTTACAGGATATAGTACATAAAGGAACACATCTTTTGCCATTGCAAAAAATAGGTGTTTTTTGAGCTCTTATCCAATCAAGGAACAACACAATTTGGCAGCTGACTCAAGCCTGATTCATTCTAAGCAGAAAAACTGAAAAACAGACTGTTACCCTTTCGTCCTTTAGTTTGCCAAAAACAAACTAGTGCTGTGGAGAGAAACTGATTCTTCTAACACAGAACTATCAATGCAGGACATTTATTTTGAAAGACAAGGTAGCTACTGTTGATCAATTGCATTATTTCTTTAGAATCAATGGCAACACTTGACACGCAAAACAGAATATCTTTAGGCTGCATACTTGACTGAATAAATAATTTTATTCCACAGTCATCAACAATAGGAGTCATTCTAAT
This sequence comes from Centroberyx affinis, assembly GCF_046629955.1. NCBI lineage: Eukaryota > Metazoa > Chordata > Actinopteri > Beryciformes > Berycidae > Centroberyx > Centroberyx affinis. The sequence goes on along the minus strand of NW_027279066.1, from coordinate 247,632 downwards.
ATTACAATTCTAATTAATTCCTTTCCAAATGTGCTGTGCAGGAAAGTTTCCTCACTTCTTGATTATCAAACAAGACAAGAATATATCTTAAGAACTGTTTACACTTGTGTTGCAGCAAAAGTTCTGGAAACAGCTGTCTGTGTTTACTACAACTACCACATTAGGAGGAACAGCGGCTCATAGTACATAGGACCAATAAAAAAACCCTCCTTACTAGAAATAATCACTTTGCAAAGGGCATAGTCTTCGTTCCACATCAACTCAGATAAATTCCTTCAGGTATATGGCAAGGACCCATTGTAATAACTCTCCCTAAGTGCCTAAGAGTAGCCATTATAGATACAATTTCCACTTGCCACAGGAAAAGCCTTAGGTCTCAGGCTCCCACCTATTACACTTTGTATCCATTCTCAGTGTATTATTTCGAAGAATTCTTGTTTGTCTGTGGGGTTTCAGTAAATTCTCATTTTGCACCGTTGGCTACTCTAACTGTGCCACCAAAATAATTTGCAATTCTACCCTAGCCAGCTGTTGAAACTCTGTGTTAATCTTTACACCGTGCGCAGTATATATGGCACCCTTGTGACCAAACTAGTGATTAAGATTTGTAATTGTGTTGAGGGGTCTGGAAACTTTTCCTCTACTCTGCAGAACAGAACACTATAGAAAACAAATGTCCCTGTGATAGCGGTGTGGTTTTATGACCTGCTGTGTTGTTTTCTGATTATACTCCACTCAGTGCCATGGACGCTTTCCAAAAACTGTATATACCACTGAGCTACCTACTGTCTGGGGGGAGGGAAACACATGGTCCTTCAATAAAAGATAATAGAAATGACAATAAGATTTACCATCCTCATTCGTCTTCTTCATTACCATCTCCAAGACACTGGGAACAAGCCAACCCCAAGCCTCACTAGCCCACCAGGTCCAACGCAATACGCAAGTTATGCAAGGAAGCTGGTAATTCATTACATTTAATAGGATGGTGCGCTGCAGTTGTTTTTGAGGGCTGATACTTATTCAGTCTTTGGTAAGAGTTATAAAATCTACTCCCACTGCAGAAAAATCTTACTCTGCAAAAAAAAACTCTGAAGAACTACTTGACAAACAAGCTCCTCTATAACAAATATAAATACAATATTCTGTATGTTTATGCAATAATGTAATAGGCGCTTCAATATATTTTGTAAATTTAACTTATTTTTCTGTATCCATTTGTGGTGTCTGCAGGGCGATGTCACCACAGTAGCCCTTACTTTTTCCTGTAACATTCAGCTGCAGACAGTAAGAGAAAATTGCTCTCCGAGGACAAAAGCAGCATTAGTGTACTGTAACACTCTGGGTAAAAAACGGTGTAGAGTACATTGAAGTTACTTTCCAAAGACGTGACCCTGTTAAGGTGCTAGTAGCAACTGCTACATAACTGCCAGGAGAGTGCATTCTCCTCAAGCCTTGAATGATGCCATTCCACCATGTGGACATGCTTCCTCCATCCAGGAATCATCATAAATTAATGATTACATCAAGTGGGTGCAAAAATAAAGCTCTTTACTGGAGCAAAGTGAGCTCAGGGGACAAGGAAGTCAAAAATACTGTATGCCTTATGATTTTTTCTTCATTTCCCATCATTGGTCACTGTCCTCGTGGGCGTAAACGCTGAGGAAGGCTTCGTGCTGAAACGCGTCCGTGTAAATAAAGAAGCATTAATTCACACTTTTGTAGGGCAGACATCCTTTTTTACATAGCCTGCATGGTGCCATCAACAACAATATGTTTGTTAAATGTTTATATGCATGCATCATTCCACTTCCAAGACACACTTTCTATGCAACAACGGCTCATCCCTCTTCTTCTGAATTAAAAAGTTATATAATATAAAGCATAACTGAAAATTGCCATCCCAAGCAGGTTGGCCATATCCTTCCATACACAGAGAGCGACATATAGAGAAGACTGAATTTCACACTCTGCTTTCTATAGAGCAGAATGAGGTTCCATCACAGCTGAGTAAGTATAATGGGAAAGGACAGTGAGAGGCTTTCTAGTAATCACGCATGTCAGGGGAGATTTCTCACAGGCAGAAAATGTGGAGTTAAGAAGAAGGTTGAAGCACGAATAAACGAGGTAGGCAGGACTTGATGGATTCCAGAAGAGGATGACTGACCACTAATTGAGGAAGTGGCGCCCCTGTTGTGTCTCACTGCATGTCGCCAAGACAATGGAGGACAAATGAGGTTTCATGAAGTCATACGGGAGATATAAGGCGTGATAGAGTATAATAGAGGCAAATGAAATGAGGTGATTTAGACAGAAAGATGCAGAGGACATGGCTCCTTAGGGGAGCTTACAGCTACTGGAGTGTCATAAGTTATAAGAACTTGTGAATTATGAGCGTCGACAAGTCAAACTCAGTGAAGTCTCCAACTTCATATTCTGGACATGTTGAATCTAACAGCACAGGTGCAGAATGACGTCGACCCCATTTCCTCCCAATTCACACGCAAACAGGGGAGACTGAACGATACGTAACTGAATGTGTGTGCGTGTGTGTGTGTGTGTGTGTGTGTGTGTGTGTGTGTGTGTGTGGTGCAGTGTTGCATTGCATACTTGACCTCTGCTTTTCATTCCAAACGCAATCCAACAGTAAATATATTACAATATTTTAAAAGATTTCAAAATTTTTCGAAAGCATCTTATAATTTCAACATTAGCAAATTCGAATTGTAATCGTATTTAATGCTTTTGCTAATGTTTTAATGTTTTACATTTCAAGCCAGATCAAGGGGTATATCCCCCAGGTGAGTGTGACTGTACCCAGAGTGATTATCTAGTAGTATTCTTTAGCATTTGTTTTTAATGCTTATTTTATATTCTATTTGTGATATTGTTTTTGCTGCTGCAACGACCTAATTTCCCCAAGGGGATGAATCAAGTTTTATCTTACCCTATGTTACATTTACATGAACTGTGTAATGGTATTGGAGTTCTATAATGCGTATAGGATGAAAATTTGTGTCAAGGCTGAACTGTGGTTACAACGCCACTTATTTATTTGCATAAATAGGATATCTATAATCGTAATGAATATATTTCACTGAACATTTTGACTGAGACCAGGCTTGAATCCCCCAGATCCCAAAGTGCTTCAACGAGCAAAAATCCAACATGTTTCTGAATCATCTGAGACTGGTGTCCAACTGCCTACATTTGTATTCTTCGCTGAGTCAACTACATTTGCTAGCTGCTACCAGTTAGGTAGTTTAGTTAATTGTCCTCAATGGGAAATTATTTTTCACAGCCATTACAAGCAAAAAACAAAACAAAGTCACATAACTGTTCATAAAAACAATAACCATGCACAACAAACAGCAGCAGCAGTAATTACAGAGGAATACTGTAGTATTAACAAAGAAACAAGATCGGTGCCAGTCTACCACAACAAAACAAAAGGACTGCTGGCTGCTACCATCATCATCCTGTATTATAAGTTAACGGGGGTATTTGAACTGTGCCTAGAGGGGACGTAACTTGATTATAATAAAAACAGTAATAAAGAAAGACAGTGAGAGATAGAACCCCCCTCCAAACACATAACACTCATCTATGTGTGCTTTTGTGTTTATGTGTCTGTGCTTGCATGTTTGGCCACAGTGGTTAGCTCCATAAAGCATACAAAAGGAACAACTAGACAAATCATCTGATGTACTTTATCGCTGTGACAGCTCACAATGTTTTCATGTTGAAGCACAGGACAAAACCATTATAGTAATCAATCTGTGGTGAGTGGACTTGAAACAACCAAATTAGCAGGCTTTCATAGGAGTGTTCCACCAGGATTTGTTTAGAGTTGATTGTGTGAATGGAGGCAAATTATCTATGGGTAAATGATGCATTTTGCACTAGTTGTACCAGCTATTTTCATCTGTTACACTCTCTTGCCTTTCCACAACAAATGGAGGTATAAAAATGACAACAAAATTGTGGGGAAAATCAAAACCTCACAAAAGCACATTGGCCATTATCTATAATTGTAAAATTTGAGTATTGAAAATAGCCTCCAAAGATGTTCAGTGTGATGGTCTTGTGTCACATCGACAGGTTTAGAACAAGGGAACAAAGTTAGTGTGGCTCTTGTCTCATTCAGGTACTATAGAATTGCACAGCAGGGATGCCAGCTGTCTCCGATTGGCTAGGAGACACTTGGACTCGGTCTCTTGCTTTGCAAGAAATTCACTTTGGAAATTTTTTGACTTTTGAAGTGGGTGTATGCTATGTTAATTTGGATTGTGCTAATCTATGGTGGATCAGTTTGTATCACCATTTTAAATCATTTAATCCGATTATCCATGAGCGTAGTCGACATGCACAGTTTACATCCTGCGCACTCCACACACACACACAACCCAGGCTCACAGAATTTGGCTCTGTGTGTGTGTGTGTGTGTGTGTGTGTGTGTGTGTGTGTGTGTGTGTGTGTGTGTGTGTGTGTGTGTGTGTGTGTGTGTGTGTGTGTGTTAACTTGGTCTAGAAGTGTGAACTGGGTTGATATCTTGGAAATGTAACTAAATATGTATCATTATAGCAAATATGGCTTTTCACACAAAGCCACATTTGACTAAAAGCTGCCACAGCCGCCACCAAAAATAACTAAACAAAACAAAAAACCCAAAAGCATTAACTTAGATCGGACACTGACGTCCAGCTTCACAACTCCTTTATAATACTTTATTTACTTCAAGTGGGTTATTGCACCAAAGGGTTCAACTCTGACCCACTTTCATCTCTGCATGATAGTTTTTCATTTCAAACTTTAAGCAGAGTAAGGTTTATTATCAGTTTATTTTGAGACTTCCACGGTATGCCTTATTTGGCGGTCCAGTTTTGTGTTAAATTATTTGACATGTACACCAGGATCAAAAGCCCTAATGCATCTTATACGGCTCTGCATGCTATGCAAATGGAGGTGTTTTTAATGAAGGCACCATGAATAATTCATGAGTGGTGTTCCACGGGTTGCACTGCAGGAGCAAATTCATAGAAAAAGAATTGCTTTAGAAAAATAAAAATTGACGTTGAAGTATCTCTCTCTTCTGTTTGATATCCAGTGCTGCTCATGAGTTGCTCATTAACAAGAGTCAGCACATTGAAATAACCCATTTAATTACTTTGTGAAGTACTGGAGATGCACGACCCCAGTGTCCACTCTAGTTCCCTCTTGCCACCGCCAACCTTTTGTGTGTGCTTTAATATAACTAAAGCCCCATATTAGGGTAAGCTTTCAACTTTAAATTGTCCTTTTTGGGTTCTTTGTACTACACCAGAGACTACCTACAAGGAGATGAGGTAGTTTAAAAAATACACAAGCAATAACGCCCTACTTTGTGCTGACATTTGTTAAAAGAGACCAATTGAATCATTATTAACAAGCATTTTGATTCACTAAAAAAAACATTAAAAATAACATCAGTGCAGGTGTCCAGGAGGACTGTTCCAACGTCAACAAACAGGAAAAAGTCATTTTTGACACATTTTTTTTAGCTAAAAAAGTTGAGGATGCCATCTTTCAGATGACTCTGTTGCAGAGGCTTTGAGCAGAGTTAATGTAACAAGTATTGTGTATGGACTGTGCCAAGTCATTTTTTTGTCAGCCCAAGACTAAGAAAGGAAGGCGAGAATTATTCACCACCCACACAGCACTTACAAGTCTCTTATCTAATCCTCCAGCAGTAGTCTATATGTAATCATCTGCTGGAGCAGACCCAGGCCATTTTGACCCAAGCAGGCCCAGACAGCGCTCCTTAACATGACGCACGTCTGAGTCGTTTGCCGTTATAACTCATCATAAATTAAGCTCTGTTTTGTTGATGGAAGTGTTGTCATTGCCTGTGAATATGACTTTGATGCAACTTCTGAGCATTTTCAGCATCAGTGAAAGTGCTCACTGCCGGCCGGTTTAAGGTAGTTTAATGCAGACAACCACTGATGTCCACCTTGTCTCGTGCAGATGTCTCTACCAAAGTCCTCCTGTTCGATGACATGGCCAGGATGACTTTGTAATCATATTACCAGTGCATGTCTCATTAGTTTCTGCCATGGCTGAGTGTCCCTGCCTCCTCCTGCTTTACACACACACACACACACACACACACACACACACACACAGCCGCTCAATTGCTGGCTGGCATTTGAGAGTGTATGGGCTTGCATCTAAAGCAGTTTACCAGGGAAATAATAGCCCTCTAAAAGGCTTCTCTGTATGCAGAATCATCCCATTCCATTTGCATTCTAGTGAGACAAATTAAATTTCAGCAGAAGGTGAGTATAGCGCCATGTTGAGATGACAAAGGATCGAGTAGAAACAGGGATGTGAGGACACCTGGGACCTAAAAGCAATGGGTGTTGTTTGGAGTGTTATTGTAATGGGGATTTCTAAGGAGTTCCACTTTTCTAGGGGACTGACGCATTTTGATTAATTTTAGTTTTTGAGTACAAAGTACACTGGAAGCAATAGAACCTAAAGGTCAGAAAACCTCAGCAGCCGGTGCAAAATTGAGTGACAAAGACAGACAGATGAACACACAACAGCCTCTCTCATGCTATGTGTGTAGAAGTAGATGTCTTGCTAGACTGCTGTACATTTTCTTGTTGGTCTGCGATTCATTTCATTATAAATGCAGACTCCTTCATCCCGCATCCATTTAGAAAAAACGAGAAATAAAGAGTGAAGGCCATAGGAAGAATATGTAAACTAAAACACCACCACGTCTATTGCGTGTCGAGGTCATGGGCCATGTCTTTCTCCTTTTCTTCGTCTGGAATGTGGCTGAAGCAGGTTTCAATAAAACATGCAGTAGAATAACCTTCAATCCCACCACTCCCCCCCCTCCGCCTTAACCCCGTTCTCTGGTAAAGTGCTCCCAGCTTGTCCTTGAGAGCGTTTGTGTGTGTCGCTATCAAAACAGCATAGGCCCGGCTGTGTTGGTCCCTTTAAAAAGCTGGAGCGGTGGTGTTGGTTTGACTCCTGATATCGATGCTTCTGCCAGCGAACTTAACTGCATTCCTTCAAGAGCCATTGAAGAGAAGAAAGTGTTCCTTAAGAGCATCCCCAGAAACACCTGTCATATTTCCCCTCTCTATGAACCCAACAAAGTGTGTTCATTATTGATGAGGTCTTCACAGCACAACATGCCACCTTCTTCTCCACTGGCCATCCTGAACCGAACATCTAGCACTTTGAGAAAAAGATGCTTCAAATCTTCCCTTGCAAGTTACAGTTTTGTACAGTGACCTGTCCTTGCAATATCTTCAGCTGGTTTAAAGTTGATGCGATGCTGAGTGGTTTTAGCCCGTGGGTATTGGGCAGACCTCGCAGCATGTGTGAGCATGCTATCGATTTCCTCACATCAGGCAATTTTCAGGGTACTTAGCCTAAATATCAGCTATGATCAAATCGACTGAAAGTGAGTGATCCCCTTTGATCTTAGCTCTATGAGTGTGTGTGTGTGTGTGCAGCCTCGCCTCAGCATCCGCCAGCAGTAACACAGGCAAAACTCCACGTGACAAACAACGTTGTATGACCTGGATCCATATTGTACAATATGGATCCAGGTCATACAGCTGTGCATTCGGATGCTAATGTCCTGACCTGCACTAGTCACAAAATAGGGCTATTATGGCTTTTGAAAAGGTCACCTGAAAAATAGATTTAGTGGAGCAAAGAGAAAGCTGCTTGTGTGACACCCGCAAGGGCTTTGACTAGAATAATCTTTAGTTGTTGTTTAGTGGTTTTAGTGTTGCAGCGAGAAAGCAATTTTAAAACGGATGAGGGCGTAATCCCCGACAATACAGGGATTATCTCTTTAAATGACCTTTATCTTGCCATGAGGCACGGAGTGCTTCTCAACTGCACTATCCCAACTCTGGTTTGATTACGGCTACAATGCTTATTTAAAATCACCGGGCTATGGACAGACTATACAACTGCATGGACGCTGTGTATTCAAAATAGAAGATAAGGGGCTGCATGGTATTGTAGAGATATACAAGGAGTCTAGTGCAGGAGATTCGAGCAAGGCAAAGGTTTTGAAAGCTTGGGGTCAGAAATGTCAATAAAATAAATATTGCTTATTTGTGACAGCTCAAAATGCTGTTTGCAAAACTTCACACTGTGACCGGATATTCTGTAACTGTGTGTGTGTGTCCTTCTCACTCGGTGTATTTGGATGGGTTCTATTAAGATAAATTTAAAGCAGAGATATACAAGTTATTTGCTAAGAATACGGCAGCATTTAGCCTGTAAGTGTAATCCTGAATACATTTACTTAAAGGAACTTGTCAAATGCCTGATTGGCAAATTAAGCTTTCACCTTTGGGCCTCCTCAGTACTGAAGTGGGATTTTTGAAACTAAAGCAATTTGTCAAAGTCCTATTTATAAGCTGTTTGACTTGTTTTTATCAAACATACCATTTGCGTAGCTCCCTGCTGGGTATCTCAGAGTGAATCACTTGACATCCCTGTAAGATTGTCATGAAGGCTGGGCTATTTGTTACCATGAAATTGTTAATGCCGGTCACTTCTTACTCAGTTTTATCACGTTGGTGCAATTATACATCCATTTCTATTAGCTGCTCCTGCTCCTGCTGAATGCATCATAAGCAAATTTCCTCCTCTGGTACTTAACAGTTTTCAAATTATACAGCAAATTTCATTCACAAATTAAGCACAAAGCCATATTCAAATTATACAAACTCGGTTGAATTAAGTCCAATATTCACAAAGGTCAAATAAATTGCAAATCCTCCAAATATTTTTTTCCGTTATCTCCGTAATACATACAGCGAATCCTCACATGCATAATGCATATTGCTGAAATATTCATCAAGGATATAACTCAAATAAAGTTGGGATTTGACCTATTCAACAACCCGACTTAAACAGAGGTAATAAAACGGGATGAAGCAGTGGTGCTAGCTGCAAAGTACTAAATGTTTCATCGGCTATGGGCTTATTTTTTAAAATGTTAAAGATTCCACAGTGAGCGTAGTTGAGATGCTAAGTCCACTTTGGAACCAGAGAGTAACCTTGAAAACCTAAGAGATCCAATTAGTTGTGTAAGTTTAGCAAATCGCAGCATGTTTCCTTAAAGAAATAAGAGGGTGTGTGGTCTATAGAAACGCAGACTAGATAAAGTTTAACCAAACTGTATATTTTGAGTTACTTTGAAGACAACTAAAGACAAAATCTTGTCACACAGTAAACAAGATGAAAAATAACACTTGACAAAAAAGAGAATTTTCACTTAAAACCAAAAAGAACAAAAGTGGTCATACAATATGGTAGAAAGTTTAGCAATGGAATATAGTCAACATTGTAGTCAATCTTTTTCCCATTACTGTACCGAGTCCCTTGGCTCCAATTATCCAAACCAAAGCAGTGCTCCCTCTCCCCTTCATTTTCTGAAGGGAAAATATAGCACCTTTGATGAGGCAGAAATCCCAACTAATGAAGATGGGAGACGATCGGCTCAGCCTTCGTTTGGCGGGAGCCTCTGTACATCCTACTAAAACAGTCCTTCTACCCTACTCCCCTACTCATTCAGTCAATTATTTTGGGCCTGTCTAAGATGGCTCAGAAGTTTTATAAAAAAAAATTTTTGGGGGGGGGGGGGGGTTTCTAGTTCCAAAATTCCAAAATGAAAACGAAATGAAAACTATTTTCAGTAACTGAGGGTTTCAGTGTAGTGAAATAACTGCCATGAATCCATCCAATATATCCCATTATGTTTAATATGTTTGATATCATGATATAAAAGCACAATAGACATCATCAGCATTATCATTATAAAACAACTGACAACATTCACACAATTGCATCCGAACAAAAAGCAAAAATGCCTCTTTTCTACACTATATACACAAAATATACAGAAGTAGGCACAAAAGTAGAACGTTCATGCCTGGAAAATTGGTTCCATTTTATGAATGTGATACAGCTTGAATATACAATACATGTGTTAATGAATCACATGCAGATTTATGAATGTATATATCATTAAGAGTGCAAAGATAGTGTAATGCATATGTATGTCTATGTATTTTCATCCACTGTAAAAAAAACTAAACAAAAAGAAAACCCTATGGAGGCAAGTTCGGGAGTTTTTGCAAGATTTTTTGAGTCCATCACAGTGTGTTGAAGTACAAAATCAATGTGCATCGCTGAATCTTGTGACTGATAGGTACAAAACACTAATTATTAAAACCATGGATCACTCCAATGGTACAATTCATTCTCTCACACACATAGCCTCACATGGCTTTCACAATAAAGTCCATGCTGGATGTATTAATTCCTGTATCCAGCCTCTGGGCCAAATTCTATTTAAAATCAAATCCTTTAATTATTTGCTTTGCATGCCCATTGACACGCCTGTTGTACAGACTTTGAGCTTTTCATTTATCCATGTTTGGATATTTGAGTAACATTTAATGCCAGTTAAGCTCAATAAATAAGGTATTTTGAAGGGATTTGAAATACTGATTCAGCTGGAGTCTGGCTCTATGCGGTGGCTGGGCCGGGTCCATTGGGCTCGGCTACTGAGCCTCTGTGCTTGCGTCCGGAATATTCTCCGATAAACGAACCGTCCTCGTTGAATTCTGTGTCCCCGTCGGCGTAGTCCACCAGGCTGTCTCTGCTGACGCTGTCCCCACCCATGTCATCCCCGTTCAGGGAAGACAAGCTATTGCCCTTCAGTGGCTTCTCATCACTGTCACTGGCATCAACAACAACAACAACAGAGAAGGAGGGGTCAGCGGTGCAGTGTAAACACAAACACATTGTATAGCAAATGAGGCAGATGTCCATAAGCAAGCACCATAATGCATACAACACTAAGGCATTGCATTTGACACATACTGTACACACACACACAACATACACATGCACACACACATAAATCACGCGTGTCCAACCAAAAGCTTGACACACACACACACATGCACTCATAAAAACACACACACACACACACAGACGCTTAAATCCATGTACACGCACATGTACATTTACACTATTTAATGGTTGGCTGCGCCCTCAGACACACACATTCCCACTTACAAAGCAAGTTCTTATGGCTTCGATACATCACTACGGGTGGGAGGCAGGAGTGGATGCAGTGGCTACACAGCAGGAAGGGGAGCACAAGGGAGGCGGGGAGGGCTTGCTACAATCACTTCACTAATTGCTAATTGCCAAGGCTTCAGGACTGAAGGCAATTTCAAATCTCTTTAGAGCCAGCGATGGAAATTGCCCGAGTGCAGCTCATTCCGAACAGTGAGAAAGAAGAGAGGTGGGAGTGGGGGGGGGGTGAAGGCTGAGCAAGAGATTGAGAAAGGGAGAAGGAAGAGAGGGAAAGGGGGGGCCGTATGCAATCCCAGACAAACAGCCTGTCATTCCTGGTATTCCCGAGGGGCCCACACACGGGCCAAGGAGATTAGATGCCAATTTAAGGCTGGGCAACTGGCCAACTTGCAGGTGTCTCGCTACAAGACGCAGGGTCACCTCAAAACACCGAGGATTTTCTCCTCCCCGTCCTCCTTTCTAATTCCCTAATCCATCCACGTTTGGTAATACCTTTCCCTCCTTAAGTTTAGTATTCATAACACAGAGCGTCTGTGTTAAGAAAGGATGCTCAGGTGGCTCGTATATGATAGTGCCATTTGTGAGCATAGTTGACACCTGCGTCAAATGTAAGCGCAACCTTTTGAGGTGGGATTTTAGCATAGAGATGTGGTTCAAACTAAGATTACATATCGGGTCTTCTTCACGTGGATTTTTAATAACCAATCTTATCTATCCTATTTCATGAACCCTTTTACCATGCAAGCCACATAAGGTCCCCATTTCAACCGTTATCAAACCCTCTTTCTCTGACGACCCTAGAGCGCTGAAGATAAGTGGCCCTTATCTAAGTGCTGCGGAATGCCACAGTCACTGCAGCCCCCCCACAGTGACTTTGAATACAGTGATAAAATAGGAGCTGAGTGCTTTTGAGTCCCAGCTCATTCAGGCCTTGATCAGGACCCAGCTCAGCCTCAGCTGTTACTGTGAAAAGGGCTGGGCTTTCCTTCAGTCTCACGAACATGTGAGAGATGGAGACGCATCACCGGGCAGAAGGTAATTACATTTGTCTTGCCATTGACCCGTGCTGACTTGGTTTGGGGGCAGCACGGAAAATATCCCTTTAAAAAGGGATTTCCCCCCCCCCTTGCACCTGAATTTTTATTTATTGAAGTTTAAAGGCGTCACACATTGAGAAAAAAGATGAGAAAAAAGGAAGGGGGTAAAAACCACACAAAAACTCTGAGAACAAAGTTGCATCACAGCACTGGCTAAGCATACTGTAGCTATAACACTTGCTGTTCTCACAGTGGACAGAGGGGCAAGGCAGCAGAAGGCTGTCTCCAAAGAGAAATCGTTGCAAGCATAATTACCACTTGTCAGCTCCCCAGACACATGGAATGTCAGTGGGTGGCCCGTTGCCAACAGAGATTCAAAGGGCACAAGAGGGCCCTAACTCCAGCTCTAAAGCCAGGAAAAACAACATCATAGTATACTAAGGGCACTCTGGGGGGAGACAGTAGTCAGCACAGCCTTATGAAACCAACCATGAGCGGCATTCTAAACAGATAATTGCAGACAAACATCTGCACAGCCTCACAAATCCATATTGCCATGGTTCCTCCCACCTGATAACTCTAAACAGAGAGTGGACATTGTGCCTTCATGGGTCCTGTACATCGCTGACTGTTCAACTCCATCATACTATAAAGCAAGGAATCTCTGTCTGTAAGTGTGTCCTTCGCATATCTCGAGAACCGTTCGTCTGATCCACTTCACACTTGGCGGGTGTATTGCTGGGGACCCAAGGACATGCAGTGTTGAGTGTGAAGTTGTTTGGATGAGCGGTTCTCGAGAAAGCTGCAAGCAGCAATACCGGAGGCCAAGCAATCGGCCCATTCTGAACAGGCATGTTTTGAACGGGCGCTGCACTAGTAGAAAACAATACCTAAAGCTCATGTTCCCACACATAAACACACTTGGTAGTCCAAATGGTGAGGAGTTCAGGCCAGAAAGTGAGTTTTAAAAGCCAGAAATCTCTCAGCACCTGGTGAAGTAATCATTCAGTAATCATATCAGTCACTAATATTGATCAACAACCCTATCCACCCCCACAGATATATTATAGTCATTTTGTGCTATGGGACAGTAAAACATACTTATTGCACCTTTAAACTGTATAATCTTATGGATTAATGAGGATTGTGGACACTGTAAGCACAATGGATTTTTCCTGTTTAACAGAATTATAGTTTTGGCAAGAACCATAGGAATGCAATTGGCAGTAACCATAGAAATGTGATTAATGATTCTGTGAATAATATGATGACGGACAGGAGCAAAGCAGACAGAACAGGCTATTTTAGGTGATTTCCGTCGCATGTGCACAAACAAACACTCCATTGTCACACAGTTGCAGCAGTGCTGTCAAGCAAAATAGGATTCGGTCGATTTCCCTAAACTGTCACCGCAGCAGCTCAACAATGCAAACAATGGAACTCTACAGCTATTATAAAATACAACAGCTGTCTGCTTTTGGCTTAAAGGCCTAACCACACTTTTTCCACACATCTGCCATGCTTAGTTTATGTTAATTTTATTGGATGGGAGACATTTTCCATCAGCAAGTCCCTTACTTCTAGAATATATGTGTGCATTTGTGGTGGGAGCTTCCTCTATTGTAATTAATGGCGTGGCCCATAATTGAGATATTCCAAAAAAAATCGCAATTAGGGTGTTCAGGTATATCTACATCTGTCAAGCCCCCAGTTAAGCAGAGGCACTCAACATTTCTATTAACTTCCAGTCTCCTCAAATACACCTTTTCACATTATAGGTGGCTAAAAAAAACTTGGGTCCCCATTCCACTTTTGAATAGATACAATAGTTTCCCCATTCAGCCAACAGCTTATAATAACTTGATAGTAGTAGACCCTAGTAAACCTTTTGTTTCTTGGTAGTTAATAGTTCTAACAAGAGCATGGAAGTAAATCAGCTGATTAATGTATCCTAGGTGAGGAAGGAGTTACTATTTCATGGAAAAGATGTTTTGCCTTATTCACTTTCTCTTCCCTTATCTTATTCCCCTTTTCCAGCAAGGAAAGCAAAGGAGTTTACCAACTATGATGAAATCCAGATTTGATCATACATTAGGTGAGTAAAGATGTCTTTTAGGTAATCTCTTGGCCTACATACTGTATGTCAACTGCAATCACATTACACAGAGAGGCAGCAAAAACAAAATGCAATTCTTTTTACGCACATGCACAACAGTCACGCACTGGATACACAATATATACACACAATGCAATACACACACAATAGGCAGTGAGTACATACATGCATACACACACACATAGACACACAAACTGCCTGCAGGCGCAAGCTGACACACGTGAGCACACACATGCGCAAAATCAGAATCTAAATACAAAGTCAACACAAAGCCTGAACACGTAATTACAACTAAAGGGGAACAAAGCTTGAGTTGAGAATTGCCTACTAACTACACTGTGTGATTACCTAGCCCATTAAATGTTGAGCACACTGGCTTCCAGGCTGATCCTGGTAAAGCTCATGCATGCAAGGTTTGCTTTTGGGATGAGAGAGACACACAAAAACATTACTATGACAGATGACTTTCTTAGCCACGAAATATTTAACATATGGTTGTTACATTAGTATTGCTACAACACACACTGCATTTCCAGAAAAAAAAAAGCAATGCAACAATATAATTTCATCAGTTTTCGGCATACTTTGGCACTGCAGCTTGCCTCTGTGGAGCAAGCATATGTCTCACCTGTATTCACAGAAGGTATCATCATTCATTCCCTGCGACTCCGCGTCAGGGTGGAGGTCCTCCTTCTCTTTCACTGCAGGGGAGGAGGGACAGGCATTTCAGCACCGCCATTAAGGAGTAGTGCTTTGATACATAGAAGTAATATTACTTGTCCCATTTCACTACCACAGCGACACCAAATTATTCGTAATGATACCCATTGAAATAACTAGCCTATTATATTGAAAGGTTCAAGCATTAAAGATCTTTCTAATGGAAAGAGTTCATACTGTTGCATTGGGCTTCTCTATGGAATCAGTATTGCTACTGCAGTGAGAAATATTACAGCATCTTCAAGTAAGAGTTTAAATCAAAATATTTTGATCAACTGTCTCACTGATCTCGAGACAGGCGTTGCTATGGGAAATGGGAGCAAAAACGATACTTATGCTTAGTGGGTGTGCAGGAGTAAAGGTTAGATCATAACTTTTACAACACCTAAGTGTATATATAGTAGTTCAAATTCAAATGTCATTCAAAAGCCAAAAGAGCTATTGAGAACTACTAAATATGCCTGTGTAAACACTATAGCTAGTCTGTATACTGAAGGCCTCCCTTCTGTGTGTCTGCACAAAGTGCTACCCAACAGCTCTTTGTGTAAATATGCTTTAAAAAATACCAGTTGCTTTCGAGAGAGACAAAAGAGGGGTTTCATGAAAAGACTCAGATGGGCAAGGGGGAATCCAAAGGGGCTGATGAAATATTCAGCGCTTCATGTCAAAAGCTACCGCAGGCAAAGAAGTGGAGCAGTGGGGAGAAGAAGGGAAAAGCGGAAAGAAACCGAGTGAGGAGACGCTAGGCAGGTAGGTACCATTGTGAGTCTGAATTTGGCTCTGATACGAGGCAGCACAAAGGCACATGGGAAGAGCCAGGGGCCTGTGTAGGTGATGGGTGGAGAGGGGTGGAACAAAGCCAGCTGATTCCCACTTGTCTGGCTTGACGAGCCATGTAATCAGAGGTGCCGAGCATAACACACAGGGCCACGGAAATGATGTTCACATGCAGGAAAACTAGGACAAAATGTAAAGCCCCAACTATCTACAAGCATCTCACTGTTTATGATGTTGGGTGTGATTGGTTGGCATGCATAGGCGTCCTATATGCATGCACAAAGCATTTCCAAACGGGTTAGGCGTCAGGGTTGAGACCCATTCCACTTTCACTCTTTCAGGAGGTAAACCCAAATCACATGATGAGTCAGTCAAACTAATGAATCATCCTGAGCAGTTGGTGATTATGTTTAAACCTTTCGGAAATTAACAAATGGATGTTGCGTATTATCAAATCAGATTGGATCACGTTGATATAATTTACATCTACATTCATGAATTTGGTTCACTTCCTGTAGTGAAAAGACATGGGGACCCAACCCTGGTCAATGATGACTGACCTTGATCCATGGAGAACATGTCTTGTCGCTGGATCGGCGGTGGCGTACCTGCATATTTGCCACCTTTGTTTCTCTGCACAAAGCAGGCGATGAGCACGATGAGGGTGAGGAGTGCCACAGCACACATGGTCCCAATGAGCCAGCCTTGGGTCGACACGCTGTTCTGCCGGCTGCTCGCCCCTACAAACAAATACAGCCAAGAAGAAACAGAGCTAGAGCCTCAACTTTACACACCCCTGTCTGATGCCAGCCCTGAAGCACTCCTCATACAACTTCATCTTTGACTGAAAACTGAAAAACAAGATAGATTCAAGTTTGAGAGGATGTTCCCATGTTGAATTTGGCTCACTTTCCCTTTAGCTATAAGAATCTATCACTTCTGAAAGAATATTATATAGGAAGCAAACAAATGCACAAGATACAAGAAAAATAAATTAAAGCAAACATTTCACCACAGTCAATGTCGATTCGTCAATATGCTGTGTTATTTGTTTTGGCAGGTTGAAGCTTAAAGATCACTAAACTCTACCGACCGCGACACCTTTCTCCCCTCTCACCTTTGACTCTGGTCTGGATAACGTCTTCAAATATGCTAGCATTATTGAGCAGCCTCTTGGCCATGAGGCGCACTGTGTACACCGTCCCCGGTTTGAGCCCGTTAATCACGTGGAAACTTTGAGAAGTGTTTACAGCTTCTGAAATCCGCCAGTTACCATCACCTACACAGCAGAGCATAAGAGGTGCACAACCAGCAAGCGTTAGCATTCATGCTATGAAGCAGATAGGATGGAAATCTGAAACCTAAAGGAGGCAATACCAAATGGAAATGATGGAAATAGCCATGCAGACGTCAGCTCATGTACATGATGGCTTATCATAAAACCTTCCCAATCGCACTTAAGCATGATATCACTGTTAAAATGACTATCAATGCTAAACAAGGCGAGGGCGGGGGAAGTAGCTTACGGTTATTCATATAAGCCACATATAGCTGCGAGTCCTGTTGCTCCTCTCTGGCAGTCCAGCTGATTTTGGCAAAGGTGTCACTCACATAAGAGCTTATGTTCAACAGGGCTGGAACTGATAAAGAGAGAAGAAAGGGGAGGAGAGGAGGGAGGACAGGAAAAACAGACAGACAGACAGAGAGGAAAAAGAGAAAGATGGCAGGAAAAGAGGATTAGCAGAGGCAAATAGGATTCCCCGCAGCCTGAGAACAGTGCAGCTAGCAGAAGCCTTTCAAGAAGACAGTTCAAAAGGCAACGCCGGGCCCCTGACTTAATTGAGTGAAGTTGGATTTGGTTCATAGAGAGGAGGGTAGATATAGAGATGGTGGGCGGGAGTGACATATAGTCTTCACTCTCGCTTAAGTAAAGCTGGCATTTCCTGACGCACCTCTCCATGTGCGGGTATCAGACTAGATTGAACGACTCCACGTCTAGAATCTCATTGTTCTTGGTGGTTTCAGATGCATCGAGATGAGATGACAAGGGTATCATTGGCTGTGCATGTGTGAGTGTGTGCTATACCTAAAGGAGGCTGAGTGGCATTGCCTGGGAAAGAGCTGGGAAAGGAGAGAGAGCAGTTGTAGCCTGGAATGAAAGAGAAGCCTCAGATGTTAGGCTCCTGCTCCACACTGTCAAATCTAATAGTCTACATTTGCAACAAGCAAGCACTATTTTAATGTTGAAGGTTACATTGTTAGAACTATAACAAAGTAGACTGTATTAACGACAGTACCTGTGCAAGTGCAGTGCATCTAATAGTTAACTTACTGTTGCAGGGTTGGGATCTACACAGTGGATTTGGAGATTCAAACTGCAATTCATTAACTAACAATAGACACTTTTAAAAAAAAATTCAGTGTATCCAGAGTTTTTTCCCCAGGCAGAAATATTACAATTTGAATTTTGGAAAAAAGACATTCCTCTATTGATAGAATTAAAAATGAATTCACCCTAACACTGCACGTAGGACCTATTATAAATGATAGCACCACTACGACTAGATACTTGCTACATCAATACACCCACAGCCTTGGCTATCTGTAGCTCTACTTCTATGAGCAAGCTGTAGATGATGCACATGGAGATACATACTGCTCTGAGCAGGGGCCACAGCTGGAGTCAGGGACAAATCTTCAGAGGGAAAAAAAGGAATTGAAATACAGCAGAAGATTATAGAAATATGGAAAGCCAGCTTTAAGGTTTATAGACCACACATGCACATACACACACATTTTGCAGGCTTGCATTATTGCCCACACATGTATGCATATTGACATACACACTGACACACCGTCACACACACGTGCACACTGCATGCTCACAACCACAACAAAACACATGTGGACGCCTGCATGAACAAACGATTTGCTAGTGGCGTTTTGGCTTTGGCGGTGGAGTGCGGCTCCTACAGAAGGCACTGTGGAACAAAAGAAGTCACAAGCAAGACTTTGTTTTACCTATAATTAGAACGTGTGTGGTAAATTCTACTGTGTAAGGCTCTTGTATTCTTTCATCATCACAATACGGCCTGCAATTACTCTCTTTAAAAAAGTTGCTTTGTGTGTGAGATGTGTCTCTGTGTGCCTGGTGCCTGGAGTGTTTTCCTTTAGCCCAATAGCTAGCTGATTAGCTAAAACTGAGTCATACTGCCATAGATAATAGTAGTCGCCATGCATCATATTAATTATTTAACAACTGTTTAGCACTTTACCACATGAAGACAAAGTAGAAAACATTTGGGACCAGATTAACCAAAAACTTGAACTTCATTGGTGAATCAATATGGTATTAGATTATTACATTACTGGTTACTGATTAGACTGTTTCACTTTTTGTTGTCATTACGTTGATGTTGGTTTTGGTCTCCAATGTTTGATGTGGACAGATCTATAATACTGTCATTGTGTGATCCTGTTTTGTTGGTATGACAAAT
This sequence comes from Centroberyx affinis, assembly GCF_046629955.1. Taxonomy (NCBI): domain Eukaryota; kingdom Metazoa; phylum Chordata; class Actinopteri; order Beryciformes; family Berycidae; genus Centroberyx; species Centroberyx affinis. Next base: position 228,349 of record NW_027279066.1, on the reverse strand, counting down.
TGTCTTGGGAAATTTGCATTGTTGGTTTTATTTATTTATTTTTTTTATTTAACCTTTATTTAGCCAGGCAATTCTCATTTCATCTCACAGGTTGTCACTTTTTCTTGTGTGAACTTTTGGTGGCCCTACTTAGCTTTGTATTAAAAATAATCACCACTGTTCTAAGCAGCCGCAGCCTCTTCTCTACTGATTGCTGAATCTTCAACTGATTGCAATGAGGGTGCAACCAGCTCTTGAATATTATGTTGCTAGCTAAACTTTAAATTCAAGCCATTAGCAAATAAGTTTGGGGTAACGACTTGGGTGTTCCACATGCTGCACCAGAGATTCAATAATTTAATCTCTGGAGGAGCTGGTTATTTTTCTGTGTGACTTTTTAGAGGTATATGTTCCTTTATGCTTTTTGTCTAGTTTGCAACGCGCTTTATCTCTGCTGCTTTGTTATCTCATGAGACCTGCTGGAGAAAAATAGATGGTTTTTCTGTGTCTGGCACATTGTTCTGCTATGGCTGTTAGCTGTTCTTCTCTCTCAGTTTTTCCTATTCCTCTTTCTCACAGATGTCCTTCCAGTTTCTCTCCTCAGCCAATCTCTTTGCATCACTAGCTTTCCAAACACACACACACACAAACATCTGCCGACAAGTCTATGGCAGTTATTTGTTCTGGCCTTTCAATTAGTATAATTTGTCGAGACCAACTTTTTCAGTCAGAAAACTATTTAATGTAGCTTTAGCATTAAGCATTAAAAGCTCATTAAGCATTAAAAGCTCATTCAGTCACAAAGGTGAAAGCGAAAGCAAACGACTTGAGAGCCTGAGATATAAAACTCAGAAATAATGTTCAATTAGCGTCTCAAAGGTACACCTCTTTACATCTCCATCTCCATCTCTCCGCTGACCTGAGCCCACTAACTTGCAAGCATTCATTTTTTTTTCCACTGTCACTCCATCACTCCCCATTAATGTCTCCAAATTTGTGGCGCTCCTGCTCTGTGCTACTGGCGTCCATAAATCCACTGGGCTGCATTGTGACTAACGTGCCCTGAGGGTAGAGCTTCATAATGGGACCATTTTATCTCCACACCGAGCTTTCTACGCAACCATGTTCACTAACAATACATCTAATGGCTCTCAGGCTGGACAACCACCTACAAGATGTAGAGCAGAGGGGGAATGAATAGATTTTATCAAAACACTGTTTGCATGTAGCTATTTTTTTATTTGTTGCATGCCAAATAATGCAGGGAGATATGATTTCCAATTCTGTTTCCTGGAAGTTTTTTCAAATTCCAATTCCAATTCCTCAGTTGAATTGGAATTAATGAGTTAGTTCATGAATTTACTCCCAACGCTGGACCCCAGGTGCCCTGATTTCAACCACTTACCTTCTGGGACAAGGGTGCTGCTCTCCTGGGCCAGCGGAGGCCCGCAGCCCACCCGGGTGCAGGCGCTGAGGTGGAAGCGGTAGAGGCTTCCCTCCTCTAAGCCCCGGAGCTGCCACTGGGTGGTGTCGGCCCTGCTGATGTTCACCTCCTGGGAATCGCCCACCTCCTGTGTGGTCTCATTAACTATGGAGGAGGACGGAGAGAAGTGTCATGTCAGTTCATGTGGCATGAGTGAGCATACAACTGATAGATGCTGCACAGGTCATAAGTGGAGACTGTTGTTTTGGTTCATGAAGCTCATGTAGCATGCCAATGGCACACAAATATAATGAGGGTCAATGGTGGAATGAGGGGGAAGATAAGGAGATGTCATGCTAGCTCATGCAGAAAGTGAATATAGCAGACACATGTCATGACAGGTGAGCTGAGGGGGAGTTATGAAGGAAGGCTAGAGGAGATTGGAGGAGGAGGTAGAGAGACCAAGAGAGAAGGAGGAGATTGTAAACAAGTGTCAAGGGGTGAGGAAGGAAGAAGATGAAAAGCAGGGGGAGGAGGAAAGGGAAAAGAAGAAGTTTTTTAGGATGAAGAGAGGAAAAGCAGAAAGAAGACAAAGAGGAAAAAAAGGAAGAGAAGAAGTGGAAGAGGAAAGGGAAAAGTAGGAATACCGAGGAGACAAAGAAGAAAAAAGGAAGAGAAGAGGAAGAGGAGGAGGTAGAAGGAAAACAGAAGAGTAGCAATCACAAACAGCATAATGTAACACCAAACATGCATTATAGATCATAGCATGTGCAGTCTGTTCAAAGCAGCACGTTTCTGCTGAATCCCCTCCCGTTGATCGCTGCTGTGCCCATGTTTAGCAGGTGTGTAGCAGGTGACAGCTGAATAGCTATGTGCCAAGCCTGCTGTGTCACTTCAGAGAACTGTTTACGTTAAAATGCCATTTGTTTGTAGCATACAAAATTGAATGTTTTATGTGGACTGTTAATGACGAATATATAGCAGTTACCTCACTTGGATGTTGGATGTGTACGCTACATATACAGTACGGCGTGGAATATGTAATATTTTATTTATAGAATTAACTGCAAAATTTTATCTACAGAATTCTGTTAAAGGTCACATCAGGCTTTATCTACCTGTAAATATGCTTGTATTTTACGGTGAAGCAACTCTATTGTAAAAGCTCCAACTCTCACAGACTGGGTTGTATGGAAATATCTGTGAAAAGTCTGACATCTGATATGGGAAAAAGCAGAGAGGGTAAGACTGTATTGAGGAGCTGGCCAGACTCTGTGGGTGCTGGTGGAGGCGGCAGGGACCGTCTCTCCCTTCACATTTCACACAAAAGACTGCAGAAATGTCAGCCAACAAGAGCAGAAGCTATGAAAACAGAGTGAACGTAATCAAAGCCCCCTCTCTCATTCGTTCACCCTAACTGTTCTCTGCATAAGGGCAGTTTTGTAAGAAGAAAAACTTGTGAGTGATGAACGGCAAAGAAATTGTGGAGGAGATACAAACATAATGCCTCGTGTGATTCTTTTTTTGGAAGAGAGCCTGCAGTCCAAGAAGATAGGCTACAAGAGATGCTAAGACACACAACAGTTGAAGGAACAAAACACAGTGGTTCTCAATCCAAAGTCCTGCTGGCTTTTATTCCAGCCAAATAATCAGGGACTGATTTACACTTATGACACCAGATGAATGCATCTGACTAGCTGATAGGATAGAAAACCAGCAGCACTCTGGGCCCCAAGGACCAGCATTGAGACCCACTGGTACATTAGTTCAGCTGTGGCGGACTGAAGAGGAGCTTTCAGAATTGAACAGTGCCACCTAGTGTTTGTTTAGACACAATATCTACTGAGACAAAATGCACAGCCTCAAAGAAAAGTCTTTAATCTCTAATCATGAGCTTATTAGTTTACTGTGCAGTGATCAGGTAATGTGTAGGTGGAAAAGATTTTTTTTAATACAATTACGTTAACATTGACACTGTATGGTGCCATATATGTGTAGGTGTGTGTAGTTCTATATTGCTGTAGGTACACAAGGGTTATACAATCTATAGCATTCCCATGACATGTCCTACTAATATGGTGCTTTACCATATACACAGCTCACTGGCTGTGGCTGTCATTTGATTATAATTACCTGTTAATTTATTACAATCACCTGTTATTTTGCTAGCAAGATAGCCATGTGGTGATGGAACAGAATACTATGAATACACAGCATGTATTTATCCCTTGTGTTATTTAGGGTTAGGCCTATGCAAAAACCTGATTTGGGTGGTAGAGGAGAGGGGTTTAGGTGAGAGAGAGTGTGCAGTATGTTGTTGGGTTTATCAAGTGGCCATCTTGCATCACACTTTTTGTTGATTTAGGCTCATGAAATGAATGACCACTCTGTCCATAACACCCTGCCCTACACTTACACTACCAGTCAAAAGTTTGGATACACCTGATTGAATGTACTATGTTTTTGATTATCTTAAGGCCATTTTGATCTAAAGGCTTATGCTTGAAATTTGTTTCTTAGACAAATACAAATAGTGAAGTTGATGCCTATGTATGTATTTCTTTCCAAGGCCTTTGCCTTTCCATCAAGGCAAAGGGCGGCTACTTCAAAGAATCTAAAATATAAGATAGTTTTGATTTGTTTAACACTTTTTTGGTCACTGGCATAATTCCATTTGTGTTATTTCATTGTTTTGATGTCTTTACTATTATTCTAAAATGTGGAAAACAGTAAAAATAAAGAAAACTGAGGTGTGTCCAAACGTTTGACCGGTAGTGTACACTAACAATGACAATAGGCAGACCATTATGCTACAGCAATGAGAAATACATTAATGAATGAACTACTGCAGGGCCAAAGGCTTAAGCTGTGTAAGTCAATGATTAATTAATGATAATGATGATTAATGATTCATAGTAATGATTAATATCATTGTGTGTGTATGTACCGGTTTGGTAGTGGAGCAGATAACCAGTGAGGATGCCGTTCGCCTCAATGGGAGGGCCCCATACAAGCGAGATGGAGTCTCTCTGGGTGTTGGATGCGGTCAGAATGGGCACTTGGTGAGGAACTGTGAAAATAACAACAATGTTAAAGCATCTGTAGCCATTTTTGCCGTACAGTTTGTTGTTAATTTAAAGCCTGTTTAACATAACATTTGACTGCCACACTTTTTTACTGATAAGAAATCATTTTGAGATGCTTTAATAATTAACAAAAAATTCAAGACAAGGTTAGTTAGCCAGCCAGTTGTTTGTGTTGTTGTAAGGGAAAGTGAGTATTTCCTAGTGGGAGAAGTTGCATCCTCTCTGTCTTGAGAGAGAGAGGATGAATAATGATGTTACCATATAAGGATTTGGTTGCTTTAAGCATTTGTTTTTTCTTTCACCAAGCTGCAACACTGAAAAATGCACAACATTGTCTGCGCCTACTGCTATTCGGTATTTTTATGAGATGTCTGACTTAGGCTACCTTTCATGACTTCCTCTTTCTCTCCTGTTCTTAAGGCCAAACATTGTACTTTGTATTTCATGTAAATATTTTCTTCTGAGCTGTGCTGTGCTGGAGGCTGATTTAATGGATGAATTTCCTTATTAGGGATTAATTATCATCAATCAGTCCAACAGAAAATAAAAGATAATGTGTTTCTTCTTGCCTGCATCATATGGCATATTGTTGTTTTTTATCTGAAAGCTTTTCAGGGTGTGCTTTATATTTGTGTGTACTGTACAAGATTCCATGTGGGCATGAGAAGCAGTCATATGTTGTATACTGTATGCCTGTGTTATCCCCAACACCTCACCTCCCTCCGGTGTGAGTAAGGTGACCGGGTCACTGTTGGGCCCGTTGCCCTTCTTGTTGAAGACATTGACGGTGAGTCTGTACTCAGAGAAGGGCTTGAGGGCCGGCACCATGGCATGACTCCTGTTCCCAGGGAAGGACAGGGAATGGCGCTCCTCTGGAACCCTGTCGGGTTTCAGCAGACTCCGTTTACGCAACCAGTGCACCTGAGAGAGAAAGAGACAGAGACAGAGAGACAGAGAGAGAGAGAGAGATGGAGTGTGTTGGGGAGGAGTAATTAATGCCTGCACTCACCTGGTATTTTGAAAAGAGACATCTGGTTATGTAATGTTAGATGGAAACCCAGTGAATGAAAAAGACAAGGGATAAGAGAGGAGCTAATAGTCTGAAGCCTAGCTCTGTTGCTACCAAGTGAAAAAATGCATTCTAGCCATACTGAGTTATTATTCGTCAGCTTGTTAGGTTAGCTGACCTTCCAAGTTCAAACTAGCCAAACTAGCCTAGAGCTATCTAGGCCTGCTGACCTTCCAAGATTATGAATGTCAAGGTTATAAATGAATGATAAAAAGAATTCATTGCCATTTATTGTTTGTGTTTATATTTTTATTTTTAGTGCCCTCTTTGTCATTCAAGGATGCCAGTTCGCTGACACACTCCAAAAAAAACTGTGGTTCTTTGGCTCTGTTGTGTTCGAGGTTAAACTCAACCAATGCGATTATTTCTGCCTGCTCTGCCGCTGAGAGATGTCAGTGTAGCCTCCGGGCCTCGTGGACTCACATTGTAGCCCCCTAGATGACCTCGCACTGTGGCGGGGGGAACCCGGGTCCAGCTGACTCTCAAGACGGTGGCGTTGATCACCTCCACCGCTACATCCCGTGGCGCTGCAGTGGGGACTGGAGAGCACAGGGGGGGGGGGGGGGGGTCACTAATATAGACATAATGCAGACAACACACAGTGCCTTCACACACCCAAACTCACATACATAGGCTATACACTCACATAAGGCACATGTATGAAGACAAATAACTGAATGTGAATATATGCACACACTATAAAATCCTGACCAAATGATGACAACCGTGTTGAAAAAAAAAAACAGCCTAGACCAGATAAAGCTGGTTGATGGTCTGAGTTTAGCTTAGGTCTTAGCTGGGCAGCGATGCTCCGATGCTGGTTCTGGTGGTAAATGAGAACACTGATGCTGGTAGACCACAAGTTCCCAAAATATAGACGAAGCTAACCAGCATTTATGGTCAGAGCATGGCCATCATAACCTGGCCAGAAGCATAACCAGCATAGTTGGTGAAGGCTGATTTTTTTTTTTTCAGCAGGGAAAAACATAACAAACATGAAATAAAAATCCTCTTAATATTTTCTGATTTCTTTCTATACTGGTAGTGGGAAAGGGTGTAACAGAAGCACAGCAATCACTAGAGAGAAAAGGAGCCATTGTATCACAGTAGGCCTACAGCGCAAAGTGTGTCACGATCTGTCAAATCCCACACAGCTTCTGAGACAGAAGTGGAAATTTGACATCCCTCTGCTCTACAAAGGTTATCTGCCACCTGCTGGATTTAGCGAAAGTGTTTTTTTTGCTTTTTTTTTTTTTCAGAAAAGAAGAAAAAGTCACTACTGCACACCTGCACGGGGTTAAGGCCGTGGGCAGAAAGAAAATAAGGAAAGAACTTAACCTGACACATTTTCCCGCAGACAATGCCAAAAGACAACTGAAGACAGGGTAGGATACAATAACACAAGAAATTCACAGTAAGTCACACGCAAAACAAAGGCAATGTGTTAGTTCAGCTTCAGGGCATGTTCAAAGAAATTGCAGAATGGAAGTGAGCTGAATATAAACATATCAAACACTGACATTCTCATTAAAAAAAATTCTGAAATGAAACACATACAGGAAATAGTATTAGGTCTGTAACTCACCGTCTTCCCCGGAGTAACCTGTGACAATTTTAGGTTCTGGTCCCCAACCGTGGCTGTTCCTGCTCTGAATCTTGATCTCGTACGGGACAAAAGTGGGCGTTTTCTTCACCACAAACAAATGTCTTTTGACCAGGTGCTCCTTCCAGAAATCGTCCACCCCAAGCCTCCTGTAGCTCACCTTGTACTCCAAGCCTGGGCCGTTGTGTTCAATAGGCAGCAGTGGCTATAATAGGAGTTGTAATGATTAAATAATAAATCTTTAAAAAATGTCTCCATACTGCATGAATTTCTAGTGTTTGATCTTCAAGATAGAGATGCTACTCATGAAAACAAGTCTTTCTCTTACCTCCCAGCTAATGTCCATTTGATGAGGCAGATGGCCCTGGATTTTGATGTTTTCTGGGCTTCTATCAGGAGCTTTGGAGAGATTTATATAATTATATGATGATTTTCTTATTCTTTTCTTGTCCTTATTGCTCAGCCAAAGCAAAATATTTGCCAGTTTAGTGTCCCTATTTCATGATGCACATATTCAAATAAGAGCCAGTGTTTAACAGCAACATGTGCTGGAACTAATACAGTGAGATTTAAAGCTCTCCCGAGGCCCAAAAATATCCACACCTCCTACTGCTACAAAGTCCCGGGCAAATGCTGGCCTCTCCATACAGCGCATTTCAAAAGAAAAGTTAAAACTTAACATGCTTTTACAATAGACAGATTACCACGGCAGAAAATGTTAATTAAAGGGAGTGAGTGGGACCTGTAGGCAAGGTTTGGTATCTCTCCGTAGGCTCGCTGGGGGGTCCAGGTCCAACAGCATTGACAGCATACACTCTGAATTGGTAGTTGAGGTGTCCCTGTAGTGCCAGCTCGGCTGTTGCCTGGTTACCAGAGACTTTAAGGAGCTCCTTCCACCTGCCTTGCTCCCATTGGTTCTCCTCGTACTCCACAATGAATTCTGCGCTCATGGAGAATATGGAAGCCATACAGATACAGTCATTATTCTGTCACCCTACAACTGTGCTGTTCAAAACATCACTGTTGTCGGGTGAAAACCCTGTATCTCCAAAACGTCAACTTTCCAAGAACTAATAAAAACAGCCTGGTTTTTAGCTTTACGGCCATGCATTTGTCAGTTTATTCAGTAGGGATTCATAAACCCATAGAGGAGAATGGAATTGTTCAATTGAAGTTAAAACATGAAAATCACCATTATTGGAGTTACAAGGTTTTCACCCGACAGCTGCAATTTTTATTGAGTCACACCTGAGTCGAAACCAAATTAAAACAGGCAGTTAAAGTAAATAAGTATGGACTGATCCCGCAGAGAAACTTAAAGGTGCAATTAGTGTAATTAACTGCACCATAACACAAAATGACCATCTGCCCATAGGAAAGATCTTACCTCTGGAGAAATATAGCATATCTCAATATTGTATTGATTTAGGATCATTGACATCTGAATTCTCTCTCTTAAACCCCCTGCCCCTCCCTTAGGAGCAATAAGAATGAGAATATATATATATATATACATTAATTATAGGGATAAATAAGAAAAGCGTGATATCTTATTTGTAGATGGCTACACACACAGATTGCTGATATATTCCTGAGATGTTTCTCCTTAATTATCTATTGGAGACGTAGAATAGAATGAGTGCATGTTAAGATGTGTTAAAAAAAATAAAAAATAAATGAAAGAGCTAAGTGAGCAGCATGATATACAAGAGTGAGACAATTCAAGGGTTGTTTCTCAGGAACAGAATTGCAGAAGTGTGAGAAAATGGGCAAAATCTCACACTGATTACAAAACTAGGAGAAGTAAATGAAGAAAATATTTTTGTGTTTTTGTGCGTCTTGCTCTTCTTCTTGTGTTCTATGGTTTATTGTGATCAGTTAGATGTAGTTAGGCTCATTATCTGCAAAGTCCTTTGAGACATGCTTGTGATAAAGGGCTATAAAAATAAACAAACTTCACTTGAGAAGTAAATGAGAGGAAGAGGCAGTCTTATTTAGGATATTGTGTTCTACTTGGTGCAGGGGTTTGACAGGGTTGTTGATCAATCCCAGTGACTCAAGTGAGAATTATGGCTTTCAAAACTAATTTTCTGGCCCAAAGTCTGTTTTGGAACAGAAACTCCCCTTATTTGTGTCAATTACAGGCCACCGTAAGCTGCGCCAGAGGCCTGTCGATGTTGCAATTCCTTGGTCACAGATAGAGGTTAATAAAAGTCATAGATTACTTAATGCTCCTTGAATGGCATTAGTAGGTTATCTATAGCCTACAAGTTTTAGAATATAAAACCTCTCACTTGGCAGAGCTTCAGAACTTAAGATTTTACATTACATGTTATAGGCTATTACTTATATAAGATTTTACATTACATGTTGCAAAATTTCTAATCTAATCTCTCCTCATAGATAACATATTACAGCTGATAGATATTAAAAGACTAAAAGAGGCTTAAAATTATGGTAATAAGTTCCGGAAATGAGTAAGTCCCTTTTTGAAATGTAAAAACAAACGTTTAAGACATTTCTCAGCTGGAGTCATCCTCAACATTTCATGAGCAACTCTGCAGCCATTTATTGTTGAAGAAGAGACTTAGTTAGCATTACTACTGCTATAAAACCTCCTTGGTGAGCGCTCAAACGCGAAACCGCTATCTGTTACCTCTGCCTTTCACAAAAAAGGCAACATGACAAATTTTAATGAGTTTGAGATGATGAACATTCTGTTTTCTAATCCAACAAAATGTGTTATGTGATACAATTACAACTACTGCAGCATTGTTATCCTCCTCCAACACTAGGGACATAGACCATAAAAAAACTGCTTCTCCAAGTGGGCTCCATTCCCCCTGTGGCCCGTGGAAAAACAGTATTTCAGAAGGCATTTTTACAGATGGCTTACTTTTAGAGGCATCCCAAAAAAAAGGCGTTCTTTTGGCTTGTCAGGAATAACCGCTCTGGTTCTTTAAGTATTTTCTCTATCTTGCGATAATTTCAATGCTATAGCCACAAGGATTTTACTATGCAACACAGGGTGCTGTATACCAGTTCTCTGAGAAATGGTAAAAGGTTGTAATATGGTGGCATTTGTTAATAGCAATAATTTGAAACAGATATGAAACAGATTAGAAACGATAACTGACAATCACTTTACAGTTAATAGCTGTTAGTGAAAAGGTGGTTTCTGTGTTGCACTATTTAAGCACCATTTTCCCCACAAAAAAACTCTTCAGAACCATTTTTTTTGTACAGAATTCATCTCTGTACTTGCTTTTGGAAAGATGCAGCTGATTCTTCTACCTCTTACCTGTTACGGTGCTGTTGTGGTCACTCCCAGGTATCCAGGACAGACGAACGCTCCGAGCCTTGCGTTCAGATATTTCCAAATTCTCTGGCGCATCAGGAACGTCTGCCACACACAGCACATACAGCAACATTAGAATCTCATTAGCTGCTGTCAATCAATTCCCAAAACATCTGGGGAATCAAATATGGTAATGAAAAAAAACAAAAAACAAAAACAAAACCTAATTTACATGATTCACATGATATTTAAACCACAATGCAGCAGCCTCTTTTGAATTATCTATATCATCGTCTATATTCTACTCCATTCCATGTACAGTATGTGTCATCAATACACGAAGAATATACTATTATGTACTGAATTATCTTACCCAGCACTGTGAGTACTGCAGAGGCACTGTCTTCATCTAGGCTGGTTCTAGCAATACATGTGTACACTCCCTGATCACTCCGGTTCACATTCATGATCTGCAGCTTGCCTCCATCCACAGAGTATCTGAACATGGAAGCACATGGAAGCACAGTCATTGGGTTATAACTGTACTAGGTATCAATCAATTAATTAATCAGTCAGTCTGTCTGTTTATCTTGCTAGGTATCAAGCTGTGCATCAATCAATCATGCAACCAAACAGCCTGTTTCAACCATGACATCGCTGTAATTAAAGACACAATGGAAAGTTTGTTTTCTCAGGCTGATCTTTGGAGGGAAATCAGTTCTGAGTATTAATTGTATTCTTTGGTGGTAAATATATATATTTTTTAATATTTAATTTTCTATTTTATCAGACATCAGACATTGTTTAGAAAGCCAAAAAGCACAGGGTGAAATTTATTCATCAAGTGTACACGTTCTGTCTGTACTTCAAACCTCTCCTTCACGTCTGTAGACTGGCTGCTCCAATGAATTAATCAATCAGTTGAAAAAAGACAAGGGGGTCAAATCCCTTGTCTTTGCCCCCCTGAGTCACTTGGCACAGACCACGAGAATGAACTCTTTTATTACTTTTTCCATAGCATTAGCATACCAATGAAGGAAAAAACAATCAATCAGACTACAGCAACCTACCTGGAATCTTTCATGGAGGAAAGTGGGATCTCCTCCCTGTCTTTCCTCCACACCACCTCAAAGGTTTTCCCCAGGGTTTTATCATAGTCTGCCCGGCACATCAACTGGGCTGTGGACCCACTGGTGACCCGCAAGTCCTGAGGTAGATCTACTATTTTAGTGGCATCTGAAAATAAACCAGGGGAGACTTATTGACTGATTCTTTGTCTTTGTCTATATACAAAACGAGACTCAAAAGTGCTATGATGTCAAAAAGATTTTGTATTGAATAATCTTGATTTTTGTTTTTAACCATTATTTATAGCAGCCTATATTATTTTAATTTTTACAATGTGATTAGGCATGTAAAAGATATGCATGTTAATTGATATTTAATTTTGTATTGTTATTTTTTGGGGGGGTTTTTCTCTCTTTTAGGTGAGGTTTTTAGATAAGCCCGTAGTGGGTTTCTATCTCACCTACACATGTAACTTTATTTCTATTTACTTTTTCTCTGTCTGAATTTTCTTTTTAAAAAATGTGCAAATAAACTAAAAACTAAACTGAAACTACTGAACCTAATCTTGATTAATGATAAATGTGTAATCACTAGTGCTAATCCTGCTGAAGGAATGCGCTGAGATACCTTTCACATCCAGCACAGCAGTGACAGCTGACTTTCCCTCCGTATTGCTGGCAGAACACACATACTCCCCACTGTCCTCTTTTTCTGCACTGATGATTTGCAACGATCCGTTCTGGTGAATAGAGAATCGTTCCCCCTCGATGGGTTCTGAAGTGTCATCCTTGGTCCTAGGAGAACAAGTTTTCACACCTCTTTTAGAGCATGTACACACCTTATCAGGCTGCAGAGGTGCTTGGAGATTAGAGACACATAGAAGTGAAGTATGGATGAGCAGGTCCATCCAAAACCCGCAAATCCCGGATCACAAATTGTAGTTTACCCATCGGTTGGAAAGTTTTGATTTTTCCAGATATTAAAGTATGCAGTTGAGATTGTGTTTGGGTAGAATTTCAGCTTGTCAAAAAAACATGGGTCTGTTCATGATTGGGTCAACTCTTTGAGTCAAGGTTGGATTTTCTTCAATATTTCAAACACTGAATATCCTGCTATAATAAAAATGTTCTTCTATCCAATCCTTGAGAACATTATTCACAATGTATGAATGGTATCATTAATAATAAAAAAAATGCCATTTTGGTTTTCCTTTGAATTTGAATTGATTGAAGTGAAAGTGAATTTTTGCCAACCCTGTTTTAAAGGAATATAGTGAAATAGAGCTGCGCTGGTTTAGTCTTAGGTCTTATTTGAGGCGGGTTTGGGTCAATCAACACATTCAAGTAATATGATAATATGTTTAAGTGGAACATAATTGAATCAGAGCTACTATCTTAATTTGCTGAGGGTCTTGGTAAAGTTAAGAGTTTGTTTTGTCAGGAATTGTCTGAGATCCAATTTCCCTTTTGTGCAGAACTGAAGCAGAGTTGCAGTGGTAGTTTAGATGATTTAATAAGCCCAATTTCACGCAAAGGAAGAGGATTATCTCTTCAAATAGACATAAATGTCAACATTAGACTAGACATGCTGAAGCCGTTTGGGAATAATGGCAAGACTAGCTGACGTGCCTGATGATATGTCATGTAATCATTCCGTGGACATGTATTTTATAGTATGGCAGACAACAGGATGGTGAACCACAAACTGCATAGAACTGACAGATGTGAGAAACTATAGGTATATATATATAGATATAGATATATATAGCAGGAGGAATGGTGAAGAAAAACATGTCAGGCACCGTGAGGATGTGAAGTCCTGTTCTCCCTGCAATGTCTGTCGAAAATAAGTCTCTGTACAGTTGACATCAAGACCAATTCCTGTACATTCATTCTACTTGATAATTAAAGTGACTCTGATAAATCCTCACCAAGAGATTTTGGCCGGCGGAGAGCTGAAGACACTACAGTTCATGATGAAGTTCCTTTTTTGTACCACAGCGTATTGTTGGTTGTCCCTGGTCAGCATCAGAGGAGCCAGGTCTAAGGCCAAGGAGAAGGAGGAGAATCAGGGAGATACTTTGTCATCTGTGATATCTGGTAACAGTAAAGTGTGTGTGTAGTATCTAATAAAAAAAAAGTCCTACGAATTTTCAAGCAAGCACAACATCTAATTGTTCAACAATTAGAAGAAATTAAAGACTGTGGTGATATGAGCTGGTATTAGAATAGGCCATGTTGCACAAAAAAGCATACAGCTAGACAGAGATGCATGCATATGAAAAACACAGACACACACACACAAACAATTTCCAAACTTGCCTCTTGTAACAATGCCGACTCTCAAATTTGAAGACTTCATACAATCAGGCCACTTTATTAGGTATACCTCTCTGTATACAGCTCACTCCAGACAGTGAGCCACATATAAATAAAGCATAAGTGTAAGGCATGCAAACAGGGTCAAGAGGTTCAGCTACCATTTGACTGAATGTTAAATTGGACAAGATGTATGATTTAAGCAATTTTGAGTGTGGTATGATCATTGGTACCAGACACACTGGTTCTAGCATCTCAGGAGCGGCCAGCCTCCTGGGATTTTTAGTCACTACAGTATCTAGAGTTAGCCAAGAATGGTGTGATAAACAAAACAAATCCTGTCAGCTGCAGTCCTGACGGTGAAAGCGTGTTGAGTGGTCAGAGGAGAATGGCAAGTCTCGTTGGAGCTAACAGTGATGTATAGAAGGGCATCTCAGAACACACAACTTGTCAAATCTTGAAGCAGATGGGCTACAGCAATAGAAAATCATGTTAGGTTCCACTAGAACAATAAGGTGATTGAAGAGTGAAAAAGTGCCAGCTGGTCCTCCAAATTTGGCATAAACAACATGAATCCATGGAGGAAAATGTCACGGAGCACACATCATTTCAAGACGGTTCCAGGAACATAATAGTAACTTTAGTTTACTCCGATGGGCTGCACATTCCTTAGATCTCGACCCATTGGAGCAGCTTTGGGATGAGATGGAAAGGGATGTTTGTAGCATGAATGCACCGCCACAAAATCTGCAGGAACTGTGTGAAGCTATCAAGTCGGCATTGACCAAGATCCCTGTGGAACGTTTCAAGGAGTTTGCTGAATCCACACCTTGAAGAAAATCATGCTGTTCTACTAGTACTAGCTTGGTGTATCTAATAAAGTGGTATACTTCCTTGCTGCCTGTGTAGGGCTAATGTTTAGCTGCAGTACTCACTCATGATCATGATGTTGACGTTGGCCAGAAGACTGCCATGTCTGTTGGAGGCTTCACACTGGTAGACAGCACTGTCCTCTGGCTGGGCGTTGTGGAGCAGCACCGTGTCATCAAGCACACGCCTCTGGTTTGACGGTTCATCTGACAGAACCACACACAAATAATAAGTCATCATGTCACAAGGACTAGAGACCACACAATTACAAGATCCTGTTGCAGTCCTTCCATAGAAAATCACCCTTAATTTTCCCATTGAAAAATCTAAAATAATAAGAATAAGCATTACCCAGATATTTTTGTGACAACAACCTTACAAAAATGAAATTTTGTGTTTCTCACACGTAGTTATAATTAATAAAGGGGTATTGTTTTTTTTACATGAAAAGGGTATCAGTGTTTGGTTGAATTAAGTGAACTCTGTAAAAACAATCTAAATTCTGTACTAATATTGTTAAAATCATTCCCAATCAAGAAGTCAAGCCTGTTTCACTGAGCTTTAAGGACACCTCAGCATGATGGATGCTTGCCAACACAGGAGCTTGAACCCCGGTCCTCTGGTTGAAGGGCGGTCTCCCTGCTCAATATGCCCTCCTACTGCCCAATGTCAAACGTTGCATAAAGTCAGTGTTTGAAAGAATCATAATCTTACTCACCTTTTAAAATCTCTCCATTCCTCCTCCACACGATACCTGGCTGTGGTTTCCCAATGACCGAGCACTTGATGTGGATATCTGACCCAATCACAGCCAGCTGGCTCTGAGGAGCCTCTGTCACCCATTTAGGTGCCTCTGGGATGTGTTAAGAAGAACAATGTTGGTCTGAGTTAAAACAACTGTGGTTCCTGTGTCAACGACTTCCTCTCTGAAGAGAAAACCAAATTCAGGCACCAATACATGTATCTGTATAGTGGCTCATTGATGTTGACGTACCTTCCACTATAACATCAAAGTAGTGGACAGCCTCTCCAACAGAGTTCTTGGCTTTGCACATGTATTTCCCATCATCCTTCTCTTCTATATCAGCAATGGTCAACAGCTTCCCAAAGTTCTTGAATTCTGTCCGTTTGTCAGGCAGCTGCTCTCCCATTTTGATCCAATTCACCGTTGGAGTGGGACTACATAACACAGCAACATATCATGAGCCATAATTTGCCAATAAATATATTTCTCAATGATGATAGATGATATCTAATCACTGTATGATACGTACAATCCCTCTGGTATACACTCCAGCTTCACCTCCTGTCCTTTCACCAGCACTACCTCTGTTTGAACACCAGAGGGCAGCATGAGGTTGGGTTTTCTGACTGGGGGGGCAACGGCTGCAATGGACATAATGAGCAGTTTGGTCACTCCAACTTATTCCTTAATCAACGCACTTTTTAGCTACACATAAGTTTAAGGTCAATCTGCAGCTCTTTGCAACTTGCAGACAGATTGTAGTGTGGTGTCGAATGGCATAATGTGAAACCTTTTAGTGGTACAATGTGTCGTTTCTACCTTGAAGTTTTATAATGTGTGAATATCACTCACTGCTGTTGCCACTGTAATCAGATTCACTATCAGGTTTCACTGAAACAAAAACAAAACACTGTAAGAATAATGCTGGTAGTATGATGGTTTGTGTGTTCACTGGCATGCATGGCTTAGCCCACTGTCAAAACACACTGTACTGTAACATGAACATGACAAGGCAAGCCCTACTTCTTGGTATGTGGTAGAACAATTTTTTAAACATACAAGTGAATGTCTCAGAATTACTATTTGAAAGGCTAGAGTGATAATGGGATACACTGATTACACTATCAAATGTTTTAAGATACATAGCATGTTAGCTTCTCTTATCATGATAATCAATTGAGCACCAGTTAGAATTGACTGTAGACGAATATTTTGGATAAAGCCACATATTTGAACCTACAGGTGTTGACGACTACAGCCATGGCGTTTTTCTGGACAATGGTGCGTATTTTGTGGAAGGCAGCAAAGCAGCAGTAGTCCGGCCGACTGTCTTTCTCTAAGGCATTAGAGAAGTACAGGTTGCCATCATTGCCCATGGAAACCCTCTCATCCTGCTCAATGTGCTGGAGACCTGGAGAAGAGCAGATTTGGGTCAAGTATACTAATTGGTAACTTCTCTTTGACAGCTTAGTGACAGCGGCACCAGCTGAATTTTCCCAAACCATTTGAAACACACCCATCTACTGTGTTTCAGCTCCAGGATGACAAGGGTAAAAGGCAAATACTCAAAGGCACTCAAAGTATTATAATGACGGGTCTTATGGTGAGACTATAGTCACATGACAAATCATTGCAATCCAGCATAGCCTCATATAGTATGTCAGACCTTAATGGAAATGCCCTAAAGAGTTTCCCTTTATAGAGCCGGTGCACTCATAAGTGCACTGAGACAGCATATTTGGTTGGATAAAGCCATTTTCGGTTGGATAGAACCATTATGTAAGTCACGGGTCGCTGAAGCACTGTGTCACCCATTCACCCATTCACAGTATTTAACATCCTATTTTGACTCATGGCCATAAGTCATTGGTTGTACTCTCAGTGTTCAAAGGCAAAGTCATGCACTGTGCAGAAGATGTACAATTACATATTTTGCCACTATTTAAAAAAAAATGGCATTTGTGAGCACAGTAGGGAAAGATGAGTCACTGGTATCAAAAGTATTCTCCTTCAGTTTCTAACAAGCTAATAACCTGTCATTCAAACGAGGGCAGCAGTAAAACTCATCCAGAATTTAAAATCGATGTCAACAATGCAACATAAAAGACAGTTATGAAAATGCAATTTCACAGTTTCATGAGGTAAGAAATGTACTCATCTTTGCATTTGGATGAAAATTAGTTTGGAAACAAATCAAGCTATGTGTCATGGAAACTCAATCTAACCTTTATTGTTGCTGTAATTCATAATTATGTTGTACTCTGTTGTGTTCAGAAAGGCTGTTAGGAAACACAGCATACTTTTTAATATTTCACCTGTGCAACAAACGTCCCTGGAAATCTAGATGCACCATACGTCTAAAATTGCTCTGACTCCTGAATGGGAAACATAGGTCTACTTAGAACAAGCAGTGATATTGTTCTGCAGCACTCCACTAGACCTGCCATCTAAAAACCTTCACATGTTTCTATCAGACATCAGTCGAGTGTGTTGGGGCTGATGGTAGAGCTCTCAAGGGGCGAGACAGAGGACTCAATGCCTAGTGACACAGCACTTCAGACAGAGCAAGGGCAACCATTTACACAATAAAACCACTTTCTTTGGCAGTGATGGGAAAAATCGGCCCTAAATATGAGATATATCTGCTCTGGGTGATTGTAGGTGCCTAAAGTGTGTGTATTTTCCATAAAACAATAAGCCACTGCAAAAAAAAAGATAGTACAAGTCATCATACAACCTATAAGCTCTCTCAGTTGTGTCTTGGCTTACCAATAGACATCCAGTAGATCTGACGGGGGGGCACGCCGTCTGGAGGGTTACACCTCAGGATGACCGGCTGGCCCTCATCAACAACGGTGGGCTCAATCTTCTCCTTTGGAAACTTGGGGACACCTAGACAGAACAACGGCATTTAAGAAAAACTATCATGAAAACCTGAAAAAAGGTTTGACCAAGAGGTAAAACAAAATGATCAGCTTCTTATAGAACGATTACTTACCGGCAACGATTACTTCGATCTCCTCTGTCATGGCTGTTCCCAGCTTGTTAGAAGCGTAGCATCGGTATTTCCCCTGGAACTTAGCGAGGTGGCCGTTGTGCAGTACAAAACTGCCATTGCTGTGGTTTGTTTTTGTTGTGGAGAGGTGGGAAGGGATAAAGTCTTGGCCATCTTTTGTCCATCTGTATCTGTTGGAGCGGTCAAGCATTACAATATGTTTTTGGGACTGATGAAAGCTCTTAGCTCTTGGCACACTTTATCTTAAATCAATGATGGTGGTCTGGATTTATTTGAAAAGCAAGATTCAGAGGCAGGGCAGGTGACCTGTCAATCTCACTTACTCTGGTGGTGGGTTGCCCCTGGCGTCACATCTCATAGTAAAGTTGTCATCAAAAGGAAGGGCAACAACAGGACTGGGCGTGTGAGTTGTTATGGTTGGAAGCTGCTCCACTGCAACATGAACACACATGCACACGCAAATCTCAGAATGTTGCTGATTCAGTCTTCGCAGGAATGCGGGAAGACAACTGAGGAGAAAACTTCCTTGTATTTGTTTCCGCTACTGCCTCGTATGAAGTCCGTATTAACAAGCCAGAAAAATGGCAAAGGCGTGTGCACAGCATGCCTGAACAAACAAGTTGCCACAGATGGACACTGAACTAACAAAGCATACAAGGATATCACTGCAAAGCATAAAAACCCTCATCAAAGTAACCTTGCTGGTGCACAATACATTTTTACAATACACAATTTTTGCGTGTTTGCATCCCTGTATCCAGACTAATCAGATGCATTTCCTTCATCACCATCACAATGATCCTACCTTCCAGGGGGATATTGAAGCTTGTGGCCCTGGAGGTCAAGGCCAAGAGGAGAGCCAGGCCCAGGCTCCAAGGTGACCTCATCACCCCTCCGCCGGTCAACGGAGACAGTCGAGACGAGAATATCCTGCTGGTTGGTTCGCTGCACATCAGCTGGTGTCAGTTAGAAGACTGAAGGCGCAATGGACCTAGGAGGGTCAGATAAAAAAACATGGTCACAAGTTCAATCATTCAATTTGGGAAAAAAAATCACCACCCTTTTAATTTCTAAGAGAGGTGAGATAAAGTTTTACAAGCACCTGTTCTAATTACAGAAATGCAGCATAGAATGAGCATTCCAGAGGGAGAATTGCTTTGCAATAAATGAACTGCAGAATAATCACACTAAAGGTAGCACTGTTGAAAATGGGCATTTTATACGCCGTGGCTGACTGCCAACCCAAACAAAGGAAAACCAGCAGGCAATTACATAAATAAAATCTGACAACACAAAAACCCAGCAAGCCCACATTCCTCACAGTGCGTTTCTACCTTATTTCCAGTTAAAACATATTAAAGAACCCCATATTATTCTGTTTTTATGATTTTTATGGTTTCAATGCTATGCTATGGCTCGAGGTAAGAGTAATGTTCATCGTGATGTTTTGCAAATGAATGTAGTTTATTTAAAAGGGTGTTTACTGAATAAATTTGAAGCCAAACAGGCACAACACTGGACCCTGATTGGCAGACAACACCAGCTCAACCAAATAGCCTAACCTATGAGTATAGGCATTACAGGCAAATCCTTTCAATCTGCTTGATTGAAAGGATTTTAGCAACTGTTTAGTGAGGGCTGCCAATCAAGACCAGTTGTGATGTGTGGACTGGAGTTAGTCCAAAACTACCGGTAATAAAAAAAATATCCATATTAACAAGTCATTTAGTCTATTATTGAGTCCTAAAATCGTAATTTTCTTAAAACAAGAGATTGAACAAGAGATAAGAGATCTTGTTTCAAGATATTGACATTCATTTCTAGAAAATTCCTGAAACAAGTTAAACTGTTTTTTTTCAATTTTTCACTTGTTTTAAGAAAAATAAGATTTGAAGGTTGACTATGAGACTAAATGACTCATTAAGATGTATGTTTTTTGCAGAGTGTAATAACTTTACATTTAAACACTCAAACAAATTCAAATTTTGGTAATGTCTACATTAAATGTCTGTACAGTACTGTGCAAAAGTCTTAGGCACCCTAGATTTTTTATATACATTTCTTATAAGTCTTAGATGTTTATTTGTTTTCTGCATTAGTGTGTCAGTAGACTGCTGTTTATTGTAAATTTTTGATATTCAGAAACTTTTCATTTCATTAGTTTTGAAAGCATCTTCATTTTATGGATTTATTTGACATATGCCTAAGACTTTTGCACAGTACTGTATGTCAAAAGAAGAAAATTTGAATTCCTCTAATAGGGCCCCTTTAAGGGACCTGTGCTTTTATGATACGACACTCCCCATCCAGGACACCAGCCATCTCGAGTTGGTTGTCCCTCATTGTTGTGTTCTTGTACCACGACACAGCAGAGCTCTTGTCTGGAGATTACCCTTTGAACTGTGTAGCTTGGCTGGTGGCATCAAATGGCATGCTTACAGTAAACCCTACTGGCACGATGGCTAAGCTGCTGCCTGCTATGATCGCTCGATCCAAGATGGCAGACTATAAGTTGGTCGGCAGCGGTAAGCCTGTTGGTATTCCACGGCTTAGTTCTCACAGTGCCGAAACTGTGGCGGCAGCACTGGCAATGCCAAATGGGTTCACCGTTCCAGCTAATCCTGCAATGAGGAGAACGGAGGGGGGGTCTCAACCAATCACATGCCACCTCACAACGACATGCTACGACTCAGGGGGCCTCTGAGGACACAAGGCTGCATCCCTCCTGAGTGAGAAAGGTTAATATGGTAATTGTTGTAGACTAGATTCAGGATTAAGCTGCTTGAATTTAGAATCAATTAAACAAATTGAGAGATGGCGGCGGCGTATTTTTCTCGATGAGGATTTCTGTGATTATCTGCCGATGGACTGAATCCTAAGCAAAGCTGGTTAGATGGTTCTGCGAATGGAGCAGAACTTCATTTTACATGTTTGTAGTAAAGTTCACAGTCTCCCTCACTCTTACTCTGTTGCTATATACTGTATCTCATACAATGCCACACACACACAACACACACACACACACACACACACACACACACACACACAGTACTTTGCAGGAGAGACCACCTACCATTGTGCAGGCATAACTAAAAACCCTAATTACAGTGTTTGTGATTTAAATCAGCATTCCTTGGACGCAGAAAGCCACTTTTACCCAGTGAAGCCAAGAGAGTCCTTGGTAGGCAGGAGGCCCTTTCCTCCAGTGACAGGAGTGGGACCTTTTATCCAGATTTGTGTTGATCCTGACAATACAGCATTTACTAAACAGGCAACTTTCATTCAACTGTGGCAAATCCACTGTTTGGTGCATGAACCTTGTAGATTAGGCAAATTATTGAGCTTTATGCATGCATGGGGATCTGTAAAACCTGCCACTTTTATGATAACTCAAACAAAGTTGACAGAATTCAAGAAATTTAGTTTAGAAAGCAAAATCCCTGAAGCGTAACATGGTGTGTATTCACTATGTAAACAGATAACAAAGCATTTGTTTGGGGAGCCAGGGGATCTATTACCTGAGCACATGGCAGGGCATAGCCACAAATCCGCAGGGATTTTGTTTCCTAAGCCAATAGTTGGCCAGGGCACGCAGAGTGTGACTACTACACCGCTAATCCTTACCAACACACACTGTATACAATGAGCCCCCCCCGCAAATCACCCAACCAACCAGCACCCCCACGGGCTATGCATGTGTAGCTGCACAAGCATAGATAAATGTAGAAATGGTAAATATACCCTAATGATCCATATATGTTGTGCACTCAGCGAAACACTCAAACACACCCACACACACACACAGACCCACACCACTTCCCAGGGACTAACAACAAAACACTGTTCATAAAATATCCAATACTTACTGCTTTTAGAGTCATTCTAAATGTTTAGTCCACCTGTAGCAGAGGGCCAACACGGCTGCACTACAAGTCCATAGGAAAAGTATGGGACAGGAGCGTCAAGGGAGCATTCCAACAACTCTCTCTGAACCAACATCTCTGACTTGGGTCTGTCCTCCTAACCCCACCTCACGTTGCTCCTCTCCTGGTGCGGAGAAACGCCTCCCCGCCCGCCCCTCCACTCGAGCGGCTAAAGGGGCGATGGGAGATTCACTGAAGTGACATATGTCGCCAAAGCCTCTCACTTGGCAAAGAGGCTCTCTAAGCCAGCGACAATGACCGGGACAAAGCCTGCACCGCAGGGCTATTCAGGCAGCATTAAAGAATGGGTGGAGAGGAAGTACAGGCATGTCTTTCTCTCTCTCACTCTCTCCCATTTTCCTTGATCCCTCCATCCTGCCTTCCACTAAATATGCACGCCCATTTACACCCGGCTCCATCTGAATGATTTTAATGCAATGTGCCTTAGCTCCATTGAAAAGGGAAGGGAGTCATCTTCTTCTCTCACAGGACCAGAGCTTTTGTGGTAGCATACTTCCATTTCCATACAGTGCTCTAGGGTATTGATAGTGGAGGCATGGGAGAACATGCCTGAAATATATGAAATATGATGGTAATAGGCCACTGGGATCTTTAGCCACATGATTTGGCTTTCCTTTTCTCTATTTTCCTAATCTTAAACCAGTGACTGATTCTGACTTGTCTGTATTTCACCACTGGCCTTTTGCCCTAATGTCAATGTAGAGAATGGTTAAACCTAATAATGTTGTCCATTTAAGAAAATACGGTTGTCATCACTCCAAATGCACCGTGTCCATGTCAAGGAGAGCGTGGCTTTTGTAAACATTGGGAAAATGCTAAAAGGCAAAGCCAAACGAGGACTTACATATTCCCCCAAAGCTTGACATGCTGTGTAGACATATGGGGCCATGTACACACAAAGCCAAACATAAATCAACAGACAATAGCTGTAGTATGTAAAACATACATTGTCTGGTCTCTGTAAATATATACATAATGTCACCTGCCTGCATGTTGTGGGAACTGGGACAAGCTAAGTTAGTGCCAGAGGAAAAAAACATACAGCCCAGAATGAGGCAAAATCCTTTATATAATTTATGCCAACATACCAATAAGTCATCCTATATCTTTCTGACTACTGATAGCAGTTGATAAATAGGGGTTCAGTGCATGACACATATGACAAGTGAAATTTGTGGAATTATGTGGATTATCCATTTTATACATTATATGTATTTTACTTTTTTATTTTCTACTTTTTGTAGTGGAAACCAACACAAGCATTCATTGTACGAACACATAGTAACACTACAGGAACCAAGGCTCCCCTCCCTCCCACATATTTGTTAACGCACTGACACACTCATACAGTATGTGGGGTGGGGCAATATGTTCATTGTTTACTTTTGTTGACTGATGTAAAATATTAAATACATATGCTGCATATATATTAACAGATTATGTTGGCTCACATCATTATCTTTCTGATAAGGAACAAAAGCTGGTGGTAACTGCTCTACATTCTGTTGTGATGGTGCCTGTGGACTTAACACAATTAACAATTAACACCTTCATATGCCAGCCAGATTCTCACTCAATGAAATAAAAGAAAATTAACCCAGAGAGAATTCCCAGCTTTGTCACAAGTGTTTTCAGGGTCTTCGCCCATGACCTGTTCCACTGTGCTTGTTAAATTAACGTGACTGTTAAAACAAACCACAAAGCAAACCACAGACAAATGAATCAGTAAAATTCCTGTTTAATGTCTCACTAACGGCTCAATCCCCTGTTGTGACTTAATAAGAAGTTCGCCCTGCCCTGTGCCTTTTTGTTGTGATGCATCTCCTCCACAGCCACAGTCCTTGCCTTTGGCGTTCTCTGATAATTACTAGGCTTTTACTTCGGTCTTTACGCAAAGCTCACAAACGCACAGCAATTACAAAATACCTTCAAAACAAACCTATGACAAGGTTGACATAAAGAAACATGAGATGACTGGGTTCAAAAATACATATGTGTGTATAATGAGTATAATCAAAGACAGGGCAGAAGGGCACAACGACACACCTAAGTATGCAAATCTAGTGTAACAGAGCCAGCTAAGGTTGTGAACCTTTTGTAATTTTAGCACATATTCAAACTATGTGTTGAGCTACAATAGATACAAGTCAGATATGAATCCACTCAACACTATGTACAGTATAGGCGTTTCTCACACACACACACACACACACACACACACACACACACACACAGATACACAAAGGAAATGCATTCCGGCAAACAACTACACTGTCAACACAGACAATGACAGCAATGATGGAGGAGGTTTCATACCTACTCAAACTTCGGCCAGTGCTGAGAGGAAACCAGCCATCACACACACACACACACTCACTCTACTCATGAACAAACACTCCTATGCAAACAAAAACTTTCTACTTCATAGAGTACACAAAGCATATCAAGCTGAACGAGTTGAGGCTACTTAAGTTCTCATTCTTAAAATTCAGTGAGTTCCACGAAAACGTTTTGAGAAGAATATGTAATTAAGCAAATTCTGCGGGCTGGTCTAGAAAAGCTCTCAAGCATGTGTCCAATCCTGCTGAGATGTGCAGCGCAGACGATTACCACTGGCTCCTAATCCCGGCGTCATGAATTTCAAAGGGTGTTAGTTTGGTTGGGCGAGTCAGGTAAAGAAGCACTCATCAAAACCACTCGTGGATGAATAGTGCTTTTGAGCGTGTGTCTCGGTGCCTGTCTGTCTCTTGACCAGTGTGTGCGTGTGTGTGTGTGTGTGTGTGTGTGTGTGTAAATAGCTAAATCACATGAGAATATATTGGATATTTGGATATTTTTGCACCAAACAAACAAATATAAAGCAATTACAATAGCATGAGTCCATATGTCAGTGATACCCATGACACAAGCAATTTGTTTTAAATTTAAACAGAAACATATGTGAATAAACAACTGGTGCGTGCGTGTGTGTGTGTGTGTGTGTGTGTGTGTGTGTACCTGGTACCTATCCAAATAAAGTCAAATCAGTGTTTGTGAAATCAGACTGCAAGGGAATCAACAGAGGCCAATATTGTTAGTGTCTGTAGATATGTGAGCCGGTTACTTTCTGTATGGAAAATTCCATCTATGCATCTACCTTTTGTTATCTAGGCATCTTCAGCTGTGGCAGGAAATACGAGCAATTACCTCGGTAATCTGCAGATCTCTGTTTGTGTTGTCAGGACATGAATTGTTCCGCTGCCTCAATGTGTTTGCATAGACAGATTAACAAAACAGTAGCACTGAGCACATGACAACATAAGTCAGATTCCTGTAGTCCTGTCTCTACTGCAGTACTGTGTGTCAAATTCATTGTTAAGCATCAGGGACTCAGACTACAGTTCTTACAGTTCTTAAGTCTGCACCACACACTGAAAAACAAATCCTCTTCACCAGTCATGTAGTCTCATATTCAGTCTTATCTTGTTTTAAAGTATAGATATGAAGATAAATCTGACAATGGGGAGATATAATTTCACTTGTTTCCAATGCACTTTCACAGAAGTTTGAAGACTTCATGAAACAAGTGACACTATCTGGAAAAAAGGCACTGCACCAGTACCAAGATAATGTGATTCAATGCAAGATTAAATGACCTGCTAAGATGGATTTTTTTTTTTTTTGCTGCGCATTTCCCTTCACAACTGGCATAGCAGTTTTATGGTACTCCAATACTAAAGGCTGACACCACAAAGTAAATCCGTTTCAACTGCTTTTTGTTATATGAAAGTGTGGAAACAGCAAAACAAAATCCACCTTGACGGCCAATCGCTGCGCCACATTCCACTCACACATCAAAAATGCAACCCAGTTAAGGTCAGAAAATAACACCTCTCCTTACCTTTAAGGTCAGCGCTTCTTTTCGTCATTACTTGTCAGAACTGTTGTGTGTGGCTTGTCGTCTCGGTATGAGTTCCCAAGTACTTGAACAAACTAGCAATCATCTAAGCCTGGAATTCACACAAACAGCCAGCCCCTGACAGCTTTCTGACACACATCTAACACATCCACATCAAACCTGTGCTTCCAGTATTATGTAAAAGGGCAGCAGCCCTACAAGTTTACGCTACACACAAGCATAATAGGCTTAAGGAAAAGCGTGTAGCGTCTCATATTTCAAAGACTTTTGAAAGAGTCCGACCAAAACATTGTAAAACACGCACATGTGGGGAATTATTGGTAAACAGCATTAGTATTTGCAGTCGTGGCTTATTTGAACTACTTATTCCCCACTCTTTTGGCAATGTTCCAGTGGTTAACATGACCTAAACTTGATGAGGATATTGATTTGTTTGTAGTGTGATCACGCTTTCCAGCTGATTTATTTTGTCAGTTCGATCAGAACGCACAGTGGCATGAAAGGTTTTCAGGTCATCAAAACATAGTCACCCAATTCACCACTGTTGCTTCATTACAACACCAGAATAGCGTTTCATTCCTTCAATTGTCCTTTAATATAAATGTTACGTTTGCTGAGTGCATGTATATGTCTGGAACCTATTTTGCGGAGCTGTGTCACTCATTTAAGTGCAGACAAGCTCTCACAGTCAGGGGTTAAGTGGTTAATGCTTTGGCACACAATGCGTGGTGTGATCACATGTGAAGAGCTGCTTCTAAATGAGAGCTAGACTGGCACGCAAACAGTTGGCAAGCCATTACATTTTACCACCTCAAATCCCCAATGCCAAAACACAGACCTTGAGGTTCCATATTTACTGGGCAAAAGAGGCTTCCCTCATCAAGCACATATTAACCTTTTCGCAAATAGTTTCACTTCGTAGTGAACCTGGAGTTAATTTGATGAAATGGTCTGAAAAACAACCTCATCTTCCATAGAAAAAAATCAAAGTCTGCTGCCTGCAACTTAACAGGATGACACATGGCTACAAAACAGAGTGAATTATTCGCAGTGTGCCAGTACAGAAACATGTCCCTTGGCAGCAGTTAAGAGTGACAATGAATGGCATTCAGAAGCTTAATCAGTTTGCCACAGCTAGCAGCAGCAGGAGGGACAGCATGGAGACAGACAGTCACACTCAGCTCCCTCCCCTCAGATGTTGAGGCCATGAGCAGACCTCTTCACACCTTTGTTCACCCTGACACATTCTCCATCACTGGTGTTGCAGAGAGAGAGAAAGAGAGAGAGAGAGAGAGAGAGAGAGAGAGAGATAAAGGAGTGACTACTGCTTCTCCAGTAATGCTGTGTTTCACAGTCTGCACTTAGCTGGTAATTAGTTTACTTGATAATCTTGAAGCCCTATAGTGGCATTTGCTTGGGAATATCTTTTTAAAAAACGTCTATGAAATGGAAGAAAATTTGCCTTCAATTATGATTTTTAATTTAATCTAAAACTATGATTTCAGCATGTTTATTAGGTTCACCTCAATAAGAGCTGAGCATCTGCATCTGTATTTGTGTGAGGATGTATGCAGATTAGCCCCAATGAGACGCTAGATGAGGTTGTGATCGGATGTGCAAGCATATGTATATTTACTTTTGCTCTATGCCACTCCAATAATGCATACCACCTGAGCACCTAAAAACGCTAGCGCACTTGTTTGTTTGTACGTTTTAACATTTGCATGCTTATGTTTACTCATTTACTATGTTGTTTCATCAGTCAAGTTAATTGAGCTAAATTAACTTCTTAATTGAACTTCTTTTTTCATAGATAGCCCAGCCTGTGGGGTGAAAATACAGTGAAATGTTTATGAAATTACCATGAGCATTTATTCATCAACTAAACTCGTTTTTCAAGTTCTGCAAGAAATCCATAACAGAGGCCACCGGGACAATATCAGGTTTCTTCCGGCACATTGCCACAAAGACAGGTAACATAAGGCTAACATTAGTTACTTGGCCATACATTTCTGTGCTACTTTGCTAGCCAACTCAACGTCTCTTTTAATTCCTGCAGCTAGCAAGATAAAATTAAATCCTGCCCTTGAGGTGCCATGCTGGATCAATACATCAGTGTGTCTGACTCTCTTGGTTGTATTTTTGCCTTGCAGTTAAGGACAGCAGTGAGAGCTTTTGCCATCTCCAACAGTAAAGAAAATGTAATATATGGGAGTTTCAAACAGCTTGAACTGCAGTCTTATTTCTGAATATCAGTTTGAGCCCAAATCCTGACAGTTCAAGCATGTGCACACACACACACACACACACACACACACACACACACAACCTAATTTATGAATACAATGCATTTTATAAAGTCCTATCATCAGCTGTCTTCTTTTATACAGTAAATAGGTAGTTAAGTAATTAGAAACATTTTGAAAAAATATTTCCCTTTAGTCACTGTGGATGTTCTATGCCAAGGCCTCATATTGAGTGGAAAGTAGATTAATGTTATTGTATACCCACAATAAATCAGATAAGGTTCTCCACTGTACACCCTGGCCTTTTAAATTATAATGTGCAACGTACGCAAGAGACCTCCCAGATTGTGTGAATCACATTATCACAAGAGGACGAAAAAGTCAACTCATTCCCAATCCAAATTCCATCACCTTCATCCTGATACAAGGATGATTGATTGTGGATAAAATGTGCTTCTCTGACAGGGCTCAAGGCAGCTCAGGCATTTCATGTGCCACTTCTGGAAACTGACTCAAACTTCCTATTTCATATCACGTTACTGTAACCTGGTTTGCCCTTACTCCAAATCTGTTCACTCCAATGCTATGGAGTGGCTCAGAGCCAATGACACTTGGGGAGACTCATCCCAACAGCCCGGTAGGTCTAAATTATAGCATAGCTCAGGACAGCTACCATTGAATTGAATTGAATTGAATTTTTGTATTGACAATATAAAAAATATATGACATATATACATAAATAATATATGCACAGCCTCACCAGGAGGCATCATATCTTTGTACAATATTTGTCAAAAGGATAAAACACAATAAAGCCCAAGAGCTTATTTCCATTGTGGTCCTTTGCGTGTAGGTGTGTGTTTAACTGTTAGTGATTGAATGAGTATGTGAGCACAATAAGCATAAATTAATGAATGTGTGTATGTGTGTGTGTGTGTGTGTGTGTGTGTGTGTGTGTGTGTGTGTGTGTGTGTGTTTGTTCTTGGTCTTGTCTTCGTCTCGACTGATATGGTCTTGACTACAACACTGCTAAGACTCTTGAGTGTTTACTATGAATACTGTAAGAAAGACATCAGTAGCGCGTGATGAGCAGCAAATGCAAACTCTAATGGCCATCAAAGGTATATTTTCTGAGAGGGCTGCCCATAATGAATACACCTGTTGACACACTGACAGCATCTGCCCTATTCTCCCCATTGGTGGGGAGAAATGAAAGAGATGAGAGTGACAGCCGCCCATGAAGCTAAAGAGACATCCAGGGACTTAGTGACAAGTCGTGATAAATACCATTTTATCATGTTTAGAAATAACAGCTGTTGCATGTCCCTCTCTATCCCTGGGATTAGCGTTCATCACCAAAGGGCTCAGACAAGGAAAGTAGTCAAACCCCTCTCCAGGGCAGAGACCTGCCCAGTCTTGCTACACACACATCACTGTGTTCACTCTCATCCTACCACGTGCTCTTTCCCACCCTTCCTTGTAAACACCAAAAACATACTTTGCAGGTGTCATTCCTCCAATTTAAGGCAGACTAAAGCAAAAAGAAAAAAGCAAAGCGCCATCTTTCTGTCACTTTGAAAAAAAACCCGCATTTGGTCCTTTCTTCAAAAGGCTCGCACCTGCAGCCTTGTTTTCTTCTCAAACAAGACAGAAAATGATAGTTCTTGAAGAGTAATCTTTCCACCTTAACATTTGTTTGGATGAAAAGACGTGTGAGCCAATACTCAAATCCCATAAGTGTTTTTGACATTAAGCAGCATTATGCATAATCTGTATGGATAAAAAGATCTGACACCTTTTAATCACTTAATGATTGGCATATGGGACAACAATGATACATGTTAAGCATTACATGGAATCTGTTGTACTACAAAAATACTGTAAATAAGTGTAATATTCAATGGGAAATTCTACATGGAATGAAGAGGGATAGTGTAGTTAAGTGTTGGCATAAATTTTGAAATTCATACCACATTAACTATAGGCTTTTTAGGAGGAAGAGTGAGGGTAAACAATTCATCTGGCATCCGCCTCCCCTGCATCATCCCTCATCACACTTGTGGAAAATTCATCAAAAATAAATGACATATCCACCTACTCATGACGAGCTGGGATTCAATGGGTTTTGAAGCATCTGCTGCAACACGTCAAGAGAAAAAGACTCATGAGTCATCCCCACTTCAAAGTGTACATTCATACACATTCCTCAAACATCATTACATCTGCGGCAAGCTCTGACAAGGGCTGACAAAAAAATACCCACAATAAATCAGATAAGGCTCTCCACTGTAAACCCTGGCCTTTTAAATTATAATGTGCAACGTACGCAAGAGACCTCCCAGATTGTGTGAATCACATTATCACAATAACGTAAAAGTCAACTCATTCCCAATCCAAATTCCATCACCTTCATCCTGATACAAGGATGATTGATTGTGGATAAAATGTGCTTCTCTGACAGGGCTCAAGGCAGCTCAGGCATTTCATGTGCCACTTCTGGAAACTGACTCAAACTTCCTATTTCATATCACGTTACTGTAACCTGGTTTGCCCTTACTCCAAATCTGTTCACTCCAATGCTATGGAGTGGCTCAGAGCCAATGACACTTGGGAAGACTCATCGCAACAGCCCGGTAGGTCTAAATTATAGCATAGCTCGGGACAGCTACCATAGGGACTGCACCTTGCGTCGTCCTGTGCGAGTGATAGCATCGCTACTGTCTAACACAGGCCCATGACAGGGTTACCCCTTTGAAAAGTGTCAGGGCCTTGCTGCATTAGCATTTCTGGAACACCATGAATGAAAGTGTTTGTTCTGGTCTGTGCGCCCAATTGAAAGGGTCCATTAAAGAGTGTTTTAGGGGTTCCACTGTGTTGGGTCGGAAGTTTGGGAGCTGGTGTACGGACTCTGGAGGAAAGTGCCACTGCGAAGAAAAAAGTTTAGAAGTTTTGGCCTGAATCAATCCGTATGCAGATGACACCGCGCTCCTTCAGCATGCGAACAGGTGGGCCAAATAAAAAGTGACAGCGTCAAGCAGGTTGATTAACTGCTTCAACACAGACATGTTGGCAGGTTACGATGAAACTGAGGTTGGCTGGTCTCACATTCAGAGCCAAGTATCAACCCTTGCTGAGAGATTGCGACATCCCCTGTGGCAACGTTGCTGACTAACAATTATCAGTCAAACAGCTTATTTGCTCTTACACAAAGGAAATGCTAGAAGCTGTGAGGACCTTCAGTCTACCTTTTTAACACCACTACATTTCAAAAGAGGTCTACTACCCTGACGGATATAGGGGGAGGTACAGCAGTACTTATGATTATTATAGTAATTATTGAACCAGCATCCCCCTCTGTTTTCACTATCTGCACCAGAAACAGCATGTTTGCAAAAATAAAATGCTGGCACTACTGACAGCCATCATATATCCTTTCCACAATGTGTCTATATCTGCAGGCAGCCAGGCTAAATGATATATAAAGCATTCTCAATGAAACCCTAGATTCCTAATAACAAAACATTGCTACTGAGCTACAATATGTGCTGCAGTTAAGATTTGGGAGAGAGAACTATATCTACGGTGACTATAGGTGCATGTCGATTATAGTCATCATAATTTAACAATGTTTTCAAGGTAACTACAAATAAGCTATTTTGCACTCAAAGGTAAAGAATCTGTCAACAGGTAATAAGCTAACGTGAACAGGTTCGAAGTATGTCTTTGGACTTCAGGGCTGTAAATTCATGTCACTTAAAACTTTTAACAACATGTAAGGCCCATTTAGCTAAGGGCATTTGAAAGCAGCCACAACATGATCTATGCATTGGAATGAGGCGTTTCAGGCAATGTACAGTTACAGTACAAATAAAGATGCATGTTCATTTGCCTGTACTTCCGCCTGATGGCAACGCCAATCATACACTTAGACGCACATCAACACATATAGGTAGCACAGCGTACTGCCACAACATGAGAGTCTTGTGAGAGATTCCTCTGAACAAGGTTGTGAACTTGGTGTGTGTCTATGTGAGTTTGTGTGAGAAAGAACGAAAGTTAGGGAAAGAGAGAGAGGGCGGGAGGCATAGAGTAATGGGGGGGTGGGGGGGTGATATCTACGGCACAGGAGAGAGAAATCCATGGGAATTTAGCTCATTAGCATATGAATCAAATTCCAGCAGCAGGAAAAGACAGACATTCAGTGCAGAGCCTGTTGTTAGGAATACCAGCGGTAGATGAGCAAAATCACTGCGCTGTGTGCGAGGGTCAAAGTTAATCCTCCCATGGTGTGCTCCAAAAGTGGAGCCAGGGATTTCAGAGGCCTGGGTAAAATATGATAAAGATCAAACAAAATATATTACCATAACATATGAATTCAAAACAACTTGTACAACACTGGTACAACATACTTGGGATAGGGATCAGACTCTAATGAGTATTATAAAAGCTGCTTCTTCAACTGATGGTTATGTAAAGACATCTAAGAGAAAGAGTATTTTCATCAAATGTGTAAAATACATCACATCCCATGCATGTCTAACCGTTTAAAGATCCAACACTTGCACATAAGAATCCAATACTTCATGGCCCATTTTAACACAAATTTGGGGAACACATCGGAAATGCTACAAATCAGGTGAAAACAACAAGCACAAGCAGCAAAACAAGCACAATTCCAACTTGAGGATTGCATGCTGCGATGAATGATTTTTCTCAGCAGTGGTGGAAACCTGTTACAGCTCATCTAGATCGCCCCAACCTTGACGCAGGAGAACATGTATGGACATGGCTGCCATGTGTCATAGCCAAATTCTTTTCACCTGTCAGCCATGAAAGACCTCTTATCACTGTGTTGCCCTACATGTGTGTCTGACCAACTGTTAGCTCTGGTTTTGATTATGTGGCATGTTCTGAATTTGTAGAGACCTGTCTAGGTTGCCCCCTCTCTCCAGGCTCCAGTACCAAAACAAAACAAGAGTTTGCAACGATCCACTAAGAAATCAGCAGGAGCTGACCACAAGCAGAGAGGAGAGAGAGACAGAGTTTACTTCATAGTCTGACAACTGGGACATGCTGTCACTGTCAACAAGGCTGTGTACTGTACGGTATATGCCACAGTGTATTTCTGTATTTCTGTCTCAAAACAAGGGTTGTCCCAAAAGAGGGGTCTTAACAGTGAGGGCACTGTTCAAAAGCAAGAGTCTAGTTGAGTGGCGTGAAGAGCATTTCAAGTGCCAGCAAACCATGTTCACCACTCGCTAGGAGGAATGCTGCCTATTGTCTATTGAGCTTGTGCAAACGCTCCTGAAAGTGCAGCATGGGGGTGTTCACTGGGTTGGAGGGAGGCTGAGGACAGTAGTACGTGGGTGTCCTCAAAGCCAGATCCCCCTGTTCCTCTTTTCACTATAGGTGGTCGCGGGTGAGAATATGGTTGCTTCCATTCAGAAGGGGTGCAAAGTTATTTGTGCCCCCCTGTGTGAGGCAGTGATTTCACCAAACAGTTGTCGGCTGGAGCGGTCATGACCTTTGCCCTTGGTTTTTTAGGAGTTACCAGGGCCGAGAGGCAGAAAGCCAGACTCCATGGTAACAGGAATGCTGGTATCTATGCCAGAGAGCTTTACAAGGAACTTGGACAATTTTAAAGAAACTTCCACACAGAATACATGCCTCATCCCTTGACAGGTGATAGTTTGGTGCAAACAACACTTATCAACAAATGTTTTACATGATACTGTATGTTACATGATCTAGTCACTGTATGTTCTGTTGTTCACAAAAATATAAAAAGGCAGGGAAGACAGAAAGGCAGAAGAGACAATCAATTTCTAACAGTGAGAGTATTTTAAACCGCAGTAAAGACTGTGTTGAGTTCCTATGTCAGTGACTCCAGAAAGCATTTCACAAGCATTCCAAACAAGGACTAGCTGTCCTCGGAGGAGAGCAATAAATTCCACAACCAAACACATATATCAACGCTCAACCTGCTCAGATTCTCTTTCCTCTAAGCGAAGCCAACTGAGCATCATTAAATTATTGAGCCAGAAGTGGGAAATGAATTCCAGCGTGCCCTAGTGTGGCACAGAAGCAGGGAGTGACTACACAAACTGATACTCACAGTAGGAAAGACCATGGGAACTGCATAGCAGAACCACCGTTCATTCTTCCAGTGATCAAATGTAAAAATTGTCCCTTTGATCCCTTTTATGCATTGGTTTGTATTGGGGGCTGGGTGCAAATGATGGATGGTATTGTACCACTGAGAACTCAATACAGAAAGCTGCAGTTAGGCCAAATTCTGATTGTAATAAAAGTTATACAGTGTTATACACAGTGAACATCAATTCTGACAATACTTTTCTGATACCAAACATTATTTCTTCCTTCTCATTGCTGAAACAGGTTTTCAAGAGCAAATTCACTGTGGACTCACTATGGAGATTGCTTAATTTATGCATGTATGCATT
This sequence comes from Centroberyx affinis, assembly GCF_046629955.1. Classification (NCBI taxonomy): domain Eukaryota; kingdom Metazoa; phylum Chordata; class Actinopteri; order Beryciformes; family Berycidae; genus Centroberyx; species Centroberyx affinis. The sequence continues at coordinate 193,322 of NW_027279066.1, read as the reverse complement.
ATCTGCAGATTATCTGCTTAAACAGTACTTTTGAATAGTTGATCTGCATGAGTGCTTTCTCTAAGACTATTAAGACTATTGATATGTAAAATCCATGATTGTTGTACTTCTCTAGAAAAGCAAATACATTTTGAGTCAAACTTTTTTTTTTTACAAACCTAAATTAATTCTTTTCTGCTGGAGCTCTCAATGAAAATGAGTGCTCCTTTGCAGCCTTTGCAATCCACTTTAAAGCACTCTTCTCTACATTTTGTTGACAGTTTCTTGAGTCTTTAGAAATGGTTTACAAATGATTTGATACTGAAGTTGTAGACTAAGTGCGCAATTTAGACCGTGTAAATTTAAGCATTTCTACCTCTGAGCTGCCCGCATTTTGACATTTCGATTCATCTCTCAAAACACTGTAATTAAATAGCTTTGCACATGAAATGACACGATCTATGCCTGTTTAAGAAGTTTTGTATTTTGCACGGGTGAGAAACTTTTTATTGCTTTATATTGGGCTATAGGGTGCATGTTGGGGTGATTTGTTTATGTTTTTATTGTGTGTATGGCGCTTTTATTGTGTTTTCTAATGTTTTTTTTTATTATAAACCCTGTTTGCAAACCAAATTTCCTTTATAGGACAATAAAATTTTTAATTCCACGACCAGATACTGTAGCGTTCCCAAGGAGGCTGTAAGGACTGTCCTTGATAGGCGGTTTAGTCATTCTTCTCCCTGGGTTGATGGGAAGACAGGGTTTGCTCTGTTTTATTAACCTTTTTATTTACACAGGGAAGATTATGTTGAGCATGTACGGCCTTTTTCAACAACCCCCTTCTTCACACTCATTACAAACCATTACTCATTACTACCATTGTCTTCTACTGCCAGCCACTGGTTAGCGGTTGTTGTGGAAGGGTAGAGCATGTTTCACTCACTTCCCCCATCCAGATTTTCCCAGCTGGGATTCAAACCTGCAACCATCGAGCTCAGTTCTCTAATGACTAGGCTACCCCCGCTTTGTTTCTTTTGCAGTGACCCCATTCCTTTTAATTGTGAGCACATTTATCTGGGGCTTTTGGCAGAGAGATGAGCATAGAGCTGTAACTGCCGTTTTGAATTTTATTAATCCTAAAAAATCCTGTCACCGCAACATCCTAAATGAAGCTGACATATCAGACTACATGCAGTGCTTAAGAAATGGTTGCTTCCTTTGTATTCAAAGAAAGCAACGCTGTTTTACAACTTATATTAGAATGAGCTAAATCCACAAAAAGATGTTAAGAGACAAATGAAAACGAGTTTGCTTATTCAAATGCGTATTTTAAGTCATGCAAGCAAGCCCAGAAAGGATGCCATCTGCCACAGAACAATGCAAGGATCAAGATAAGGATTACTGAAAGTTCTGAAAAAGGGATTTCAGATTGCTTGATATGACACATAAAGATGACTGATAAGCTCACTAGAGTCTGCAATGAGAAAGTCCATCACTCATTGCCAAAACGTGAGGAATAATAAGGGAGCATAACGGTCTGCAGCCGCCCCTACATGAAATTGCATGTTTCCTTATAAAGGAGATCTCACGCCCGTGTCTGTCTCTTCCAGAGAGTAACCTTCCAAAGGGGAGACAGATTCCCACTGGCTCTCTGAATTTGAAAACAACTGACATTATCTGAACCCAGACATTAGCTCTGGCAGAAATCCCTCTGGATTGGAAGGGGAGCAAGGTTATTTGCAATCTAGACAGTCCGCCCTGCCACTAAATTGGATTATTGGGCTGTTTGATATTTATACTGTATCCTTTCACCTTAGGGTATGGCAGAGGCAGCGCTGGCAGGCTGATTCCATGGTGTTGCTGATTGTGGCTGGCTGGCACAGGGTTTTACTCTTCCCTGTGCGACATTGATTAAGTGGTTGAGGAATCCTCCCCCCTGCCTGGTAAGGCTCTTACAGTGTACTAGCTGGTCCTAATGGATAACAATGAGCTGCTCAAATGCTGACAGCAGCTAAATATACTCTGCTCTGTCGCTACACATTTGGCAGTATTTCAAACTCATTCATTGTATTATACAATAACAGCATGCTGCATAAACGCACTGTACGACAAGCTACAATATCTATTATACTGAATTTCAAGTTGTGGAATAGTTTTTGTCAGCTTGCTATGTCTGTAAAGCCAAGGTATTGCCTAGCCTTGCACTACTGGGTGAATACAGTTAAACTCTTCCAACAGGCTCCAATTAGGCAATTACATGGGCAGCTAAGGAGCAATTATCTCTTCTTGCTCTCTGGAAGTCAGACTAGATGGGTGGAGACAGAATGCTTGGCATGTGGCAACACATGCTGGTAATACCTGTCCCATGCATGATACTGTGAAAAGTGGCAGAAACTGTGATTTTTTTTTTTATTTTGCTGAAGTTTTATGTCTATGCTCTCTCATCCTTGCCACTAGGGAGTCATTTTCATTGGTTTTGATCTCCATTTCACAGTGTCAAAGTATTATAACATTTGCAGAGTGAACCCACTAACTGGTTGGATCCAGACGCTCCCTTCATAAGAGCTGCGCTCAGATAAACCACTCACCATATGGCATTCAGAGGTTATCATCCCTTCCTGCCTGTAATAAACTAGAAAATGCCAGTGAGCCAAGGGTGTGAAAAGTTCAATTCATATTTGAGGAGAGCACTTTAGTCTAAACAAGCGGTATAATATAATAATAATATTGTGTGTGTGTTTGTGTGTGTGTGTTTGTGTGTAGGTTTGTTTGTGGGTGTGCATCCATGCATACGTATGTTTTGGCACACTTGCAGCAAACTCCTGATATGTTTGCATGTACAGTATGTGTATGCGTACTTTCATACATTTATACAAACACATTCCCATATTTTTCCCACACATTTCTAGATTTTACTACGTGCGAAGGGGAGAGGTGTCGGGAGAGTGCAGCATGCCTAAATGAACACAAAGCTAGAGTTTTTTTTTAAAGTTCGGATTGAAACCCTGACCCTGTTCTCATGTAGCGACTCGTGGTGTTGTAATGAATTTGTTGAAGGCTCGGCTGAACCATCACCACGGGGAGCGAGTGTCCCCGGATTCCCCAATTACCACATTTCAGTCAAGTCGGGTCACACAATGAGAGAGACTCGACCCATTTCCCTATGACAAAGCTGCTGGGGCTTGAATAGGACGGCTTCACAGGACCAAGCGTGGCCAATGCTGTGGGCTGCTCACCCACACCAGTCCAATTCACTCTCTGACTGGCCAGAGAGACAGAGAGAGACAGAGACTGCAGGACAAACAATTCACATTCATAGTAGGACTTCTGACTTTTGAAAGCGTTGGAAAGTTTGAATTCTAAGTTTGAGAAGTTGAGTTCAACACAGCTACACAGCAAAATCATCAGTTTTCATTATCTAAATCATCAGTGAACATACAGCACCAGTGTTTCTGTACACCATTACCAATAGACTTAATTTAATACACAAAGCCATATCAGCACTATGAGCGAACAAAACACTACAATCAACACATAATTATCACTGACATATCAACACTTGTTAACACTGGGACATTTACTGTAGGACATATATTGATACCATGTTGCTCAGCAGCATGTGTGTAAGAACAACAAAAAAAATGTGGCAGAAGGCAATTAGAACAATTACAGCACCTCGACTGTAATTGACCCAGTGCTACAAGTGGTGTAAGAGTGAAAAGTGGTAATGTTCTCCCTCTGCCTTCCTAAGGACTGTTTGCTTGTATGTTTATTTGTAATAAATCAGAAACATCTATGAATGAATGATTAATGTGTGAAAATATTTAGTCATTTGAGTGATTAAAGCTAAGATAATTAGTTTAGTAAATCTGGTTGGGGAGTATAACATATGTAACATGAATGCACTATTGTGATTACAAAAGATGGTAAACATAAGATATTACAGCTACTGATGACTGAAAAAAGACATTAAACGTGACATGAAATATTGGTGTGAAAATGGTTTAGCATGGTGGTATAACAACACTATGAAACTACAATAAGTTCTGACGAAAACTGGAATAACTGTTTAATTCTAATTCTATGCAGATATCCTAGCCCTGCTTGCAAATATCTTCATTATTTAGCTGTATGAAGCTGTTTTAACGTCAGATTTATTGTGATTTAAATGCTGTTTGCAGGGAAATTAGTAAACATACAGTATAGGGGTTGCCAGCATAACAGTTTGACAGCTTAAGTGGGCTTTAATAGGGTGATAAGCAAAGATGTCAAATTGCCCCCAGTCTAACTTGACGAAGACATCCAGCAGTGTGATGGCTTGACGGGCGCGCCGGAGTTTTACAACTCCTCACACAAACGCTTTGAGATCCCGACGTGCCACAAGTGACACCGTGACAGCGCTGCAGAATTTACGCAACACAGGCCTGCCTAAAAATGACATAAAACTGTCTGAGGGTGAATTCTGTTGTTGTGTGAATAAATGCAGCTTACCCATGAGACGTCTAGTATTAAAAAGAAAAAAAAAATCCTCTCTACCTATCGAGGTTTCGTCAAAACTCTTCACTCAGGGGAAACTGTGTAAAAAAAAAAAAAAACTTTAAGTGGTGACAAGTTGTAGTCCGTGGGATGAGTTGGTGAAAGGGCTGACGGTGTGAGAAACAGCATGACTCGTGTAGGAATAGTTTTAGGAGAAATTAGTAAAGCTCGACTTACTTTATAAAGACAGGTAGAGTATCCAAGTCGTGTATCTCAGAGCGTATGCATAAAAAAAAAACCCGTAAAAAACACTTTGACTGACGGCAAATACTGCGCAGTCAACAACTGTGACTCAAGTCTGCAGAAGGTCGTTCCTCTATTTTAGAAGCATCGCTTGTTAACTGAGGTCAAAGGACACGCAGTGACTTTGAAGACCGTCCGGAATGGCTGCTGTCATACACACATCGGCTACACCCATGTTCATTTGGTAAAAACCTGGCTACAGTCCTATGGAAACATTTTATTTCGTGTGTGCGTGCGCGTCCTTGTGCGCGCGTGTGTTTGTCAATCGGGGGGAAAGGAAAAGGAGCGGGAGGGAGTGTCATTTTTTTTTTTTCATTCACAAAACTTACACATACGGACACTGCTACTGCATATTCAATAAAAACATAGCCGAGCCTCATTATAAACCGCAATTACATTTGTTATTGGTGATTATAAAGGACAATCACTGTTCACTCATGCACGTAATTGCCCTTTCCGAATATCTAAAGAGGATGAATAGGCTGGCCGGACTTTCCCTTTCTCATCTCCTCTCTGCTAATGCTGCCGTTTGCCTGCTCGAAATTCAGAGTTAATAATTCACTGATGGGATTTTTTACAAAGAACAGCTTCATTTGATGTGACAGAGGAGATACAGTATCTTGTGGGTTGACTTAGAATTTCATACTCGGAGTAAATGGTCTTGTGCTACAATAGGATATCTCTTATTCCCACACAGCCAAATCGTAGGTGTTCATTTTTTAACTGTGAGAGTGTAAAAATCAACACAATGCCAGTGTGTATGTAACTCCACACCCATTAGAGTTAAACACTTGTACATAGTTTTGAACAGCTGCCCCTCATATCAGCTCTATGAGTGAGCAGCACTCCAATCAACACCTGTCAACTCCAAATGATTGTCACTGAAAACTCAACACTTATTATTAACACTGGAAATGTGATGTGTAGTTTACCGTTAGTGGGTTGAAACTTTTTGTCATCTGGCTGGATGAAACTCCTTGTTCATGAGTGTGAAGCAATGTTAAGTGATTCAAAACACCACAAGTGTTTCATAGCTGTGTGGCATGTCGAGATTGAGCATTACAGTTATTGGAGATAAACAAAGATATATAGGCCTACTACTAGCCTACTACAACCACTTCTGTTAATTGGTCCTCATGAAGCAAAGCTTAGAAAATCCATCAAGGTTTTTTGATAGGATACACCTGAAAGGCAAAATAAAAAATCTTCATTATTTAGTAGCCTTTGGGGGGAAAAAAAAACATATTCTTATTTGTATTTGCACTGGTAGATTCTATGTTTGATTATGTGTAATAATGTGACTAACAATGATTTCTGCTCCAATGTATTCATGCTCACAGTGGTTCAAATCTAAGTCAGATTCAGAATCACTTTATTTGCCAAGTAGGCATTACCTAATTTGTCTTGACAACACACATATAAAGATAAGTATATACTGGTAGAGGGACAACATTCTCATTCAGTGCAAAGGAACAGTGCGAGACAAACTTAGACTGTGAACTACACATATCACTCTTATTTGAGGGCCAAACCAAATAGTGGAGGCTGCTCACTGTCTGTGAACTCATGCTTCAAACTAACTGCCCAGAGAAGAAGTTAATGCCCTATCTGTCTTTATCCACTCCTGTGTGAAAATGGCCTTTCATTGACAAATAGTCATGGTTAGAATCTGTCTCCTGGGACAATTTGAGATTTTAATTCCCAGTCATAATTTGTTAATCTACCTCATAAAAAATGTTCTAGTGGCAACGCCCTCCAACACACTGGTGCCTTGTTTAGGGGTTTACATATAAAACACAATACAATGTATGCACAGTTAAGAAGGAAAAAAATAGAGATCAGGTGAATCTATGAAAAATGTTTCAAAGCAACTAATTTGTTCGTTTTCCAACATAACCAATAAAGGTGATTTTTTAATGTGCCTCACCACACTTTGCGTCTCTATACCAAGGTGTGCAAGCACTTGAATTTCGCAACACTTACTCTCAGAGCCAGGACACAAAGCTGATAAGGAACAGCCAATAAGCATACTCCCATCAACACTTCTACAGGCCATAAGAATAATGCTATTCACAGACAACTTGTTCATGTCCTGCTCTGTTCTCACAAGGTCCACACTAAATTCTAAGAAAATCATTGTTGAGGCAGGAGAAGTAGGCCTTGCCGTCGCCAAATTCCAATCCTCAGACAAACCAGCAGCCAACACTGTGTCCTGAACCTTGACATTACCTTCCATTGAGAGAGAAGTTGGTGCGCTGCTTGGAGATCACACTTTGTTACCCATTACAAGGCTATTGTGCTGCACTGACCTGTAATCTTGACCTCAAGTTATGTTTGTCTGTGGTCTGAACCACTTCAGAGTTGCAACAAATAAATTAGATTCTGTAGATTCCTCTCCGGGGTCGAGCCACAGCACTTGTTGATAGAAAAGATTGTATAGCATAAAGAAAATACATGTTTATATAGGAAACTCTTCTTTCCATTGCATGAACAAAGCCACCAAGAGGTTACATTGACCTCTGCCCTATCTTTTTGAGCTGCAGAGAAAATTTCAAAGAATTTTGTTTTTCCACAAGAAATGGAGTATGGAGAATTGGGTTGCCATGGTAATAGATGTATATTTTAGCTGCCGAGGTCTTTTCTCCTGTGGTATAACGATGCCCCCTAGTGATCCCACAGATCCCCTTGAAGACCAGGGAAGCAATAACACAATAAAACAATCTATTTTTACAGCCTTCCTCCAGTGAGCTCAAAACACTTTTTTTTTTTTTTTTTAAACAAGCCTCAAAAGCTAATTATTGATTTAGAAGGCAAAAGCCGGAGTAACAACTGATTCCTGATAGTTGGCAAGGCACATTTCTGATGAACCTCATTTTTGACTGGGAATGTGACTAGTGGGGATAATTAGACATTACTTTATGATTTGATCTGTTTTCAGAGATGCTTAGAAATCTGAATGGGATGATGGAAGTCAACTGAGGAGCCATTTAAAGCGCAGAGGGGATCTGGAAACCGAGGGTCCCACGAGAGATTCCAGTCCTGTCTGTGTTCACTTTCAATTTGAAATTTTGACTGTCTCGACCAGTTTTAACTCTCTGGTGGAATGTGGAAGATCTGTGTATATTTTTCAGTGAGGTAAAGCAAGAAATATTTTCTGGTGACCATGTGTAATATTTAAATTGAGTGGTCTGAAAAACAGATTATTTCTTTTATGGGAACTCAACACTAGAGGGAGCTTCTGAGCAGATTTCCACTGCAGATTCCACACTGCCTTGTTCCAGCCAGTGGGTTTTCCATACGCATGCTAGTTTGAATGTCAAGAATATGATCTTTGGATTTATAAATATTAGTAATGAGACTAAAGACATTTACTTCATGATTAATCTTATAGTCATTATTACAAGGGTTTTTTTTATTCACAAATGTAAAGTCTGTAATTGCAAATCTGACTTCAATGCCCTTAAGAGAGAATATGAAGACAAGTCAATACAGTCCTCCAAAAACAAAACAAAAGCTATTGAAACAATCTTTGCACTGTATTTATATGATATTTCATTGATTTATTCAACATGGTGTATTTTCTCTATTATTTTATTTACATCAACCTCTGTTGACATTCATATCTCCCCCCTGGCATCCTCTGTCAATGTAACGTCATCTTGTACTTTAAGTCAATGTTTCATGATTGTATTATTACTGTTAGCAATAAAAACAAATGTTAAGAAAATAAAATAAAAACAATTGTGAGCGATGGTCACACTTCATGGATTATGCTTGTGAGAAGATATATGGACGAGTTAAAGATCCAGTAAAACTTTTTCATCTGTATAATTTTCATCACCAGCTAACTCAGTGGCATAGAGAAAAAAAATGGGCCACAAAAAATCCTTTCTGGAACCATTCCTGCAAAGTCAGCCCTTTTAACATTTTGAGCACATGTCTGTCAACATCAATTTGTAGCCTGCAAGGCCACAATCAAGATATAAACTGAACTTCGGTCAACTCCAGTTAAACACCAGCAGAGAGTTTTTTTTCTCTATTATGTTTCAACCTGACTCAGGAAACACCGTGGAAGTTTATCTAAATTGTTTGGCAACATACTGCCAGTCTTCCCCAGTTTGTGTTAGCCTACATTTAATTTGGCACCAACCTTTAGATCATTGTTTAAGAAGATGGCTGATGCCAAAGGCGAGGAAGGGAGAGCAGACAGGGACATGGAGTGGAGGAGATTGATGGACAAGAGAAGGAAGAGAGGGAGGGTTTTCAGAAAAAGCCTATATGTTATATGCTCCCATTGTTAGGTTTAGGGAAGACGTTTAAGCACATTACTTTTTAAAATATTTTTGTATATGAACATTATTTAGATAATGGCTCCCTTGATGCCTGTTTCTTAAGTACACATGCGTGTCCATACATTTTGCATACCAGCTTATTCCATATTCCCACACAAACTACACACAGAAAGGACCAGGGCCTAGATTCGAACCCAGGACCCAGATTATTAGTGCAGTGAGAATGTAAACAAAGTGTGAGTGGGATTTGGCTGATGTAGGCTTCTCCAAGCAAAACATAACTATGGATATTACAGCTGAAATGTGTAAAAAAAAAAACAAAAAAAAAAAAAACATACACTTGGCCTTAGTTCTCCTCATTATAAATTTCTAAATGGATCTTGAATAATAGACCACAGAATCTGGACCTGTAAAGGTTCTCTACTGTATTGTATATGTACCATACAACCAACAGGATAGCATTGAGATTCACTAGAGCTTTCTGCTTTTGATTGAGAGTACTTTGCCAATGCAAGGCTATCACTGAAACTGCTAATATTAATGCTGCTTCAAGGATTATCCATAATACTTGGTTGTACTACCACTCACTATAAAATCATACAATTATGAGTGTCTTTGTATTGAAGCACAGCATGTGGATGCATTGACCTGAACATGTCAGGGATCTTTCTCCAAATCCACTCCCTTTTGTCCAATTTCCAATGTCTCCCCGCCTGCCAGAATAATTGAAGTACCCAGGTGTGCTTTGCAATGTTTGATTTGACCAAGCTTACCTTCAAGTGTCAGTCATAAAAGAGCAACAGAATGGGGAAAAAAAGGGATGAGGGAAGAAAGGAGACGACAATCCTGTGCCAGGCAATGCTTTATCTGAAAATGAATGCATCAGAGAATAGAGTACATGTGCCTCATATCCAAGGAGGACAGTTAGGCTAGGAGTATGTGTTTTTAAATGACTGATCGCATTCAATAGATTACCATTGGAAGATCAAAACCCTCATGCAAAGCTTCCATAGTAGGGGCTATTGATTATCTCACACTTGCTGCCCAACAGAGATGTCAGCATTACCATTGGCAGTAAATGGTGATGGATTGGGAATAAATGTTGATTGATGAGTGCAATCAAAGCTAGTGGCCTTGATTTCTCGTCTCAAGACCCAGGGGTGGGAATGTGTGTGAGAATGTGCGTGTAATATCAATGTTGCAGTGTAATACAGAGAGTTACATCATCGCCACTTAACAGTATTACAGACAGCTTGCGAGGCTTTTGGTGCCCAAGGGAAAAAAATGCAATTCAAATGTTAAATGACTTTAATACACATGCACGTTGGGAATATGTGAGCAAGGGTTGTATTTCTGCTTTGCTGTCTGTTCTGCGCTCCATCTCTGTATGTGTGTGTCTGTGTGTCTGTGTGTGTGTGTGTGTGTGTGTGTGTGAAGGAGGGAGAGACAGAGAGAGAGACGGATGGGCGTGATGCTTGTGTGTGTATTTGTGTGTGCATATGCATGAGTTTGCGGTGTGCCTTGACATTTTTGCTCCCAACATTGGTGCTGAAAAACAAATGAACATCCTTGTAATTGAGATGCAAATAAAAAGGGAGATACACAGATAGCCACAGGAAAGCATTATGTGTCACTCAAACAGCCACCTCTTTTGTCTCCTTGAGCTGCTACTGAAAGCATTTCTTTTATGAGCCTGTTTCATTTCAGCATCTCAACTCGGAAAAGATGGCATTACAATGAAAACACAGACAGTTCTAATTCACAGGAATTACTAGATATTCCAAATAACAGGCAGCTGGCATTGCTGGTTTGAGTTCCCTTTGTCTAGCTTGGTGCCAAATCAAAGGCCAGTGCATCGTTTTTGCAGCTGGTTTATGTCCGCTGACAAAATGTTAGTTCTATGAGAGTCACAGGCTTAATGCTGTTTTGTCGTCAATCAAATGAATGCTAATGAATAACATAAAAGTGAAGAGTGAATACTCACGCAGAGTATTGGAATAACTGCAGCAGTTAACACATCCAAAGCAGCAATTTTCTTGTAATGATTATGAATTCTAAGATTTAACATTTTTGTCATATTTTGCTGCGAAATCACATCCCAGATGCCATTACACTTTTCCTTACTGTGCACCAACAAAGTTTTATCTTCATATCCTCTTCCAATATTGATTTTCTGTTTCATGTGCACTCAAAAGTCAGCATGTTGACCAATTAGGGACCCTCTATGTTAATTACGATCTTTGAATAATTCATGTATTTGACATCACAAATGCTTGGCTAGTCACAGAGGCATTGGAAAACAGATGTGTTAGCCCTTACCCAGCTAATCATCGTTCATGGAAATCTGAGAGCCAAGCAGATCTACCGCAGCTCATAGTGGTCATAATGAGAAAACTCTGCCTTTTCACATCATTTCTGCATCATTTGTCTGTAAAGACTGTGCAAGTTATCTTTGGAGAACTGCAGAGTAGTCAATTGGTTCAAGCTGTTGGGAGTTGTGTTTTTGTGTTTTATTGAGTATGCTGATAAGACTGTTTTGTGTACTGTTTGTTGTTGTTTGACGTTTGGGAGCTCATTGCTACTGAAAACAGCTTTATACATCCACAAAGCCAATTTCTGCTGTAAATTACAATATACACATGCCAACTTACTTGTAGCTTTTAATCTATGCTAAGTGCGGGGGATCTTTGTGTCATTGACAACAAGAGAGTGAAAACAATCATTAGGTAGAAGCTATTGAAAATCCATACAACAGTCTGCACCCCTCACCTATACCTATCTAATTCCCAATCAACCAGGATAGATCTTTTCATTGAACTCTGAAGAACAATGTGTGAAAACAAATATCAGCACCACCTGACTGCATGGCATATAGATCCATGAACATCCATAATGTGCATTTATGCGGAAGAGGTTTCTCTGGAGAGGGAGACTGTGGGAGGGAACCCACTTGGGTGACATCCCCATTGTTTGTTCCATTATGCTGCATGGTTCACTTACGAATGAGCCTCTAATGCTCTCAAAATGAAAGTAAACACAAACCTCAGCTGCCTCGTTTTCTCATGAAGGAGGCAAACATTTCATTTAAAGAGGCGCACTAAAGGGCCATGCAGCACTTGTTGGGTTAAGCAAGTTTGGTGGTTGTTGGTTTGAGTTGGTTTGAGGAGTATTCCGAAAAAGTTCTGTATAAATGATCAAGATACACTGTTTTTTTTCTGCTGGCAAGTTTAAGCTAATAGATGATATTCAGACACTCGAGGATGGGTTTTTAAGGTTGGTACCAGAAATAAGACCTTGTGAGAGTATTCATGCAGCTTTTTTATAACTAGAACAAAATTGCCAATGCCATGTAAGGGGCTGACCTTAACTGTTCAATGGCTTTATTGATTGCAGATGTCTGTGGGCCGGATATTGGGAGGTAAAATTGAACATTGGAAGTATACTCGCACGTACACACACACACACACACACCATGAGTCAATGGAAAGAGAGCTAAAATATTTATAGGTAATGCATATTCAGCTGAGAGTTCTTTTGTATCATCCCCCACAACAGTTTTACAGTTTAAATATTTAGAGCTGCTTTAATAAATGGAACAGCATCGCACCCTGGCCATTAGGGATGTCTGGGCGAGTATAAACACACAGAACCAGCAACGTCTACATTGAGTCTGTCAGCCTCTATGGATACAAAGAATCTGAGTTGTCTGAAAGCACAGTTTAAATCTGTATGTCTCATTCATGCTGTCAAGTAAAGTGTCCCTGAATATGCGAGCAGGACAGACTTTCTGTCTGAAAATCCATAACACATGCCAAGTTGTTCCATCACTTACCAACTGTACCAACACTTGGTATTTACACCCTTAACAATTTCCACTACCCGCCCTCTACCACCCTTATATCCACCCCCACCCCGACTGAAACATGAGCATTAAACCAATTTTGATTCAGTTATCACTCTATGTGTTCCCAGTGGTTGAATATATAACAGCTAAATGAACTGTGCTGAAAATGTCTGTTCAGATTGGCATGCGGACGTGGGCAGTAATGCCTACTGCCACCTGCTCCTTTCCCAATGTTTTCTGCTCAATAGTGCAAGGCAGGCAGACAGTGAGTCTGATTTTGTCTGCAGTGTGAGTTTAGCATTGAGGGACCATTTATCAGTGTTGTAAAGGGATGGGAGATGATGATTTCATAGCAATTTAATCGCGTCAAATCTTCAAGGTTAGGTAGAGAGACTGACTATTAACTTTAAGTCTGTTGGTTTGATTCCTGGCACTGTAGGCTATTACATTAACGCATGAGCAACTGGAAGGTGGTTAGGTGGTGTTATTACACCCACAGTGTCCACAAAGGCTTCTGAAGTGCCGTTTAGAAAGGCACTAAACCCCAAATTCCCAAATTACTGCAAGGGTGATGCGCTGCAGCTCGTCCCTGAAGAATTGCATAATGTATGTGTTTACCTAGTAGAGAGAAAATTCCCGTTGAAGATGCTAATGTAGCATTTTTAAACATCAATATATTATAGTCAAATTAATTGTGATACCTTGGTATAATCAAAGTCATGAAATGAAACCATGGTTGAGACAATCTCACACCAGTGATGTTGTTAGCTATTATTAGGTATTGTTAGTGCTAGTGTTTCTCAAAATACCACATTTAAATAAATCGGTTCCTGTCACAAAGAGGACGCTGCTTGTCCCCCCTCCCCCTCCCTAGAAGAAGGATAAGAGCCAAATGATAAAGTGTTTTTTCTATCAGCCTTTGCCATAAAGCAATCTCCCTTTGTGCTGTAAAGCAGTTCAGCAGATTTCCTGTGAAATCCGGCCCGGTGTGACACACAATGTAAAATGCAGTGTAGAAGCCGATAGAGGCTGCCAATCTTCCCAGCGATGGGGGGCAGACTGGCCATCTGGACTAGAGGGAATTTTCCTGGTGGGCCGGTCGACCTGCGGGCTGGCAGCGAGTCCAGCAACACTGAAATGAAAAAATAAAAATCTCCTATGTTCTTTGGTTTGGCTCCATACAGGTGTGTGTTGGGGAGGGGGCGTGGGGGGGGTCATAAGTTCATCACATCTCATGAGTCCATCTTTCTACCCACGACAACTTTACTTAGGTACATTCTACCTTTCATGTGCTGCGCTGACAGCGACAGACTGACTGTGTTGTACACAGTGTTGTCGATCTAACAAATGAAAATTATGCTGCCTTCAAGGTGCTGTCGGAAATATCACAATTGAACGAGCTGAGCGCACATGAATGATATAAAGAAGGGGGAAATTGGGGATATCTGTGATCATCAAGGTGCCAAGATGTGACGTTTATGAGCAGAGAGCATGGAAACCTTGTCAACATTGGATTGTAAAAGTGCAGTTTTTTATTATATTTTCAATATAAATATATCACCCCATATATAAAATCCCAACAATTTAAAGGTTCTAAAAAATAGGCAATAATTATTAATACTTTGTTCTACACGTGTCCACATTGTGAGATGCGGGGCGGTGGGTGGAGTATCTGTGGGTCAGTTGTGATGAGTCTGGGTCAAATTTCCAGGGCCATTTTCTTGGCTGCCACTGTCAGCGATGGTCTTGTTTGTAATTATACTAATGTCTGCAAATGAATGTGGTAATGATTTATTGATGTTAAAATGAGACATGACCTTTACATTGTGTAAATTAACAAATTAAGTTATCTTAATCCTAGGCCCCATTAATGCAAAATACAAGTTTAACTAGATATCTGATATGCAGCACATGCTTACTGAGCTCATTTGATATAACTGATAAATGTTATATTGGTTTTGATAAGCAGGTATTGCAACCTAAAATGAAGGCTTAAGATTATTATTATATCAAAACCATTATTGTCACATCATTTTCATCATCACACACAGTATATATCACACAAATTTCTCTGTCAACCAAGTGCTGTTATCGGTCTTTTTCAATTTTAAACCCTGACAATCCCAGGATACATATTGCCAGCTTTGATTGAGTATATCTCCCCCCTGAAATTACTGGCCTCGCCCCAGGCCAGACCTCACAAGCAGGTTTCTAATTGCAGTTCTCTTTTGTAGCAAAGCGAATTTTATTGACCTACAGGAGGATTTATCTCAAAGTGGATCTTTCCCTTCATTAGCCCCTAGCAAGGCTTCCCTATCAGTAAGAGAGTAAATTCTAGATCCTCCGACGTAATGGAGCTCCACAGCCATGGAGCTGCAGTGTGCAATAAAAGGTATGCTGGCCCATTAGTCTTCTATGCAAGGCTGTTGAAAGCAGACTGGCTAATGAACTAAGGCCACTGAAAAAAACGAAAAGTAAAGTAAACAGAGAGAGAGAGAGAGAAAGAGAGAGAGAGAGAGAGAGAGAGAGACAGAGAGAGAGGGAGAGAGGGAGAAAGAGGCAACCCCAAGAGGACAGCCTCTATGTATTGTACTTAAATGATCAAACTGCAAACAACGCCCAGAGCATTTTAGATTGACAGCCATGTTGGTGGAATAGCTATGTTTGTATGTGTAGATGTATTATACAACGGGGCAAAAGGTTATGAGAAAAAAAATGCAGGGGATTTATTGTTTTGTGGAATATGACTAGAATGAAAGAAACTGTTATAGGTTTACATATGTGCCGCAACAGCTGTTTAAACATTTATGAAATAATAAGGTAGGCTATATATTGCTTCCTCCACTCCTGACAAATTGACAAATTGACAAATTACTTTCCATTTACAAATGACAAATTACCTTCCATTTATTCCTGTGTGTGTGCATGTGTGTGTGTGTGTGTGTGTGTGTGTGTGTGTGTGTGTGTGTGTGTGTGTGTGTGTCCTTTTGCTACAAAAGCCTCTCTTTCCCAGTCTTCAAATACCTGCATTTTTCTTCACACATCCTGAAGAAATTCTTTAAGCTGTGCAGCCAAGAATTGAACAGTATTCTGTGATCAAGCAACATCATAATTAACATCTCAAATCCCATTTGAAGTGTGTGCAGTTGTGATTTCCTCCACTATTTTCTGTGAAACTGCTGTGTTTCGCTGTCTGGGAAACGACATGCAGAGTGAGCAAATTAAGCGGTGATGTTTTCTCTGCAAAACTGGGTTAAACATGGGGGTCGCTGCATTGTGCGATAAGCACAGATCTTGCAACCATTTGCACTTTTCTTTGTGCGTTCCCAAAATTAGACAAACTAGTCATACAGGAGAATTTACATTCAGTCCTGTGAATGCTTGAGAAATAAGACCTAATGACTTTTGCAGCTTAACACACGCAGACAAGGCACAATGCTCATGCAGTTACATACACATTCCACGTACATGCACGCACACACACACACACACACATTCACTCACTCACTCACACACACCGGAGGAAGTAATACCTTCAGGGGTTTGCTATTAAGATGGTTAATCCATGGGCCTCAAGAGGCGGGATAAAATATTCCTGGAGGAAGCTTTTCACAACAAGCTCCTAGGATCAAGTGCATGAATAAATTACAGGCATAATTAAAGGAAATGTCAAATGGCTGCTGTATGGAGCATTATTAACGATGCCCTGGCCGTGTTAAAGGATCCTGGGCCTGAAGTGAGGATGATCAATGTGGGTTTAATGGGGTTCCTGGTAGACTGAGGGACTACAGGACTGACGGTAATAGAGCTAGGCTTCATTGGGGCCCAACACAGGTATTGACCTGTGTGTGGGTGCAGTGTGTGTGTGTGTGTGTGTGTGTGTGTGTGTGAGGGGTGGGGGGTGGGGGGTACAGAGGGCAATGTGACTGTGGGAGTAAGCTGCAGAACAGAGTTTGTGTGTGTGGGTGCAGGCATGTTTGAGAGAGAGAGTGAGAGAGAAAAGAGAATGAGAGAGGAAGAGTGTGAATAAAAAAGAGAAAGGGAGAGAGAGAAAATTCGAATTCCAAAACATCTTCATTTTGACAAGTCCAGCTAAAAGCAGCAACATTCAAAACAGAGAGAGAGAGAGAGAGAGAGAGAGAGAGAGAGAGACAGATAAAGCAGTCAGTTTCTGTGCAGTGTTATCCTGGGACATCCTCGTCTTTTCACAGTGAACCACAGCTGTCAGAGGATGCTCATCAAAAACAGAAACGCGCGAGCCCAGCAACACACCCGGTTTCTGTTTCCTTCAGTTGAGAGTATCACTTTTGAATCACATACCATGACAAAATCCCCGGTGAAATCTGTCACAGTCCGACTAAATTGCCGAGCGCAGCCGTGAATTAGCGGGGGGAAATACCGCCTGAGACACACCGCGTTTGTATATATCTCTATTTCAGCCGCTTAGATCTCAACAACCGGTGCTGCTTCTTTTTTTGTTTTACGCAGTGACTGGTAGTGGTGACCGAGGCTCGCCGTCTCCCTGCAGCTCCCTCGTCTGGCGGACGGGGGCGCAAGTTCTCCGACAGGTGCGTCTCCCTCCCCTCCCGTACCTTCCCTTCCCTTCCCCTTCCCCTTCCCAGCGCTGCTGCCCGGACTGGATCCTCCATCGCCTCGCCACTTCGCAGCAGCGGCGGCAAGGCGATCTGACTTGATGCGCATAAATAAATAATCTCTGCAAGATCGCTCCTCAGCCACCACAATTTCACAAAATACGTGTGCTGGTTTTCGAGAGCGTAAGCCTAGGAGAGAGTCGAGCCTGTTACTGGGGGATATTTCAAATGTGATTCGGCACAGCAAACAGCGTGGGTGTTGTTTTTTTTTCTTTTTTTTTTTTTTTTGTGGACGGGAGAAAAGAGCGATATGAAACGCGTGTATTTATGCCTCCTGCGTTGTCCGTTATCACTGACTGACCACTGGCTCCATTTCACCTGTATGAACGACCTTGCGTTTGTGACCGAAATTTGACAAGTAAGGTTTCCATGGAGGATCCATCTGTCGCTTTTTCTGTGAGGACTGAATTTGGTTTCTACTGGTCTCAAGATATTTCAAGATAAGGGGAGGCAAGGTAAGAAAAAAAAAAATAGCCTATGAGCGCGCTTGGCAATTGTGGACGTGCACGCATCCAGAAGCTCCCTCCTAAATTATTTACACAGTGATATCTATATGCTAAAATATTTATCTAGTGTTGATGGGCTCTCATATCGGCCTGTATACTGACTCGAAGTAGCCCATACATTAATATGTTGATCATAATTGTTTGTTTGAGGCTGGAGCAACGTGAGGCGCAGCATGCCCTCCCAACTGCAACCAATTCCTCCACACACTGTCTATTTATGAGGGGAATATACTGATACACAGGCGGTGGCTCTTGAAATAAAGAGTTGGTTTTAAGGCTTAACCGTGTCATTCTTGTCTAAGTGATGCAGGGACGCAGTTACATTAGACCCCAGTCGTCTCATGAACCGCTGTGTAGTCTCTAGTATGATGCCACACTGCAGCCTAGCTTCACCTCACCTCCTGAAATGTGTAGGCCAGCACACTTAGGGCCAGCTCGGCTTGAGGTGGACGTGCCTGTGTGTTGTGCTTGCATGCAGTGCCTGCTCATAAAGAAGCCAAATGCATGAAAGCGTGGAGTGTTTTCAAGGAGCCTCATCCAAGGATGTCTTATTCAAAGAAAAGAAAGAAAAAAAAAACCTTGAGCAAACCTTGGGAAGTGGGTGGCAGTGATTGGCTAAGCATCTCCAGAGATACAGAAACTGAAAAAAGGTGCACACACACACACATACACATATATATCCTTTCTACCCTACAACATGCACCAGGTAACTGTATACCTGTATGTCTCCCATGTCAATTAGAATATTTCTGATGAATGCAGCACTGGTCTTTTAAGTCCGTCCACTCCCACTCCTCCAGATGGGCTATCTATTTAACCAGCGTGTTACTTGGATACTGGCTGTGAGTGTGGTAGAGGTGGTAGATGTGGTGATTATACACTGTTTCTTAATGTAAGTCAACCCGTTGCTGTATTGGCAGAGGAAGACACATTCGTTGATTGCGAGTGATTCACCGTTCTCACCACCTTCTATCACTCTCATCATCAACACCATCATCCGTGAGGACAAGTTAAGTGTGTGTGTGTGTGTGTGTGTGTGTGTGTGTGTGTGTGTGTGTGTGTGTGTGCGTGTACATTCATATATGTACAAGTGAATCTTTGTGTGCTTGGCTCCCATGTAATATCATTGACAGTGTGCTGTAGCTCAGTATTTTGCATTAGTAAATGATTTATTAGGTTCTCATGGCATCAACTGTTAAGCGGCCCCTTCCCTGACAAAAACCCCATTACAAACGCATACCATAACATGCAAAGTTGACACTGGTGTAATACCCACTGTACCTTCCACACACCAATCCTTAGTCCTGAGGTGCCAGCAGTTTTCGCACTGTGGGCCTATCACTGAGGTATGGCATGCAGGACTCCTCTTGAGAGGAAGCGTACAAATCCAATTTAGGAGACTTTGGGGAGGAAAAAGGACCCAGCAAACATGAAAGGCAGGGAAGAAAATCCTGGCTGAGACCCCACGTGTCTGATTTGACATCCAGGCAGCTGACAAACAATTAGACCCTCCATAAGTAGCGCTCTGAACCAGGCTAGCCCTGGGATTAGGCCGCAAATGAGCCACACATCACGGCTTATGTCTACTAAATAGAAAGTGTGCGTGCGTGTGTGTGTGGAGGCAGGGTGTTAGTGTGTACGTGTTATACACCGTGAGCATCTGAGGTTAGTGTGTAGGTGTGCGTGGGTGTTTCATTTCTGTTGTGTGACATTTAGTAGATTGGTGTCTTCACCAGACATTGGCCTTAATATATCTGCAACACCTCTTGAAGAAATGTGTGCGTATATGTGTGTGTTTGTGTGTACAAACCAGCTATAAATGTGCATGTCTCCATGCAGGTGTGCATTAACGTACATATTTGTGCGTATCCAAGCCGCTGCATCCACGTATGTGTGACACGCATACCTACTGTGTTATCGCGGGTTCTCTGTTGTGTGTATGTTTGACATTTCATAATTGCATCATTACTCGCCCAGTCTCCTCCTGCAAGAGGCCGGTGCATTGCAATTTGCAACACATGCTATGAGCAGACAGACACTTGCCCTTGATTATGGACCTGGGTGGAATAGCTTTCTCATCAGGCTGTCTTGATTCACCCCAGCATGTGGGGAGACACATGCTGCTGTGGGTGAATCTAATTGATTGGATGGCACCCAATTCCCAGGTCCAAGCCTCCTCAGGCAGCCAGAGAGTGAATCCGTCCAAGTGAAGGATGAGCCTGGGTGTCGGTCGCTCCCTTAATAGATTGGCATGGGCCTCATCCCATATGCCTCTGATATCACCCTCAGATTGGGCATCTCTGGATAAAAGTTGGCCACACCGCAGGCCACACAAGGACACTGCTTGGATTTTCACTGATTAGAAATGTGAGAAATGACATAGGTGCCAAATACCAAACCCAATTGAATTGCAATTATATTTCCAAAACTAAAATTTACACTACACTTGTCCCCTCCTGATAGCGTAATGTTGAAAGCAGGATGAATCTGTTAGGGCTATTTTTAATGAGGCTACACATTAGTCTGAGTTTTGTATTTTACAACAAAATTCTTGTTCCAACAGGTCAAGCTCCCCTCTTTCAGAGAACAAGAGTGTCATTTCAAAGCTTATTGGATGAGAGTCTCATTCGCCCTTGGCTGCCAAAGATGACGTTGCCATGGAAACAGCTTCTACTGTTATCAATCATCGATTGTCTGGCAGGTAAAGCATCTTTTTATATGAGTAATGATTCTTTCGTGTGTGGACATTTACAGTTGCGGGATGATATCTGACGAGCTGAAAATCACTGTCAGCGTCAGAAATGATGGGATGCCCCGAGTTTAAAGGAACACTCCTCAATATTGACTTCCACTCACAATACAGTCACAATACTCGCTCACCTCTGATTGTAACCTGATGAAGAAATGTTTGATGTTGTTTCCTTGTCTTTTATATCTAAGCCACTTACTAGAGAGTTACAATAACTCACAAGCAGACAGCGAAGACCTTCACTGGTATTGACAAAAGGTAGCGGGGGTGGAAACTTCTTTAAAGTCACAATGAAATGAAAAATGACTTTTTCACCTTGTTAGCGAATTCCCTATAGCCTAATATCATATCATACTGTACACCTATTTACCAATAAATACCAAATAATTCACAGAATATGTTTTTTTTCTCTATTGTCATATCAAAATCTCATTGCTTTCATTGCTGGAAAATGGCGTCTTTTTACTTCATGGCGTCCCAGTAGTTTTGAACAATCCCGCCCTCCACCCCTCCTATCAAACCTGCAACTTAATAACTTTCAAAGTGACATACAGTACAGTACAGTGTTGCAACACTGTACTGTGCATTTTTGGGTGTTCACCCCAGAAAACCCTGTTTCCTTTTCCTAAGACACTGTTGTTGTGTCCCATTTATTCATTTTGAAGAATCTGGAATTTGGGACAGCTCAAGATTATACGCAAAGTACTGAGTCACTTTCCATGTTTGTTATGGTCCGACTTCTTCCACATTTGAACAGCCCCTCCCTGCGTTATGTCCCTCCCAACATCCTATATTTCAACTGAAATTATGGAAGCCTGGTACCATCGAAATGTTGTTTCCTTCCGACTTTAAGCTCAGGCTGTTACTGTGTCTCTGACAGAATGTCTGGACAGTGGATCGTACCATGGTCCAAGATGGAGGATGGAACCAGGCGACTTGTTCATTCCTGTCGACTCTATAGAGGAGGAGGCCACTCTGACCTGTGATGCTAAGGGCATCCCCCCTCCCCAGTACAGGTACGAGCACGTTCACATTAAGGTATAGGCTTATATGTAGATTTATCCTTCCCATTTATTGTAGCCATCTTACGCCAGGCATTACAGCTCTCCCTCCATGTAAAGCCTATCACAAGCATTTGATTGAGGATTTGTGAATTCCAAGATTATGTTGTTTGTGTGTAATATGCAGGAGCTTACTCCCCTATTAATTTTCCCCAAATTAGAATGAAAAGCATGTAGGCACTATAAGCACTGGCATCATTATGGCTTTACTGATTCATATTGACTAACACGCCGCCAATCTGCCTCTTGTCTCACCAGATAGCATCTAAGTGACACATGTGTAGCATCTTAATGATCGTCTCCGCTTATAAAACACCATGAGACCAGCGTAGGTTGCTCGACACCAGTCGGCACTAACAGGCATTGATTATAAGTATCTTTGGCGTTTGACAGTGGAATTACTGCGGCACAGCCAGCGCAGATGAGCTGAATGATAGTGGTGTGGAGTGTGTACGCTCATTATTGCAGGCTTTTCACATTCCCCCAGCTAAGACAAGGTATTTCCGTGTGCTGATTAAAGGTGAGATGAGCATGTTTAATGTGGCGTCTTTTCGAGCCGGCTGTGCTTGGCTCCGCGTGCCCTCAGCACCTCTCCAGCTCCTCTCTTGAAGTGTAAATTGGCTCACACCGCTCCCTCCCCCTCCTTCTTTCTCCTCTCTCTTCCTTCTCTCTGCCAGTCCTGTCACTCACAGGAGATGGGGTTCCCATATCCACATTGTAGCAGCATAATAGCTCATGGGAGAAAACCATGTATTATACACAAAAGGCTTCTTCTCCAGAGTGGGCCCTTGGAAGTGATGCACCACATGTTTTTTTTATTCTTTGCCTTACCTTACCTTACCTTGACCTGAAGTGGAAAAACATGTGGCTCAAGACTGCAGAATGATGCAGCCAGAATACTACTTCTCTACTTTCTCCATGGTCAGATGGTCAGACAACGTGCTCCTGAAATGAGACTCAAGCAAAGTAATTGGGTTTGGAGTTGCTATTCAATCTCCTGCCCAGTGTTCAGGACAACATTGAACAATAGAGTCACTTCAGAGCGGGTCAAAAAGAGGTGAAAATGGTGACTGAGGGATAAAGTGGCGCATGCATGTGCGTCCACACACACACAAACAGACGCACACACACACACACACAAACCAGCATATGCACCCGAGCACACACCGTTAGCTACTCCAGCCCTCTGGGTATTCGTCATGCAGACAGCCTCATATAAAATGCATCTCAAAGTCCTTACTCTAAGATGTAGTAGGGTTACTCTGCACACAGAAGCACAGCCACCGAGGGCTCTTAGAGTATGAGTGTCTAGAAAACGGCAGCAAACACCCATCAACTTCCAAAGGTTTTGACATATTCTTTAAGAAATTATTTTGAAGGTTAGACTTGAAAGCTTTTGGAAAGTTGGTTGTTATGCCCTGTGCCTCTTTCATTTCCACTTAAGCAAAGCGGAGTTGAGGAACATGACTGAAGGAAAGAAATAGTTATTTTCTATGCCTTGAGAAAAATGATGGAACGTTTTGGAAAAGCGCTCTGTCCTTGAACCCATCAATGCTCCATTTATAAATAGCATTTAAACATTTAAAGATAAAATTAAAATTTAGAGTTAGAGAGCACTTTGGTGACAGAGAAAGACAGTCTTTCCTTGATGAATTATGGTACTTGTTTAATTCAGCGAATTAACCTCATGTTTTAAAGAGTTCTTTCAGGTGCTCCATCTATTTCATAGTGCAACCTGAACTAGTATCTCTTTTTTTTCTTCCCACGCCTGTTCAAGTGTGGGAAGGATGTAATGGAGGGAGAGAAGGGGTGTGAAAGGCTTTTTGTGGTACGTGAACACACTGTTACCTCTTGCCAGGTGCTAATGCTGTCTCCTTATGAGAAGACAAAGGTGGAATAATGTCACAATAAACAAAGAAAAGTGATTATGGTTAAGACTATGGCAATATCTAGGTTGGCTATTGCCCTTCAGTAGTGGAGAAAAGAGCTTAGTATAAAATACCAGATAAGCTAAGATGAAACTTTAATGATCCCTGTGGGGAAATTGGGTAGTTGCAGCAGCAAACAGTAATAGAATAAAGCAAAGAAAAATAGAATAAAAGCAGAAAAATACAATCTAAATAAGAATATTGCAAATGGGGGTTATATAAACATGCAAAACCAACAATTTTAACACCAGAACATGTTAAGTAGAATGAATGAATGAAAAGTATGGTAAAAGTATTAGCACATTGTTAGGGTGTGCAAAATAACAGCAGTAGAGGTTACTGAGGTAAAGAAATAGACTACAAAATTAGAAAGATCAACACACGTGGCTGTTGTCATGTGAAAACCTTGTGATGCCAACTTCAGTTGAAGGATTACATGGTCCGGTATGGGTTAAAAAAATTCTCTGACCTCTTGGGCTTGTGAAACCCTTTCAAAACCTATTGGAAAACATAAAAAATGCATTGCCATCAAGCTAAAACAAGGCTGTTTTTCTCAGTTCCTAAAAAGTTGACATTTTGGAGATGCAAGGTTTACAAATGACAAGGATAAGGGGAATATAAAGAAAACAGATATGTGAATTTATAGCAAATATACATGGCAGAGGCCATTTATATGTATAGAAAGTGTGTAGGCATGTAGATGTGCATTTTAAAGCTATACACCTTGTCAATATATTCACTTTACAGATGTGGATATAGATGCAGATGTACTGTCTCTGCCAGGCTATCCTTTGTGTTTGACTGTAAACAATAAGTCTCTTTATCAGCAATGATGTATATGAAGTATTGACAAAAAAGTGTAGATGCCACAAAAGACACCACCATGAATTTCATCCTGCCCATTTCAACCTGGAAGCCCATAAACTCCTAAGCACAAAGATGTATTATCCTTACTTTATTGAGTTGCGTTCTGAAACTCTGCCTGCTGTCAGACCACCTTGGTGGGTAGAAAGAAATGGACAGTGCATGTTGCCAGGGACTGATGGTGTCTTTGCCCTCACAGATGGTCATTGAATGGGACTCTCATAAATCTGGGCCTGGATCACCGGCGGCGTCTGTCTGGGGGCAACCTCATTATAAGGAGTCTGGACCGTTACCAGGATGTAGGGATGTACCAGTGTATGGCCTACAACACTGTAGGAGCTATCCTCAGCAGGAGAGCAAGTCTACAGTTTGCCTGTAAGTTATGATATATGTCAGCATTTCCCCAACTATGGGTTACTCATGCGGTTACTCGCTTCTCATAGACAGTGAATGGAGGTGTTTGCCTTGTGAAATCGCATCTGGTTTGCATCTGGCGTGGTGCAGGCCTACTTCTTCTAACGTGTTTTCATTGGCCTGGTTAATTTCTCATTTAGGTCCTAGGTCGACAACGGTTTAAGAACCACAGCATCTGATAATATCTTGTGTTGTATTTTGGTTTATAATTGCAATACTTTACAATATCCTGCATGTGTAAACACCCTGGGGTACTTAGAATAATCTGTGTCCTCTATCTCACTCTGGCGCTCTCTCTCAGGCATTGCAGCACTTTTCAAATTACGATCACAAGTGCAATACTTAAGACAATTTCCTCCGACCATATGGGCCTGTGTCTGCGTCTTGTTGGAAGCTTTCACTTGGCTCTGTTTTACTCTGACGTGTAAGATGATGCGGCGATCTCTCTTCGTTTCCTCCTTCAGACTTGGATCATTTTAAAGTCCACACCAGAAGTGCGGTGTCGGTTCGAGAGGGACAAGGAGTGGTGTTACTTTGTGGGACGCCCACATCTTCAGGAGGTAAACTCTCAAACCCCACAACCGGAGCTGAATTTTGCAAGTTCTAGCTGGGCATTTTGGCAAGATTAAAACACTCTCCTGCTAGTATTGACTAACCTGATGAATAATCCCATTTAATACATTTAATCACATTTAATATCACATTACATGGTATCCATATTTGGCTCATATGCACCCGTATTTGTCTTCCAGACCTTACTTATGCATGGGTCTTCAACGAGTATCCATACTTTGTTCAGCAAGACAATCGGCGTTTCGTCTCTCAGGAGACGGGAAACCTGTACATTGCCAAGGTGGAACCCTCTGATGTGGGAAACTACACTTGTGTAGTGATGAACAGCGTCACAAAGGGCAAAGTTCATAGCTCACCTACGTCTCTGATCCTCAGGACAGATGGTAAGATATACTGAAACGTTCATGTCCATAATCTTTTTTATCTTACTTTGATCTTATCTTTATTTTATTTTATCCTTACTGTTTATTTTGTTTTTTTTTATCTTACAGTTATCCAAGTATTTACTTGAATGTTGCTCTTTTCCACCTCTGTCCTCCTCTCTTAATTTAATTCCTAATTCCTTCCTAATTGTTAGTAGTAGTCGTAAATACGCTTTTTTAGTCATGTTATGAGGACTTTTTCTTTTAGAGTGGCTTTAAAATCAACATACTTTCTGTCCCGTCTTTGATGCACTGTAGTTGAGTCACAGATTGCTAATGCCAGTAAGTAAAAAGTTGCTCCTCAGTGTAGGCCAGTAAACAAAGCACCCAAATCTTTCCTTTGCTGAGTTAGCTTTTCTTATAATTTGTATTCCCTTTAAAAGCTTTCCCTGTGCTTTCAGATGAATTCTCATGGCAATTCTCCTCAGTAGTCTGTTGTTCTATTCTCTGTTGTGCTTTCACAGAAAAAGAGAATAAACATCGCCTTTGGAATGAATTAAACATAAGTCATACGTCAGTAAAACCGTTATATCCAGTGTTCTGGTCGCTCAACCAGTTAGTTTCTGCATATACTGTATTGTACTCACAGCTGCTTAGGTTTAAATCCCATCACATCACTTTCTGCTCCTGGTCCAGTCTGTCCTCACTGGATACTGACAGAAACAATAAAATACCAGAGGCTGCTGGACTGCCCACTCAAGCTTTAAAATGATGAATAAATAAAACTGCCAGACTATCTGAAAAAGAGATCTCCAACATGCTCTGTGTATTCCACCAGCGAGAGCTTTAAATTATTCGTGGCTGTTATTTCACTGAACTCTTGTGACTGCAACTTAAGTGGTGTACTGCTTTGAGTTCACCCAAGAGAGAATGTTTGCCCATGTGCCTTTTCTTTTTCCTCTGTTAGTTTTACCATGCTATTGTTTGGTCCATAATGCAAGCCATATTGCTTGTAAGTCATGAATAATGGAAGACTGAGCAAGTACTTGTGCTTGCACTTCATAGGAGTGATGGGTGAATATGAGCCGAAAATAGAAGTTCATTTCCCAGACAACGTACCCGCCGCAAAAGGATCAACAGTTACGCTGGAGTGTTTCGCCCTTGGGAAGTAAGCCGGATTTCTTGAAGCATGTTTTCAATCTTCCCCCGTCTTTCATTCCAGTCGAGGAATCCCCAGATTTCTATATAGTAATGTTACTGTGGCAATTATGTCTCTTAGAGTGCGGCATCACGCCATGATTGGTCTCAGCACCATGTAAGCTGGCGTTTTTGTTGTCAAAATTGTGGACGGTTTCATGGATGCCTTCTTCTAAAAGAGGCTTTCTCTTTGTTCACTGGGTAAAGTGTGAATTGGCTTTAAGCTGCATCAAACATTATATGGTAGGACTATAAAGACAGGCACACCCACGAGTCGAGCTGGGGTCGTAAAGCTTAAAAGGAACTTAAATCAAGAGGCTGCCGTAAGAATCTCCTCTGAGGCTTACATCCTCTCTCTCTCCTCCAGTCCCGTCCCAGAGATCACCTGGAAGAGGGCCAACGGCGTTCCTTTCCCCAGCAAAGTCAAGATGAAGTACTCAAACGCCGTGCTGGAGATCCCCAGCTTCCAGCAGGACGACACGGGAGGCTACGAGTGCGTGGCAGAGAACAAGATGGGCAAGAACACAGCCACCGGCCGACTGGCCTTCTATGGTACTGAGACCCTAAGGCAACACATAACACATACTAACTGTAAAACTGTTCAGATATTAAGATATATTATTATATAGACATTAAGAATTTCAAAAGAGGTTGGATGTGTTGATTTGGACAAAATTTGTGTCTCAGTTTGTACTTCTTCTTAAATTTTAATACTGTTGCTGATAGTGTTGCATAATGAAATAGGGCTGCAACTAAAGATTGTTTTCATTATTGATTATGCTATCGATTATTTTTCTGATTAATTGTTTAGTCTGTATAGTATTCTTACTTGAGCGAAATTATAACTGATTAATTTTCTGTTGATCAATTGTTTCAGCACTACAATGAAACCAAGAACTGGTGTAAGTGGTGAGAAATAGTGTGGGTGAAAAATCACTACAAATCACATTAGCTTAACAGCTAATTATTAAATACAAAGCAGAAAAAAAGCTCACTGTCTTCCTCCCAGATAGTAAGCACAGTTGATTTTAATTTTACTGCACTTATTAAATTGTTGACTCTTGGCTTGCTTCCACTTCTGTGCTTTCCATGGTCTTGTGACAGAGGGAAAATAACACTTGTGTAATTGGAGTTGACAGCATGTTCCTGCAAAGTGAGCTGTGCATTTTAACAAGAGCTAAACGCTCAACCTGTAAAGCTTCTTGAAAAGCCGTAAATATGTAAGAGCGAAGAAACGGGGCTTTGTGTGCCGGCTGGGAAACAGACACAGGTGATGCTTATTATGCACAGTACTCAGGTGGGGGGTGGGGATGGGTGACGGGAGGGAGGAGGGTGCTCTTCACCCATCATAAGAGCTTCCTGCTCCCTGGTGCTTCTAGTGTTTTGTGCTAATCTTGAATTGCCACAGGGTGCTGACACATTTAAGAGATGGAACGGAGTGATACCCTACATTCACTCTTCTCTATTCACCAAGAGGACTCATCTTTAAAGACAAATCCTCCCTCCCGACTCTTATGATCTGCA
This sequence comes from Centroberyx affinis, assembly GCF_046629955.1. Lineage (NCBI taxonomy): Eukaryota > Metazoa > Chordata > Actinopteri > Beryciformes > Berycidae > Centroberyx > Centroberyx affinis. Next base: position 164,598 of record NW_027279066.1, on the reverse strand, counting down.
CTGATTTAGACTGTCAATCAAACAAATGTTTTCCTTAGTGCTATATTGGATCCAGCATATTTAGTGAGATACGTCTTGCTCCTTAAAAAAAATCCATCCTCCTGATTCTCCTCAGGTATTTCAGTGGAGTGTATTTTGTATTTTCCTCAGCCAAGCCTCAGTGGATCCAGACCATGAAGGACACGGCCCTGGCTATAGAGGAGAGGCTATACTGGGAGTGTCGAGCCAATGGCAAGCCCAAGCCCTCCTACACCTGGCTGAAAAACGGACAAGCGCTGGTCTCCGAGGTAAAAACGCCGCCTGCTGTCTACCACCTACCGGTGCTTTGTTTCGCAGACATAATCCTCATCTTCGGCTTCGGCTCGTTCTTTCATTTTGTAGAAAAGAACAGTCTGGCACAGAGGAGATTTGTTTTCTTGGAGCGCAATTCACGGTGAGATGAGAGTGTAAACACCGTTGAAGAGTATAGTGATGAGACACGGATGCCAGTGTCTCTTATTCTGCTCTTCCTTGGCAGAATACACAGCCAGAGAGTGGATCAGTGTAGTCCCCAGGAGATTGCTCCACTTCCTCTGAATGGAGCCAGTGGTTGTTTTCATTATTCATGGTGCATGTTCAAGCTCCTCCAGATTGAGGGACAATGCGTTTAATCTACTGTGAAATATACATGGTAGCACAGCAGACCACCAGAGAAGTTAATCTAGTTGTTTCTTTAAGTGGGGTGCCTAGCTTTCAACTGAACATTGATTTTATCATGCTGCCAAGATTTATTTTCTTACAGAGCATTAATGATGCTGAGGGCTAGGGATGCCTTATGATGATTAATGCGTTAATTGGTCCTTAAATGCTGTCTGATGTTCTCCTAATCTTCATCATAAACACAATCTGAATAAATAAATAACGCACACACAATTGAACAATCCTTTTTCATGTTTTTATTGAAGCCATTGTTTAAGCATGAAGAGTATAGCCTGGAAAAACTATGTGAACCTCTAGGATCATGACTTGAAATGAAATGGGGTGGGGGGGGAGTTGGAGTCAGGTAATCCAATCATTGTGATGACATTGAGATATGGGTTAGAGACGGCCTGCCCTATCAAAAAACCCACAAAAGTTTGGTAATCAATAGAGTTTGCTCTTCACAACAGAGGTCCGTTGAAGTGAAACATGCCCCAATCAAAAGCGACTTCAGAGGACCGCAGAAGAAGAGTTGTTGATGCTCATACGGCTGGAAAGGGCTACAGAAGCATCTCTAAAGATTTGGACCTCCATCAATTGACTGTCAGGCAGATAAATGGAACAAATGGAAGAGATTCAGCACTGTTGCCACTCTCCCAAGGAGTGGGCGTTCTGCAAAAATCGTTGCAAGAGTGCCATACAAATCTCAGGGATGTGACAAAGAACTCCAGGGCAACGGCTTAGGACCTGCAGGCATCTCTTGCACCTGCTAATGTCTGTTTTCATGAGTCCACAATAAGAAAAACATTGAAACGAGAGCGGTGTTCATGGAAGGATACCGAGGAGGAAACCACTTTTCTCGAAAACAAAAACCGTTTGTGATCTGAAACTTAACAGAAGTTGGGTCACACAGCGCGACAGTGACCCAAAGCACAGAAGTAAATCTACAACAGAAGGGCTTAAACTAATGAAAATTAGCATGTTGGAATGGCCAAGTCGTGACCTTAAGCCTATTGAAATGCTTAGGCATGACCTGCAGTGAGTCGTTCATGCAAGACATCCCGAAAAAAATCAATGAACTGAAACGACTCTGTAAAGAGGAATGATCCAAAATGCCGCTTAACCATTCTGCAGGTCTTGTCCGCAGCATAGGGAACCTTTGTTTGAGGTTATTGCTGATATTAGGAGTTTCTACCAGTTCCTGACTCTAAAGGTTCACATGTCTTCAATAAAAACATGAAAAACTACACTTGTTCCTGTTTTATTTTTTAAATTCAGATTGTGTTTATTATGATTTGGATGAAAATCAAACCCACATTTTGGGAGCAAGCACTGCAGGAATCCAGGTAATTCCCAAGGGTTCACAAACTGTTTCTCAAAACTGTGTACGGATAAGAATAATGTTATTGTTGATGTTTTATAAATAAGTGTACTTCACTTTAAAGGGTATTTATTGAACGAATTTGAAAACTAAGTCCTCACAGGCACAACAGTCACAATACTGGACCCTGATTGGCTGACAACTGTGGAGGCTTTCCAGTTCAAACGCTGCAAATTTGCCTCATTGGAGGGATTTTAGTAATGGTTCAGCGAGATCAAAACCAAGTCCAGTGATGCGTTGACAGGAGTTGGTCTGAAACTGCCTGTCAAAAAGGGTGGATTTTTGAAAACGAAATAAAATTTAGCCACTCAAATGAAATAAAATTTTGACAAATCCTTCATTAAACATCTTTGAACATATATGTATATACATACGGGAAAATTTGAATTCCTATAATAGGGCCCCTTTAAGTCTTGGCAATAATAGCTTTCTGTCATCTGTTTCTTCACAGGACAGGATCCATGTGGAGGAGGGAGTCATGTCAGTGTCGGTGCTGACGCTGTCTGATGCCGGCATGTACCAGTGTGTGGCTGAGAATAAACATGGCGTCATATATTTTGGTGCTGAACTTATGGTTTTAGGTAAGATGGCCTTTTATCTCCTCCCTTAAATTCTTGAATCGTCGTTGCCAAAGAATCGTAAAGGTCATCTTACTGTCATTCTAAAGGTTGTCTGGATTAGCGGATAATGGGGTCAGTGAGAATGGTTTTGTGGGGTCAAATGTATTTTCTGATTTATCCCTTCATGATATCCGAATTTACTTTGATGTGACGGTTAGAAAAGGTGAGGATGGGGTGATGGATAAATTTTCCTGGAAGGTTGAGCCTATCACGAACGATAAATGTGACCGTATGCTATGCAAACCGATAAAAAGTTACCGTATCATTGCATTCCTGCAGACTTTCATCATAAATCATCATGCGTTATATACTTAAAAGAAATTGTGATGTAAAAAAAAAAAAAAAGCCCAGTGGTGATTCCATCTCTATCTATGTGATTCCCATTACAAATGTTTTAGGTGTCTGTCTGCATTACATTAGCGTTTGATGACTTTCACAGACCAAATTGAAGCACACTCCAAATGCCCTGTGAGATTTGTTATACAGTGTTGTACTCAAGTCCATTTACTGTTTCCCATCAGCCTCTCCTCCAGACTTCACAGGGAACCTCCTCAGAGCGCTGCTCAAAGCCAAGGCAGGCACTACAGTAACGTTGGAGTGTAAGCCTCAGGCCTATCCCATTGCCAGCATCTTGTGGAAGAAAGGGAACTTGCCTATCCACACCAATGACAGGTAATGATTGACTTTAAAGACTAACCACTTGTCCTCAGTTGAAAATTATGCATTTCCCTATGCTATAGCAGAAGAAATAGATGTTCAAAATCTTGATATTAAGGAATTTAGTATTTTTGTATAAACAGTTTTTTGTCTCCAGCATGGTGTTATTTCTGTATAGATGGTGTCAGAGGTGCATGAGTTGCTCTTTTGAAGCCTTGGTTGATCTCAGGGAGTAACATTCATTAAAGTCACACATACACACACACACACACACACACACACACACACACACACACTGCTAAGCTGACAGATGTCCATGATCATGTAAAAAATAGACATCAAGAGTGATACACCATCTGGCAAATGAAGCAATTAAGAAGATCAAAGTTGCTGACCATCTAATAAAAAAAATATTCTTCCTTAGCTATAAAATGCGTTATTGCTTGGAAAAAGTTGCAAGGTAAACTGCTGTCTCTCTTTATTGCACATTTATATAGGATTACACTTTCTCCCGATGGAACACTGAGGCTGGCCAACGTGACCAAGTCTGATGCAGGCAGCTATACCTGCTTCGCTAGGAATAGATTTGGCATGTCCAGTACCACGGGAAGACTCCTTGTTACCGGTAAGCTCCGCTGTTGAATAGCAGAATGTTTGTTGAGTTCCACTTAGTAAGCAAAATTTAATGCTAGATATGGATTAACATGAGGGAGGGCCAGTGTACCGCTAGGACTAGAGTCAATAATTTGTGGGTAGAAAATAAAAACAAAGTTATAGTTTTTGCTCTGAGGAGTGTGTCAAAACTTCAGCAAGTCTCTGCATAATTAACTGACTTGATTTTCTTTTAATATTTAAGAGAAACCAATAGAAACCCCCAGTGAAATTTTCATTGGTAAACTTCTACAAACTCCTGGCTTATCACAGCTTTCTCTTTCTGTTTGTGTGTTTTATTTTATTGAGTTGTTTTGTCTGACTGCATTTTGCAATGGGTGCAATAATGCACTTGGAAGGTGTTTGAGAAAATACTCGACTCATTGTTTTCCTCAAAGCCGTTGAAACAACCAATTTACCGCAACAAATGTGAGTGCCATGAGTGGAAGCAATGAAAATGTTAGTGAAGAGGTGTTACAGATGCTATTATTGTCGCAAGTGTGTTTCCAGTGGAGTGATAGTTGAGTGTTCTCCAAGTTCCTTGCTGGTTTTATTAATGTGCTGAATGCCTCTGTAACTGCCAAGGCCGGTTATGTTTTTTTTTTAATTATTGGAGTATTTGTTAAGGATGTAATTCAGTTAGTGCCACAGCACCATGACCCGGGCATTGATTATTACAAGCTTAAGAACTCGGGGGACATTCTTTACATAACATTTTTTTTGTGCCTCGACAGGCCTTATAAGGTAAGATGTGAGGACGCAAATCCTCCTCGCGCTCTTTGTGCTGTAACTTCTTTATTTGATCCAGGCAGATTCATTATCTTGACTTTTGAAGCGCAGCAGGCTTAGCCAAATAATGGCTGTAGTAGACTTTGAAGCGGTGCCCCTCATTTTGGTTCAGCGTATACAATGCATCCCGCTACATGAACAACAGTTTTATCTGATTCACCGTGTATTGTAATTGCTATCAGGATTACAGAAGATTATTCTAGCTGTGGCAGCCCAGAGTATTAGGCCATTTTAGTGGCGGCAGGCTCTGTGTTATCACATTACTTGACTAAGCTTTCACGATACACTGTTGGCCTGCATATGACTTATTGTTTTACACGTGTTCCAACAAGTGTCACGCCACTAGTATTCTTCATTCCCTGCAAATCAGCAAATTACATGGAACGACACATGCACATTACGGACTCCTCACTCCCCCGAAATGAAATGTCTCCTGCGCTTTGTGAGATTGTGAGAAACACAGGGAGTCATTTTCTGACTGGGCTGCCGGCAATGTGTTTTTTCTGGGGCAGATCCAACCAGAATCACCCAGGGGCCGGCGGACATGGAGATCATTGTGGGCGAGAGCATCGTGTTACCCTGTCAGGTCGCCAGTGACCCTGTCCTTGACGTTTCCTTCTCCTGGGCCTTCAACGGACAGCTCATCACCAAGGGAGACAGTCACTTTGAGCTAGTGGGAGGGGTGAGTGACCTGCAGTCCTACTTCTTTAGAAAGTGCGAATGGGCAGTTGGCACCTCTTCCCATCTCGCTTCAATTCATCCCTGCTATTAGTTAAAAGAGACAGCTTGTGGTTTGGCATTATGGTTTTTCTTGGAGTGACTCGCTGTGGTTAGTCTTACTACAGTTGGCGATAGTTGCCTTCATTTTTATTGCTTTATAAACTAAGCTATCTTTGGAGGCATTGTAATTGTCAGATGTGGGAATGTGAAAACTGTGAAAAGGGGAGCGGTATCATTCAGTCACTCTAAGCTTCCATTTGTAGTTTTGTGAATGGAAACATGGCTTAGGTTACTATGGTAAAATACAGTTACTGCTCAAAATGATTGTGTAGGTAATACCATAGTGGCTCAATCATTGTGACAGGGTGTCATTTTTCTGATTTCACTTCTCTGTCAAGCAATCTATTTTTAAATACTTTGTCTGAGCTTGGATTCCCTTTGAATCCTATGTTGATGTAGCCTGCAGCACAGCTCTATATAACAGAATAGAGATACACATCATCTTTAGAGGTGTCTTTTAGAGGGATGAAAGCACGGTAGAGCCTCAGATGGCAAAACATGTCCAGAACACCCCTTACACCCTTCCAGATTACCCTTCTGCATGTGTGTGTGTGTGTGTGCTTGACTGACAATGTTCTTATCGGAAAAAAGACCCGTTCCTCAGAAATGCTGTAATGTCCCCAGTCCAAAGAGATTATCAACTTAACTTTGCTGCTTCAAGGAATTAATTTCCATAATTAAACCATGTTGGCCCTACCACCACATTTCCCTGCCAATGCCAAGAGAAGGATTTCACCACTAATTTACCATTTGCTGCTTGCGGGTGTCCTCTCAGATGAGAATCTAGAGGCCTCGGTTTTCTTTTTCTCAAACAGAGCAAAAACTGCCTGCGGAGCCCAATAGAAACAGTTCACTTTGTGCAGTTCCTCACAACTGGTCTTGAAGGTCTTAGTGATGACCTCTGCAAAAGCGAGTGAAATGAGGCCTTGTAAGGCACAAAAACGCCAATAAAATTTCAGTGAATTCTGGCCTCTATCCTTTTCATCTGAGCTCCTCTCAGTCAGCTGCGTGTGACTAAGATGTTCTGCCGCCATAGGAAAGTTTTTGATTATGTGGTTTCTTAGTGTCTCTGACTGCAAAAACTGTCAAGAGATATAAAGGCTTTATAAAAAAAACATTTTCCTCTATGAAGTATTTGCTATATAACCGGAGGATCAACAAATGCCTTCGGCTCCTGTATTTACCTTATCATATGCTTCACTGCAGTCTTTAATAAGCGGTCACAAGGCCTGTTATCTTTCATGCTACATAAAGTTCTATTTCCTCCCTGGTAGAGAGCTGCAGGGGATCTGATGATCAGAAACATTCAGCTTTACCATGCGGGCAAATATATCTGCGTGGTGGACACGGACGTGGAGAGCCTGTCAGCAGTGGCTGTATTGATCGTGAAAGGTAAGAAAACCTCTTCTCTGCTTATAGCCAGGGTTGTTTTGGATTGCCCTCCCAAAAAAAGACAAAATTGGGTGGTAACAATAGGAGAGACATTTATCCCCCCTAAAAAAAACACATAATAAGAAAGAGGGCTCTCTAATCTATTAGGCTTACCTATTTTTGAAACCTGTGCTGTGCTTCTTTATCAGCCCAGCGGAGTAAAATGAAAAAATTAGGGGAAGATTTACCCTAAAAACATTTTATGGAGATGCTTTACTGATAATAAAGGGAATTCTGATTTTCTGGGTACATAATGTTTGCTTAGGCTTTTAAACTCAAATGAGCTTTTTTTTTTTTGCAGTTCTGAACCCAAAATGGTACCCATATCCCCATGAAAATTACTCTGGGCATGATCACAGTGTCCACAGAGTTAGTGTCCTACTTATTTGTAGCAGCAGTTTGCTTGATGACATCAAAAATGAGTCTAGGTTTTTGTTTATATAACATTTTCAGACATTTGTACATGTACAAAACTTGACAAAACTGTCAAAAATTGCAGGAATATCAGATATAAATTGTGTTTCGGGATATTTTTTTCTGTCTTTAATGACCAATTTGCAATATTGTCTCAACAGTGACTAGTTGACAGCGGCACAGTTTGATACCTGTCTTTGCTCAGTCATGCAATATGTATAACTCTACCAAAGAGGGATGATTGTCAAGAGCTATATCAGGCGGAACAAAATAGAGCTACTTTTCATTATATGTTTTGGAGAGTGGCAGGTTTGTAGGGCAAAATAGGGCGCAGAGTGAGAGGACAGATGAGGAATGTTTCTAGCTTAGATCAATAAGCCAAATAGCCCAGCAAATTGACACCATGCAAATATGTTAAATGTCAGCTGAGGTGAGGGATGATTTTGGTGTCAAGACTTGAAAAGGTTGGATCCATATCTTTATCTTGCAAGGATGCCCATCAATGATCCAGCTTGGCATGTTCAAGATCTTGTAGGCAAATGGCACTAATAAGCACTCCCTTCCAAATAAATGAAAACAAAGTTGAAATAAGACAGTTTCTGAAGTGAAGCTATATCAAGGCGACAGAAATGGATTGGCCTAGTATCGACAGGAAGGGAGCTTGTCTGTGACTCAGGTTGTGCATTATTTACACTTCCTGCTCATAGCAGCTGTCATGTTTGTCATTCCTTGGATCGAACGGCTTCAAATGTTGGGCGGCAAAGCTTGAAGCTGGATGGCAATCAACCGCCGAGGCCAAATAATAGCTGTGCTTGATCACATCCCCAGACTGCTAACAAATTGATGTAGTAGAGTGCCGATGGAGCTCATTTTGCAATAACAAGTCATTGTGCTGTTTGGATAACACCCCCCCCTCCCCACACACACACACACACACACCACCCGCCCTATATACCTATGAGCCATCAGGCATACAGGATACATTTCTAAACAATGGGTACAATACAAATAATACAAACTCTGTCTCCTTCAGGGACCATGCGCACAAAAAATGTGATTTTAAGTCAGGACCCATGTGAACACCATGCATACAAACTGTTTATGTTAATGCAATTATGCTCTTAGGTGGAATAAGTGTAATTGCAGTAACGTCTGATTTTGCTGACATTAATAGCCACCAGTCAGAACATGTATAAACATTAATCACATTTATTTAAAGGTCCCATATCGTGGAAAATGGGATTTCCCTTTGATTGCCTCTTTGATTATAAAGGAGTTGGATGTGCTATCTAAACATCGAGAAAGTATCAAAACGCCAACTAAATCCACACAATCCATATTAGAAAAGCGAGCCTCTAAATGAGCCGTTTGGACTTTGGACTGTAACTTTGTGGCGTCGCAAAGGTTCGCTCATTATCATTTTTGTAAGAAATGATAGACTAACAGACTAAGTGTTTTTTTCAAAGCAGTTGAGCTGTTGTCACTGTGTATTTACCGGAGAGTTTTCCCTACCTGTAGCTGCCTGTGGTGTCTCACGTTTATCTTGAAACGGTTAGCCAATCAGAACAGAGGGTCGTTAATATTAATGAGCCTTACAGACACAGCGACAGAAACAGTCTGTTCTTGGTAAGGCTCAGAGAGATGCTGGAAAATGTGTGAAAATGGACTGAGAGTGTTTTTGGTACATGACACCACACAAATAGCTTTTAATGGACCTCAAGACATAAAATAAAACACTGGAAAGTGTAGAATATGGGACTTTTAAGTGTGATTTAGTTGCACATGTGTAGATGGTGACGCAGCTCATGTTCTGTCAGGGACGCCTAGTTCAAAAAGACAATATTCACATTAACCACGTGCCACATGTAACCAGATTATCAGGGAAGGTGTCACTTTGTAGAATCATGTAAATTGCTTAACTACACTGTTTTTCTTAATCAGAGTATTGGTAGTAGTCACATTATTGTGCGCATGTAAACATAGCCAGTGATAGTAGCTCAATAACTGGGCAGGGTGCTGTTTCTGCCCCACTCATCTCCTAGAGGACAAGGTCAATGCTAAGCACTGCTGACACAATGATTCTGAGTGATCATTTGGGCCCTCTTTGTGTTTTTTAGATGCCACTCCATGATGTCTCACTAACACTCCACTGGGTGGTGGTGGTTACTGAGAAGGTCATGGCATGTGGGTGACATCATTATCATTAGCATTCAAACCACTTGGTGAGCACTCATGCCTGTTTCACAGGGGCATCACCATCCTGGAAGACAATGCTACCACAATCAGTGCGTTTACAAGCACATATACAGTATATTTTTCCTATATTTGAGATATTCAAATATTCCGTTTTTGACTTAATGAGGATGAGAGGAGCCAAGGCACTCAACAAGTGAAAAAAATGAAAATGCCTTTATTGCAGTGGCAAATTCTATATACAGAGCATGATTAAAAACTGATGTGTTTCGGCGTCTTGCTTTCTTCAGGGAGTTTCTTCCATTTTATGAGTTGGCGCATATAAACGCCATATCCTGTTTACAATAACTGGGATAAGCCCATATCCTGAACATGAAAAACCTGAATATGCTAGCTGGGATATGTCGATATTAACCGGTATATTCTGGCGTGTAAACAGCATGTCACGTTTATTGTTGGGTTTGGCGAAAAGCACAAGCGCTGTGTCCCATGGAGTCATCAACATAATGCACCGCTAATGAACACAGCAGGAAAACTACAGAGCGTTAGACTATCTCCATGTGTTCAGATATATGAAAAAACTGGTTACTGATCGTACTGAAACACCATAGCCTGGATAAAGCTCATATTCGGTGCATGAAGAGAAAAATGCATGATGGGATGAATGTGGTCACTCAGAATGATTACATGATAGAATTTGTTTAGCCCTTGGCAGTGAAGGGCTAAAAGTATAAAGGGAAACACACCTCACACCAGTGCAGTTCAACAGAAGTGCACTCTTCAATAGAGGGGACGTTTCTAAATGTGTCTCTATTGTTTCATCCCTGCCTAAAAATATTCTAAAGAAGAAAACTTTAAACTTTAAAAGATAAAATTTTTGCCATGTGTGAAGCTATATTTTACCAATTTGGGTAAAATTGAAAATATTACTATGGCTGTAGGTATTCATAATAAGGCCGGATTTAAATTTTCCTCTGCTGAGTCTACAATTAAAGCCCAGACAGTCTGTCCATTTTAATAACAGATTATTTGAATACCCTCAAGACACTGACAACACCCTCTCGCCTCAGCCAAGGAAATATAATTAAGAGGATAAGGAATTGATCCTTGATTGTGTGTTCCATTAATACGTATTAACGAGGCCGATGTATTAAAGCTTTTTATCAAGAGCTGCTAATGAGTTTTACACAGATCAATATCTCTAAAGCCTGGGCTTCATGCTAAATGTATGTAGACAGCACATACTAGGCTTCGGTAAACAAAGAACATGGGGGTTCAGCAATATTTTGTTTACCACACATTGTATTTATAAATGTATAACAATAAACAAAATGTCCATGTTTTTGTCTTGCATTTTGTCGAAGCGTTTGCAGGTTTAAATATTTTGCTTCAGATTAGAATCCAATTCAGAGGCAGTGAAGAGTGTGAGCAGCCTGGCGGTGTTATTATTCTGTGGTCTGTCTCACAGCTCTCTGGTGGTCTATTATTTCTGATGAGCCGACACCTTCATTAGAAAAGGAAACAGTAGATGAGGCTAAAGTAAAACATCACCGCCTAATTGGTGGGATAATGAAAATAAATGATAAAACTCTGGTCCTTCAGGGCTATGGGGCCCTTTTTCATCTTTTACCTTTTAATTTGACTGCAAGCAACTAGTTGGGCCTGGTGATTCATCGATCAATTACCGAGAGGACCATGGAAAGAAAAGATTACAAGTTGGTTCAATATTGGAGAACAAATATTGGATTCACTTTTAATTCCCTGTGAAGGGCAATGGCTCTACTTAAACTCAAAGCTTTTTTTTTTATTATTATTATTATTTTTCTCTTACTAATGCAAATGTCAAGAGATGGAGGTTTTTGGCCAAGAATAGGCATCTCCAGCAGCAATGTAGTTTTGCTAGGTGTTTTTTTTTTGTGTGTAGGATCTGCTGTCCATCAGGGTTGGGGTCAACTCATCAGTCAACTCCAATTCAACTGAAAGAAATGGAATTGGATTTTTTTTTTTTTAAACTACAGGAATTGAATTGGAACTTTATTTGATTCAATGAAATTCTGTGAAATTCCATGTTTTTTTTGTATTTTCTTACCCCATACAGTATCTGGGATTACACGTAGTGTTATATATGATCAACACTGAATATCATAAAATGTTAAAAGGTACCTTTCAGGTGGTATTTGATGCGTAACATATAATTGTAATACATATATTATCACTGAATGCACTTGATTTGTTTTATTTGTTGTTTTTTATTTGATTAATAATGTTTGATTTATAATGTTTAGCGAGTCAAGACGTGAAGTGGAATTTCATGGAATTTCATGGAATTCAGTTCTGTTTTCTGTCGTTCCAACTGAATTCCAATTCTGTTTCCTTAGAGCTGGGTGACATTCCTATTCCAACTCAAGGAATTGAATTAGAATTTACCATGCATTTTCAATTCAATTCATGAATGGCCCCAACCCAGCTGTCCATGCCTGCATACAGTATGTGCATGCACACCCACCTACATGCAGATACTGTATGCATGGGCCTGTATGTCTGTATATGTGGGTACCTCACCGTGTCTGTTCCTCTGGTCGAGCCAGGCCCCCCCGGCCCCCCGGACTCGGTGACGGTGGAGGAAGTGACGGACAGCACCGCCCAGCTGACCTGGAGCCCCGGCAGGGACAACGGCAGCCCCATCACCAACTACCTCATCCAGACCAGGAATCCTTTCACCGTAGGCTGGCAGAGGGTTAACACAGGTAGGAGATGAAATTTCATCTAATACTGCCTCTAATGATACTCTGACACTCTGCTCATCCCCATAGCGAAATTCTCCTGTTTCTTGACCCCTTCAGCAGGGAGGTCAGAGGTCAGGTTCAGTTACAGAACAAAGGCCCAAATATAGGCTGGAAGGGATTCAGTGTGTTGCTCAAGGGGACTTTGTTGCCTTTTATATAATCTGTTTCTTTTTTACTGTAAGTACCTATACACCTGCCTCAGGCAAAAGTCAATCTCTCCAACTTGTACAGAATACAAAGTGGATAGGTTTTTAACTGTTGCTAAACAAAGAGACCCTGTCGCCCTGGACGAACCGACTGCATCATTGTGTTGTGTTGCGCCGGAGGTTCCATTCATTTCCAATGAAACGCTGCATTTCCTTAGCTTTATCGCATGCTGCAGCAGTTGCAGTGCATTTCGGGTCAAGCGTGTGTTGGATTTATCCAACATTTGGATCAAATTCAAAGCCTAGACCTGACCAGAAGTATCAAAATATCTAATGTTGTGCTAGTTGTTGTGTAGCTAGTCATTTTTATTAAATAATATAAGGTTATGAGTAGGGCTGCAACTAACGATTATTTTCATTGTCGATTAATCTGTCGATTATTTTCTCGATTAATCGATTAGTTGTGTGGTCTATAAAATGTCAGAAAATGGTGAAAAATGTTGATCAGTGTTTCCCAAAGCCCAAGATGACGTCCTCAAATGTCTTGTTTTGTCCACAACCCAAAAGATATTCAGTTTACTGTCATAGAGGAGTAAAGAAACCAGAAAATATTCACATTTAAGAAGCTGGAATCAGAGAATTTTGACTTATTTTTCTTAAAAAATTACTCAAACCAATTAATCGATTATCAAAATGGTTGGCGATTAATTTAATAGTTGACAACTAATCGATTAATCGATTAATCGTTGCAGCTCTAGTTATGAGCAATTCATTTATTTGACTTCTATTTTAAGTGATTATATCATATTTGATTGTGAATTGTAAATCAAAATATTATGACCAATTGATTTCTAAAATCTAGTGACAGCCTATTCTGTCCGCTTCCTCCAATGTTTGAAATACTAATATAAATAGACAAGATAGATCCAGTTATTATTGCATCTTTCAAAAATGAGACCAATGTTGAAAAGTAGTGCTTGCTGCATTCAAGTACTGATGTGAGTTGCCTTAGACACAACGCAACGATGCAGTCATTGTGTCTGAGGTGTATCACCCCAATTATAGCATCTCTACCCTTGCCTGTCGGTTGTAGAATTGATTTCAAGATTTATTAATTACTTTTAGAGCTCAGCAAGGTCTGTCCCCTAGCTGTATTTCTTTTAACCCCCTGTGAACCAGAGCGCAGACGAAATCCTCGGGGAGCTGGGAGCTGCTGGCTGTTCACAGTCTACAGTCAAGACTAATGCTGACCTGGTGTTTATCATTAGAGCCTTTAGATTCAGGGAGCTGAATCCACATCATCTTTTAAATCCCTGCTTAAGACTCATATTTGTAGACTGGCTTTCATATAGTGGCTGATCTGAATTGGTCTTGTAATCCTTTTGATATATTTTTATTTATTTAGTTCCCTGGTTGTATTTATTTTTATTCTGCATGTTTTGCTATTCGTTTTGTTTTTCTGTGTTTTCCCAGTCCCTGAGGTGATCGATGGGAACACACTAACAGCCACTGTAGTGGATCTCAATGCCTGGGTGGAGTATGAGTTTCGAGTGCTGGCTAAAAACAGTGTTGGAGTGGGAGAGCCCAGTCCCATCTCACTCAAGACCAGGACAGAGGACGCAGGTACACACTTCACTTTTTCCTCATTCTTCACGACTACAGTGGAAAAAAAATCAATACCTTAAACTAAATCAGCAAAATGACGAATGGATTACGATTATGCTGCCACATTTCCAAAATCCCACACAATATAAACCCAAAAGTTGTTTTATGTGGAGCAGTGAACATGGCCTTTGTTGTGTAGTTCCTGATGCAGCGCCAGGTGAAGTGGGCGGAGGGGGCGGCAGCAGATCCGAGTTGGTCATCACATGGGAGGTAAGTCATCAGTCTTATGTTCTAGCCTGCCATTCAAAGTGCCTGCAGTTACTTCATATCCCTGAATGAGGTGCTTATTATTTCACCTTAAATCAAAGCCCCCGCTCTATTTGGCTTGTGGGTGTCATAAATTCTGAGCCAATTGAAATCTGGCTCAGCTGCAGTTGTAATTTCTTAGTTAAAGAGTCTGCATGTAAGGAAGTGGCAGCGCATACACAAGCAGAACACTGAATCTGACAGATAGATTGTTTGTCATTTATAAGGCTTGGATGTGTGGAGAATTGCTGTTGTTCAGGCAAATCTGCAACACTCAAATCCCGCAGTGACGCAAACTAGTGTGGTTGCTGAGAATAGATGTAAATGTTAAAGAAGCCATTAGATGACCAAAGCTATCACAGGTACATTATTTGAGTGTTCTCAGTTCAATAAATGCCAAAATAACTTTTCATTTGATAAGCTGCGGGGACATTTTGTAATGAGCTTGGCTTTTTTTTTTTTTAAATGGCATTTTACTCCTCATTACATTTAGTCAGGTGGGTAAGAAAAGCAATTTGTGGGTCATGCACTTCTTTTGGCACTATAAGATTGGGTGGTGATTGTGTCAGCCCAGTGGTGGGGGGAACATGAGTGGTTTGTATGTGTTTTAATATCACTATAGTTTTGTGTTTCACTCTCAGCCTGTCCCCGAAGAACTGCAGAATGGTGAGAGCTTTGGTTACATCATCGCTTTCCGCGCCTTCGGAGAGGTTACCTGGACCCACGTGGCCACCTCTGCCCCGGGCGCATCCCGCTACGTGTACCGCAACGACAGCATCGCGCCCTTTTCCCCATTTCATGTCAAGGTTGGCACTTACAACAGCAAAGGACAGGGTCCCTTCAGTCCTGTGGTCACCATCTACTCCGCAGAGATAGGTAAGGCAACCCGGAATGGAATATTTGGAGGGAGAACAAGGCTGTTTTTATTTTTTTGAGAGGGATAAAGAAAATGAAGCCCGTTTTATTGCATCCGCTGGGATGAAAGAGCTTGATAAATAAAGCAACGTATGGTGAAAGAAATCTCAGGAAATCTCTTTGACTGGCTGGTGGTCAAGATAAAAGGAAACGAAAAGCTGGTAGAAAATTTGGAACACATATTTATGTAAGGAGGGAGAGGAAACAAGGGCTTTGCATAAGATTGCTTCCAAAATATCACCACTGTGTTTTGAATTCTTATGCAAGATGAGGTCAGAGTGAAAACCAGGTAGCGTTTAGATCCATGTTTCCTCTTGGCATGTTGAAAGAGGGTCAGTCTGAAGTGCAGTGTAGTGTAGCTTCAATGGGCGATTTACCAGCAGCTGCTCGGTGCGATGATTTATCCGAGCAGGGATCAGTGAGAATGATAGCATTAGAATGATGCATGGTTATAAATGGGAAAATTTGAAGGACAGTTTTTCAGTTTGTCTCAGTGATGTTGGATGAAGACAGCAAAGCTCTCGTCTGCCGTCTGTTTTCAGAGCCAAGCGGGATGCCAGGGGGAGTTTGGGCCAGAAGTGTCTCAGCCTCTGAGATTGAGGTGAACTGGCAGGCTCTCTCCTTCACCCCTGAAAGAGTTCTGGGCTACGAGGTACATTTCACTCTTTTTTAAATGGAAATGGAAATCAAGAGTTTGCACACCACAATTCAAATGCTTGTCATCACCCCTGGTGCACCTCCGAGCCATCACTTCCAAACTCTGCGTCACCATGGAAATGGCTGTTTCAGCTGGGTGACTTTTGTCGCCCAAATTATACAGAAAAACATGTTGGACCTTTTTCTAAGAGACCAAAAGAAAATTGCCTGTCCACATGCCTTTTCCCATTTCTGTCAGTTGTACAGGTGTCATGATACCTATGATATTCTGCGCTACCACTATACCGGACCAAATATCACAACACAAACATCAACACACCACAGCAAAGTATACTGAAAGCTGTTGTTGATTAACATTCAAAGGTTGGTGCAGTCCGCAGTACAGGAGCAGGCCAGTGAAGCAGCATGGCAATAAATCAGCTCTTTTACTAGTTTCTCTTGTCAATATACTCTAAATGAAATAATAAAATTTGCATAGTACACTATTTGTTTTATTGCTTTTCCGTTCCACAACCCACAATTGTTGATTGCATCCTGTCTTACCTTTTTAAAAATCGGGATAACTTGATTGCCTCACCTGTGCGCTCCTGTGTGAATAATCAGGGTAACCAATTAGCTTTGATGTCCGATGTTCTAGATATCTTTTTGCTCGGTAAATCATAGAAGTGGGAGTCATAAACTTTTCTGCCCTTTCTCATCTAAGCTTGTCATATAAATAACTAATTATGACAGAAACAAATCAGGGCACAGGAGTTAGTTTTCAGTCTGATATTCAGAGGGGTGATAACAAAAGTAATCACTTATGTTTTGATTGCTAACTTTTTGATTGGTAAAATTACTACTTAAATTGAAAGTTGTTACACTTCACTATTATTAGTGTAACATGTTACTGAGTAATGTATTACATTTCCTCTTTAGGATTGATGTATTGTGAAACTCAGTTGTAATACACCAATAATGAAACATTGTTGGGAGTTGTAAAAGTAAATTATCAGGGGAACTGTAATGTCAGATCAAAGGTCCTGCTGAAACCGTAAGAGAAAATTATAATCTCTCTCTTCCCAGGGGTCATTGCTTAAAAACACAGAATCTCAGATTTGCACAGAATTTCTCTTAAGATATCAGAAACAGCTACAAATCCTGCTTTGTGCTGCATTTGATAGATAATACACGCTTCCCATGTACACTGTTTGTTCCAAGCCCGTGCCATAAATCATGTTAAAAATCCCAGATGACAAGCTCTACGTTCCCAATAGGTGGCATACTGGGAAGACGACACTAAGCCAGAGACCATGGGGAAGGTGAGAGTCCCTGGGAACCAAACCTCGGTCACTGTGAGCGGCCTGGCGGGAAACACGCAGTATTTCCTAACAGTCAGCGCCTTCAACACAGCGGGCACCGGCCCTTTCCTCCCCGCAATCAACGCCACCACAAAAAAGCCACGTGAGTCGCAGCACCCAAGAAGTCATGTTGCTGAACAAGAGAGGCTTTGTTTTTGTGTCCATGTTGGTTATTCTTCAAAAACTGAAAAAATAAAGAGGGTAACGCTTGAATGAACATGAGTAGCCAGTCTATTCTTAGCCATACAGGAGAAGGTTAATGTGTTTTGGCATGTTTCCTCCCTCATATCACAGGAGTCAGAAAACAGAAAGAAATGTGCAGTTCTCATCTCATTTTTGGGAAATAATATTATCCTAAGAGAGAATAGCCATAACTGTAATATGAAAGTGTCTGCTATAGGGGTAATGATGTGACAGGAGTAACTTGTTTTTTGTATCACTTGTTTTCCTGCCATGCAGCACCAGCCCAGCCACCGCTGAATGTTGAATGGACCCTAATTGGCTCTCACCTCTCTCTTTACTGGGAACCTGTGGTGGCGATGGAATCAGAGTCAGAAGTTACCGGCTACCAAGTGAGTTCATGATATAAATATATATACATATACAGTATGGTGCAAAAGTCTTAGGCACATGTAAAAAAAAAAACATCCATAAAGCAAAGATGCTTTCAAAAATAATGAAATGAAAAGTTTCTCCATCCATATCAAAGAAATGTACTATAAAGAGCAGTCTACTGACACAGTAATACAGAAAACAAATAAACATCAAAGATACATTTTATATTAAAAAAAAGCTAGGGTGCCTAAGACTTTTGCACAGTACTGTATATATATATGTGTTTTTAAAAGGCTTCACAATTAAGTATGGTAAATGAGAAAGTGTTCTGAACCAAATATTCATAGTATGTACTGGATCAAATTGACTGAGAGGGTGGGCCTTAGCTGTTTCTAAGCACTCAGGCTCTAATTACACATATTTACAATGCCTCACCCACCTTGTCTCCCTCTCCCCTTCAGCTGTCATACAGGAGACAGAGACACAAAGAGGTAAACACGCTCACAACAGCCAATTCAACAGTGGAGCTGACACTCCCTGAAGACGACGACTACATCATCCACATCCAGTCGCTGAGTGAAGGAGGTCTGGGTCCAGCCTCAGACCCCATAAGAATCCACCAACTAAGTAAGCTGGCTGCTCACAGTTTGTCTGGTTGATGTGTTATATGTGGCTTTTATGTGGTGAAGTACAGCAAAGTCTAGATGTAGTTCCAGTTAAGGCTGAAAGATATTGACAAAACATCTAATTGTGATTATTTGCAATTTAAACTGCGATTCATGTTATCACTCTAAAATCGTTTAAAGAAAAGTGACTTTGTTAAAAAAAGTTGTTGTTACTGTGCAGGATTTACTGAGTTTGAGTATGTTGAAAGGTTTTCACCAATATTGTACTTGATTCATGGACCAAAGATTACCTACAGCACTAAAACACCTTGTTTAGAAATCCATTTTATATGCCCCTCTCTTTTAAGCAGTTAATTGCAGCCTCTGTGATTTGGAAATTGCAGAAGTTCATACTGCAATTTTGCTTTTTTTCGTAATTGTTCAGCTCTAGTTCCAGTTTGTCTGTGTACAAAAGTGGCCACATTGCTTTTGCACTTAAGACACATTGACTGCATCTTTGGATGCCCTATTAGAGGAGAGCAACAACATTGATGCTTATTCCAAAATGTTAGGACTATCGCTGTCGCACTGAAATATGCTGATGCCACCATGCTGCAGAGTAAGACTAAATGTGACATATAGATTCGCTGGGACTTCAGTCTGTGAGAACTTCTATTTTGTTGCCCATTCCCTTTTATAAATGAAGTCACTTAACACTTTTAAAACCTGACAGGGACATTTTGTCCTCCTGTGACTCTCTATAACTTCTGTCCCCAGCCACCCCCGTTGTGCTCTGCAGGCTTATATTTTGCTGAAATATGCAGTGCAATCCATCTCTGTCGCAGAGGTTGACTTCCTCTTTTACTAGATGCTATTACTGTCCTGTGGGACTCCAGGGGGCTAACTCTTCTTCTCCTCTAAATGCTAATCTGCAATGTTGATATTCTGTGTTGAGCCCCTGAAAAAGCCATTGGGAGAGATTGAATTCACTGGCTTTTCTTTTAAATTTAATTTGATGAAAACTAGGCTACTTTTTTTGACTCCAATTCAGAGAGAATCTTTATCTCTGTTTGACAAAAACTCCAGCTAGATTCTGCAAAGAATCAGACACGGTCAAAACACATTAGCAGGCAAAACAGAGGGCTAAGTTTATCGAAAGTAGAAACTCTGAAATATCAGAATTGATTCAGGAGAATTCTTTTTTGCAGTAAAGATCTGTGAATATTATATTATTACAGGAAAGTTATCCACAAGAGCTAATTGACTCACTTAAATCATAGATGAGGAACTTGCACTGGCGAAGGGAGATTGGTTGCCCTGCAGGCTGCATCAGGCTCCTGCTCCATTTGAATCCAGCCTCCATAATCAATTTTCTTATTTACAACTGCAGTCGGAAGTGGCAGCACATGAACAGATTTTAACCACATTTCCCCCGACCCTTTTGAACTTCCAATATGTTAAAGTTTTTTTGTGGTTTTTCCAAAGACAAACTTATTATTTTCAATTAGAATATCTTGCCATCTCTTTCAGCGGTCACTGGAGGCAGCAGGGGAAAGTGTGGGGGGGGGGAGAGAGTGGATGTTTCAGTTGATGCATGATTGTGGATATTCATGACAGTCCCAAAGTTGCAGTTAGAAGTCAGTGCAGGTGCTGACGCCAGCTATATGCAGCACCTGGCAGGTTTTTTTACCTCAGTTTGTCATGTGTCTTGTTGCAGGTATGAGCGCCCGAGGCTCGCGGGCCCGGAGCCTGGACGTCTCCCCCCTCGCTCTGCTCCTCACCATCGCAATATCAACATTCAGGTCAACGTCATGACACGATGACAGACTGCGCTCTGTTTTTCAACCTTCACTTATCAGTATATACATTTTTTATCCGTGAAAGTTCCTGGGTTTTTTATTTTTTGGTTTTTTTTTCCTGTATTTTTGAGGTGACCGCATACTATTTTGAGTGTTTAGTTTGCGGGTATGAGGCAGCACAGGAATGGAGTGTGCTGTCAGACTCCAAGTACAGTATCTGCTTGAGCTTTTTTTTTTATTTTTTTTTTGTTAGGTAGGTCTGCTTTGACATTTTTTGTCGATCGGGAAGATTCCTCCACTTCAGCTCTTTTTGACTCCAGAATGATACAGATGCCTTACTTCCATTCATGTGCCAAAGTAGTCTGAGCCTTCTTGTTGTTGTTTGCTAAGATAGCTACATGCTTTCCTTAAGAATTCATTTCTCACAGTTTCTTCTTCTTATCGAACGTTTTGAGTGTAAACCTGCAAAAGACCGTGATACAAAGTTGTATTTTGTACTTTTTAAATATTTTCAGTTGTCCTCTCTACATACTACTTGGCGAGTAGGAACACATTCATTCGCCTGTGCCCGTGCCTTTGGAGATTCTTGTAATGGCTTCACTTATAGACACTAGTCAGTGATGCGTAGTGTTTCAGAACATACAGTATGGCGGCCATCTTCATCTTAGAATTATGTGTTTCATTAAAAGTTGCTTGTATCATAGATAAAACCCACGAAGAAGCTCACGATGCTAGTGTTTGCCATTCACACTTTATCATTTGGTGGAGAGTTGAATGTACCATGAGGGCTCCTAAAGGTTTTAGTGTGTCACATCAATTAGGATCACAGCCTGCTGATTGACGGATTTCACTCTGCGCTGCATTCACCAAGTCGACATTCTGCATACAAGCAAAAGTAGTGGGAAATAGTACGTCTCGCCGCAACGACTGCCAGTGTGTTGCTGCCTGCCTGCACCCATCTGGGCAACATATTGGTAGACATTTTGTGCCGGGGTGCATGCCAGTCAACACACAGCATCAGCCGTTGCAGTAGAGAGGTTAAAGTGCTGCCAATTGTGCCAGTCTGATATTGAAATCTAGCCACCAGCTGAGACATCATTTGGCAAAAATTATGGTTAGCTGTGTTTTTAAATATTTTGTGAACCTATCCTTTTGTTCTCAGTTGAATTGGCTTTTTTTTTGTGTTGTACGTATTGTTGTTTTTCTTTTGTATGTATTTCAGCATAACCCCACTGCTCAGGTATTCAGACCTGCTTTTCTCTAACTTTCAATAGTCCTAAAGGGGGGAGGGAAGTGGCTATATCAGAAATCTGTCACCGCATGACACGGGGGTCTATTTAATGGTCCGACTTGACAAATGGAAAGTCTGATATGTGCCATGATTTAGCGGACATTAAAACATCTTAATAAATTAGAGCAGGCCTGCGGGGCTTCTATGGGAAAGGGCATAGAAGTAATGGTTCTAATGACACCCACACAAGACTAATATATCAGGATTTAGGGAGGACTAAATCAGGACAATTCCATCAAGATGGCACCACGAAAATTTAAGGAAATGCATGTGTGTTTCTGTGTGTGTGTTTGCGCGCGTATTACCTTGCCCTAGACTGTCATGGACGACTGTCTTTGCAGGAAGGCCATTTAGCTATTTGGAAAAGAATAAACCCATTCTTGTACTGACTATGGTTCAGGGCTTTTGACAACTGAAGCACTGCGGACAGTCAAATAATGTAATACCGCAAGGTCAAAATGGGAGGTGGAGAAACCTAGTTTAACCCAGGGAGGAGTTGAAATGTAATTTTTCTTCTGTCAAATACAATGTAGAGCAACAACTCCGGATGCTGAAAATCCAAGCCACCATGCAGGATAAACCAAGTTTGTATTAAGTGCTAGAGAGCGTTTTCCTCCCCAGATAAGTGTTCATAATTTAAAAAAAGAGCAGTCTTTGAATCCAGTTTTGTTGTTTTCGTGGCTTTATGTGGTTTCTCTGTACACATCCTTTCATCACAGAATGTCATTGTTAAGCTAACAAATGTTTACACAGAAAACGCATCTTTCTGACTGATTTTAATGTTTATCTGAACAGAAAAAAAAGACCAACATTACACAGATGATGAACTTTGTGTCCGGGGTACATAGAAGCATTACCAACCTCCTTGTTTTGTAATGTATCAGTACTGTGGAGATGTTTTGATTTTGATTTTTTTTTTTTTTTTTAAATGTTTGATATGGTTCCTGATTGTTTTTTGACAAATCTGCACAAAGGTCAAGTGTTGCTTTAAAAGATAGAATTAAGAGTCAGTACTGGCTTATTGAAAAGTGAGTGTGATGATATCTCCCTTGCTCTGATATGTAGTGTTACTCTGTTGTGATTTGGAGCAACGCCCCCAAGTGGGAGACCAAACCACGATGCCCCACTTCCAATTGTAATACTTAGTCAAACCCAGAATCTGAAAAATACATGAGCAGAGAGTAACAGATCTTTAGCAGCTGCTATCACACATACACACACACACACACACACACACACACACACACACACACAGCCTTTTGGTGCAATGACACAAACACTACCTGTTACAAGGTAGAAGGCCAATGCACATAGATACTCTTTGTCTTTTTATACCACTTTCCAATTTTGCTGCAACTCTAAAGATCAGAAAAAGCAGAATTTATCAGAAAATGTATAAATGCGGTAGATCAACATGATTTACCCACAACTCCTAACTTCATAACGACTGGAGTAGAAAAACAATTAGCGCTCTGGGCAACAACGCTTGGCCTTTCTGTTGCGACTCCTCAGTATTTTGATGTTCAGGTGATCTCCGTGAGATCGTGTGCGGAATGTTTTCACATTGAAAAGTCATCAGCTGATCTTGATATGCTGAAGCTGTGCATGTATGATATTGTTTGGTGCATTCGTGTTTTCTAAATCAGGGAGTTAATAAAAATAATTCACTGAAGGTTTTTCTCTTGAATTTTTGAATTACGTGTTCACCGTGTCATTTTCTCAGCATCATCCATTTTAGTGTCTTCTCTGACAGCAGGAAGCATTTAAGCAGTGCCGAGGGGCGCCATCAAAGCTATAAAAACCATAACATTGTGAAAAAGCATACAAATTAGTGTAAATGGCAGCAGTTATGTCCTATTCAGTGGATGAAGAAGACATTCAGGAGGGTTTTTGATGTATATGCTAATTGGATTATTATATAACAAAGGCTGTTATCACAGTCAATCTAATTATTTGCTTTTTGGATAGTAACATCACATGCAATATCTAAAATATTAACTATGTAGAAATCAACACATCTACACTGAACAAGGCTGTTACTTACTGTTACTTTTGCATACAATACTTTGGCTTATTAGAGCATGTATCTGCTGAAGTTCAGATAGTTTCTTCTTAATAAAAAATAAAAAAAACGGAATGACATAGAAAGCTACTGTGAAATATTGATTGAGACAGTGTTGCAGAGATGCTTTTAAGATAATAAGAGGGAGAGGATCCTGTGAAGAGATCGATATGAAGGGGAAGTGAAGAAAAGAGAGGTTTCTCTCCACACACCACAGATCATCCATAATGAGTTGGAGTGTCAATACTTGGGCGACGGCTCTTCACATGGTATTGATCACGAATTGGTACACTAGGTTAACTTTACACCAGAAATGGTCAAAGAAAAAGGCAAGGGGTCTCTATGTTTAATACAGCTTACTTCCATCGGGACTCCCACCACCCACAGATGCTAAGGAAAGCTGCAAAATGAGCAGAATTCAGATTTGGGTTGTTGGGCTCTATCAAAGATATTGGTTATGGCATTAATAATGTGCAGTGCTTTGTTGCATATCCTCCTTGATAGCAACAGTGCAGATGCTGGAGAGTGCTGGCTTGCTACAGATTTCAATAGTCAAGACTGCCCTCTCATGGTACGAGTATGCTAGTGCAACAGCCTGCTGAGGTTAGATGGGTGAGCCAATGCAGGGGAGTTAGGTGGGCCTGCAATGCCACTGCATTGAATTGGTCCAGTAACGACAACAGCCTGGGCACACTGTTGAAAAAAGTGGGGGAAAAAGAGGAGAAAGAGGGTTCATGAACATATGCATTTGTTGATTTAGATGGCAGTCAGAGTAGTAGGTAAACTAAAATCTAAAACGTTGCAGATATATATGTAAAATAGACTATACCATAACTCAGCTATATTTGAATATGTTCACACTGGGTTATGCAACAGTATTTTCAATAAGAGCTGTCCTCCCCAAAGACTCTATCTATCTATCTATCTATCTATCTATCTATCTATCGTTTCTAATCGTTTCTATCGTTTCTCGTTTTGTAAGTTTGCTGTCCTCCCACTCCGGTCCAGTCGGTGGCGCTGTTCCTCCCTCCCAGTCTGTTTTACAAGCGTCGAAGAAACTGTTGAGGAAGTGAGTTGCTTCCTGCGACTCACATGTACACAATCCCGAGATGGAGTCATCAAGGAGCAATAACTCCTCAAACAGTGGCCACCAAGGCAATAACTCAGCCACAAACGACGAGGAAGCAGATGAGTTGTGTCCCGGTTTTAAGGACGTGGATTCATTCGTTAAAGTAAGTGGACTAACGCGGCTGTGGACCGTTGAGTTCAGGCAGTCCTGGGCAACGTGGACGTGCTTACTTAACTGGCTAGTAGTGGTGAGCTACAGTCAAATTGCAGCATGGGCTTTATATAGTAAACATAGACAGCGATATATCGGGTCAGGTGAATCATGTTTTTTCATCCATTCAGTGTTAGGGGGATGAATCTCTGTTTAACGTACTTGCAACCAACGCCAGTAAGGTAAGTTAGCTTAAAAAATAAAGCTGTCCCACTCCCGAGATAAACTGTCTCATAACAAGTTAAACTTTGTAAAGTCGATAGTTCCCCGAGTGATATTGCGTACTATAGATTAGTAGGAATCAATATATTGTAATTGAGACACAAATTAACCCGACATTTACCCTAGGGCTGCAACTAACGACTATTTTCATTGTCGATTAATCTGTCGATTATTTTCTCGATTAATCGATTAGTTGTTTGGTCTATAAAATGTCAGAAAATGGTGAAAAATGTTGATCAGTGTTTCCCAAAGCCCAAGATGATGTCTTCAAATGTCTTGTTTTGTCCACAACCCAAAGATATTCAGTTTACTGTCATAGAGGAGTAAAGAAACCAGAAAATATTCACATTCAAGAAGCTGGAATGAGAGAATTTTGACTTATTTTTCTTAAAAAAGTTACTCAAAACGATTAATCGATTATGAAAATAGTTGGTGATTAATTTAATAGTTGACAACTAATCGATTGATCAATTAATCGTTGCAGCTCTAATTTACCCAAATAACGTTTGTCCATCTATTATTGCTGACTGTCCCCACAGCTCGAACAGAGTTTGGCCAGAAAGCCTTCATGAATCCACTTGACTCAAACTAAAGGAACTAGTGACTCTTAATAAATGTCAGATTTAAGGAAGATAAATCTATCATTTTAATTGTACTCCACTACAAGTCCCCAAGTCCCTCTCCTTTTTTTCTTATTTGTTTTCATTACTTTATACTGTATTGTATTTTATACTTTCTTATATTTGTTATATTGTGCCTTTATTTTTGTTATGTAGCCTACTAGTCCTGTCTTTTTGTAACTTTCTGTGCTGCTGCCACTGTCTTGGCTACATCTCCCTTGAAAAATAGATTTTTTAAAATCTGAATGGGACTTAACTGTTTAAATGAAGGTTGAATTAAAAAAACAAACACAATGAATCACAGAGTAACCCATCTTTCCGCCTCTCCTCTGCAGTATGGATTGGGGTCTGTATTATCCGCCACCAAAGCATCTGCTGGCCTGCCTCAAACAGGAGATGAATATGATTTCTATCGCAGCTTCCCGGGCTTCCAGGAGTTCTGTGAAACTCAAGGAGATAAAATCTTGCACTGGTGAGTGTATTTTATGTTATGTTGTCACTTATTTTGGTTAGATATGCAAATACAAAGCGTGATTTGCTGAGTAACCTGCCACCTGATATTTTATCTTATCTTATAATGTCATATCTTTTCACTGTGTCCCTGCATTAGCATGAGTCAGATAATGCAACACCATGGCTGCAGATCTCACATTAGAGACCGCAACAAGCTGACGGGGCTGGAGGAGCAGTTTGACTTGGTGGTGGACTCCAACGACGTCATCCTCGAAAAAGTGGTATGACCTACAGCTGTGGTGTTATGAGATTATTTTTATGTTAAGGATAAGGGCAACCCAACAGAGCTCCTGTAACTGATTTCCAGGGGATTCTTCTCGATGAAGCCGATGGGGTGAACAGGAGCCAGCAGCCTGTCATGCCTGCAGGGTTTCAGCCTCCCAAGATTGTCGTGTCCAGCTGGAATCGCAAGGTTGGCTAATTAACTGATCCTCTCAGCTCCGACAGTACACCAGTCTCTGTTTTGGGCTGCGTTCAGCCTGGAACATTATGTGCCAGTCCAGGCGTTCAAGCACTATTATTTTGGAACACTTGATAAATATGCATTCCCAGTCCTTATTATTCATGGAAGTGTTCACACCTTTTGGTAAACAATGCAAAGTCATTTTCTACTTGTGTTGATCAGGGCTCAGACTCCGGCCGTGGCTCTGAGACGTTCAGGCTGCTCCATGCCAAGAACATTGCAAGGCCTCAGCTGAAATTCAAAGAGAAAGTCGACAACAGCAACACACCCTTCATTCCCAAGATCTTCATCAAGCCCAATGCAATAAAGTCCCTTCCTTCTTGTAAGATGGAGTTTTCACTTATTTTTTTTTATTTATTTATTTATTTATTTTTTATTTATTTTTTTTAAGCTGACATTCAACCATTGTCCTGTCTGTTGTTTCCCATATATTCATTTTAATAATAATCCTTACTCTTCTATTTAATTTATGGGTCAAGCAGTGGTAACTTAACAACACAGCTAGGCTTGAATGACAAAATCAGCCATGTGAGAAATTACACTAATATGCAATATGAAGCAAAATTTCAACTAATCTGATCTCTATTTTGCTCCCCAATTGTAGATTTCACCAACAAGCAAATCCGCAAAGAGCGACCGGAGGACTTGGACGTCCCGGCTGCCCTGGCTGACTTCATTCACCAGCAGAGAACTCAGGAACACGTGGAAGACATGTAAGACAAATCCCTCACTTGCAGTTTCTTCATGTAATGTTAATAGTTTGGTGTTTTTCTCAACTCATTCTCCATGTAAACGTTATATGATTTTAATCCATGTAGGTTTGCACACCCATACCAGTATGAGTTGGATCATCTTACAGTACCAGAACAGATACTGTCCAAGTCTGAACTTCAGGTAAATTATAGATCAGTCTTTTTAAATATGATCTTTTTCCCCATCCCTTAGACTTCTGCATAATCTTTAATTTCCCAGAATAAACCTTTGATTTGTTGATTATTTCCAGATGTACAAACCAATTGCTGAGACAAAGTGCTCCTTCATAGATACACTGGAAGATCTGGTGGCTCTGAATGAGAAGCTGTGCAGATCGTCTGAATTTGCAGTGGATCTGGAGGTACGGGAGAAACATCGGAGAAATTCATTGGATTTTATGTTGTTGTCATGCTGGCTGAACTGCACCTCTGTATAGAGAAACTAGCCTCAGATCATACTTTCAAATATGGAGGAAATCCATTAACTTAAGCATCGGACAGTACCTAAGGGTGCGCTCACACCAAGCGTGTTTACCAAGGTTTATTCAACCTTTTGGAGTGTTTTACTACTTTTTGTGTTTGGTGTAGTTTGGGCAGGTGAGAACGATATTTGAACTTTGGTGGCACCAAATAACTGCACGCCTGAAAATGCAGGTTTCAGTCCTCTTCCACGTGAACTGTGGTGTATTAGGAGTGAGAACATAATACCAACTACAGGGAATGACCCCAGAATGCGCAGGTTTAATGGTATAAGGAGACAGATGTTGTCATCTGATAGCCAGTAACTTCCAAGCCTTTCCAAGCCTAGCATAACAAAATGAACTGAGGGCAAACCATGCTCATATCCAGCTTTTTCTTCATGTGTTCTTTATTGATATGAACTTAGATAGCAAGGGATACCAGACAGTCAAAGCCCCATTTGCATTTTTATTCACAGTTTCAACAGGCAAGCTGTGTTCTGCAGGTTATGCGTCATTGTTTACATTTTCAGTGATATTTAAACAGGTGGAGCTCATCAAGTCACAACAGGTGCAGCTCATCAGGAGTCACAAGAGTTAATCATGCAATCATAACACTCAAAATTAAATATTACAAGTGACAGAATAAAAAAGGACAATATACAAAAAGAAAAAACAAGTAGTATGTACACTGTATACAAGAAAGACTAACTTGCTTTTATACATCAATCCAGTGAACATCATAAACACATAGAGTAGTCGATCAGAATTACAAAAATGTTCAGATCCTAAGGGTTACATTATGTTGCATATTGAAAACATTGTTTACCAAGACAAGGCAGCAACTTGGACAACCTTTTACTTAAATGAGAGGCTTTTTGAATCCATCACTTAAAAACTCTTACACCCCATGGCTTAAAGGTTGAATTTGACTTGAAATGCTTTCTGTAGTCTGTGGAAAATATGATTTGCCATCACTACCCCCTTCTTCCTTTGAACTTTAATTTGATTGTCTGAAAATGTTTTATCCTTGTCTCTAAATTAAAAAAAAATTGCTCTGAGATCAAACCAGAAATATAGTTATCATTTTGGATGGTTTTATAGTTAGCGTAGCCATGGGAACACAGACATTCTATTTACTTAGAACAATTTTAATCTTTTTTATAGTTTTCATTCTAGATGTGAATGGGCCATAACACCTTGTTGTGTTGACACTTTGTTCCCCATCCCAGCATCATTCCTACAGGAGTTTCCTCGGCATCACCTGTCTGATGCAGATCTCGACCAGAGAGGAGGACTTCATCATTGACACCTTGGAGCTCCGCAGTGAGATGTACATACTGAACGAGGCTTTCACAGACCCGGCTGTTGTCAAGGTGACCGAATCCTTCCCTTATTTGAGGGTCCAAAGATGGGAAGGGAGATGAGATTACTGTTTCTGTAGAGGTTATTGTTTTCATGTATAGGTAACTCTATAGTGCGTGTGTGGTTGTTTGCGATGTAGATCTTTATGCCTGCTGTGAAAATTGCTCCATATGGATACATTTTATTGAATTGGATTCAATTGAAGGTGATAAAGACATTACAAACTCGGGGTCACATCCCCAACTAAATCATTTATCCTCTCCTAATAAAAGGAGAAGATGGTAGTCAATAGTAAGTGAAGTAATAAGGTAAGAAACCAGAATAGTTTTGGTTTAGTTATTCAGTGTGTTTGTGAGTAATGCCTTGAATTCTCTTTTTTTTTTTTATATTTTGATACCTCACCGAAGAGCATCCTCAGCCCTTTTTCCTGACATTCTGATCTCTTCACTTCAGCTGAATGTATTTTCTTCACTGTCACCAGGTATTTCATGGTGCTGACTCTGACATCGAGTGGCTCCAGAGGGACCTCGGTCTGTACGTCGTCAATCTCTTTGACACGCACCAGGCCAGCCGGGCCTTGAACCTGGCCAGGCATTCGCTGGACCACCTGCTCAAATTCTTCTGTAACGTGGACTCGGACAAACGCTACCAGCTTGCTGACTGGAGGATTCGGTACGGAAACGATCGGGCCGTTTGACGCTTGATCTTCTAGTTACTTTTGATCATGTTTGGCTGTGCGATTGATACTAATCTCTTGACAGGGAATTCATCTTGCATGCTGTTATTTTTGACTTTGGACAGTTGAAGTAAGAATAGTATTGTCACTGTTGTGCCTGCAGGCCCTTGCCAGATGAGATGTTCCAGTATGCCAGGGCCGACACCCACTACCTCCTCTATATCTACGACTCTCTGAGGGTGCAGCTGTTGGACTTCAACCATGGGCAGCCTGGCCTGCTGCAGAGTGTCTGGAACAAGAGCAAAGACATCTCCCTGAAGGTACACAACACACAAATCTCAGTCTGTACACCTCTTGTATATGAAATTTACATTTTAACATTCACATCTCCTTTCCCACTATTCTATTTCCAGTAGTTCCAGTAGTTTCTTTCTTTTTTTTGCTTTCCTATTTTCAAATTCCATACCATGGCCACATTTATTTTCTGACGTTCCTCATGACTCACCAATTACCTCCCTTCCTTACAGAAATATGTGAAGCCCATCTTCACGGAGGAGTCATACTTGGACCTGCAGAGGAAGCAGAAAAAGTCGTTTAACACCCAGCAGCTCACTGCCTTCAGACTGCTGTTTGCCTGGAGGGACAAGCTGGCCAGGCAGGAAGATGAAAGCACCGGGTAGGCTGTTGGAAATGGATGGACTCGCTGTTATGGGAGCCTGCTAGGGCTCTTTTCTGATTTAAAATTAATGCCTTGTGAAATTTTGCCCATACACTTGCCTGACAACAATCTCCCTGCTTTTAGAGTCTTTCAGTATCAAAGCCTTTTGGCTGCTTCCTGAACATGTTTTAATTCCGTTCGTCCATATATCTCACCTCTTCAGATATATCCTGCCCAATCACATGATGATCAAGATATCTGAGGAACTGCCAAAGTAAGTTGCTTTTTGTATAAGTATTGAGTTGTTCTCATTTCAATTCAGGTGCCTTTTTGTTTTCTAGCTGTAACCCTGAACAAAATGTTTTGTCTACATTTACCCAGGGAGCCTCAGGGCATCATTGCCTGCTGTAACCCCGTCCCTCCACTGGTGAGGCAGCAGGTCAACGAGCTCCATCTATTAGTGCAGCAGGCTAGGGACATGCCTCTCCTCAAGGTAAGAAATGTTGAGTGGTGGTACTGGGGTTATAATGTTTTTCCATTAATTATGTAATTTCGCTGTTTCAGTGGTGTTGAGTCACTTGTTAATGAAGGCACCCAGATCAATCAAATAGCAATGTTTTCTTCACTTGTAGGCCGAAATTGTAGCTCAGAAGAAGAAAGGACTCACGCCCATAAAGAAGGTCGGTTAAAAACTGATATATCCTGAGCTTTGAAATTATGCAGTGTAATTGAAAGAACTGAGATTGGAGAAAAAAAGTAATGTTATGTCATTTTCCAGCCGGAGGTTTCCTTGTTCGGCCCCCATGATACATCCAGGGTCTCTGAGAGTGATTTTCCCATCTTCTCTCCTGATGGTAAGCTCAATTGATAGTCATACGTATTTTGCGTGTCCTTACGATGTAGTATTTTAGCCAATTAGACCTTAAAGTTCTGTATTTGTTTTCAGAACTGCCTGTCAAGCAAGGAATGCTCTTCTCAGACGACGAGCAAGGAATGGAAGTTGATGTACAGAAAACGAGCGGCCTCATGGCATCGGCCAAAATCACAGTGTTTGAGGTAGAGATCAGCTGTGGTGTTTCAGTGTACTTTGTTTAGCCCATCTGTTCATATGGAATTGTTGTACTACTTAATGTGGGCTTGTGCTTCCTTGGTAGGAGGTGGAGACAAAAAATGACCAAGAGTCCCTCTCTGTGGCTCAGGTGAAAGCCAGCCGCATCATTGAGTCTTTCCATAACCCTTTCAGAATGGTAAGAGTTTACCAGTGATTAACCTTAAGTGTTATACACATTGTTTTAGCATAGCTGGACTCAGTATCCACTCAGTATTGTTTCATTTTATTCCTTTTTGTTTTCAGTATTTACCCTCCAGTGATGTGCATGTCAACAAAAATGCCAAGTTTGACCCCTCTACAAAAATATACGAGGTAATCAAAGAGCTCCATACATCCATCCATACTTAACCACTGCATGATAGTAAGGATTAAAGCCCTAAATATCTTGAATATAGTCTATAGTTGGTATTCTCTGAACTGCAAGTTTTATAGAGCTGTACCATCTCATATTAACAGATCAGTAAAAGATGGAAACTGCAGAGTATGGAGCAGCAACAGAAGGAGTTGGAGGCCAAGAAGAAAGCCAAGCAAGAAGCTAAGGAACACGCAAAGAAGGTGGCAGGTAAGGAGCACTAACTAACTGATCTGAATTTACCGTTTTCACTGTAAGTCTACATGCTGCTGCTTCATCGTACTGTAATGTTGATTTCCGCAGAGGAAAGGAACAAGGCCAAACAGAGCTACCAGGAGTCTCTCCAAAACGTTGCCACTGTTCGCCAGCAAGCAGCCGTGAGTAATTTGCTCTATTTTGTCCCTCAATTTGCTATTTTCTACTTCAAATAGGCTTCACACTCTTCAACTTCACTGCTGATGTCCCTATTGGGCAAGTGCAATCCCAGTGAAAAACCATCAGATACTTTCAGCCCAGAGCCTGGTGCAGCATATAAACGATAGTGCTATATAAGCTTTATTTAACCCACTGCATTGCTCCCCATTTTCTTAAGACAAGCCTGGTATTTCTGCACATAAATATGGTGACTCACAAGCGAGAGGACCACTGCTGCCACTCTGCAGCACCGCCATGGTAGTGGTGTTTAATATTTATATCCGTCACATGATGTGCCTGGGGAAGCAGGATGCACAGCGTGGGATTGGAGTATTAGAGGCATGTCCTCCACTCATCAATTGCTGAATGCTTTCCTTTCCTCCCGGGGAACAACAATAGCTACTTTCTGCCCAAAAGCCCACCGCCTGTTAGCTCTGGCTCTCTAGGGTATTGCTTGGAAGCCTCCTGCTTGGTTAGTCATACACACTCTTGCCACCACTTGGTGTTTCCTCTCTGCTGAGAGTGCTCACTGAGACAAAAGTCGTGGTACAGCGTCTTCTGTCCACAGTGTAGGAGAACAGAAAGGCCGGTGATCACAGTTTGCTCTCTCCCTGCTGGTGGCTCCCCTTCCCCTCTGCCTCGGACTGTGAGCCTGGAGCCATCAATCGGTAGTGCACACACTAATGGTGTGTACCACAGTAATCCATTGTGTGATTAGGGCTTAAGAGAGAAGTTGGTTTTAAGTTACTCCCTGCTGAAACAGCACCTTCAAATAAGTACTTTGGCACCGTCTGGTGGCATGCATCATAGTCAGAAGTATTGGCAGCAGGATTTGAAAGTAACATTCGCCAATCCGCCGAGTACAGGCAAAAATTGGCTGTGGCGGGTAACTGTCAGTTCTACCCGCCACTTTGGCAGTGAGGTTTTCTAATGTTTCTGTATGAAAAATATCTTTGCAGTTGTCCAAAGCTTCTACTGTACGGATCCTTTGATTGATGCATGCTGTGATGTGGCTCCCACATCACTGGTCCTCTCTCGCCTTTAGCTGTGTCATCATGTAGAATTAAGTGAAGGTGAAGCTAGATAGATACATTATAACTAACCCCATGAAATAATATCACAAGAAAACAACAAGAAAACGACATGTTTTGTCAAGACTGACAGATTTCCCCTGTGGAGAAGTCTAAAAGTCTTTTGTTGTTGGGATAAGCCACCTTTGATCAAACTCACAAATAAAGATGATGAAATGCTGAGATGAAATACAGTTACACTCTCTGCAATCCTTTGATCAGATTGAAATTAACTTTTTGGTTCACTAGCCATTGTAGCTAGAGGGTTTTAGAGTAACCAGCCACTCAGAATTTTACTAGTCAAAACGTTTTTTTTTTCTTAAATCCCAAAAAAGAATGAATGGAAAATGTTAACTCTTCATACCATACTGTTTAATAACTCTTAGTTAACAATAAAACTACAAATATTACACAGCTGAACACTGTGAGTGACATGATGACATAGTGAGCTAGAAAGGAGGGTGTTCAGTTCATGGGTACTTCATGGGAGCAGCCTCCTTATAGCTGATATGCCCATGGCAGCATGGACAAATTAAGACTCAATTTAAACTTTCAGTCTCTTCTTTCTAAAGTTTGCCATGCTTACTCTGCTGCAATGTACTTCAGCTACAAGGTGAACTGTTCCCCTGCTGCGGAGAAGTGAACTGAACTGAACCTTCTGCTGCCTGAGCTTCACTAAGCCTCACAGTAACTCACACACAGCAGAGCAGGGGAAAGATAAGACAATAGTGAAGTAAAACTGTGCATTTTTTTCTACCTAAAAAAAGAGCAGGCAAGCGAGAGGACATGTTACAGCAGACACCAATCAGAGCCTCGGTATTGGAGAAGCTTTGTGTTCATACGGATACTAGATCAGAAAACCTCACCCACCAAAGTGGCTGATACAATTGACAGTTATCCCCACTGCCAATTTTTATCCTCATTTGGCCTGTCGGCTGGTGTTTAGATCATTAGAATAGATGAGAATAGGGTTGTCGTCATCATGTCACAAAGCCACGAGAGTGCACGTTCTGCAGCTATTGGCCAAAAACATATTTAAATCTTAGATCTTAAAAAAAAAAGATGTCATGTAATGGATACTGCCATCTCATTCGCTGCTAGCAAGCTAGGAGAGAATGTATGTGGTGACAGAGACACATGCTTGAATGCTACTGTAGGTTATGGCTAGCAGTTTTTGCTTTTATTCATTGTGGCTTCAAAACTGATCAAAATCTACCTCAACAAACAAATAAAGAAATTCATATTGGAGGAAACCACTTACGCAAAGTATTCAGCTTTAGTCCTGGGTGTAGTTAGGGGCAATTATTTTTCACAATCACTTTTCACTCAATCATTTTGTGGCCCAAAATCAAGTCAATTCATGGGCACAACAAATGTTTTTCTGATGTTTTTTTGTTGTAACATCAATAAGGAAAATGGGTTAAGCACGCCACTTCTGTGTCACACATTTCATTACAACATGAAAACAGCAAAGCTGAAGTCAGAAGTGGCAAAAAGTGGCTGCTAATCTTACTGACTGAAGGCATTTTTGAAAGTTGTTGTTGGACCGCACTAGCGTTGGTTGATTACAACAGTGAAGTCAAAAATACATTAATGAAAATCTCTCAGATGACCACTACCACACTAACACATTGTACAGAATATAACTTTGTTGACAAATTTCATCAGGAATCTGCAAAAGGCGGTGGGAAG
The DNA here is from genome assembly GCF_046629955.1 of Centroberyx affinis. Classification (NCBI taxonomy): domain Eukaryota; kingdom Metazoa; phylum Chordata; class Actinopteri; order Beryciformes; family Berycidae; genus Centroberyx; species Centroberyx affinis. The sequence continues at coordinate 129,292 of NW_027279066.1, read as the reverse complement.
AAAAGAGAGAGGGTCGCCAGTGAGGTTGGAGAGTCGACTCCCAAACCAAGCAAGAAACTGATGAAATCTGCAGAGAAAGCCCAAAAGAACGACCCGGCTCCCCAAGACGACTTCAAACCCTTCGACTACAATCAGTCAGACCTCAAAGTCTTTGCTGGTATGCATACAGCATTTTTTTCACATTTCACATTTGTCACATCATTACTTAAATGATATTCTATGTTAGATTTATTGTATATAATGATAATTAATACAAATTGGTGTTCCTCATTTCTTTTTTCAGGTGCCAAATCAAAGGACAATACACAATTTGATCCAAACAGGCAAGCACATGATCCAAAGAGAAAGGTATTTTTCTCTTCATTTTCTAATGTAATTTGGAAAAAATCTGTCTCACAAATACTTCATCGATATATTGAAATTACCATTTAATTTGTATCTGCTGTCCTACAGAAAAATCCCAAAGGACAAAAATCTAATTTCTCTGCTGCAAACAGAAGTATGTCCTACCTGGCTGGGAAATCTGAGAGGTAAAAATATTGTTTTACATTCAATTATATCTTGTGGTGTTTTTTGCTTTTAGAGATCAGAGTTGGCTGTATCCCAGTAAGCTGACCTTGCTGTTTATCTTTTTATTCTCTACAGAGGATTCCGACACAACTGGCCCAAAAGATAGACCTGCTCTTCAACTATTTTTTTTTTTAACATTGTTTTCTCAGCAAAAATAATTTTCACTTGCTTTTCTTCTAAAAAATGAAACTCAATATTTATTGAATTTCAAAATGTAATGTTTTTGCTTTTGTGGAACAGTTTATCCTGTAAATACTTGGAAGACCTCCTTATTAAAAATCATTTTAGAGAAAAAAAAATTGCGGCCTACATTTCTTTGTCAAAACAGAAAACCATAATTTCACTTTGATGGAGCATATTCACTTTTTAACATCATCCATGTGTCCCTGGTAGATTTTGTGCAGTTGCAATAATAGACATGTTTCAGAAAAGGAAAGCTGATTCTTTAAATACAATAATGTTATGCCATTTTTATTATAATCATTACATGGCTTTTTGATAATGGCAGTGTATATTTAAATCTCTACAGGTGTGCACAACATGGTAGACTATCGACTTTTTAATGTACTGAGTTTGATGTGGTTCCACTCATTCAGTTGGTTCTGTGTACAAGGCAAGATAAATGGCTAAAATAATGCATTTTGAAATATAAGAAAATTGCAAAAACAAAATAAAGTCAAAGATACAAAACTGTGTAAATAATAGCCTTTACCCGGAAATGGACTATAAAGTTTCACAATTTTGTACCTCAGCATTGTGAAGCCTGCTAAGCTGTATGTTCATAAAAAAACAAAACTAGACTAGACAAGCTGTAGTGTTAACACAGCCAACTGCAAAACCTTGTGCTCTCTAATGAAATTGTTTTAGGCTTGCCCTGATGAGCCTGACGTCGAGACTAGCCTCTACACAATAAAGCATGTCTCTTACTCGTTGCATGCTGACAGACAATCCAATCTTTCACCATCTTGACCTCTACCAGCCACTAAGAAGAATTTAACATGATTTCTGGGTAATGAAGATGAAAAAAATGTAAGCCACTATCGCTTACTTCCATTTGGGGGCCAAAGTGCCACCAGGGGTGCCCGAGGGGGTTCCAGGGGGTCCTCAGTAAATTGAATTGTTAAACGTCACCATTATTTAATTTACAAGAAGTTAACACAATTAGAGAATGTAGAAGAATGACTGTTTTGAACATAGTTTCACTGTTATCTCTCTACCAACAATACATATAGTCATGGAATTCTGGACAAAATCATATCCAACAATAAAAATATTCTCAGATTTGGGTCCGAGAATAAAAATCGAGTCAAATAGGGGTCCGTGGCCCTAATGTGTACTGAATTAGGGGTCCTTGATATGAAAAAGGTTATGAATCACTGATGTAGCCTATCTGAAGACTACGAGTTACTCTGGTTTTACCTGCAAAACATACAATAAGCTCATAAAATATGTTGCATTGTTAGATTTTAAACTCCCAAGCAGTAGGCTATATGAAGTAGTTTGACCTAAAATTTAATTAGGTCAAACTACTTAAATTAAAATACTTCTTACAGGTTAATGCATCAATAATTTAACACTCTGAAAGGGACCGTTCTACAGAATGAGTACTTTTACTTTTGATACTTAAGTATATTTTACTGCTGATTTTTCTATACTTAAGGAAACTTTTGAATGCAGAACTTTTACTGGAGTATTTTTCCATTATGGTATTGTTATTTTTACTTAAGGATTTGAGTATTTCTTCCACCGCTGCAATTAGTGCAGCAGTAGAATAATCTTAGATTATAATAGATTAGAAAACTTTAATGATTTTGTGACCCTCCTCAAATTCCCACTGCCTAATGCCTTTAAGGGTGTTTTCAATTCACATGCAACACTTGGTGTGGTGATTATTTTGTAACATAAAAGGTCACACGTTCAACATGTCGCATCACAGAGGCCCAGACACGAAACACATTATTCTCCTCAGTCAAGCTATTTTAATTAGCCGACTAATTATTGGAGTGAAGCTACTGTATTCTGTATTCATTATGTCACAAGAAAAGGCATTTATTACAAACACCATAAACATAATGCCTTTGTATATTTGAAATACTTTTTTTTTTTTTACAGATTTTGGGGGGGATTTTGTGACCCGACTCAGATTCCCCTTGCCCAGGTTGAGAACCACTGGTCTACATGCAGTCATTTGTTTTATCAGGTTTTACTTTTCACCCATTTTTATATATATATATTTGTGCCACCTGATGGAGCCTAAGTTTGCTTTCAAATGCCTTATGTAATGTTTTAATATGTCTTATTAGCATTATGTAGTGCAGCTTTAACCATCGCTACATTATTCAGAGAGGTTTCGAAAGGAATCGGATATCACTGTATTTGCAGATATCCCTTTAATTTCTCTTGATTGCAATAGTGCAAAGTTACAGAGGTCTCATGACATGCAAACACTGACACATATAATGCAGAGAGACAGTGCAAGACATGCTACACACTGCACTGGACATAACTACATAACTACATAAAGTATCAGGGGACAAATATAATAGTGGCACCATTGTAGTCGTAGCAGTATGATAGCAGCTGAAGCCACAGTGGTAAGTGTCCATTAGTGCAGCTGTCCGGTGGACCATTGAGGCAGTGAGGCAGTGTATGATGGGATGGAATGGAGCATTATAAAACAAAGTGTTTCCTCTGTAATTTTATGCAGCTGTGGTGCTTGGGGAGGGATAATTCTAGTTTTGCCCCATATCTGTCGCTGTTTGGGTTATGTTTCAAGTTGAGGTTGAGTGGTGCTAAAAATGTTTTTTAATCATAATAAAAGCATTACTTCTAAAACATTTGGACTTCACTTATTTTTAGATGGTGGTAAGACTAAATTGCAATGCTAAGGGGAAGTCCACCCGTCCCTTATCCATTATACTTATCAAGGTCAAAGCACCCAGAATCCCAGACTCCGACGGCCAAAGTCCAGACTCTGATCTTCAGTCCTGTCTTTCTCTCAAAGACCCTCACCACCTCCCTTGCTCATTTGCAATTCCCAACTGTACAACCAGCACTCCATCTAGTGGAGGATGCTCGAGGAGGTCAGTTAGGAGGGAACTGGAAGGTGCACATTCAGACTTAAACAATTCTCCAAACTTGACAGCTATTAGTGTGGACAGCATCAAAGCCGCAGTGCCCATGGAGAGACGCACTCTCTTCGACAGTAAACTGCAGCAGAGGGTCTAGCTGATGTTCGGGCCTGGAAATGCCTGTGAACCTTCCCTGTAGCTGATTATTCAAGCACTGGCAGTCTTCAGCGGTCTCTGGCAGGTGGGTGCAGGCCCTGCACACACTTCAACTCCTCTGATGGCGCAGGTCCTCCAGGTGCGATCCACATCAGTGGGATCAGTGTTGTGAACAGCCCAGACGTGCAGCCCAGGCTGCAGTTACAATTGTCACAAGGACATTCACAGGATGAGGTGATGCCCTCTGATGTGCAGATCTGTTATAAGGAGTTTTACAAACTCCACATTAGGACAAACATGAGCTACATAAGTTCATACTTTATAGAAGCTTAAACACAAAAAAGAGTAGGTATCTTGCATATCTTATTATCCAATATTTTGCCAGTTTATTTAACCAAAACAACTAATTCGTTCAGATTGTGTTGACCTTATTGATGCCTGTCTTTTTAAAGTACCTAATACTACACATTAACTAAATAAAAAAATAAAAATAAAAAAACGTATTTAGATCAAATGCACTGACTATAAGCAAACACAAACCAGGCGCTATCGGCAAGATGCAGAAATGGCTGCGGAGCAGAGCACAGGTCTCTTCCGACCATGTGATTGGCTGGGAGCTAACTAGGCTCGTGTGTTTGTCATAAACTCGGTATTTGTAGGACTGGTTGCCGTGGAAACGTCAGAGCCTGCTGGTGAAAAAGCTTATTTCTCAATACGGTGGTTGATACATGCATAATAAATATAAATCACACGTTTCCCTACCCAGTTTGAACACTTAGCTGACTTGATAACATGCAAGTACAGGTAACTGCATTACTTTAGTCGGGAGCTAGCTAGGCTTATGTGTATTTTAGTAGGCCTAGCGTTAGTTGTGAAACTGCTGGTGAAAATTTCGGTGGTTGGAAACATCCATAACGCTGACTTGATAACATGGGGAGAAATCTTCCGGAACACGTGGGATCGCAGATCTATGTGGGTATGTTCCTTTCTACAGCCGGCGCACGATTTGGTAAGATGCTATGACGACAGGCCAGGGAGGCGTGCGCATCCCACCCACCCGGCCCGCTGCAGGCAAAGGCCGGCGTACAAATGGTACGGACCCTGTGATTCAGTTTCACTTGGGGTGTACATGCTATGAAACATTGGAAGGTCTTACTGGAGTATGGTTGTGTGAAGTCAAACAAACTATATATGAACGCGCACATCCTTCAATTCAATTGGTTCGTATAGATAACCTAACGTTAGCTTCATCCTATTTGTCGGAATACGAAGCAGCAGGTGTGGGTGTCATAAAACGCCCAAGTGTCAGATTTTGCAATACTCACATTGCCACACTTGCAAACACGTTAATTTATTTTGCTGGCCGTGGTAGCAGTCATGGACAATTTAAAAGAAGGATGGTTTACGGAGACATGCACGTTGTGGCCGGGGCAAGCGATGAGTCTCCAAGTGGAAGAGGTCCTCTACCACAAGAAATCAAAATTTCAAGATGTTATGGTTTTTAAGAGGTGAGTACTTAAGCTAGATAACTTGGCTACCAAGCTATGCTAACTAACTATTAGCGTTAGCTAGCAATGAGCAGCCTGACCCTAGCGCCAGCTAAAGTTTATCCATATGCTAACTTTACTTGTGATTTGTTCCTTTGCCCCACGTTTTTGTCAATGAATGAGCTCGTTGGCAACAGACATATAGCGAGGGTCTCTCCAGGCTTGTTAAAGAGTAACGGTAAACGTTAATGACAGGCTAACAACAATGGCTAACAATCATGTGCTACACAGCCAGCAAACGCTACCCAAGGTAGCAAGTTTAGCTAGGAGGTTAGCAAGGTCTCAGCTGAGTCGCGCATACTGTGCTGTACTTTGCAGTAAAACCTACGGGAACGTCCTGGTGCTGGATGGAGTTATACAGTGCACAGAGAGAGACGAGTTTTCCTACCAAGAGATGATTGCCAACCTTCCTCTGTGCAGCCACCCCTGTCCCAAGAAGGTATTCTTTACTCACAGATTTATTGTGAAAATATCCAAAAATGAGACTCCATTACCTGACTAAGATGACTTATGGTTATGTGTCCATTCATGGTAGCTGTCGCCCATCTCTTTGCAGGTGCTGATCATTGGTGGTGGAGACGGCGGCGTGCTGAGGGAAGTAGTGAAGCATCCGCTGGTGGAATCAGTGGTTCAGTGTGAGATAGACGAGGTGTGTGTGACAACACTGACAAGGAGTCCAACTTTTCTCCACAGTCTAGAATCTAAACCAATTAAAAACGGTTTGTCCCATACGGCACGTGAGCAATGCCTGTTCATTTCAATGTTGTTTGCTGTGTAGGACGTCATTAATGTGTCCAAGAAGTACCTCCCAGGGATGGCCAAAGGCTACTTCAGTCCCAAGCTCATCCTAAATGTCGGAGATGGCTTTGAATTTATGAAGCAGAACCAGGATGCCTTCGACGTCATTATAACAGATTCCTCAGACCCTGTCGGTAAGTCATCAGTCAGCGCCAGTGTTCATTAAGGTTTTGTGTTGATATCTTTCTTGGCCAACTATTAAAGCTCTGCGTTATAAATCCTCTGTTTCTGCTGCAGGCCCTGCTGAGAGTTTGTTCAAGGAGTCTTACTATCAGCTGATGAAGACAGCTTTAAGGAAGGGTGGGATTCTTTGTTGCCAAGGTAAATTACAAACTTACTTACAAATGCATTAATGGACATGCGTCTCCCTACCTAGAAGAACTGATTACCCCACAAACCTCCATCCGCACTCTCAGATCTGGCAACAGTATGCTCCTTCGGGCCCCCAGTACCCCAAGACAGGCCTAAAAACCTTTTTATTCAGGAAGGCTTATGTGTCACTTTTGTTTAGTGATTATTTTCTTCGTTTTTTATGTTTTGTTTTTAACTCTGTAGCACTTTGAGATTCACTATGAATGAAAAGTGCAGTACAATAAAAAATATTATTATTATTATTAATAAATTCACATTTGAGTACAATTTTAGTTTCCCCCTACTGAATCATATCAGCAATAGTGAAAATCTACAGCTGTAAATGTCTTAATTGATAATTCATGCCAGTAGAAACATTGATAGATTGCCAGTTGAAAAGTCAAAAGAGAAATATTCCTGTAAATTTGGCTTGCTGCACCCCGATTACCTTACTGGCCACTTTGACAAGCTTTGCCAGCCTATTTTTACTGGACAGAGTGAGGCAACCAAACCAAGCCACAATGCAGTAGGTAAAAACAGATTTGATAAAACACTGATAAAACAGAGTCATTAAAACATTGCACACCTTAAACAAATTCATCTTTCTTAAAAAGAACAAGCGCTGCTGGACCCTTTTGCAAACAGCATCAGTGATGGATCAATTTATTGTCAATAGTTCCCAAGTATTTATAATCAGGGACAATCTCAACGTCCTTATCCTGGATGGTAGTGTGAATAATACTGGGCTGTGACCTTCGAAAATCAATAATCATGTCCTTAGTTTTTGACACATTTATCGACAGGTAAGAATCATTGCACCAAGCTATAAAATCATCAACCACAGGTCTGTGCACAGCATCATCATTGTTTAAAAGACTCACAATGACTGAATCATCAGCAAACTTCAAGACATGCCTATTGTCATAATTACTTCTGCAGTCATTTGTGTACAAAATAAAAAGGTGAGAGAACACGGCCCTGGGGGGAACCTGTGGAACAGAATGATCTGGAGGATAAAACACCATTAACTCTGACACACTGTGAGCTATCTGTCAAGAAATCCACTATCCAGCCAACGAGATTTAAGTTCATGTTAAAAAGGAGTTTCTCTGCAAGTAGGTAAGGCTGGATAGTATTGAATGCAGATGAAAAGTCAATGAATAAAAGCCTAGCATGGGTTTTAGGGGCTTCCAGATGTTGGACTAAAAAATGTAACGGGGTTAGTGTCGCATCCTCAACACCTCTGCCTGGCCTGTAGGCAAACTGAAGTGGGTCTAACTGACCTTCCACCTGCTTCAGTATCTCCTGCTTAACCAGCTTCCTAAAGTTTTTCATCACCAAGGAGGTGAGAGCTACTGGTCTAAAATTATTCAAGACTTTGGGGTCTTTACTTTTTGCCACAGGGACAATGGTGGCATGTTTCCATACTTTAGGAACTATTTGCAGCTGAAGAGACTGGGTGGAAATGACTTGGAAAATTTCACTCGGTAGCTTTGCAACAGTAGGTACATCAATTTTAAAAACAGAAGTGTCCCTGACGAGTTCACGCATATTATTAGTTTTTTCATAAAAATTGTCCGAATTAAATCTCAAATAAAAACTGTTTAATTCGTTTGCCAGCTGCACATTCGAAGTAAAACCATTCAAAGAGACTGTATTATTGCATTTATGTAGACCTGTCATCAATTTCATGCCATTCCAGGCAGACTTGAGGTCAGAGTCATTGAATTTGGATTCGATTTTTTTCTTGTATTCGAGTTTCGCCTTTACAATTTCAGCCCGAACTACTTTTCTAATTTCAGCATAAGCAATTTGATCCCCACTTCTGAAAACAGCCTTTTTTCCCGAAGCAGACTTTTCAGTTCCTTGGTGATCCAAGGCTTGTTGTTTGGTTAGAAGACAACCGCTTTGGTTGGGATCACGCTATCTACACAAAAAGAGATATAGCTGCACACTACATCTGTCACTTCATCAATGCTATTAGATGATTCCTGAAAGACGGACCAGTCTGTACAGTCAAAGCACCCCTGTAGGGCCAGAGTGCTATCCTCACTCCACACCTGGACTTCACGTGTCTGCACTTAATCCCTGTGCAGCACAGTCCTATATGTGGGGAGCAGATGCACCACATTGTGGTCAGAGGAACCAAGAGGAGGGCCAGCGACAGACCTGTAGGCCCCCTTAATAGAGCCGTAGCAGAGGTCCAGTGTCCTGTTACCACGAGTGGGACAAGTAATGTGCTGATTAAAACTGCTTAGCGTCTTTTTGCAATTAACATGGTTAAAATCTCAGAGGAAAAAACAAGGGGCATCAGGTGAGATAGATTGAAGTCGCTGCAACACTGCGACGCAAGTTTGACAAGTTGGACTGAGTGGAACATGGAGCTGAGGGATTTTTTTTTAAATAACACTACTTCCTCCTTGCGCCACTTTCCACAGTTTAAATCCCCAGTGTGATTCAAATGGTATTGAAATTAGCTGAATCCTGTGCTATCGATTACTGGGATATTCAAGTTGGGGAAAGGCTGACTGGTAATTCCAGTCAGGTGCTGACTCTCATGAAAGCCAAAACTGTGCTGCTGACACCCCACTTACACCCTTTCAAGTTTGCCAACAGCACTGGTGTTACCGGACTTGTTAAATATTGATGGCTTTTATTAACTCCAAAGGAACTGTTCCGTTTCCATTTGTCAAGTCTATCTCTCCCACCTACTTCCAAGATAGAACAATGCCAAAAAAGGCCGACAGGAAATTAACATGCCCTTTCTTGTGCTCTTCTGTCAATTTCCACAGGAGAGTGTCAATGGCTCCATTTGGAGCTGATAAAGGAGATGCGGACCTTCTGCAAGACCCTATTCCCTGTGGTGGACTATGCCTACTGCACCATCCCCACTTATCCCAGTGGCCAAATTGGCTTCATGCTCTGCAGTAAAAATCCTGTGAGTGTACTTGTCATTCTCCATTTGCCATCCATCACACATCTCATTGTTGCTGGATTACCTATATATGCCAATGGCTCAACTTAAAACCTATTTCACCGTTTTGTAACATAATGCCATATCTGCTTCTCTTTGGCTCTTGGTAATATCCATGAAATGACTAAAGTCACCCTTCACTTTTGAATTAGGAAACAAATTTCCGGGAACCGGTGAGAGAACTGTCAAAAGACGAGGTGGAAAGTATGAACCTTAAATATTACAACCCAGAAATCCACGGGGCATCATTCATCCTCCCTGAGTTTGCAAGAAAGGTAAACGTCATTAAAATGACTAATCTATTGACTGGTTGACTCTAGAGATGGGACAATATGTCGAAATTCAGTATATCACAATACAAAAATGTGACAATATGTATCGTGGGGCAGAAACATGAATCGCAATATTAGCTACATTTCACAAATGAGATCGCTTGCCCATCACAATTTCACAAGCTTTCTATCAAAATTATATTATTTGCACTTTGTAAGGGCATTTTAAAATTGTTGTTTACGTTCTAGCAAGCCAGTTCCATTGCTAGAAAGATTTGTGGCTTAGAAATAAAGATAATTCTGCACACACTTTTATTTATGACTTTGTATCCTGGTCGTATCGAATCGTGAACCCCGTATCGCGTATTGTGAGATAAGCATATCATCCCATCCCGAGTTGACTCTGTATACAATAAAGTATAACTCCCAACTGGTGTCTCATATCTGCTGCGTGTTGCACTTTGTATCATTGACAGGTACTTAGTGAAGCATGACTGGCAGCAACGGACCACCCTGTTCATCCTGGACCTGGCTCTCTGACAACAGAAGTACCACCTCGTTCCACAGCTGCTGCACCTCCTTAACACTCAACACTGTCTGGCTCCGCTGGGGAGAGGACCCAGTGAAGATTTTATGAGGAGGGGGGAAACAAATAAACCAATTAGTGGGGAGTAGGGAGTAGGGGGGTGGTGGGGGGGGATGCAGAGTTTTACAGAGAAAGTGTTAATTCCTTCCAATGCTTCCCTCCTTCCAGTCTTACATGCTTTTTGTGTGTATTTATTTTTTCAGGTATCTTCAGTTGTTTCTTTTTCTTCTGTAACAGTCTTATACCCTGTCAGTCATCTCTTGAGCTCATGTGAAGAACAATTGGATGGATTGGGCTGAATGGGAAGGGCAATGCCGTCACACCCAAACCTTACTCTCTAAAGCAATGTGTTGTTAACCCACAATTAGAATAATTTAATCATAGTGCTAGTGTAACACATTGCTACCCTTTATTATTTCAGTTACTTTCTACTCATAGGAATCTACAAGCTTAACCTGTGTCATAACTGTACATCAAGAGTACTAATGTGTCCTCTAAAACATGAACCCAATAGTGCCTGAGATTGGTTGTTCCATTGTTGAAAGAGAAAAAATACTGTGTCTCCGTCATTCTGTACTAGGCAGATATCATAGTGGAAAGCTCAGGTCTCAAGATTTGAGAGAAATCTCCCTTTAAAATGTCAGCGTTTGTCACCCAGTTAAGACCATATGAGTTCAGATGATGTTGTACATTGCTTATCAATTAGATATTGACAACTTTACTATTATAGTATTGAAATTGTTGTACCTAATATTGACTTCACAAATGTAGTATTGGGAGTTTTATAATCCAAGAAATGACTTTTTCAGATATGTCGATTTATCACCTCAGTATAATTTGCAGTAGCTGGTATGTGCTAGCGATGGTAAGCCTGTACGCTGAAGGTTTACTGCTTGATGCCATTAAGTTCTTTCTGAATGGATGCCCTTATGTTTCAGGGTGGTACGTTCCTTTGTTGAGCTAGCCTTAGAAGTTTCCAGAAGTTACCTTGGGTTTTGATGTTTTTTAGGGAATGGGTCCTGTTTGGGATTTGTTATGAGAATAGCTGTTGTAAAGTACTGAAAATGGAAGTATCGCGGATCTATTATCTATCAGTTGTAAATTCACGTTGAATCTATGTTGGAAAATAGTGTCAAACCTGAGCAATGGAATCATGTTTTTATAAGAATTATGAGCTAATAAATCGGTGACATAAAACAGGTATGTGAGACGTGTCTGCTTTCAGCTGCCGAGGGAATTACTCAGGCTCATGCTGTGTACTTTCCTAAATAACACAAGATGACCACTTCACACTAGACGACATTTAGGTTCAGACGTGATGGTCTGTCTGCCCTCACTGCTATTGTGTCTGCAGCATCCTGCACTGCTTAAAGCTGCATCAGTGTATACTTTGGCTTGAGGATACACATAAAACTGCACTCTACTATTAGCGTGGCTCCAAATTTTGATGTCTTAGATGGGCCTGGTAATAACAGGCTTTACTTACAACAATGTAAATGTTAAACCAAGTGTAGGGAAATTATTTTTTGCTTGTCTCGCTCGGGTCAGCTACAGAACAGTGTAAGTAATTACGAATCAGTGATTGCTCAAGGACACTTCAGTAGGCGCTTGAACCCGGTCCTCATGTTGAAGGATGGTCTCGAAGCACTAGACCACAGCTTGTCTCATACTTGCAAATTCTCACTATTACAGCAAATTAATGATTTGGATTAACCTCTACCATTGCATCGTCACTTTCTAACCAAATGCAGCTTAAATGTGTGATACATTCCTAAAGAGTTCTTTCAGCTACTGATCACCTATTAACAAATAATGAAGCACTGCCGTAAAGCAAGTGCCATAAAGGTAAGCAACTGTTTGAATGATGCTGCAGAATAGGTGATGTTGTCCAAGTGTGGTTTCAGTATTTAGGCACAAGATGGCATACTTTATTTTCTTATAATAGGCCTGTTGCATATGAGTATACAGGTATCAAGAACCGTATTTAAATTGAATATACAGTTCAGACTAACCAAATGCAATATAGTGGAAGACAGTGAAGTATATCTTTGTATCCTACAGGTTTCTATGGAATGTGATTGTCAAGCTCCTTCCCATGAAGTTGTTCAAGTCAGTCTTTATGTTCTGCAATGTGAATTGTCACTGTTGCCTTCAATTGCATCAACTCTAGTTATTGTTGTGCAAGACCTCAGAGGTTTTCAATTGGACTGAGGCCGACCGTCCACAGTGCAGTACATTACTGTCATAGTACTTTTATTGTACAGTTGCAGTGGCTGGACTCTTGGGTGCACTGCAAGCATTCTCTGCTTTGTGTTAATGAGTGTTTATGTAAAACAGAAAATGAAACCTGCTTCTCTACCTTTAAGACCTTTAAAGGAGCATGTATAAATATTTAATTTAAGTAATATCACTGCTGCAATCTCAGCAATGTATTATGCCACTTCAAAAATGTTATGTAAGTTACATTTAAACAATGTAGCCTTTGCAGTTGGACAGTTTTACCCACATTTTCAGTTTTACCCTTTTAACAAATGGCAGTCAGCGAAAATGTCTCAGAGGTTTGTATGAACTTTGAACGAATGGTGTTTTGTGATCTCTTTAGAGGGCTGTCGAAGTGGTGCTGGAGGCCAAATGATATGAGGCAGAGGTAGTGAAAATGGAGGCTTCCACGCACATTAAAAAGATTTGGGAGGACCTATGCCTGTCGTCATGCTGACGTGTTTCAGTGTTTGAAGTCTCTTGCAGGGTGGGCTGCACATACTTTTGAGGAGGCCAATTGTTGTAAATTCTTCAAACACACTGCATCGCCAATATATCCATTTCAACAGTCAGCTAATCTTTGGATTGGCTTCAGGCCTACTTTAGATCAGCAGTGTATGGAGAAAATGCCCCCAAAACTCTGTTTTGAAAGTGCAGAGAATCCATTTGAACATCCTATCAACCTATGTCCTATCAACCAAGGCATAGTGGAGTATAAGCGTGTTCCCCGCAGGAAGCACAATCTATACACGTTACAGTAAACTTAATTGTGATATCTCAGTGATATTTTTTGGAGGCTGAGGAGAACAACTTAACCATATAATTTAGGTAGTAAAATAACAACTGCATTTTCCTTATGAATGTTTTTCAAAAATACATAAATTAACAATATGACACTAAATCAGAATAACTTTTTTGTAAGATGCAGCATATTAATTTTCTCCTCTGAACTTAATTTCTTTCATGAAGACAAGCCTTCTAAAAATGGACAGTGTATGCTGCTTCACTTCAGTCAGTGTCAATCACTTTCAGTTGATGTTGGGGTCATACACTGTAAGTACTGTCCAGGGCAAACATGCTCCTGAATCCAAACAGCCCAGGCTGTGATGTGAATTTAAGTTGCAGGCCTGGCCTACCGCAGCTACAGGATGCATTGATATCTGACTGGAGAATATTGTGTTCTCTGTACTATAAAATACCAGTCATAAATATGATGTTTTTTTTACAATCTAGTTTGGATGTAGTTTTTTTAAAAGTAATGTAATTGACAAACTACATAATTTTCAGGGTCGGTAAAATGCTGTTTAATTTTTATTTTGAAAAAGTTATTAGTGAAGTAACCTTTCAGTTGTTTCCCCAAAACTGCCTGTGAAATCATTCCTGAACCAGAAACATTTTTTTTTACCCAAAATCATTGAAATAAAAGTAGAAAGGATTCCAACAGCCACACTGCCCATATTAATGTAGACCCATGCAAAATGAATGGTCTTCATGCATCTGTCACCAAATCGTTTACGTTCTTTTTAAACCACTATTAGGTTTACTCTTAGGTCTATGATGTGCCTCACATGAGGATAGTGCTCCAAGTCATGTTGGGTGTCAGACTGTTCAATTGTAATCTGCGGGTGTCAGAGAGGCACATGGAGGCAGAGTGACAGGAATCAGATGTAGTAAAGCGGTGAATCGAAGTGAACTCAGCTTATGGTCAGTCTGTTTCATTTTGTTTTGCCTTTTGAAAATGTTTCTTGATAGCGACTGCAGGGAAATGTGACCTGTTTTATTTTGACTGTTGAGCTACTTTAAGTTTAAGTCCTGCGATGTTGCACACAGTTGATGAGTTCAGGAATTGTCCGTCACCTGCTTGAGGCGGTTTTGTCCACAGTTTGAGATTGTCCATCATAGAACTGTCAATATATTAGTTAGATATTGATGTCAGAACCATTTTTAGCCCAGTGACGTAGTCGTCCATGGCAGATGTTCCCTCTGGTAAACCACATGAGCACAACACCTCACAATTTGTCAAAAAGGTTAACTGTTCAATGGCTCCATTTGTTTCATCCTGACCCCTCTATCTCACACCCCCCCCCCCCTCACACACACACACACACATCCACACACATCCCACCACCCTCCGTCATACACCCACCACCCCCTACGTCAGTGGCACACAGGGGGAGAGGGCTATAAAAGAGTGGGGGACTTTGGAGGTAGAGCAGAAGAAACATCAGTGGCTTCCAAATCTGGTGACGGCAAGCGATTCAGGACGACCAGCCTCCACCTACTGCACTGCACTTTCTCCACCTCTCTTCCTCCGGATCTCTGACCAGTCTGAAGGCTTAGTCTCTGTCTCTCTCTCTCTCTCCCTCTCACTCACTCACACACTCTCACACTCTCTGTGAGCCTCCTGCTCCTGTGACTAGCTCTGGTCCGTCCCCTGCACTCCTGTCACAGCATGCAGCTCCTGGTGGTGTTAGCAGCTCTCATGGGGGTTCTGTTCAGTGTTAGAGCAGCCGCCGTGCTTCCTGTGGAGGACAGGAGCCCCATCCATGCAAACAGGGTGAGTAAAAAAAAAAAAAAAAAAGAGAAACAGGAGATTGTCATTGCTTGTTTGCAGCTGTTTAGGTTAGTTTATGAGGAATTTACCATTCATTTCAACAGTCGCTTTTGATAGATTTGTCCAATTCTGTTGTGTTTGTTTTATGTTTGAATAGTTAGAATTTTAAATAGAATGATTGAAATTAAAATTAAGATTCCTGGTTAAATCAGCAAAATAGATTTTGTGCCTTGATTGGAATATTTGATCGGTAAAATCCTGAAATAAAAAGTTTTACCTTTAAAAAGACTAAAATATTGCTGAATAGATTATGCAAATTTTAAATGCTCATTTCTAGAATTCAGTGAAAATCGTGCCATTTGAGATGTAATTCAATTTCAATAGAGAGATAATAATATGGTTTTTACATCTAATTGATCATCCATTTACTTCATACTGTGAGTGGGTGAGAAACCTGCTATGGATTAAATTTTCACATTCTTCTGTGACTCTACTGAGGCAGTTCATAATTAGCTCTGTCCCTTTCTGTTTCTTCCCCAGGAGCTGAGCAAAGAGCGCAAGGAGCTGATCCTGAAGCTGGTGTCCGGCTTGTTGGACGGAGCGCTGGACTCCAACATGCTGCCGGGGGAAGCTTCACCTGTGGATCTAGAGGAGCCGCTGGAGTCTCGTCTGGAGGAGAGGGCTGTCTACAACAGGCTATCACTGCCTCAGCGCGACCGCAAAGCCCCCTGTAAAAACTTCTTCTGGAAAACTTTCACCTCCTGCTAACAGTGCCCAAAGCGTCCGGCTCCACCCGCCTACTGCACCCCCTTCCTCCCCCCGACTCGCCCGGCTCAACATGAACTGTAGTAGACCTCAGCTGTACATAATGTCATCTACATTTGTCAGACACGCAGCTTCAATGGACTTCACTGAGACAGTCTGTCTGTTTTGAATATTGATGATTTATTTATCTATTTATGTATACAATGTATGTATTTATGTATGTAAGAGTTTATTTCAGGGTCAACAATAAAGCATGGATGTAATATTTGACATGCTGATAAGAGTTCCTTGCTTTTATTGCCTGATGAATCAGTGTAAAAATTAGGGTGACACAAATTGTAAATTAACTCTAAGAAAAATGAGGCGATATTTTCCACCAGCTTGTGAAATATGTCTAACATAAATGCACAATTTCTCAGCTTTCATACATACATACATATGGGTGTGTTTTCATTGTGGCTTAAAGCCAAATTTAATACAATAATACTGTGGAAATATTTTAGGGTTAGAAGTTAGCAGTAGAAATGAAATCAGTAGAAATGAAATGGCACAATAAAGGTAAAGACACAATTTGTCAGACCCATTGTGTCTCCTTCTTTATTCAGGGGCATCAGTGTTTTATTTTACTGTATTTTTTCTTCTTCAGAACTGCTCTTGAGAATCCATACAGGGAGATAACAGCATTTCATAATGTGAGAAGCTTGCTTTGAACTTTCTGCCCCTAAAATTGTCTTTATATTTTATTAGCAGAATGTGAGAAATGTTGCCCCTTGGATTACACACAGCATATATTATGTCAATGAAGGAAAAAACAAATAAAAACAGTAGATAGATCTTTAAACAAGTATTAATAATTTATCCATAAACATCTATTTATGCTATAGATACAAATATATAGATATATTTTAATGCAAACTGGTTTTGAAATGCAAAGGGATTCTACCTCTCTAATTTTACGAGTTCCCAGACAGTGGTCCTTATTAATTCATAGTCACAGGTTGAGGGAGATGCTTCAGTGACTTATCACAGGTCATTAAACATGTCAGTGATGATAGTAAAGTAAGTAAATCATATACTTCCCCCATGTTCACTCCAGAATACTATCATTAGTTGGCAGGATTAGTTACATGTAGCCTATAAGGTGGTAAACCCCTCCTTTAGCTATTTGGAACAGCAGATTGGCTCGGGACGGGTGATATAACATACCATTAAGATTTATTTTCATGAGGAGAGGTACAAAGATCACTGTGTCAGTCGAAACGAGGCATGACATCTAGTGTTGGTGTGACTCCGCACTGGAATCACCTCGTACGGAGCGTTGTTTGGCAGTTAAAGCACAGCGGCTGCGGACAGACAGGGCGGCCGCTCATGCTGAGATAATGAACTGTTCCCTGTTTGACCCCGCCAACCCGCTTTTCGATCCCCGCAGCAAACAGGACCCTGCGTCGGGTTCTGGGGGCCCGATGCTCTATCCGTCACACTACAATTACCGCATGTTCTCACAGCCCTTCTGGCATGTATGGGCTATTATGGCATGTTTGTTTTGTAACTGCACACAGAGGTAGAGCACAGAGTAGATGCTGGCCACAACCAACTATCGACTTTTGTGTCGTGACCACAGCTCATATTAGTGAACTGATGGATTTCATGAGGTAAATTACATGCTGTTGTAATTATAACCCTGCCATTGATGTATCGTTGAAATGCGGAGTTGAAAACATAATTTGCTGTATTGGCCAGTTCATACAAGAGGGTATTTCAGCCTGAAATACCTTAACTGTTTACTAAAAATCATGAAATAGATGGCAAAACATGTAACTGAGCAACATAAACCAGAAAGTACAACACTATGTATGAGGCACAGACTGGAAAACATTGCACAAAACAGCTGACAGTCAGTATGGCTGCTCATATGAGCACTGTGTAGGCCTATGTCTGAAAATAATGTATCACAAAACTTACTGGCACTTGATCTTACTTCTGCACTAACTGCCCTCAATACTTAATTAGAATTTTGTTTAATATGGGCGTCAACTATTAAAGGAGTAGGTAAGAGAAATTTGTCAGCTTTTCTCACCTTTTAGAGCAGTGGTTCTCAACGTGGGGTCCGGGGACCACCAGGGGTCCTTGAGGTGGTTCCAGGGGGTCCCCAGCAAACTGATTTATTGTTAAACTTCAGCATTATTTCATTAACAAGAAGTTAACACAGAGAATGTAGAAGAGTGACTGTTTTGAGTTTCACTGTTATCTCTCTAACTACAATGCAGATAGTCATGGAATTCTGGACAAAATCATATCTAACGATAAATTTATTCTCAGATTTGGGTCTGAGAGACAAAATCTCATCAAATGGTTGTCTGTGGCTCTAATGTCTGCAAAATTAGGGTCCTTGAAAAAGGTTGAGAATAACTGTTTTAGAGGTTTTAGCAGATACTGAAGTAAATCAAGAATCACTAGCCCTGCAGTGTTTGTCAGGTCATTAATAACCTATTTCTTCTGTGAATGGGAAAATTGCCAACACGTGATCGAATGTTCAGCTCAGAGCAAAAGATAAAGAATATTCACCTTGACTTTATGTCAGTCGCAATCTGTCGTAACAAAGGGTTTGAGATCAGTCCCTGCGCAGCAAAGATCTGCCACTGACAATAGAAACAGTGCAATGTAATATTCCACAAAAAGAAAGGCTTTCTTAAATTAATTAATGTAATGTGATGCTATATTGATCAATGCAGTGAGATTTTCTTTTCACTTGCCCCCCCGTCACAGACTTAGCAGCAGAACAGATCTAGATCTAGTATGGCCAGTGTTTTACTCACTATGCCACTCTGCTGCCAAAACAGAAAACAAGGTAAATAGCATAAGGACTACCGTTGGTTTTTATTGACCACTTTATTATGACTTGAGACGTAACCAGTGGTCCTGTGTAGGTCAATAGGTAGAGTATGGTGCAAACGCTGCCTCTACTCCAACTCTCACCAAGTGTCAAAAATGAGGTTCCCAGCATCAGTCTGCTTCTTAGAGGATGTACCAAGGCTTGAGCTAATCTGGAGAAAAACTTCATGTAACACTCCAACACTCAATATGCTCAAGTTCAAATTCAAGTCTTTATTGTAGAGAAGAGACAGCAGAGAATCTATTTTGTTCCTGACAGGATTTTAAATAAGCTTGAAGAAGACAAACAGATTAAGAGCGACCAAACAGGGACAGAAGATTTATTACATGCTTGTATTA
Source organism: Centroberyx affinis (assembly GCF_046629955.1). NCBI lineage: Eukaryota > Metazoa > Chordata > Actinopteri > Beryciformes > Berycidae > Centroberyx > Centroberyx affinis. The sequence continues at coordinate 110,158 of NW_027279066.1, read as the reverse complement.
TGTGTATGAGGGGTAAAGCATGAATTATCGATAAACCAGTGGAGGTTTGTGTGACGGATGGATGTGGCTGTGGGCTGTGTGAGCCCGTTGGGAGGTAGTTATGGCCAACTCCATGGGGCTGGGCAGGCTGCTATCTTGCATCATCTATCATCCATAAAACACACATATATGGCTTTGAAACATGCTTTTATCTAGACAGCTGCTGTATGTATTTGTATGTATAATGTAGCTGCATATGTGTGTAGAAAACAGTGGATGCTTTATTAATGTATGTAACCTTTATGTGTTTATAAATATGGATGTTGGATTTTCTCAGGGTTTTTGTTTATTAATCGTTCCTGTCTTATTAGCCACATAGGCAGGGAAACCTAGAATGCATGTCGCTTAAAAATAAAGCAAGGAATCTCTGTCTGTATGTGTGTCCTTCACATATCTCGAGAACCGTTCGTCCGATCTACTTCACACTTGGCGGGTGTATTGCTGGGGACCCAAGGACGTGCAGTGTCGGATTGGACACTATGTGATGTGTTCAATATTAATAAACTTTGAATAAACCATCGATCTGTGCAGCAGCGGGGCGGGGCAAACAGCGCTCTGTGCAGCAGCGGGGCTCAAAGCAAGCGACTGATAGCCTACGCCTATTTTGAACGGGCACTGCATTAGTAATATAAAAACGTCAGTCATCATGTGAGGCATTACCCTTATTTCACCTGCTGCTGAGGAGACAAGCCGGTTGCATAACTTGAGGCATAAAAATAGGCTGAGACTGGAACCCAACTTTTAGTGAGACTTACTGTAAACATCTAAATATACCTGTTGCATAAAAATGACTTAGTAGTACTTGACCTTGGTATTATAAGGTTCTATCTGACCTTTTTGTCAAAACTGAGTTAGTCGCATGAACCTATTCTATGAGTGCCTGTTGACATATGTGTGGTGTTATCTTTTGAAAATAATGATTTTTGAGTCTGTAATTTCTAAAACTAAAGGACCCATCTCCATTTAACTCGATGGATGCTGAAAACTTTGAAGCTCAATATCTCAGAACTTATAAGCTTCGAACCTTAGAACCTTATAATTCTAAGCTTGCTATGTTGAGACTGACTTACATAGCCAGATACGCTTTGATTTGTGTTGTGTAAAGCTTCTATCAGTCTTAAACAAAATGTATGCAACTACTCCCTGGTGTTTGTCATTTCTGATCTCTCCCACCTGTAGTAATTCAATCGCATGCCACTTGCTTAGCAGAGGATTGACACTGGATAATGGTCTGAATGAAAGCAGATTTGCAAACTTATGTGAATTCCAAAATAACCTATACTGTATGTAAGACCAGAGCCAGAGCCAGAGGAAAGGGGAAGCTCTCCTCTCACTCATCTGGGTTATATTATCTCATCAGCTGTTTCTCACAGGACAGGATGAATAGGAGGTAATGGCTCGTGAATGTGCTTGTTCCTCAGGTGCTAAGACGTAAGGAAAAGTAAGTTTACGGGACTGAATAAATTACAAGCCGAACATTAAGGGTTATGACTACATAATGTATTCCTTTTATTGTCAATGTGTACATGTGCAATACAATTGGAGAGGAAAAAACCTGTCAAAGACCCTTTGTCATTTATTGTTACATTGTACATGTGCAAGACAATGCAAAATCACTTGAAAACACCACCTGAAGATGAGTTATAGTTCCATGCATTTCAAACTCACATTTCAAAGCCATGTAATTATATGCTTTCTGCAGTGGGAACTGTGCGCTGTCTCTCTCTTTAATGGCGCTGAATAGACAAAGGCCCCTGTGCACTGATGTGATTACAGCTCATCTTTCCATGTCTTTCATTCCTATTTGCCGTAAAAAGAAACATATCAGAATAAAACATGTTCAACTTGTGGGAGAACATTTAGATTATGCTATGCTAGAAGAAACTGATTAATGGAAACAAAATGTTCAATGCAAAATTATTTCTATTCCAAACCAAAGAGCAACGTCTGATACCAATCAGTGTCCCTGGAGCTGAAATTATAAACACAAAACAATTTGATGTCAGCGGAGGTGGTGTCCACTCCTTACTTTATGCCCCTGAGCTCAAATGAGCATGCAGAGGAGCAACATCAAAGCTGATGCCTGCAACCAAAGCATTTTATTGGCTTTCCTTTTGATCTGAAGGAGGGGGGAAAGGAGTGCTCCGGCCTAACTGTGTAATTCAAATTTAAATGTGACTTCATGTGTGCCAGTGTTTAAAAATAAAGAAATAGGTTTTGTTGGTGCTCCTCGTAGGAGGAAAAAAAACAACTTCAAAGTGAACCCACCATGACTACATAAACGGAGAAAATAGTTATAAACTTTAGGGGATGCGACTACGTATATATATATGGTGTGAATCACGCTAGTCATGCATCACGACTGTGACAGATTCATGGTTTTATGCTTTGTGTTGTATGGCTCCATGTCATGTTGCATCATTTCAGCTTTCAAACAGAAAAACTTGGTGATGGAATAAGTCAACTGGAAAATTACAATTTCAGCAATTCCAATAAGTATAATCAAAACCAGATTCACAAATATGATCTAGACCCTCAGATAAACTACAACTTATGCATTCTAATTAGATATCAACACACAACATATGAAAGGCGCTAGTCGATATCTGGTAAGGGGAAGTATCCTCAACAAATCTTAGCTCCTTAATGAGCCAAAAGGCAAAGATTATCTTTGTGTGAAGGCGCTAAGCTCAGCCCATTAGTTTACTTCAATGTCAAGGGCGAGCTCAGGAAAGGTTCCTGTCATTAGCCAAGAGTCTGGAAGTCTCCCAGACTGACATTTGGAAAGTTGACAGAAAGCACATTCAGAGACTAAAAAGGAACAAGGAGATTCCATCGCTCTTACAGGTGAAGTCTGCATTGTATTACTTGAACATTATTTCGATTCTTTTTGAGAACAATCTTGCAAGTACGGTTCACAGCAATTTGATTTAATGTATGTACTTGTATACTCAGTGGAGGCTATTTGTAAAGATGTTACCTACAAGTACTTGGCCATTACACTGTACCATCATGCATGGAAAGCTGTGTGAGCGAGGCTCTCTGGATTCTACACAATCACCGTGTTGATCTCTGTATTTCACAGCTGTGTCAGAGCTCATTTTCATTCTGCACTAGAGAAAATTTAGAAACGGTTAACGTCAAATGGTTCCCTAACCTGGCCTCGATCAGTCAAGAAAGGCCGAATTAACACCTAATTCTGCAGCTGTTGATTTGAGTCATGGTGTGAACAGGCAGGTTGTGTAACAGTTTCTTGCTGAAAAAGAGGCCGTGTCCTCTCCTGTGTACAAAAAAACACTATCAACAAAGAATGATATTATGCTGAAAGAAATTATTATCATAAACAGGAAATGATTTTTTGAAATGAAGTGTTTTATTCAGTTAGGTTACTGCATTTGACACATTCATAATAGAATTTCTCATGCACGTAATCCACAAACTGATTAAACGGGCTACACAGTAAATAGGACATTCCTGTTTGGTACTCTATTTCCTATTTATTCTCTTGGTTATTCAAGAGTGTAGATTTGAATGGGAATGGCCGTTCTATCAATTCAAATTCTATGGTTTTAAACAAGTATTTGTTCCTTCCAAATTTTTTCAGTATTATTCAGAGGTTTTAATAGTATGCGTACATTTGTGGAGGAAACATATTCAGCTGAAAACAACTTGACTGGCTTTTCTCAGCTGAACTCAGTTTGTACATCTGGGCTAAACGCAAGGAGAATACCCAGCCCACACTTAATTACTGAATATCCAGTTCATATGTTATTCTGTAGGTGTAGGGGTTTTGTTTGAAAAGGGGAGATGGAGGCGCTCTCCTGTCAGTAGATGTGTACTTGTACTTTATTAACCCAGCGACTCTGGATACAGCGCCCGCAGCAGCCTTATTCATCTCTGTCAGCCGTGCTCAATTTGTTTAGTTGTGACATTTAAGATAGGTTGTCTCCAGAGCGCTGAGCAAATGCAGTATGGTTGACTAGTTGAGACATTTTAAAGTAAAAATATAAAGAAATGCTGTACTAAGGAAAGGACATGCCCACTACCAATAATGGACCTGTCTGTCTGTGTACTCGGCAGATATGCATCACTTTGTTGAGAGATCATTAGCGTCATTCAGAGGAGACTCTGAGCTGCTCTATTCAGTCCAGTTTTCTGATCTCACGTCTTCCCATTGTTGGTCAGTCACTGCCTCCTATTTTTTATCTAGATTATCACTGATTTTAGCAACATATGGACTGAAACGTAGATACAGAGAAAAACAGACAAGCAGAAACCCTATCGTTGATTCAGATTAAGTGAGTTACAATTGTCAGTCAGAAGTTGCAGAGGGATCATGTAGAGATCCAACATGAGAAATATGGACTCACTGACCCTTGAACGATGCCCATTGCAACTGACCAAAGCAGTGGAGCACACACACTGGCTAAAGTGTCTCTGATGTATTTCTCCCAAAGAGTTCTTGTGTTTGGGAGCACCAGAGGGACCGGGGAGATTGTTTCCCCCAGCAGGGGCTAATGATGCCTGATGGCTTGTGGTCTGATTATTCAGCTGCCCGGTGCCAGGGCTAAAAGCTGATCATTATAGGCCCCTCTGCTCTCTCAGTGCTAAAGCCATGGCTCAGAAAATGAGCTGTCACCAGCATGAGGAAGGGATGCAGCACGCCGGTCGCTATAGTGACCCTGTTCATTGTGGATGTCGCTACTTTAGCGAGCTGGACAGATCAATGGTGCCAGAGTAAACACAGGGTTTCATAGTTTCAGTTTATTACGACATCCAGGCTAGATAGTAGGGATGTTCCCAAATCCGAACACCATATTGCTTTATTGTTTTGAACACCGATGGATAGAAAGGGACACTTCCTGGTGTATTAATGGTGGTAATTTCCTTTCCTTTCTTTTCTAATTTCCTTTGGTACACCTAACATGGCTTCCATATAGGTTTGATAATGTTGTCATGTAAATGAGCGTTGTTTCATGTGTGAACGGAACATGAGACTCAGAAAGTTTGAATGCTCATCACAAATGCCATTAGAATGCTCATCCAAATGATGCCGTTGCCGTGGTAACACATCAGTTCCTGAGACTCATGTTCAAAATCAACACTCATTTCCGTGACAACATTATCAAACATGCCATAGCAGCCATTAGTGTACCGGCCAAATGTTTATTCAAGAGTGTAGATTTGAATGGGAATGGCCGTACTATCAATTCAAATTCTATGGTTTTAAACAAGTAATTTTGTTCCTTACAAAATTTCTCAGTATTATTCAGAGGTTTTAATAGTATGCGTACATTTGTGGAGGAAACATATTCAGCTGAAAACAACTTGACTGGCTTTTCTCAGCTGAACTCAGTTTGTGTTTCTCAGTCTGCTAGTGTTGCTACTGCCTGTCACACACACACGCACACACACACACACACACACACACACACACACACAGCCGCAATACAGAGACAGAGAAGGAGTTGTTCTTGTTCTCACGCCTTTTGCTTGGAATGGGAATAGTCTAATTATACTGATTACTAATTTAGTATTAATGAGGCTAGTTTTTCTCTCTTTCTTGTCCTGGCAGGTCTGCTGCTCTGCTCTACTGATAGACTTTGTGAGGGGGATTTGGTTTGACTAGGAGTGGAAGAAGACTCCCTGTGCTCAGAGTCTGCTCAGTACAGCAGGGATTTGCTCCACACTGCTTGTCCTCACTAAATACAACTTAGAGCACTTTGAGTAGGGACACAGTGGCCAAAGGTATAGGCTGTTCCTCCCAGGGAAGCTTTTCATTTTTTCAGTTTTAGTTATACTGGAATATGCAAATTAAACAAAAAGTAGAGGTAAAATGACCAAGAGTTATAAAAAAAAAAAAGAGGTTGATTTATACAAAAAGACTATAAACACAAAAAAACTGTAACTGTAAAACTGCTATTCATTTGCACTTCTCTATTTTCTCTATTTTCCCAGTCAATAAATGTTCAGTGGGGGAGTGTTGGGTGGGGTTGTGTAGTTCATAGCATAAGAGAGCTCATAGCCTAATGAATATGTTTATAATTGACTGTTCAGTGTCTCCCAGTCAGAGGTGGTGGAGAGGTTCATCGTGTTGCACAGAGTAGTTCAGAGTGAGAATGAGGAAATACTGTATATTTTGATTCATAAAAACTTTTTTTTTGTTTATAATTGACTCTGAGTGTATATAATTGACTCTGAGTGTATGTGTGTGTGTGTGTGTGTGTGTGTTTGTGTGTATGTGGAGTTGCATGCAGTTCATACTAGCATACGATAAGTTCAGGGGGGAGATTTTTAATTTTCGAAGTTTATGGCATAACATCTAGGCATCTAGGTTACTCTTTGTTAAACACAATTATCTGTCATACTTCATTGTTATTTATATTAGTTATTTGGTATCTTAACAATAGCAATGGCAATGATTACAAGGAAAAACTAAGAATTTCAGCCTTCCATATTAAGCCCCACCCACTTCCATTTTTATTTGAATACAGATACAGGTACTGTAGGATGTGCATTGCACATTACATTTATTCCAGCAGAAAGCAATCATCGATCTCATATGAGATGTCTTGAATTAGGCCTAAGTGTCCTCTGAGGATGAGAACACTCATTACGATGTGAGATTTTTTATGTTGACAGCTTAATTGGGACAGAATAACTCTAAAAATTCAGGATATTAACTATGTTGCCGCCAGTGAAAACATTCTCAAAAAATTAGCAGATGGGGCTGAAAATTCTGTGAAGTGTTGTAAGGAGAGTTGTAAAGATTACAACTCTGCTAAAACACAAATTTTAGAAATCATATTTCAATCTAACTAATTTGTGAATGCTACCAATTTCTCTCGAACCAGAGGATCAGGTTTCTAAACTGTGCTTAACACTTTGTAAACTCATGGAATGTCTATCTGACTCTTAACGTTCAATTGAGCTTCATATTGGAGCAGCGCTATCTCTTCTGAACCATCATATATAACTTGTGAACTGTCCATGCAATATTCCCATTTAAAATGTAATAGTGAAATCCACGCTGAAGCTTTGATTATGAAAGAGAGTGCTGTGTTTTTAGTGGAACAGATCAAAAGAAAAGAGGTATTTATAAATGGGTTCAAATGGCAGATAATGTCAAAGATAATTCTGCTAATATGTTTAGACTAAAAAACCCTGGTTAGGGTTTTCAGCACAGACCCAAACTGGCTATTCTGCTGCCTATTTTATCTTATTTTAGGACAATTTTACATTCGCCTGGTCTGACTTTTTACTTTTCTTTTTCTTTTCCTCTACATATTTCAGTATACCAAACAAGTCACTGAATCGAGCTGGGATTGTACTGTAGTAAGAACAAAATGTAAACATGCAAAGATGAATTGCTGTGTGTTTCATTGACCAACTGAATTACTTTCTGCACTGACAAGTAATCTCATATCACTGATCCTCGGCTTCATCCGCTCTGCGTTCTCATGCAGGAAGCGGCGTCCAATCAAATTATTAGTGCCTGTGTGTCTCGGGCTTGTGAAGGAAAATCCAAATCCAAATGTCAAATCCTTCAGCTGGCTCTGGTCCTCATCAAGACCCATTTCCACTGGGGTTGTAAATGGTTATGAAACAGTTTTTTAGGGTCAAGGTTAGGGAAATACTTTATATTATATAGGTTTTATTCAGCAGTCGTACAATATTGATCCTATGATGAGGGAAGTCCGGTAGATGTAAAATACGAATTGTTCCAGGTTAAAGAGACAGAAAAGCAACAAAAAAAACACTGAACACCCAGGTCATATATATAGTCACATAGCATAGGTGTCTGACTATAATAGTCAATAAACCAGTGGGTGCTACCATCACAGTTCATTCTTTGGGCTTTCACCCTGCACAGCAACTTGTGACTAAGACCCTCTCATGTTGACAGCGTCATTAGAAGAAGAGGATTGAGGGGGAGGGAAAACAGTGCCACAAGATGATATTGACACAATATTATATGTCACAAGGGTGACACTCCTGTGATTAGCTACCACAACTGGCCTTATTTGGCTCAGCCTTTTTACCTGTAATAGATTTGTTGCCACGGCGGCAAATGAGGAACTCAAGTAATGTTATTTTCTCCCAGAATGTAGTCACTGCTTATGACTCTTTTGAGGACAATTGGGCCCTTGTGGGATGATGACCCACCTGATTGCGGTTGCTCTAACAACACGAAATCCCCTTGTGTCAAATGGTCTGGCTGTTATATAGAGACAAAATAAGTGATGTGAACTACTGAGATCCTAAATGTCAATGTAGCATTTCATTACGGGTGACAGTAATGGTTTTCATTTAATAATGGCATGTGAAGTCCTCACTGTTGCCAGCAAGAGAATCGTGCCATTACTCATATTGGAAATCCATGTGCAATGTTCACAGTGACCGTCATTTCTCTCAAACCTAACAGACCTGAAAATGTTCAATCAATTATACAAGAACTGAACCCCCATTAATATCCCTATTACAGTTATTGAGTCATTGTCTGTCAGCACTATTATATAATTTCATATCAATGATATGGGTATGTTACTAATTAGTCATTGTAGTAAGTTATTGTAAGTGAAATATTCTCTGTAGCTCACTTACAGGCTTACCAAGAACTTTTAAAGTGACTGTTGGATTAAGAAAAGATTAAAATGAGAGACATAACTTTGTAACAAAATAGAAAAAAAATAAGATATATGAACTAATGAGCACTAGATGACTTCTTTCCATGGATTAGCAGTATTTTCTTTCCAATAAGCTTACTATATTCATCTCATTCTTTTGTGAAAGCCATGTAGCGTGGAAGGATAAGTGGCTTTCTTGTAACTTACAAATTCTCTCTTGGCCTTATATGATAATTCATCGGTTTTGTAACACCGTGCTGCTTGAATTATAATGAAGGAAAGAGCACAGTGGCGAGTGCAGCACCATAATGAAGGAAAGGATGCCGTGGTGAGTGCAGCACCTGTGTGCCATTTCTCATCATTGCTTTCTAGCGCCAGCGTCATTGACTGCTTTACTGCCTTATGGCAGTCCGCTGAATTGCTAATGCTGTGGCCTGCTTGAATCAGCAAGGAAATCACCGTATTTGTTATCTGTGAAAAAGAGGCATACAGGGCCAAATTGAAAGAATAATGGGTCTGACGTCAGGAATGAAATCCAACGCAAAAAGGCTCAACATCAATTCATCAGGAGCCATTTCTTGGTCATTAGCATCAGGGCTAGAAGGGGGTGCTGGTATGCAGCTGGAGTTTTCCACTCTGATGGAATCTTGCACCATTTTCCCTGGTGTGGTACGGTTAACTTTAAAGAGCAGGTAGCCAAGCAGTCTGACAACCATGCAAGATGGTTGATAAGATTGACAAAAAGATAAAAAGATAATAACTAAATCATGACTAGTAGTGCTTTGTCTGTTGCTACTATACCAAATTCTGTGATAATGGGAGCTAGTTCTATCTTTCTTGCTTTTTTCTTTCTTTTCTTTTCTGTTTTGTTTATTTTTATGTATGTATGCTACTTTGGAGGGAAAATGTAATTTCATACACATGTACAAGTATTGGGAAGCATTGTATAAAAGCCATAATACCCTTGAGGATGGTCTGTAATGTGATTATTCAGTGATGCTACCGTACCCATAATCACAGAAAAGAACACCTTTTCGGATATCATTGCTAGAATAGACTATGTTCAAGCATGGTATTGACATATAGAAAACATTCAGGGGACCTGTACAAAATTTGACCAAGAGGCTTATCAAGTAGCTGGTATATGCAGAGTTATAGATTATATATTATACATCTGTATAGTAAAGATCTTGGTGGACAAACTTCTATGTTGAAAAGTGAAGTGAGAGTAGAGCAACAAATCACTTTGAGACATTTCTGGGTGTGTATTTGTTGTATGCCATTTACCTTACTCTCTCCACCCACGCACAATGACCGAAAACAATGGCAGTGTTAATGGAAACATTAAACTGAACATGACTGGTCCCCGCAGAACAAAGAAATGCTAATGTGGGAAGAACATTGACGGCATTCAATCAATTCTATTTCTTTAGCTCACGAACATCTGGCCTTGGGGCTTGAGTCACAGCAATTCTTTGGGTTTGAAAACAGAGGGAGAGCCCGCAACCCCCAGAGGCAAAGTCATTTGAAACCTGTTTTCTCTGCTCTGTGAATTAAACTTGGATGTTGTTGTAGCCTTTTGCATTTCTGTATAGGTGTGAAAATTATTGACCTCACTGACTGGAAATCAGACCGTGACAAATTTGAGTATGTGACACTAAAAACCCATTTTGTCATGTGCAGCATTTTTTTAAAGATTTATTTTTGGCATTTTATGCTTTATTAGGCAGTTACAGTGAGAGAGAGACAGGAAGGTGTGGGAGAGAGAGTGAGGGGAGGACATGCAGCAAAGGACCGCAGGCCGGATTCAAACCCAGGTCGCTGCGGGAAGGACTGAGCCTTATGGTACACGCCCTACTCGGTGAGCCACCAGGGCGCCCCATGTGCAGCATTTTAACAGTGTCTGAGTCAGATGTGTGTCTGAGTCTTAAGCTTTGACTGTGCTATATAGTGTGCTGCATAAGCCTACACAGTATATTTTTTACATAACTATAGTGGACGAGCAAATTACAGTGGATTAACTCTACATTGTTCATGGGTATTCAGTGCAAGTGACACATCCCCACTTATTCAAGTCCTTAATTACAGTTTACTCTACAGCATGTGGGTGGCTGAGACTGCTGTGATTGCAACCAATGGCAAGGAGAGAGAGCGAGGGAGAGGATGAGAGTGAGGATAAAGACGCCAAGACGGTGTCACGGTCAGGGTAACTACACTCACAAAGTGTATCCCTTGACAACTTTAAACATTAGCATTTACAGGAGTGTCATTTGTTTCTGGCCCAAGACATTCACAGACAATACTGCGCATTTGGTAAAAAAACAATTTGAAGATTTGTTTCTTAAAGACACACAACTAAAGGACAATACTGTGCAAGCGGCTTAGCGAGGGTCAGCAGAGAGTCGTCAATTGTGGTAAAAAAAACAAAACAACCTTTTTTTATTCCTTTGCCTCCCTCTGCCATTTAATATCACATTGATTTGAAGCTTCTGTTTCTCCATCACTGTGTTTTGTTTACTGTCTTTTGCACATAAGAACATTGTCACGGTCCTTTCTTCTTTTCAAGTGATCTCATGCGGTCTATTCTCTATTTAATGACTGGCTGACTTCTTATGAGGAAGCACTTCATTATTGCATGGTACAGCAAGCAGGTGAAACAGCACTGCGAGGCGAGCTCTGTCTTGCGCACGAATAGGGTCAAGATTTGATCATGCTGAAATCAGAAGGCCCTGTGCTTTGTGCTTATGCACGTTTTCAGTGTATGCTCAACTGTGTGTGTGTGTGTGTTAGCTGTGTAAATCTCTGGGTTCCTAATTATCTATGGTCCATGCACAAACAAATCACTGAGTTTAGGTATCGTATGGCAAATGGCGCTCAGCTCATGACGCACATATACAGTATTAGCCTCGGGATCATTCATATTCTGTAGCCTTTATAATGGATGTTGCTGCTTTGAGGCTGAGAGTCAGAGCTGCCTGATTTAAGTCACATATAAGTTGTTCAGATAAGACAGGAGATATGTGGGGAAAAGCTATTTATATTCAGACTTTGCCTGTGAAGGTGCTTAACTCTTATTTTTTATTCCAAAATATTGAAATCAGTCGTTTCAAATCAGATGGTTTGTGGCAATTTGTTGTTGTAAAACAAACAGATTAGACTTCATAAACAAGAACGTGATCCCATGTGATTTTATAATTATTCATATTTGATTAGTTAAGAGCAAAAAAAATAAAGGGGACACAGAACAATGCAGAACACACACCTACATCTCATTTCTGTTTGTAATAAAGAGTATGACAGCTCTTAACATTCCCCACACTAGAATATTGTTTCACCTAATCCATCTGGTCTCTGCCCTGCTAAGTGTATTTGACATCATTATATAGATCTGTCTATAGTGCTGTTGGCAGTGAAATTCAAATTTTTGCACGGTACCATTGAGGCACTTATTTTAAAGAACTGAACCCATCTCTACTCTGCCTTACTTTAAAATGTCATTACATTGATCTGTAATTGGATAGGTGAAGGCAACCATATTTAACTAAGCCATCCTTCTCCTCAAGTCTTCACTGATGCTCCAGTTACAGTGGGAGGAAGTTACATTGTTCACACACTTTTTACAAACAGCAACACTTTTAATCATTAATGTATGGACAATTAGGATTAGTCAAGTGACAAAGTGTCAAACCATAATGATTACTTTGGGTACTTGCCATAGTGTTGTTAATATATTGTATGTTTACTTTAATACAGAACAGTTAAGTTAAACAAGTATGTATCCAATTTAACACTTGAAAAATCTGTTTAATAGTTAATGCCTTAATAACATCAGGGGTTTAAAATGATAGCTCCCCATTTCAGCGACAAAGCAATTTGAGTTAGAGCTAATTTGCAGTTGCAGTGCTTTAGTTCTTGTTTACTTTTTAAGTCAAGCATATTTTAATGAATTAGTATTCTGTAAGGGACATAACAGTGATGTCTTAGCTGAAACTTCATCGCACTGAATGACACAAACTTAACAAGATTGGCTGTGTAAATGTAGAATGAAATGATATGAAGACTGTTTATCAGCAGAAAGGTCTCTCAGACCATCATCAGAAATCAAGTAAATCAGATAAAACAAGCACATTTTGTTACCATTGAAGTAGTAGGTAAGTAGTAGATATTAATAATATAGTACATGCAGCCTGATGCTGATACATGACATGCTATGTTCTCTATTTTAAATAGATTAAACTCACTAAAAATCATATTTCTATCTCTTTGTAGACCATCTCTGGTCATTTCCTGTACCAAGGCCGGCGGTAGCTATGGGTAGGGGTGGGCTCAGCCCACCCAAACGTGCGTCTTGCCCACCCAATCAAAAATTAAGAATTTTTTTTTTCTGCCAATGGAAAAATAGCACAGAAAATACCAGTACCGTTTCTAACTTCTGATTGGGATATACTTTAAACTCAGAATTCTGAGTTTAAAGTCAGAATTCTGAGTTTAATCTCAGAATTTTTTAAACTCAGAATTCTGACTTTATTCTCAGAATTCTGAGTTTAATCTCAGAACTCAAATTTTTCACATGTGGCCCTAATCCTCTATAAACCTGACTTGCCAGATGGTTTGTTACACAGAACCATCTGGGAAGTCGTCCTTGGAAACTGTTTGGCACTTTCAAAAAATACTTGGCAGGTGATTGGATGAACCATCCGTCTATCACGGGCTAACTTCAACCAATCAGATCAATGAACCATATAAACAAACTCTTGCCGAAGCCACTCGGGAGAAGAGCAAAAACATAATTTCCATCTAGAGAAGCCTTCAGTGCCGTTCTTTGCTCTTCTTTCAATGAAGAAATACTCTCCAGTTCAGAAATAACTGATGTTATAGCAGCATCTACGCTAGCCTCTTTAGGAGCCGCCATTGTTGTGAATGAACAGTCGCTTCTCGCTGTCGCCACACCTAAACCACACCCCCAGCTGCCCTCACAGGACGCTGATTGGTCCGCACCACTGTGGTTCGGCCACAAACGCATAACTTGAAGCCTGGCAAGATCGATTCTTGCGTGATCGTGATCTCGCGAATCCAGCTGCCTCGCAAGGTAACTAATCCTCTTCTGTACTATAGCTTGAACTAAAACTTGGACTGCTCAAATAGACAATAATTTTGGAGAGTGACTTGGACTTCAGGCTTTAACATCCAAATGAGCTTCATATAATTGCAGTCCTGTGAGTTATGAATATCCCCGTAAAATCACCTTTGCTGCTGTTATTGTGTCCACAGAGTTGCTTCCCCTTGACTGCAGTGACTGTATTTGTCTCTGTAACAGAAACCTGGCTCTCTTACTTTTCTAGGTTTTGGAGAAACTCATTCATCTTCACACATCTAGATTGAACTGTCTAACATCATAGAAATAACACATGTGAATTCTGTATTTTCTCTTGAAAAGATATTAGTTCCACCTGAAAACATTGGCACAGCTGTACGTTGTGAACATGAATAGTTAGTTTAAATTGTTAATTGTGACCAGCGTTTCCCAAGTCAGTGGCTTTCACCCTCTGTGCACCCGAACCAGCCTCTGTAATAAACCTCACCAGCCAAACTCATGAGGTGCTAGAATACAATTTCCATTTTCATTAACAACATATCACTGAATGTCCATCCAAATAGCCTCCCAGTTCCTTGAAAACTGATTTGAGTTGGTTTAGTTTTTTCATTTTGCACAGTGATAAACACAGTACAAATCTGAGCATGTTAAATTAAAAAACAACAAATATAAAAAATATCTCACCACAAAACAAAAATAAAAAAAATCAAGATAACAAGCAAAGACATAACTGGATTGCATAAGAGAAACTAAATGGCAACCAAACACAACAAAGAGGGAAACAGCATAATAATAGCAAAATGCATAAGTGGCAAGTACTGTAAGGGAAATTAAGTAAATTAAAATAGCCCTGACACAGAAAATGAAATCATCGGGCGTGAGTGTGAAGGTGTATGAGTGTGCATGTGCGTGTGTGTGTTCAAAAGAGAGAAAAAGGGATTGACAGAAAACTTACAGCAGTTTGGTTAATTATTTGCATCACATTCAAATTTTAGGGTATTTAGCTGATGATTAATCTTGATTGAGCTTATTCAGAGCGACCTACAATGAGTGCAACAGAAGAATACAGTGAAATTGCTAGATCGCCAATATTAGCAAGGAATGCAAGGGTCAGAGCCACAGCATCCTGACAATAGATGTAATAAAATATTGCTGTGACCCTAGAATAATAGTGCATGATAGAGAAGTGCTAGGGGAAGAATAAGGGTTTAGCAGAATAGTTTTTGTACAAGACAGGAGCAGATTAGAGCAAGTGGAGGAGGAAGATATGAGACAGTGGGATGTGATTCAGGGGGGAGATGGGGACGCAAAGTGTTTTAGAGTTTTCAGATTATAACAGAAGACGGGAAATGAATCCGCTGCCCTGACCGCAGTGGAAAGGTCAAAAGGTGTGAAATACACTCTCTGAGCACTTTATTAGGAACACCTGTACACCTGTTTATTCATGCAATTATCCATTCAGCCAATCATGTGGCAGCAGTGCAATGCATAAGATCATGCAGATACAGGTCAGCAGCTTCAGTTAACGTTCACATCAAGCATCAGAATGGGGAAAAAATGTGATCTCAGTGACTTTGACCGTGACATGGTTGTTGGTGCCAGACGGGCTGGTTTGAGTATTTCTGAAACTCCTGGGATTTTCACACACAACAGTCTCTAGAGTAAACACAGAATGGTGCGAAAAACAAAAAACATCCAGTTCTGCGGACGGAAACGCCTTGTTGATGAGAGAGGTCAGAGGAGAATGGCCAGACTGGTTGGAGCTGACAGAAAGGCTTCAGTAACACAGATAACCTCTTTACAACTGTGGTGAGCAGAAAAGCATCTCAGAATGCAACACGTCGAACCTGGAGGCGGATGTCACTTTGGTAGCCGGCTGACGCTGAGCTGAAAACTGATACCTACCCAGTATTAGTAAGGTGTTCCTAATAAAGTGCTCGGTGAGTGTAAAAGATGTAAAAGGTGTGGATTCAGTGGTAAGGGCAAGGGAAGGAACTCTAGTTGGCAAATCTCTTGAGGAGATTGGTGTCAAATGTGGAAGCTCAAGCAATATTGCAGCAGTGAGGTAAGAGTTAAGTTAAAAGACATGTTACAAGACATGACCAAGCTGATTTTTCTGATGATGTACCCAGAGATTTCGCTATTTTATTGCAGCTCAAAAGTGCATGGCTCCCGATGGATTAAACTTGGCTAATTCCATTCCTTCCAATGGCATAGACATGAGCTTTTCAGTATTTATTGTTTTCATTATGGGGTTAGGATTTTCCAGGGATAGTTTGGAAGAAGCCATTGGGAGATGGTCCCTTCTGTTGTTGGTGCACCGTGCTCAAACATCAAAGGGTGAACGGCAACAGGATGGCGTCCAGGAGGAGGAGATCTGCCATCAATACCGGCTCCACTGTGGCTGATCATCCCACCGCTCAACAATCAGACGAGGAGGAAGAGGTTATGGCACCATTTGAGAAGCGCACAATCGGAGAGGTCATTTGCAAAGGGAAATTACCATTGACGTTCATGCGGATAATTATTGTAATTCACTTCAAATATTAGCCATTAGTGCTGCAGTGTTAGGGAAAATGGGGGTGGTTATTATAAGCTTACTTATCGTACATTTGTTGCTGGTTGAAAGGCCCCATCACTTCTGAATAACATCTACGATACGCGTATTCCATCGAAATAGACTGCATGAATAAACTGCAATTCTCTCATTACAAAAGCCTTTACAATGAAGTCTGCGCTTAAAGCAATTGGTACAGATGTTGGCTTTTAAAAGAAAAAATGAACCCCATGATGCAATCTGGTTTCATTCACCGAAAACTTTTGTTGATCCATTGCTGATTGTTTTTAAGCCCCGATACGGTAATTAAGCGTAAACAAAAGGGATTGGGTGATAAATGTGGGGTAGTGTACGTATTTTTCTGAAGGTTTTATTAACCAGCCACACTGCCCAGCAATCATGAGAGTGGGGTCAGAAATAATTAGCTGCATGAGTCCGGTTTGATCAGCATCACTGTCTAAACAGACAGGAGGAACTTTCACAGGGCACAGATGTGTGATACAGGTGATAGGTGTTTTCTATTTGTGTCATTTTTCAATGCAAATGATGACATGTTTTAGATTCTAATATCAATGAATTTGACAAAAAGGCAACAAAAAATCTAGCAAGTTGATCTAATTTAATATGTATTCTATTTAGTGATTTGGATTACCAAGTAAAGTAGTGTAACAGTCTCATTCATGACTTTCAAATCCCAAAACTTTGCCCTCTCCTTACATTTGAACCGATAGAGACTAGATGCAATACTTTATCGAATCTTCAGTTCTGTTGAATTCATTTGAATATGAGAAAAGAGCAGTTGGTGCCAAAAGTGTCTAAGAGATTCCTTTTGAGGTGATAAAACAGAAAGAAAAGTATCAGAAAGTTAGGCAAATAATCCTTTAAATGTTATTTAGATTAATCTGATGGTCAGATTGATAGGTTTCTGTGGCCAAGAGAGGTGTGGGATGAATAAATAGAGAATGATGAGAAATTGATCATGTGCCCGCCTCACTTAGTTTACTCAAATGTCGGCCGGCCAGGACAGTGGGTTCATTAACCCTAGGATCACTGTGGGTGAAAGGTTCCCAGTCAAACATTAAAAAACACAAAACAGACAATCTGTGGACTCTTCTGAAGCCAACATGAACAGGTAAGTGTCTGTTATTATTTATTTGTGCGGAATAATCCTTGAAACTGCTGTCATCACACCTCATTTTCGCCAGTGTGCGCTGTGTGTTTGTCCTATTTTCCCTCTTCCATGTCTCGCGGAGTGTGGAAATGACAGGGTTGCATGGCAGCTTCACCTCCCCCGGCTTCCCTCAGCCGTACCCTGACAACCAGCACACAGTGTGGAACATCACTGTCCCAGAAGGTCACAGGGTCAAACTCTACTTCACCCACTTCAGCGTGGAACCCTCCCAGCAGTGTGAATATGATTACATTCAGGTATACGTTGGAGAACTACAAGTAGCGTTATCTGCGTTAGGTAGCTTGCTTGCTAAAAACGACCTCTGACCTTGTCAAACCAGGTGTTGGCAGAGGGCAATGAAACCTTGCGGTTCTGCGGTGAAGAACAGAAGGACTATGAAAGCACCCCGAGGAACACTGTCATCCTGTCAGCAGGGAACCTCATGTCAGTGGTCTTTAGGAGTGACTACTCTAACGAGGGGCGATTCACCGGCTTCCAAGCATTTTACGCCTCCGAAGGTGACACAGGATTGTGATACTGTTGCCAGAAGGCAGATGCACTTTTGTTGGTGGTAATTCCATAGAGCACTTCTTAATGGTATTTCTAGAGAAATAATCTATGATAACAGGATTATGTTGCCATGGATATATATGAATGTTTTAAAAACATTGAGGCTCATTTAGCATTTACAAAGCATCCATATAAAGATAATTCCACTTTCACCATTTAAAGTATGTGAATGGATGGAAAAAATAAATAGCAGACTTTACTGTATTGTGTTATACTCTCTTCCCTTTTTCTGTTTCACAGACATCAATGAGTGTCTGTCTATGGTAGATGGGGAGACCATGTGTGATCATTTTTGCCACAATTACATTGGTGGATATTACTGCACTTGCAGACCTGGATACTTTCTCCATGACAACAAAAGATCCTGCACAGGTGAGAGCAATGCAGAGCAAATCTTAAAAGGCATGTTCATCTTAGATCAATCAAAGTGAGTGAAAACCTTAGTGAGGTGCAGTGTTAAGAGCTTGGCACAATGCGTTTGATTGTAAATTGATTTCTGTAATTACATGTTGTCTGTGTTGCTTGGTATAATGCAGCTCAGCTCCTCACTACCTAGCATGGCAGGAATCAGTGACGATGAAGCAAAGCACAGGAATTTTCATTAGCGTAAATTGACCGCTGTGTGATGCATTTGGCTACAAGATATTTCAATTCTACTGCATTTTTTGATGACAGACAAATGATGTCACGAAATTTCTCATTGTGGCATTAATAAAATCAGAAGAAAAGTTATAATACAGCATGTTGTTTCTTCTGATTTCAGTTTGGAAGGGTAGATGATAATATGAGGGTAGATGATTGTATTGTAAGCTTATCACTGCACCTATTTATTGGAGGAAGGAAACCATTTGCCTTTCAAAATCTTCTAAATATTATACAATACTGCAGAGCATATCTTCACAAAACAATTTGCTGACATTTGCAGACAGCGCACACAGTTATTGCGGTGTTTGAGATTGGATTTCATTCTCACATTGCTGGTGTGTGCTAACTAATTTCAGACTGAAAAGGCATACTGATGCATAAAGTAGTTGATCTCTGCCAGCCGGTGTAAGGCAAGGTTAATTACTGTCGATTCCTAAGGGAAAAGCGACTTCAAAAAGGCGTTAAAAATTGATACCTGTTTGCAGCACTAATAGTGCACTGATGCTAGGTAATTAATCACAATTACGAGTGGATGTGCCTTAAATTATTATTCTTTGCCAGAGGAAAAAGGGTGACAAAACAAATCATGCAATGAATAGGCAAAAATGATTATCTGCCTACAGATTTCGCTAATTATATGAATTACAGCAACTCTGCCTCTTTGCAATATTCATTTGTTTTTGTCTGTAACATCTGCATACTTGCCAGTGCAATAACACAACCCAAATTAATCCCATCTTTTATGATGCCAGAAAATGTCTCAATTGACATGAAAAATTATTTTCTTTTAATCACAAAACTTTTTAATACCTAGCACTTTATAACCCATAACTCAGCGGCTGTTAGATTCTGAAGGCTTATTTGTCAGTATTCAAATAGACATGCAAGGGCCAAAACAGACTGAATAGTGAGGACTGGACAATGACATGTAACAACTCAAACAGAGAAAAATGACCATGTAGTGCCTGTGTCTGAGTGGGATTTTAATGAGGCTGTAAGTCTTCCCTGCAGTGCCATGCGAGAGCCAGGTGTTGACCACGCTGTCGGGGGTTCTGACCAGCCCCGGGTACCCGAGTCCCTACCCGCCCATGAGTCAGTGTGACCACACCATCCGTCTCCCAGAGGGCCACAGAGTGATCCTGGACTTCCTGGAGCCCTTCGATGTAGAGGGACACCCAAACGCCCCGTGTCCGTACGACACATTGAAGGTTAGTCGCGTGACTTCAAAACCGCAAACCACACTAACACACAAAGGACGATGAATAAGCAATGTATTCCTCCTCATGCTTGGTGAGGCAGTCTATCATTGTGAGTTGTCCCCCTTGGGGGGGATATATGGCCATGCGGTTTCCTGCATATTTTCAGTTTGGCTGGACATCAATCAGTCAGACATATAATGAGACAACATCCTGGTTCCTTATTTGATGTTCCTCCTCTACAAGATTTCGACAGCAGGACAGGAGTACGGGCCCTTCTGTGGATCGTCGCCACCAGGCCGGATTGACACCGGAAGTTACCAAGTGCATGTTACGTTCAGGTCTGACCCTTCTGGGAAAAACAAGGGATGGAAGATTAAGTACACGAGTACCAGAACTGAATCCCTCACTGTAATTTAAGAGACTAGGCTCACTGATGACTTGTTGGCCTGTGCATTGTATGTCAAGTTAGCATACTACCTGAAATTTTTAAATTGTGACGATGACATTGTGGAAACTAAAGTAATTGTTCTTCTATTAAAAGCACCATATTTTTTGTGATGATGGCTGGATTATTTTAGATAATTTGATTGTGTGGCTAGTAGAGGCATTAACCTTCTGATACCTTGCTATAGTGTTGACACTGGTGCTACAACACCACCATCTAAAATTCAAGCACAATCAACGTGTTGTGACCATAAAAAACTAACCATAGGCTATGTGTGACCAGACAAGCCCCCTCAGTGATAAATTCCCCAAAATAGCCATATGCAAACAATTATTCTGTCTGGCTAATCCAGCCAAAGACAGAGACAGTTGACACATTGTAATGTCCTGGTAGAAATAAATTAATTCAGTAGTCTGAAAGTCAAATCAGCGGGCTTGTGTGTGTCTCCAGTCTAAGAGGCGGCGCATGGTAGTCGTTTAACCTTCATACATTATGCAGCTTGTTCTCAGCACACCCCAGCTCTACTTCTCTATCAAAACAGTCATTATAGGGTTCTTCAATCTCATGAAATTGCTTCTCCTTTGACACGTTTGCATTCCCTCACTAACATTTTCTCTATCTGTGGCCTTCAAGTGGGGCAAAGTCCTACCATGAAGAGCCTGTTTGAATGTGTGGCTGTGGGAAAGGAACTCAAACACTAGGTCTGATTCTTTTCCCTCTTTTTGTGGTTGTGGTTACAGTGTTTGATATTTTTGTTGTGCCACAAAATTAGGCCTATGCCACCTTTCTGTGAAATATCGACTTGTTTTGAACCGCAGTATGTGAACTCTGACTGAACTGTTTCAGCAGCCTTAACGAAAATTGCTCAATGTTGCTTCAACCATAGACTTTGTTGTAGTTTGAAGGCCACTACAACTCCTTGGTAAGTTATGTACTGACCCATAGCATGACATCATCTTGGCATTTCCAGCTGAACAGAATTATATTGCCTTCAATCGCCATGTATTCTTTCACTGACTTATCTCAAAATCATCTGACCACATACAGTAAGGTTTATAGCATGAAATATCTAGACAGCACCTCAGGCTATAGAGTGCACACCTATAGTATAGTTAACTATGCACTATTAAGTCCATATTAAATCTAACAAGATGCTGTGAAACATCTCATAGCACAATCTACTGCTCCCATACCCCACTCAATTATAACGGTTCAGCCTAGTCGGAGCCAGTTCCACAGGATTTACGCACACCATGGAACCCATTAACTAACTGTTGGGACATATCTAGTAGCTGCATGCTGCCAGTAGGCTTTTTTCCCTGACATGCCCATCACTATTTTGTTGCCAGTGTCATGCATCTTCTTGAGCGTGAACTTATTGTATACAAAGAAATACAAAGGAGTATCATTGTGTCAAAAATTCAACAGCCTTTACTTTATTCATAGCGTTTCTGCCCATGGCAGCAATTAACTAACCAGCAGCAAGTGGTTCCTTTTTTCCTATTTTATTCCATTCTGTGCAGAGAAGAGCTCCCAGCTACCCATTATAAACAGTGTATGATCATTGCAATGTAAGGTGGAGTAAATGTCCTGTGAAACTAACATGTTTCACTATACAGTAATGCTCATCTATTGGTAGTCCTGTGGTCTTCAGAGGAGGAAGGTCTCAAGAGCTTCCAGTTTCTGTGTGTTACTCAGCTTGCGTATATGCTATATGCATTTAATATTTAATGGGAAAAATATGTGACAACAGCACTCTAAGGAGTGTGTGGGCTAGTTTATTTTAGTCAATCCACCCTACTTGTTAGAACATGTGCATCACTCACCAATAAACATTTGTATAAATGTATATATATATAAAAATAAAAAAAAAACTTTAATCGCATACAATTCTGTACAACTTCCCATGGGAACATTTGGCACACATGTACAAATTTATTTCAAAGAGGGAATGTGTTGAGGAACTTTCAAACAGTAGTTTACAATTCATGTTTATTTTTAGTGTAACAAGTTTTGGTATAAAACTGCAGTTTCAGTGAAACTGAAAGTAACGTGCCCAGGCTCAGCTCAGCCTTTTTGCCATTACATCACAAGACTATGTAAATGAGACAGGCAGCTGTATAAATTGGTCCACATTTCCCTGTAGCAAATTAAGTAGTCAAGTAAAAGAACATGGCGACATCTC
The DNA here is from genome assembly GCF_046629955.1 of Centroberyx affinis. Classification (NCBI taxonomy): domain Eukaryota; kingdom Metazoa; phylum Chordata; class Actinopteri; order Beryciformes; family Berycidae; genus Centroberyx; species Centroberyx affinis. The sequence goes on along the minus strand of NW_027279066.1, from coordinate 87,625 downwards.
AATCTCACCATGACACAAAAAGATAATATTTTTGGAAATTCAAAGCTACCATCATGCTCTTGCATAAGGATCTTATTGGCATTGTTTATGAGACAGACTTGGATGCTGAGATGACAGGAGTGACAAAGGCCATCTAGAACTAGACCTCTGAGTCACATGGACACACCATTGTACACGCAGTCTTACATCACCACCACTCAGGGACAGGCTTATATGAAACCTATGATATGAGGCCTAATAGTCTTTAATGAACACTTGTATGGAAAGATAGTATTTCTATGTGACTCAAAGCTGGAGCAATGTGTTCCTATGTGATATAGCATTTCTTGTCCAGCTATTTGTTAGAATGATTGTCAGTGTACTCCAAATAAATGAATTTACTCATGTAAGGTTAGGCTTAACGCAAAATATACATGGTATTTGGCATCATTTGCATTGCAGTGTCATACATAAAAATTGTCACAATCAGCTTAATCCTGCCTGTGGCTTCTCTAAACAATCCACGTCACTCAAATGTAGTGCTATACCAGGCAGCACCCAGGAGAAAAGTCTGGCTGAAGCCGCTTGTCAGGGTGGACTAAAGGGGGAGATCCAGCAAGGTGTTTAGATGTTTTATGTTTCTTTCGACCAATCACATCCACAATGGTGCTCACCCCAAGAAGGGGTATGGTCTTACACGCTGGCATTATTTGTTAGTTTGCCATTGTGCCTATGGAACCTGACCATGGTTTAAATAAGTGTTTCTACCATTAATTTTTCCATATAAAGATTTCCTAAATGCTTGTTGCAAATCAATCAATAACAAAAGTTGACAGGGGCCCAGATTCATTAAGGCTGCAGGCCAAGAGCAAATTGCCTCATTCATGTGCAAGAGCTGAAGGCAGCAAGTTGGCGTGCGATTCATAAAGAATTTCATGCTTATCGGACAACCACACAACTTTACCCTCTATTCAAACCTGGTCCAGGGTAAAAGCTTTAGTATTAGCCTTATTTATTTTTCATAAGTTAGAAATTGCCTGACATTATGGGTCTGCTGGTAGACAATCAAATGTGTGCAACTGATTTTAGCCAGCTTTTCTGAAATCTCGATACAAAAAAACATGATGGTAGAAACTATGGAGTGAGGTTGTGGGAAGCATTGGGGAAGACAACAAGCAAACAGGAGCAAGTCATGGGGCATAGTGGAGGGAGGGCCTGGCTGCCAGCTGTTTGAAATAAGAAGCCGCTGTAGCTGCTTCAAACCTCCCCACAGATCCCCTATATTCAAGATGGGAATGTCTTTTCAACAGTGGCACATAAATGATTGCCATACCATAACATAAAAACAAAATAAAGCACTTTAGAAGTCATTCACTTCTGCTAAAGATCCACAGGGTTGTCATACGTATTTTATAATATTCCTTAACTATATTCAAATTAAAATTAAAAAATAAAACATTTAATTAAATTCCAGTCATACCTTTTGCCTTAATTGCCACTGTGTTTGAACATCAGGAGAAGGTAAGCCAGCAATACTGGGCTGCCGATCAAACAGTAACAGCATCTAAAAGACCTTGAGTTCATCATGGATATGTTTATCTATGGCTATTTTCACAGTATGGCACTCCCCTTATCAAAATAAAAAAGTACCCAATGCACAGATGCTGCAAGTGGTTCATTTCCACATTTCTTTGATAAACATAACTTGTGCAAATCACTCTGCCTCCTCTTGAGGCAAAACTATTCAAGTGGTTTGCCCGGGTGAGTTTTACAATATGATGCAAGCGTCAACATCATTGACATTCATGGATTCCAGCATTATGGACATTATCACTAACACACAGTAAATCCCATTCTACTGACCCTGGGGCAGGTAGTGTGAATTCTTATCAGTCTCTACTCAGGTGAAGCTTTGGCCTACTTGCTGCCTGTGGCTGGCGTGTCTTGGCTGTCCTTGGCGCTCTTCTCATTGGACTGCTGGTTGCCGTCCAGCTGCGTGTGGCTGCTGAGGGAGTGCATGGCCTGAACCTGCTGCAGCCGTCTGGTCAGCTCAGCTTCGCAGGCCTGCAGCAGCCCCGATGTCCTCTCTCTGTCCCAGCCCAGCACCTGCTCCATGGTTTCCACTCCCCTGCTCACCACCATCTGGAGGCAAACAGGATAGAGCTTCATCTCGAACACCCGGAGTATGAACATGTATAACAGACCAGCGAGGATGCAGTTATTCTATTAAAACTATGTCGATAGGCCAGTCGGTGTTTTGCCAATAATTTGTGTGGATGTAATTTTCAGTTTTAGGACCCCGGGTTCAGTATCTGCACCATTAGCAACTGAAAAATGCTGTTTATTTTTATTTAATGGAATGGACTCATTGTACTATAACTGTCCAATATCGACTTGTTTTCGTTAAACAATGAGGCCAGATGTTTAATTGTTATTGTTTTTACATTTTTATAGCAGTGTGTGTGTGAGTGTGTATGTGTGTGTGTGTGTGTGTGTGTGTGTAGGGCAGGGGGGGAGTAATAAAGGATATAATTAGATGCCTTTATTATTGTCATTATATAAGTACTTTAAAAAGTTACAAAGTACTGTGAAAGAAAACATTTACAACCAATATAGGACAGATTTATGGAGATATGAGGTCAACATAAAAATGTAATAAGGAGGCAAGAATAATAAATAACCACAACAAGAAATAAAAGATGCTCTGCAACTGAGCCGGCTGAAAAGTCAAGAAAATATCAAGGAGGATTACACTTCCCCTTTAGCTTGAGCTTTTAGCTTTGGATTGTATGATAAAGCTATGTGTCACCATTCAAGTATCCACGTGTTGTGTTATGACTTGCAATTTCATGTAGCTGCTTCATCATCTTTTCAGTTGTGCATTACTGACTTGATGGAGTACTTGACAGCATAAGCCCTGCTCCAGAATGCACATGCTGTTGTGTTACTTGTTGACAGAGTAAACAACCTGACCGTGTTGTGGCCTGTTCATATTCATCATATTGTTGAAGTCGACTACAGAATATTCTGAAGTAGAGTACAGTGGAAGAGCGTCCCCATGTTGTAGTGACATGTAAATGCACCCTAGTATTGAAACTCAGGCCTATTTAAATCTACCGTTATCTAATCTTCACGAGGTTCCTAGATAAACCGTGTCCTTTGTGTTATTTGCCAATTAAATAAAAGTTTCAAAATAAAATCTGGAATATTTTATATGTATCTGCAGAAGGTTTGAGGCAGACTGGCTCTCAGCTTCACCACCCAGTGTCGTATTCAGTGAGTGCGGTTGTCTGTGTGGACTACCTGCAGCTCCTCAGTGGAGAGCCTGGTCTCGGGGCTCGTTTTGCCCTTGAGGACCATCAGGGTCCTGGTCATGAATCCAGATGCCGAGTCCACCTCCATCCCATCCGGCATATCCACATCTCCAGCCCCTGACACAATGAAATGGGTATACAGTATAAACCACTGCACATGAGATGGGACTGTTTAGCAGCAACAATGGTTCCACCTAGTGACCAAAAGGCACAGGCACAGTTCTGCCCTTATGAGCTATAGTATGTTAAAACAAGGCAGCAAGGAGATAGTGTATGCACATCCGAAATCCTGACCGAGTGCTTGTTACAAAAGGAGAGATCGTAAAAATAAGTAACAGAAGTCAAGTGAATGAAATAGAACAAAAGAGACCCAGTACATTAATGCTCCCTACTAGTTTACTCAGTAACAGACCTCAACTTGTCTGCAAGAGGCATGGATACTTTCACAGGGAATATCTGTTTTCCATTTCACTTTCATTCAGAATAACCCAGATTTTTTACATCAGAGGCTGAGGTTTTATCAACAACCCCCTGAGTATGGTGAGAATGATATTTCTGATTATTGATGGATGTTGTGATCATGATTATTAATCAGAATTATTAGTCTTAATGATTTTAGGAATGAAAATGATTTTACAGCACTTTTGGCATTTCATATAACCATCTTGACTATTTAGTTATTTTATTTTTAACATCAGGTATTCTATATGAAATGAAATTTTATAAATAAAAAATATATTTTTTTACATTAGTTGTATTAATTAAAAAAAAAATTAAGGGTATACACTGCAGCATCAACAGGATTACAAAGGCAGACAAGACCCTTCTTCTACCCACCCAGGCCAGTCATCCGAAAGTTACAAGTAAGTAACTAAGTTACTAACAGGCTCTTACAAAGGGTTGTTTGATGGCAGTTTCCACTCTTTGGAGAACAACTGGCCCTACAACAGAAGCTGTGATAGTTCTGCAGGGGAGATAATCTAGAAGAGGTGACCATATCTTTATAAATAATTGTTTCTCTTTAGGACTGCACCTATTCTTTCATGAGGAAATACACTGAAGATCTCCCTATGTGTGGGTGGAGTTTCTTTAACCCAATTAAAATGCAAAAGTAAAATGTGTTTCCAGGCAAGGAGTAGTAACTCATCACATCGCTTTTTCTGTGAGAAGGAAAGTGCAAGCCAAGAATAAAAAGTCATACATCTTTCTTTAGTAGTATTGCCAAAGTTTATGATAATTAACTGTAGAAATGAAAATCACAATCTGCATGCCTAATAATGCAGCCCTACCTTCCTGGCTGGGCTCCATCTCTTGCGTGTCCTCTCTCTCCACAGCTTTGAGGTAGAGCTGGAGCAGATCCTTGGACTGCCTCTCCTCCTCCCTGCGGTCCAGCACCCTCTGCAGCGTCTCCTGGAGCTGCTCAGCCTTCTTCTCTTGGAAGCCCAGTGCAGAGGCCAGTTCAGGGCAGGGGATGTCCACCAAGGCCTGGAACAGCACAGGACACAGATATCACTTAAATCTGATCTGATGAAGGCCATTTTGACTGAAACGTCACGTTTTTAATGCAATAAATAGACTCTATTTTTTGTGTTGAGCCTAACTTTTTTGTTCTCTTTAATGCTACAATATGAAACTTTTTGGACACCAAAATAAAAACAAATAAATAGGATATATTATACTTTATTCGTCTGTGTCCATCTGTGACCTGGTGTGCACATACCTAAATTCACCCATTTGTCTGAATTGGCTTTCAATGATGAAGGATGTTTTTGGGTGAATATCTTTTGCTCTGGGCACGGCCAGCAGTGAGTTGGGTTATGGCTATCAAGCATAGGAAAGTCACAGCAACAACAACAATGGCGGAAAGTAGTAAGAAATTAACATGGGTGAACATTGGCACTGTTTGATTTTTTTGTTGTCGTTTTGTTTTTTTTATTGAAGATTGTCTGTGTTCACCATCTGCTTCTTCGATGCCTGTGGCGGCCTTACGGATGCCTGTTCTATCAGGCTCAGTCAGGACAGCTGCTGTTTCAAAGCAGACAGCTCATCAAGAAGACTGACAAGTATTAACTCATGAGCTTGTCCAACTGAGGGGGAAGCAGGCGGGGCTAATGCACTTCCTGCCTCAAGGCGAAATGTTGGATATTGTAGCTTTAACAGAACAAAAATCCAAAAGCTGATGGTGACAACTTGGGAAAACAATTTAAAAGCAGTATAATGCCTTTATTATTGTTATTATCACATCCTAGTTCTAAAGTCAGCTAAAGTATGTCATTTAATAAACAAAATAAAGTGAGCCATTATGAATCTTTTAGGCGTGTTAGAATGACTGATGGCAGCTACTGTTGGCTGAATGTGGTAGGATTGCTGTTGGCAGGTAGCCTACCTGTAACTCTGCCTCAGACATGAGGATGATGCTGGCCAGGTCCTGCTTCAGCTGCTGGGCCAGGATCCGCCAGGGCTCCGCTCCACTGGCGGAGTCCACAGCATCAGCCTCCAGCACCATAGACTCCCTGGTCATCCAGGCCGTACCACCATCAACTACAAAGGAGAGTTAAATGAGCACCGAAACACATGGTGGCACATGATGCAGTTAGAATGACTGGAATGGACAAATCTCAGACAGAGGTAAAGCTGCTTACTCCTGCGAACCGCTGACCATGTCTCTTTTTCATGCAACAGCATGAACTTTGTGTTTGTGGGTAAGCACAAAAAGTACGCCTCATCCTCCACTATCGTCCCATCATCTTCTAGGACGACTGAGACAGGGGCATCGGCGCTGAAACCAAGAAACTCACACCCTGAGGGAAGAACAGAGACAGAACAGACTAAACACAAATAAAGCGATTCAAGTGACTTGACAGCAAATAATAGAATTCATACCAAAAACATTCACATACAATTAGGGGGGAAAAAGGGGGAAAATATAGATACAAATGGGAAAACTAAGACTACAAACAACAGGAATACAACAAACAGCAATTTAAATGTTATCAAAAAAAAGGAGGGACATTGATTGAAAGAACATACTGTAATCATTTAATAAATTCATGTGCCTAGGGGAAATGTACCCAAGGTGTGTATCCAATATGTTTCCCTAGATCTGTGCTGTTTATCAATGTCCCCACCCCTTCTGTTAAGATTGATTTGCTCGGTGCCAAAGTAAGTACAGCTGCCTAGCTAGGTGTGTGCAGCACGGTGCACCATCAACACCATGCTTCATGATTTTGGAGCAGTCAGTAAATTTATACTTCTTCTGAAAATATGACCTCAGATTGCAGTGGGCATCTAGCTGATTTGTGTCCCTCGGGTAGAGTGTAACACATGCGTTATAAAAGAGATTTGGAAAAAACAATACAAATTTCTACTTTTTTTCCCCCCCAGCCCTCGAATGGCACATATCGTTGCCTATTCTATTTTAACTGTAATGGCAGGGGTGGGTAGTAACGTGTTACAAGTAACGCACATGAGTAAAAAAGTAGTTTTTTTTTAAAGGAACGAGTACTTTTAGTTCCTTTTTTTAAACTGTACTTCTACTCTTTACTTGAGTATATTTTTGAGCCAGTAATCTACTTTTTACTTCACTACATTTGCCATTTATACCTTCGTTACAACTAGTCTGCTCTAAATGCGGGGAGCACCTCTACTGCTGATGCCAAGTTGCCAGCTGCCTGGAAGAAAAATAAGCACCACCTGTCTTTTGACCATGATGCGATGATGACACAGCAAAACCCAGAACAAGAGGCAGCTTCCAACAAATGGGTATCCCCAAATGAAAAATGTGAATGGAGAGAAGTTTTCATTCTCTAGTTGATTGACTAAGGTCTTGGTACAGGGAGTAATACTACAGAACAGAAAATCTGAGTTTTAATTAATTGTATTGTATTCTGTATCTACTGCATTTTGGGGCTGTAATAGGTTTTGGTTATAAACAAGTGCTGTTTTTTCATTATTTTGCACTGGCCCGCACACCCTAAAAAATATCAAAATGGAAAGTAACTTGTACTTTGAGTAATTTATTAACCAGGTACTTTTTACTTTTACTTGAGTAGGTTTCTCAAATGGTAATTTTCACTTTTACCTGAGTCATTTTTATGGGAGTAATTGTACTTTTACTTGAGTATAGATTTTCAGTACTCTACCCACTACTGTGTAATGGTCACAGGTCTTAAAAGGTATGGAGATTTGGGCCACGCCTGGTGACTAGCATTCTAGGAATGATCAGGACAGGAGGGAGGGTCTTGCCTGAAGATCGTGTTCAGTTCTTACAAGTTTGAGCATGAAAACGTTGCTACACACAGCTTATTCATGAGCATGAACAGAAAGCTTAAACTTAAATTTTTGGTGCACAGTTTCAAACTCTGCTGCACAGTTTCAAACTGAGCATGAAAACGTTGCTACACACAGCTTATTCACGAGTATGAACAGAAAGCTCAAACTTAAAATTTTGATGCACATTTTTAAACTGTGCAGCAAAATCACTAGTGGTGTTGCGACTTACTTATGCCACGTAAAGTAAAATTTAACTGAAGGAACGTTCAATACAATACAGGCGATCGCAAAGAAATATGACTGTTTCATTCGATAAAAACTGAAACGAGTTAATTGTGTACATTCATAACGTAACGTTTATGAATAAGAAAACACTGAACGTTAAGCAGCTACGGTTCCCTAACGTTAACGTCAACGCAGTCATTTGACAAGCACCTCTTCAGCTAACAAGTTAGCCCTTCTCTACTTACCTTTTATCTTCAGCTGTTCTAAAGAAGGGACCACCAACCCGTATGATTTTTGGCGTGTGAAATTGCACACCTTACAGGGTTTCACTTCTGTCATCCTAGACTTTATGTGGGCTAACTCTTTAAGATTCACAAGTGACAGCAGCTCTCTCTCGCCTTAAACAGTTTCGAACGCGGAACCCGTGGTGACGCTATGCACTCTGGGACATGTAGTTTTATGTAGAACATGACCCCGACCTAGCTATCATATGACATGATCATCATAAAATAGACAAAACTTACGTAGTGAGGGGAGAAAAAAAAGACTATTTTGTATTAGCTGCATTATCTAAATCGGATCGTGTAGCTGCAACTCAGTCGAAACCATAGAAACCCACATTTTCCTATTATTTTCTTGTTGTCCTGGTTCAGAAAAAGTAATCGATCGTGATTCACTCGAGCAGCCACTCCGGGAAGGCATAGGAAGATGGCATCCACTGATCAACCTGATCCACCAACACAGGTCTAAATTTATGCTTCTATGACATTTAGCTACTTCCGAAAGTCCAGAAGCGAGGCGAAACTATCAATAGCTGTTTATAATTTGTACGTCTTGATTGGCAACCGTTTGGTTAACTGTACTTTTAAACCGACTAGATTCCAAATTGTTAGCTTGGTCGCTAAGGTTAGCATGCTAGCTAACGTGTGCTAACGTTACAAAAGTTGCCTCTGACGTGGTCGTGTTGACAAGTGGAAAGACAGGGCCAAGCTGCACGTTAAGGGGCTTTACCACATCTTGACAAAACCCATGTGGCTCGCTTACCAAGTCAGCTAACACTAATTATCTACTACTACCCAAAAGTTAGGTCCTAACGTTGGCTATGTAGCGTTCTCTCTATCTTATGTGCAGGTAACGGTATTCCTTAATGGAAAGGTCAGTGTTAGCTAGCCTCCTAACAAACCTGGTTTGTACCAGGTGGCTCTTTGCTAGCATTCTGCTGTCTTACTTTAATGTAGACAAACTGCTCGGATTATTCCCAGAACACGACACAAAGTTATGGCTCATGCATCACGCCAAGATGAGCTCTGTACGTTGCTGCTACATTAATTATGTATTATGTGTGCTGGCACGCAGTAATCAATATGCACAGTAGTTTAAGGCCGTGCAATGCTATTCCAGATTAAAGGCAGCAGTATTTAAGATGTGCAAGGTAGAGTTTATGTTGATGACCAGAGGCATAAAGTGTTGAAGGAGGAGCGGGGGAAAAAACTACAGAACTTGACTCATGACTTTTCACATGCAGGTCAACAGTTAGAAAACAATTCATCAGCCAATGCATGAGAAACTGAGGATGAGCAACAAATGTTTGGTCCCACGGCCTCCTTTGACATATATTTACGAACCATAGACCCTATTGTGTTTCTTGTAATTAACATTATGGTCATTCACCCCTGTTATCTGTATAACGCAGAACCCCAACATTGTCTTGAATGTCAAAAAAATAAAGTTTTCCTTCACTAAACAGCAATAGAATATATTGGACAGAGGCAGGCTAGACTAACGTTATGTCAAATGTCTGGTTTTACTGGTTTCTTCCCTTCCCTTCCCCTAAACAAATTATCTTGGAATCATTAGCATAAACAGTTAACTGCCAGAGATGTTACTGTGCTCTACTATTCTAGACTGACTACTCAACTGGGTAAGCTTATAAAATACATTAAGATAGCTTTCATGTATTTAATTAGTTTCATCAGCACAAATCTCTGGAATAGATAGATAGATAGATAGATAGATAGATAGATAGATAGAACCCTGTTTAACCCTGTTTTCAGTATAATCTACTGAAGCAACACTGCTGTCTTGATAAACCAGCAGGACTTCCATGCCTCCAGTAGATGGCACTCTCATACAGTTGTTTGTTTACCTCCTCAGCCTGGCCCTCAGCCTGGCCTTCCACCTGGAGATGATGCAGCGGCTCCCCCCAGAGAAGCACTGGTAAGGCTTCAACTGTTCACTAGAAATGATTTCACAAAATAGAATTACAGAAGCAGTGATGTATGTCCATTTGATATAAGTCTATATTAAATACAGACAGCAGTCCATATCAAATGATAATAAAGTCTAATTTAATCTCATGTAATCGAGATAACCATATTTGGATGAATACGTTATTGTCACACACATCATTTTCAGCTATTGATAACTTAGACTAGTTCAGTGGTTTTCAACCATGCACAATACCACTGATGCCCAGGTATGCAAGTTTTCACTCTGGCCAATCACTCATGAAGCTGATTTCACTGGTTAGTCCCCCCTCTCTCATTGAAGATGTGCTAATCAGTTTGGTTGGGAATGAAATCCTGCATGCTTCTGGGCATTGATGGTTGAGAAACACAGGCTAGTTGTATTCATTGTACATGTGATCTGGTGACTTAAAGACATTTGTTTTCATCTTTTCATCAAGGAACTAGTTTCCTTGGCTGATCAGATGAGATTATATTCCCCAGCAAGATCAAGTGTTAAAGGCTTCCAATTAGCAGCGAGTCACTTTAGCACCACACCGATGGTCTCCAAGCCTTCTAATGAGAGGCTTCTTCATGTTCCTCGTCTTTGGAGAATAAAGAGCATGTAGAAAGGCCTGTTTGAACGGTCTTTGCCACAGTGGTTCCACAGTTGGTTGAATGATTTTTAGGATAAAGCTTTGACCATCTACCTTTGTGGTCTTTAAAAGTTTAGCCCATTCTTTTTTCAGGTGCCCTGATATGCAGACCACCATCCTCATAAGTAGTCTGTTATGAATGCAAGCCAAAACGGGCGTTTTTATATTACCAGTTGGTTAGCAGTAAAGGAAAATGTCATGTAATACATGCCAGGCCCAAGTGATGACAATGATTAGAAGCAAGCATGTCTTATTGCTTGGTGGAACGGAACACATTTCAGGTACATTCACTGTCCTTGTATGGACACGGCATCCAAGTTATAAGAGAGCTGTATTATTCAGCCTACATGTCTCAATGTCATTCACCACCATTCACTCTTCATCCTCCCCCCATCATCCCTTCATGCCAAGGCTAATTTAATCCTGGGGTTATTGATTGTGGGAGCATTCTCCCAGGCTTTCTTTCAATTTACTTCAATTTCATCATCCCAGTGCGCTTCAAGACTGCCTCCTCAAAAAGGGAAGAAATTCTTGTTATGATGGTCCTGATTCGAGACTGGCTGACAAGTCCCCCCCTCCTACTCCCACCCCCTCCCTCCTTTATTCCTCCTTTCTCTTTTTGATGAGCTGCTCTTTCCCAGTTAAGTGGATTATTACAGTAGGGATAATTCTTGTCACATGGCATTATTTGGATGAGGTGAATAATTGAAATTTGTGTCTGAAAGGATTTTATCTGGATGAGAGGAAAGGGAGTGCTGGCAGGGGTGGGAGGGACGGAGGGGAGAGAGAGAGAAGGAGAGAGAGAGAGAGAGTGCGCACACGTTTGTATAACATTTATGTGCACATGTGCATGTCAGACAAGCCAGCGTGTCAGGCTGGGGACACCAGTCATGTTAACAGGTTCTGACTCACCTCGCCCAGATCAGCAGGCCCTGGCTCACTGCGTGGCGTGGGCTCTCCTCTGTGGCAAGAGGGCCGAGCTCGGGGGCCAATGCCACCGCCTCTGCCACCATCGAGGCTAGAGGGGCAGGTTTGGACCTGTAGTTGGAGAGAAAGTGAGGGAGAGAGAGGGAGTGTTTGTGTGAGTGTGCGCTCCATGGTTGACTGGTAGACAAGTCGCTGCCAGCCACTGCCGTTGCCTCTGGGACTGCTCTTTGCTCGCTCTGGCCCCTCTTGCGTAGTCGCTATCTGTAACCCCCGCCCCCACCCACCTCCCACTCATCACTGCCATCGCCATTACCCCTGCCAATCTCTTGCTGGTGTCTCCCTTCTCTTTTTTTCTCTCTCCTTGTGGTCATCACCCCCCACCCCCACCCCCACCCCACCCCCTTAGCGCTCTTCCCTTGCCTCCTCCTATCACTTTGTCCTCATCTCCTTCCCAACTCCACCCCAACGCCACAGCTTTAATTATATTTGTAAAAATCTGTTTGATCACCCGACAACAAACAAAGCAAGGTCCGATTTTTAACTCGGGAGGTACTATACACAGGCTTGAAAACTGTGAAAATAATTGAAAACCAAATTCATGTACTGTGTATGCTGATAGGCTGAATTATTTGACAGCTGTGAGTTTCCCCGATTGTCAATTTGTCCCAAATTTTATCCCTGAACATTCAGCGTAAGAGGAATAACCTCTGCCACTCAATGAGAGACAGATTTTTTTTCTGTTACAGTATGTGTTTATGTGAAGGGGGAGCTGTGTGGTGTGTCCACATGATGTGTGGGTGTGCAGCTGATCTACAGGAGAGACGGCACCTCACCAAATAGGATTCTAATTCTGTTGGGTGCCCCTGGTAGCATTAAGCCGACCCTTTACTCTCAGCGCACTGAAAAATCACTGGCCCCAGATGAAAAAGTGTGCGGCGATACGAGTGTGGGGTTTATGTGGGTAGGAGTGAGTCTACACAGAGGTGTGCATGTGGGCATGCATAGTGTATACTGTGTGTGTGTGTGTGTGTGTGTGTATTTAGGTTTGAGGTTTTGGTACAGCAGAGGGAGGGAGGTAATGGGAGGGGGAAAAGAGTTGTAAGAAGAACATCCCCGGTCTCACAGCAACTTCAAAAGCTCCCCTTCCCCAGGATATTAAGCGACTGTGATGAAAAATTTAGCGAGCGTTAAATAAGGCGCTTTGAAGTGATCTGTTTTGGCTCAGCAGTCTCCGAATTTCCGTAGCCCCTCTGCTATCGCCATCACACTATAGAGAGGGATAGGAAAAAAGGAGCAGTGTATTAAGTGCAGGAGTTGGGAGGGGGGAGCCTGGCTGCTTGGCAGAGGACATGCCAACAGTAATTGGTGCAGCCAGTGGCATGAAGGCACTACTGCTGTTACTGTCCCCTTTTGTCTCTCTTTAGCTCTTTTTCTCCTCATTTTAACTCTGCCTCCCTGACGGCTGCTCTGTCAAGCCCCATGAGTCCCAGGCAGACAGATGTTGCTCATATGTTAGCTCTGAAAACACATTTTTTCTCTCTGTCTCTTACGCGTGGGTGTAACGCAAATGTAACACAACAGCTATATCAGGAAGTCAGAGGTACCCCTAGGATCTTGACTCAGTCATTTTTATGTGCAAAGTCTCGTCCTTAAATATTTCCCCATGGACCATGTGTTTGTGGAAAGATCTGACTTTTACACTAATGTACTCTGATGGGATGCTCTGTGTTTTTTGTTTTTTTTTTCCTCTGGATTGTATGACTTGCACAAGTTGCAAAAATAGAGAACGTGATACATCTGAAATCATTTGAACCTTTTTACCTTTTCACCACCATAAAGCAAAAATAACAGGAAGTTAATCTCTTATTTGATATTCATATTTCAATTCATTTCGCATTCATCACTTTTAAAACCATTATTTTAATTTTTGGGGACTCCTGGTTTCAACACGCTCCGAATTAATTATTGGGGCAGAATAAGAAATGGTAGCCAGTAATGAGTCTGATATGGTAACTCCATTCTGTCATGAAACTAGGCTACCATTTAGTTAGTCAAGGGAACCTTCTCTGAGATTTTCCTTTTTTCCTCTTTGCTCATTACTTTAATTGTAATTGTAATCCTTTATTGGAGCTGTCTGCAGTAAAGGAGAGTTATGGTCCGAGTGGGGGCGCGAGCCATGGAGATATTTCATGATTATTGGAGAAGACGGTCACTAGGTGGCAGCCACTAGTTCGGCCTCGCTGTAATTACTGGGTGGGGAGTGATGACGAGAGACTGTGTGTGTGTGTGTGTGTGTGTGTGTGTGTGTGCGTGCGTGCATGTGTGCATACGTGGGTGTGTGGAAAAGGAGAGAGATTTCTCAGGTTGTAACACACTCCTTGAAAGAGAAAAGTGAGATAAACCTGATCACCTGCCATCTCACGGCCAATAGATTCTGTATGCTGCCACACTGATTGTAAACATGCTACATGGTCTGCAGAGCTACAGTACAAAGTCAAGTTGTCAGCAAGCATCTGTGCTTCATATTGTAGTAGTTATTTTCAGATTTTCTAATTTTGAACATGTTTTCTGAGAATTGTTCTTTAGAGAACAAGCAGTGTGCTGTAAGCTGTTTAGATGACAAAGCATCATTTGTCTTTTGTTTCCAATGATTTTCTCAAAGTACGCCTATCGATTAACACATGAACCTTTTTCAGACCACAGTTTGTTTCAGTGGTCTTGCTGAACTTTTCTCTTTGAGAAGCACAGAGGCTCAGTTCTCTGTTTCTCATCGCGGCTCTCGTTGTGCATCATGCGCTGTTTGTTTCGGTGGTTAATGATACAGGAAGGGCCCTCCATTTTATTGTTGCTGTGTTGCACTTTTTCCCCTCCTCGCCCAACCCGGCAACTAGCCTCCTTAGAGGACTCTGTATGAATTCTCACTGTCATGTCCAAGGACGAGTGGCGCAGGGTCAGCTAATTGCTTTTATGATTATGATTTCACGTCAGATTTATCGTGCATGCTCAGAGCACATCTTCCAGGTCCTGCCGACGTTGCTGGCTTGGATGGGGAAAATGAGTTTACAGCTTCTGGCTTTGACTTCTTGTTTAAGTGCAGGTCACACTTTTTGACTCATTAGAGTTGAACGCAGGGGGTGAATCACACAGGCTTTTCCTGTAAAAGCCTCTGTTTTCTCTGACAGTAAGTGTGCTTGTTTCTCTCAAATGTGGCCACAAAAAGCATTTCTTTACTTTGTCTTCAACATGTGCAAAACTTGGAGGTCATGAGTGAGGCATGACACAGACAAGGATTTTTGCTTTTTCGAACGTTTGAACTTTTTTTATGAGCCATAAATCTCTCTTCTTCTTTTCTGTTTGCAGATGAAAACATTAGGCTTTTTCCCTCATATGCCAGAATTATCAATTGACTTCTTTTTGATGTTGGTGACGTTTTTTTTCTGATGGTTCCACCCACCTCTTTGAAAATGATGAGCAGAGATGAGTCCAACCCAATTTTTTTTTTTATTATTTTGTGGTTTCTGCCTCATGTGCTTAGCTGGACTAGATCTGCATTGCCAACCGCTTTGAGGCGGTAATGCGGCCTTACACAAGAGTGCTTTTAGCTTCTATCTGTCTTGACAACATTGGAAATCACTTAATTCACTGTAAAGTTCAAGAGTGTCCATGGTATGTGAAGAAGTAGCTGTCGTCACCTTATGTCAATAATATGCATATTAAATGTAGATAGAGTTTCATGTTGTGGCCCTGGCTCTTGATTTGTTGTAGTAGTTTGACCTCACTCTGACCTTCCTGGCTGAGCCACAGTGTGACTAGTGACAGATGCAGCCTGGGAATTTGGTTTGGATAGAGTTTTCTAATGCTTAGAAGAATGTCTAAGCTACTTTTAAGCAAAGTTCATTTTGGAGACATATTTGAAGTCTGTGATTAAACAGAATTCAATAAACTTTAATGAATACTTAGGACTTTATTTGTAGGGATTTTCGTCTCGGCAAGTACATTAATGTAAACAGCATGGTAACAGAGCTGTAATTTCCTATTCTCCCACAATTTAGTGAACTGTCATAATATGTTTACTTAAGAAATGATAGAAATACGACACCAGTTTAATTACAGCGTAGTCATTTTGCCTCAATATACTTGGGAAAGTGGTCTTATTGAGCTGAGCTTCCTTTTTTACTCGCTATTCTGCTTTGTAATTACTTCAGCTTGATTTATTGTCTTTTCTTTGTGTTTATGGACGTAAACTGCAGGAGTGAGTAACTTGGTCTGAGAGTGGCTTGTCTCCTCGCAGCGAGACTGGAAATCTCCCGATGAATCTGAGATGTCTCCGCTGTCAAGACTGCTCACATCGCTCTCAGCCTCCAATGTCACTTTCAAGGCATAATTACACAAGTTGTGTTGATTAGTATGAGAAGCAATTACGCTGGCTTTCCGCCGCAAATGGGGAATGTGATGGCTCTTGATTGACAGGAAGCATCCTGGCTTTAATAAGTAAATGACTATGGTAATTCAGGTACTGAGACCCTTTGATTTGTCAGCATCTTTCTAATTTTTGTGATGTCCTCTGATTTTAATGAACACGAATTTGATTGAATCCCCCTTCTTTCCCTCTCTCTTCGCATCCCTCTCTCCGTCTCTCATTGCTCTGAGCAGAAAGTGCTGTCACAAGGGAGCCATGTGCTTGTGCTTTTCAGAGCTACAGAGCATCCTCAAAATCCTACAGCTGATGCTGAATTCTCTTTTCCCCTCAATGGATTGATCAAGTGTGAACAAAATTAATAAATATATAAATAAAAAAACAAAAACAAACAATTTGGCACATAAGTCGAAATGCTTTTTTTCTCCCTGGTTCTCTTTAGCACATCGTGTTTCAGAAGTGTGGAAATCAGAGGAAAAATTATTTGTAATTGACACTTTGGGGAACAATTTTTTTCTCTTTTTATCTGGCTTCCCAGTAAGTTATTAGCTGTTAATTTGTCTGCCAGCTCCCCTACAGCGCCAGATATTTGTTCAAATGCTGGGATCCCCTCAGTGCATTTGTAACTACACTTCTGAAAATGCTGCCCTGTCTAATTATGTAATATAATACTGCCTTTTAGGCAAGTGTCTTTTAATGGAATAATATTAGTTCTAGCTACGGGTACAGTATTGTAGTGGAACAGTAATACTGAAGAGCTCTGTTTGCTGTATGGAATACACAGTATCATACTGTATACCTTAGCTAACATAGAGTTGTCTTGAGCCTGCAGTTTATGTACTCACCTCACAGGCCTCATTACACAAATACACCAGTCCTATGTACATTTTCAGCTTTTACATTAAGATCTGTGCATTTTAGATATTTCAATTAGGGCCAAACATTAAAATAATGTTGAAATTTGAGTGGTCCAGCCCTTTATCACATATTTCTTTCTTTGTTAACCGCAGTTGGCCTAATCAAGTAACTCCCTGTTTGTCTTAGTAACCCCCTATAGAGTCATACATGCATAAATATAATAAAATAATTTGCACTTGCACTCCGTAGCCCAGCTGTAATTTATATGGATTGAATGAGTGCTGCATTGTGGAAAAGCACGAGTGGACCAAACGCTCGTTTGTCACCTCTAATAAATGTTGGAATGTAAATTATGAAGTTATGCTTCAGATGTAAATGCACTTTATTTCAGTCCTTTAATGCAAACAGCCCACTCCAATACATTAAGGGGGTGGGGGCAGAGGGGGGTTTAACTTGGAATTTTGACTGTTTTCACAATCAATAATAAACACAAAAGAGCCTAGATGGGGAACATTATAACATATCTGAAGTCGGGTTCATAAATTATTGCATGAAAGCAGGCTTGTACACCAAAAATGTAAATACATTAATGTTATTAATAATGTAGTGACTAATAGTTCTATCAAGACTGTAATAGCAGTTTAATGGAATATGACAGCAAGAATGTATTACACTTCTTACATTTAGACGGGACCTCACATGACATTTATCAGGGATTTCTGAAACTATTTTTTTGATTATTTTGTTAAGTTAATTGCTTCTTTTCCCCCAATGTCTTCTCTGGGAGAGGGGCGAAAAAACTGGTAATGGATATTAATTAATATGTGTCAGTTTTCTGGGTTTGATGAAAAATAATGAAAGCAACACGCTAATGGGATTTCAGAGTTTCTCTGTGTGTGGCGCCCTGAGATTGTGGCTTTATCTGGGGAATCAGAAAAAAGAGATAGTGGGCTACTCTCAAGGCCTAAATGAAAATGACAGAGAACATAGAAACTGAGATCATTCATCTAAAAACCTACTAAATAGAATACTTAAGCCAAAATACTGTACCCTAATTAGCCTTAGATGTTGGGAGTATGATATAGTAGTGCATTGACAACACACTGTAAAGTATTCAGAGTGTGTCATAGTCATACAGAAAAGTTGAGCCTTGCTTGCATTTTGCCTCTTCTTGTCAGAATGACGTTATCCTCACCTGTAACTGAGGGGGTATGTTCTGAAAGAAAGAAGCACTTGAGGCGTTTTTGGCAAGTTGCTGTCCTGACAAGTTGTTTTCCCATCTAATCTGTTTTTAATATTGTTTGCCAGAAAGACAATGTATGGACTTGCTTTTTAAGAAACATTCCAAGGCTTTGGTGTATTTTGTCAAGGGTGTTTTGGCCTATTATTTGAGCTACACCCTCCTCAGGCACCTTTTAAAGATCAGAGAGATCATAATAGGACATCTATACCCTCATCCATAGTCCACTACAGTCAGCATGCCTTGCCAAGAGTTCTTTGTGTCTGCAAGCAGTCTTCAGCAGAAAGAGTAGCTTTAAAAGCTATCATTAAGGTGGGGCACAAGTGTAGACCAGCAGTGAAACAGAGGCTGGCACTATAAAACGCAGCCATTGCTCAAGCCACTGGCACAACTGACAATTATCCAACACCTGGACTGGCTCCCCTGCCTGGCATGAGCTTCAAGACTGTCGTCTTCTTGTTAATGCAGTGATTAACAGGAAGACTGCATTTGTTTTCTGTTGCAGCTCTCCTGGCACCTCTCCTTTTGCTTTCTCTTTGATTAAAATAGTAGATGGATGGATGCATACTAGCTTCGTATTGAACTTAAAGAGAAACAGTTAGAATATGATGGCAGAAGTACAGTTAATAGAAAAGAGACTGAGGCCTTTCCGCTCCTTCTGGGATTGGTTCATCTAGAATGTGGGATTCTGTCTAAGAGAGATATTGATGACACGCAATCCTGTGGCAAGGATTGTTTTTCCCCCAAATATGACTCAGTATTACGTTTTTGTACTTGTCTCCCCCACTAAGTTGCTATTTTTTTCCTGTTATTTATTGTCAGTACATGACTTGTCTCCTGTCCATCCCTCCCCATATCTATGGGAGTACGTCATGCTTTTTTCCCCTACCGTTGTGTGGAAAGTGGTTTTAGGTATCAGGGGGACGAGAAAAGGGGAAGTGAAGGGGCTTCGTCAAATGCCCTGTGCTTTTGAAATGCAGAGAGTGGCATTGTCATGTGTTTTCTGTGTCAAGGTCGACAGAAAATGTCAGAACAGGTGCACGTCTGCTGCTGAGCGGCTTGCCAAGTCAGCCCCTTTGCTGTAACATGCCACCCTGTGTGACATTATAGTGGTTCACTGTGGGTCGTCTACTCTCGTCACTCTTTCGGAGGCGACTGGTAAAGCATGTATTTTCTCCAGCGCCGCGTGTGTTGATGTAGAGTTCACATGGAGTTGACCCCTGAACTTTGGCCGCTGCCTTCGATTGTCGCGCAGTCATGACAAGTACGGGTGCTGTGTAGCAGTGACACGCAGCATTTCATTCTGGTTCTTTACTTATTTTTTTGTTTAGCTCTAGTATTTGGATCTGAATAAATCCACCTACTTTAGGGGACGTAGTTTTGACAGAGGTGAAAGCTTCTTTAAAATAATTATTAGCCCTCTCAGGACGAATACAGTACCATGAATGCCTGATGATTCTATATTTAATATGGACAATTTATTTTAAAAATATATTAAAACCACATCCAAAGAAAGAAAATAATTTTACCAACATTAAGTTCAATTTAAGGCAGTCCTGTATTTATTTATTTTTGATTTCAAGTTGACAGTTACAGATGTAATTGCATATGAGCAAGTGGTTTTATATCACTGTAAAGGAAAATAGTTAGATGGCACTGTCATTGACATACTTTACTATGAGTATATTCTTTGGGCAATGTTGCAAAACCTGAAAATTGTGGCTAAACTTCTCAGAAAAGGTGAATCATGATGGATGAGCTGTATAGTGCTGTACAGTTTGTTTCATTTTCTTACATTTCACAACACTGAATTCTCCAATTTGTGGACCGGCTGATTTCAGAAACGTTAAAATGAAAGAATATTACTTATGACATTAGATTTGACTAGCTGAATTCAAGTCGTTTCTCAAATTAGGTTACATCAGAAGGAAGAGAACTGCTGCTTCTCTGACCCTGATGATTGTTGTTGTCTGATGCTGTCAGCACCGGACGCTTTTCGTCCTCATCCTACTGTGGAGGTTAGATACTCACTGGCTGTTTGAGGCCTCCAGAAAAAGAGAATTTGCCAACATTTTTCTCTGTCACTTAGCCTGATCGGGAACAGACTCTGCCTGCTCTCTCTCGCCAAAACCAAAGGGAGGTCTACTGCCTTAAGTTTCCCCCTCATTTGGTGGTGATTTCAGACTGACTTATCCACCGCTGTAGATGTGTGGCCCATTGTCTTGGCAAGTGTGTCTAAATGTTTCTGACAGGTCTCAGTGAAAGACAGGGCGCCGGGGTAAGCTGCCAGGCTTTCCTCCACCCCCCTCACTCCACCCGTACCACTCCTGACCAGTAGATGGCGATGTTAATCTTCTCTGGCTTTACTCCTGCCTTGATGTGTCT
Organism: Centroberyx affinis; assembly: GCF_046629955.1. Lineage (NCBI taxonomy): Eukaryota > Metazoa > Chordata > Actinopteri > Beryciformes > Berycidae > Centroberyx > Centroberyx affinis. The sequence continues at coordinate 67,127 of NW_027279066.1, read as the reverse complement.
CGCGCACACCGTCCTTCTCCTCTCCCTCTGTCTGTGGCACTCGCTGAGGAAAGAGGGGTCTCACCCCGTGTGGAGGGTCATGCCACCAATTCCTAGCCCCCTTTTGAAGACCATGAAATTGTTGATCCAAGACGCACGATTAGCGCATTCAGGCTATTGACTGGAGAGGGGTTGACGTGTGATTATAATGTCACTGGAATGTCACAATCTGTCTGGTTGTCTTTGTGGGCTTACTCTCATCCAGTGTCACAGTGTGCTGAAGAAGGAACAATCTGATCAATAAAAGGACACCTCTCTCTCTATTGTCACTGGCCTCTCTATTCTAGTTTTATTAGTTAACTTGGCAGGCAGGGAGAACTGCGCTCAAAACTGATGCCAGCTCACTGCATCTTCGCCCCGGCTCCCTGCTTTATTTGCCTATCGCAGTGTTTCACTTGGCGTTGCTTTGCTGGGTGCGTGTTTGTGGGTTGGTGTTGCTGCAGTGAGAGGAGTAGTTTGGATCAACAGAGAAGGATAGGCTTGTCACTGTAAGTTGCTTGTGACGGGGGCGGCTCTTCTCCTGCCACCACAACACAACTTCTGTGGTGTGTCGCTTGGACACAAGCTTCACGTTGTTTGCTACTGGTGCCGCTTGCATTTTGCCTCAATCAACTAATTGGATGTGAAAGGCCGGCGTGCCTTGATGATATGAAGGACAAGATACTGAGCAGTGGCAGTTTTAAGGAATGCCTTTGTGTTTGTTTGCATGTCGTTCAGAGTATAGCCAGTTGTTTCTCTCGTTTCTGTTCACGGACGGGCATTCAACTAATTCATATGGATCACTTTATTGAGGCTCAAAGCTCATATTGCTAATGTAAATCTTATGTTTGACCAGTTTTTATTAACTTTAATTCAGTTTGTGTTCATTTCCAAAATAGTTTACATTCATTTTGGGAAAAGAAAATTATTACCTGAAGTGTATCATTCATTTTTCTTTAAATATTGTGTATCCAGTCTGCAGAAGTGAGCAACCAATGGCTTAACTTATCTGTTATCCTTCAAAAAAAGTACCATAATTTGTTTTCATTTTGTGCCAGTAATTGTCTTGTATAAGTTGGTGCCACATTCATTTTCATGTGATTTATACATAACATATTTATACACAAATTAGCATACTATCTTGTCAACACATTTTTTGGTGTGTTCCACTGATCTGAAGTTGCATTGTGAGTGTCCTTGTGTCTGGTAATACTCATTCCCAGTACTAAAAGGCACATGGAGCTGCTTGTCACAGAATGTCATCATTGACTGTAAAAGAAAAAAAAGAAAAGCTTCGAATTACAGGAAAGAGGCACTGCATTAAAGAACAAAGGAGATCGATGGCAGTACATTAAATTTTATGCGAATGAAAAAAAAATCAACTAATTAAAATTGATTACTCCTGCTTTGTAAATGTGTTTCTGAATTAAATTATTGTATGAAAACATTTTGACCAATCGAGGAGCTGAGGAAGTATCCATTACTGGATTGCAGCTGAGAAGGGGCTGGAATGTTTTGTGGTGGCTAAGTAGTTTGTTGTGCTCCACTGCGACTCCCCTCTTGTGCTCCCACTGCTAAAGTGCCATGGGTTAATCTCTGATGACCCTTATCTCTCAGAGCAGCTCCAGACTCATGGTTTGGGCCTTTTACCTGAATTAAAAGGAATTTGTGGGCTATATGGGTCTTTTTGGCCAAAGTGGGTGAAAGTGAGGTGTCACTGACAGAGGCACTGGTCTTTAGTCATCGGGGCTCTCGGGGCCCTCAGGGCCCCGGTGGGGATGTCCTTATCCAAACAATCATCTGTCTCGGTAGTTTAGCAAGGGCAACCCCAGGCAGCACGCTGACAGTTGCACACTGAGAAAAGTCGGGCTTAGCTTAATACCATATCTCTCAGGCCATTTTTAAAATTGGTTGGATACCATATGTTTCTCTTTAGGTTTATGTCTCAGAGGAATAAAAGCAATATTTCACTTTGGCTTTGCATTATCTTCCTTGTAAAATATTTACTCTGCTATGACTTTTGAACCTCTGTTTGTTGCTGCTGAAATCTATATTAAACACTGTTTATCCAGAATTTGAAACAGTCAGAATTACTTTTTGAAAACTACAACCTAGAAAAAACACACAGACCACTTGGTGACTGTACTTTATTTTCTAGATTTGTCATAAATTGTTATGTGTATTATATGGTGGTTAAAAACAGTTGAATCAACCACATAATTGTGGATACCTGGCAAAGATTAAAAAAAAACTATACTTGTGACACCATAGTAAAATATTGCTTTGTGTACGTCAGTAAGGGAGAGGGGGAAGGAGTTGGACAACTTTCATTCTTTTATTTTCATGATAGATTAGCCTAACTCCAGGGCTATATTATATCCATCTGTCAAAGTGTATAATGTTCCGTAACCCACATAGTTTTCACAATTAGATACTGTCTTAGCTGGATTAGTCTTCAAATGTGTTTCAGCCCTCAATGTTTCATAGCACTACACCAATCAACTTTTCCATGTTTGCGATAACAGAGGTCTGATATTGAAATGCTACTGAATGGAAAGTTTGGTCTGTACATGCGATGGTCTTGAAAGAACCTGATTTCCGTCCACCAACCCCCCTTTACAAAAATTGCGTAATGTCCTGTTGATGTCATGTTTGTAGCCTTGCCCATGGGTCTAACATTGTCACTGATGTAGCACTGTCTGTTATTTTTAAACCTTTGCTAAGCAAATGTCAATGAAGTTTTCCATGACCCTTTTTTCATCCATCGAAACGTTGACTCTGACCTTTAATTTCAGAAGTTAGGGCCATTCAATAAAGATTAACCACATTTGGGGACTGTAAGGCACAGAAAACCAACCCACTGTACTTACCCTTTTACTTACTTTACCATTTTAACAGATGTAAAAGTAGGTCTTTACTGGCTTATAGTTTGTCATTAGTAGCAGAACAAACCCCGCACTTCACCAGTTCTCCTTTATCAGATTTGACTGATGCTGGAGTTGGGTTTCAGTAACGATTGCTCATTTTATTTTCTCATAAAGCATCTACTCTCGAAAGCAGTACCCAGAAGTCAAGACAGCAAGAAACAGGAGGTTCATCTTGTATCATCACTGTTGCAATGGTTAAACTCCAAAAGGCCTCCAGTGTCTGCACTAGTGTGGATGTGAAGGTTAGCTAAATGGTTGGGTCTACACCTCACTTCCCCATGTCTCTCAGGGTCAATAATTCCTTATAGCTGCTCCCATGAGGCCTTGCTTCCTCAGCTAAAGGTCGCATTAAGGCGGGAAAGATGTCACAATTAGAAGGGCATTTAAAGCTGTTCTTCTAAAAAGATTAAAAAGCACTGTTGGCCGCATCAAGCAGTTAGGCGACTAAAGGAAATACAATAATTGCATTAAAACTTCATTCCTTTTTGGCAGGGCTCTGGTATCAGAAAGGTATTGGGTTAAGTCATTTAAGACAGCCGCCCCTGATAGCAAATCACCCATGAAAGCACCTAATTAATATAGAGCTTCATTTTTCGCCGTCTCTCTCTTTCTTTCTCTTTTGGTCCTCCAAACGTGTGTTTGGGGGGGAAATTTGAGACTAGCCTAACGTAATTTTTTTCCATGTCTATCAGCCTGTTATTATATCAGGGGCACTTCTCCACAAATGTACAGGCCAGGGCAATTTGGAATGAATTGATTCACACTGAGACTGAATCCTATACTTGCTAATGATTTCCTTTTAGCCCCTCTATTGTCCCACCCCCCCCCCACCCTGACTTCTAGTTCCACCATGCCCTCTGAGTGTCTTCATTATTGCAGACAAATGTACACACATACCTTTTGTAGAATAGATGACATGGATTGAGGAGTTTAAATTTAACTTTTTTTTTTTTTTTTGAAATGAAATGTGAATACTTTTGTCTACTTTTGCATACTTTTTATGCATTGTTTTTTCCCCAATACCTTGAGGAGCAGGATTGAATATGAGGTTTGGGTAAACCCTGGGAAGGTATAGGGATAGTACTCCTATCAAAAGGTTGGTTCAGAAAAGTTTCTCAGAGACCTACAAAATGCAGCGTGCACTGAAGAGGGCCAGTTGCAAAGGCTGCATCATTTCTTCATGATGATGCTTTCAATTCAAAATACTTGTTGGATGACTGTTGGTAAAGTTGCCCTGAATAACCAAGAGTGAAAAGAAGACTCTTGAAACCCTTGTTGACCTCTGCTTAGAGCTACACAGGAAATCTTTTTTTTTTTTATATGGGGGCTACATGGCAGCATTTCTGAGCAAGTCATCCCTTTTATCTGCTATGGTTCAAAAGTTGCTCTGCAGTTCATTTATTCACACAGTTTAACTTCAAATGAAACTTCAACTGAAACCAGCAAAAAGGAATGGCTAAATATAAGTCATATGTTACTATTTCAGCATGTGGAAAGTCAGCATTTCCCAATTGCTCAGTTCCTGAGATTTCATAATGTACGACTGGACTGGAAAATATCCATAGGTTTTGTACCTATATTATAGTTCAGTGCTGTTACTAGTTAGAGCAAAACACACAACTGGTTACATGGATTCCCTTAGGCGTCCAACCATGTGGTTCGAACATAATTGGATTTCATGCTCATTTCTCACAATTCAAGGTATCACAATTGTAATTTTCAGACAAGTGCATTGTTAAGTCTTGTCCAATTCAAACTCAATAACATAGCTGTAATCTTGTCTGCTCATCAACTTCACTCTCTTTAAGTGTGTTGGTTAATGTTATCTCTTTCTATGATTGAGTTTTCGCCTCTTTTTTGGCTTTACCTGACACTTTATTGGTTATCTGGTTTGTAAAGATTATTGTTCTTAACATGGAGCACTTTGGTGCATTAGCAGTTCCTGCTTTACAAGAAGCTTTACAAAAGAGCCTAATTGTTATTCTAACCAAAAGGTATTTACTAATATTCAGAAAGGCAGGAAACTCCCATAATTTTTATTATAGTTGATATTTATACTGCCAAACCAAATGTGCGTTGTACTAACATACAGCTCACCCTCCTAAAAGCCCAATTGTGTGCTACCCAACACTATAACTGGGATGATCTATAAGTCAATAACAAGACAAGACTGAAATCTGTGCAATGTGGTTATAATTGATTGAGATGTCTGGGTGGAACTTGCGCAAAGCATCTATGTCATCTGCTAAGAAGTCCACTTTTCCTCTCCCTGAAGATCTACCACTACAATTTTAACCAAATGGACATTTGCCTTATTAGTTTGCCGCTGAGCAAGCTGTGGTCTTTATTAAGATGTCATACTTACGCCTATTAACATTGACACAATTTTTTTGTCAATATTATGCTATTGAAAATTTAAGGAAATGTAAACAAGGATCGCTAGTTCAGCATATTCCTCCTCTATTAGGTCATTTTCTTCTCACAGGCCTACATCACTCTTCTATTTACTGGAATGAGTATTGTTGTATTCGATTTTTTGTGTGCTTTATTATCTCTGGTTTCTGCCTTTACCACAAGTAGTCGGGCCGGCTCACTTACTTGAATGGCGAAAGCTGTTCTGAGAGCTGAATGATATTGTCTTGTTATCAAAGGGATATTTTCCCTGTGTTTTTACAGTATCTGTGGGCCCAGAACATCAGTCGGGGGTTCACCATGCAAATGGTTTAATCTGCTTGTCACAATGAAGGTTCCGGGTGACTGACTTTAATAAGCCCTCAGCATATAGAGATCCAGGAAATTCCATCCCCCTTGCGTAACCCTTATGTACATCAAAGGTCATGGTAATGTCACAGTGACACAGTAGATTTGTGTCTGTAAATAATTTTGCAGGCATTTCTTGGGGAAAAATTGATACATTTTGATAAAATTACTAATTTTCACTATTTCAGTTTGCACTACTGCATACATTAAGTGCATTTTGTACTTCTGCACACCTACAGTGTAATACTCCTGCAGAACTTCTTTGGATACTGCATGGCATTTTCATATTGTCTGTACCTTGCATTAATTAGTATGGAAACTGTAAGCTACATATTGATATTCTGCTAAACTAATGAAAATTTAAGAAGTGAATTTGGAGAAGTTGCATACGGTTTCATATGCCACGATCCTCTAACATAGTGTGTGTTTGTCACTGAAATCTAGCTCTTTAGACAGCTTCCCTGCCACACCTACCCCTTGGACAAGTTTTAAAATGCAATTCTTTTGGATTGAAACAGGTTCATAGTATATGCAATGCATTACCCAAAACGAATTACCACTGGCAGGGCGCTCAATCACTTTGTATCTTTCAACACTAAAAGAAAAGAAGAGTAATCAAAACCTTTCAACCTATTAGAGGGATGACTTTTACAATTGAATCACGGGGACCACAGGTGCGATAATAAGTCATCTAAACCTCCCCTCTAGTGTGTTTCCCCTTTCTCTGTGTTCTTTCATGTTTATCTATTTTAGGAGGCGCCACTTCACGGCGCCCACTTCAAATTTATGTTTTAATGCCATTTGAGGATGATTTTTTTTTCCTCCTTCCAATTCTTGGAAATGCATACTGGGTTGGAAAATTAAGGTGCATCTCGAAGGAAAACATAATAGAATCGATGAACGCTGTGCACTTAAAACTACTGATGTTCTGATGCTATTTAACGTTCTAGTGCATTAACGTTTCAAGTCATTACAACATTCAGGCTGGGTGATTTGATCATGGCACGTTTTTAACTGGAAGAATTACAGAAGTTTTCTGCCTTGGATTCTGAAGTTATTAGATACAAATGATCACCTCTGCATTAAGTATAGATTTTCTTCCCCTGCGCACTTAAGACTGGAAGTTTGTCTTTAAGAGGGTAATAGCAAATTAAGCTCCATACTCCATTTGTCCAGCACTCTTGATGGGCTAATTTTATAACTGCTGATTTGGTCATTCCCCAGATTTAGCTGGAAAGTGGTCAGGTGGTCTTTCTCCTCACTGCTGGGGGGAGTTTTAGAAGCAACTATCAAATGGAATCCATTTATGTTCTTCGTCTCTTTTTTTTTTTAACGAATCTATTTCTTATAGAATGTCTAGACTGATGTTTGCGCTGTTGAATGCATCGCTCTGTCCTTCCTGTGCACATTATCGTTTTCTTCCTCTCACATTTATCTCATTGTGAGAAATTAAATTATTCACATTTGTCTCTTCCCAGATTATCACTGCTGTAAAATTTCTACAGAACCCAAAAGTACGCCAGAGTCCGTTGGCCACCAGAAAAGCCTTCTTGAAGAAAAAAGGTGAGAGAAAATCTTTTGCAACAGTAGTGTATCATTATATTTGGTTGCTGCTGCCCTTTGGTGAATACAATAATTGCAGCCTTGAAAATTATATATTTGTCAAAATCTAATAAGGCTAGCATAACCATATGTATATGTTAATAAAATGTAATTGCCAGAGATGCACACCCAGTGTCCTTTTTTGGTAAGCTCAGTCTTTAAGGGTCAAAGGTCGCAGCCATAGCTCTATGCCCTGGGGGGTCGGATAGGGGTCGATTTAGCTGCAGAGTGCATGATTCAGGCCCCGTGAATAAATGACCCACCAGTTGGGATGCTCCTTTGGGTTCAGGAAAATTAATATTGACAAACCCCCTCTGCATTTTCAATGGAATTATCAATATTACCTTCCAGCATTTTAACCCTTTTACTTAATTTAACTGTTATCGTAAATTTGAGGCATGACATGGGGAGGTTAGAATGTAGGGAGGGTGGAAACATTTGCTGGCTGTTCAGTTTCTTTGCAATAGATGGAGATTATTTCTAACACGTTTGAATATTGTTTGATATAATAAGGCTGGAAAACAGCTTTATTACTCTTGAGTGAGCTAATTTATGTCAATAAAATATACATATAGCACTATACATATTATTCAGTTTTTGCTACTTCTAAAGCAGATTAGATCGGTACACTGTTTTGCCACTTTTTTCTTACAGTAGGTCTGTGACTGAGCAATGACACAGTATGTGGCTTTACCTCAGATAAACTATCTTAGTGAATATTTTTCTTTCTATGCTTTGCAAAACAGTTCTGTACTTGGGGGACTAATACATCGGCAGTGCTAAGGGACTTTGCCTCTAGCATTAGAGCAGTGAAGCAGTGAAAAGTGAGCCTAAAAGCTCCATGACTGGGGAAGGTAACCTGAAACCAAATCCATGGTTGCCGGCTGCTACTACACACATCTCATCTGGCTCTAATGACTCTTGATATCTTTTGAAATTTCCCTGTCTTTGTGTCTCATTATTGACAACTAAGGCATGTTCATAATCCACTGTTGGTTATCTCAAATTCAATAAGGGCTCATCAATACCAAATGATGTCATACTATGTCACATTTTCTTTCGTACTTTCTGCTTTGTTCTGAACTCCATTGCACTGAAATGGTTCCCTCTTACTGCACTTTACATCTATGAAATATGTATGACGGTTTAATGCAGATTTATTTTGGAAAGTCAGTTCCACTGTAGATCTAAACAAAAAGTCTTGATTTGCATAAGGGCATTGATCCAAGAGAGAGAGGGTAAAGATGGGAGAAAATAGAGTAATGAAACCCTAAGCACAAAGTATGTTTGGCAAGCACTTTGCATTGGACGTGTTATTCATAGGATGTTTCACGACTTGTATGATGCACCCATAAAACAGCACACCTGGAGAATAGGATGTCTGCCCATTCGCACCTTGACTGAATACAAAGCTCCTCCTTTGCCACCTTAGGTTGAGTCAGGAACTTTCTGTGCTTTCTGAACTTTCTGTTATTGAACCAGGCGTTATTCTTTGTATTCTCCTGCCCTAGACTGATTTTGAGATAGGTGATGTTTGTAAATGATCATGTTACAGAAAATGGCCTTGTGTCAGCAGAAGCCTGTTATGACTGAGCGTCATCTTGAACAGTGTAATCATGTCACAATAAGTATCACTTCGTAAGCAACTTGCGTGAGTTTTGAAGAGTAGGAGGAAAACTAATCTTCTAGACAAAGTGACAAATCATAAGTCAATTTCAGATTCAGATTCTGATTGCATTTCATATAAAATTTTCCTTTTTTTCACTTTCATGATGAGTTTGTCTAAATGAAGCAAATTGCCTTGCACTTATTGGTGCTATTGTAACAGGCCTCCTATGAGTTTCACTTTTAGTTACATTCCGAGCAAAATATATGTGCTATTGTTTCTCAGGTGTGAGGTGTCATTACAGGATGTATTTGAGAACTGGTTCATATCTTCAAGAGCATAAAGGCCTAGTATAAGTTTCCCTTTCCGTTTTTTTCCATGAAAATATATATGCTTACTGAAAACAGGAAAAGGATGCGTTTAAATTGGCCAAAAGTGTATAAAATGCATCGATCAGAAGAACCCAACTGCCCACTCACTGTAGTAATGAAAATTATGACAATTGGTTCATTCCCTGTCTGTCTCATTTCTTCTTGTCCTACACAAGCCAATGCAGACATTATGATGGACATGGTGATAGACCAACAGTCACAACCCCCTTATTTCTTCACATGTACCCAGGCTACCAGACTGTCCTCTCAACCTTTTGACCCTGAAACTCAATCACCCTCCTCATCCCACTGCCACCACAGCAAATGTGTCAGTCTTAATTTCTAATACAGTTTAATGTCATATTTATGTAAATACTTCTGGATTTTACTCTATATTAACAGCCAGAAATGTCAAAGCACACATAAAATGAAACAATACCATCTCCCGGTAGAGTGGAATTTAAATTGGATTCCTCTTGCTGCCACTACTTACGCTGGCCAGCTGATGAAGGGGAAAATAGGGCCCACTTTGATTGCATGTTGCAGAATCTTTACACAATAATCTCGCTCGTGCATATTATTTCCGTGCATATTTGTGCCCTAATCTGCACTGAAGGATGCCTCTCTGGTTACATCTCCTTTTTTTCCAAAGAGATCCTAATAGTCTGGTTTATTTCAATATTCATTGAAAAATGTAATTTTCTGTTTTCCTTCAACTGTCAATTTCATGGTATGAATTGGCAATTATGCAGTCCAATATGTCTAGCTGCCCTTCTTGAGTCCTTGTTGAATAAACTGGCTAAAATATTGAAACTTTGTCACTTAGATGTAATATAAATCAAGATTTAAAAACCAAATATGTTTTCTTTCTTTTGTTCACAGTATTACTACACTGAGAAATTTGGAAGTGAATTGCATTTAAACTGTCTTACTAACAAGTGTCATCTTGGAGCAATTTTGCTTTACTTGTCCCTTGCCAAGATCAAGTAAATTTTAGTGTGTTTGAGTGAAATGTAATGTGTTCCTGTCTCATCTAGTGAATTGTGCCATCCATGTCCCCTACAATTAACAGATGTGACAACTAAAGAGCGTTTGGCCCCATTTTGGCACCACCATTTAGCCTAGACAATTAGCAGTTGCATGCATAATTACCAAAAAATCTAATTCTCAGGACATAGTCAACAACATTTTCCATCTTTCAGCATGTCACTTTGACCGTGGCCCCAAAGCTGACATCACTCAGATGCACCCAGATTACCTTGCTAGGAAAAAGTAAAGCACGCAGAGTACAAATACGTCGCTGTATTACAGGTAGATCCAGTATGTGAAACGTGCACAGTACATTCTCTGTCAGTGAGACATAAATGATGGCTAGACTTATTTCTTTTCTATCCCATCAGAATGCCCCGGTTGTTATTGACTTGAATAAATAATGCTAATAGGTTTCACCCTGAGCAGAGGGCCAGTGATCGAGGGTCACAGGGAACACAGGTAGGCTGTTGGTCTATTACCATACCTGGTATGAAGGTAAGGGGAAGGATAAGGTTCATCATCCCAGATATTAATAGGATGCTGTTTGTAAGTGGGGTTATGTGACTCACCTCTCGGACAAAAATGACAATGACCAAGGCCCGCAGAGAAGGTAAAGGGATTGATGTGGTTATAAATTACTCCACGGCGCCACCTAGCCTAGGCCTTGCCTACTTTGTCATCAGTACAAGGCGATAAAGCAGGGAAATGAGAGCAGAGTCCCCTTTTTTAATACATAAATGAATACGCTATGAGAGTGGTCATTATTTAGGGCATGCCATTTTCAAGCAGCTGTACCACACCAAATGACATGTAGAATCTCCCGTGCCAGCGCACCATGAGAAACAGGTTGAAGTTGCACTCCAGTTCTCAATAACCCATTGACCTCCATCTATTTATGACCCCTGCCATGCATTTTTTTTCTTAATATGATATTCAAAATGTAAGTAATTTTCACTCAAGGGCAACTTCATAATTCAGGCCTTGGAGGACAGTGAAAAAGGCATTCACCTTTTACCACCCAAAATATTTTAGTAAGCAATTTTTATAATTGGCTGTCCGGTCTGGGTCTTGACCCATAAAGTTCAGAAGTGCCAGAATCGGAGAAATGGATTTTATGTAAGAGCCTTGCTGCCTCTTTGCCCTTAAAAAATGCCCAGAGAATAAGAGCCGCTGAAAATAGAGCTGTAAATAACGTGACGAGCAATGGGTTTTCCTTTAAATAAATACCGATCAGGTTTATGTTGAAAGACAATAGAAAACGTAGCCCAGATATGCAGTTTACAGTATTTATAGCTGTAATATCGAGGTGCCAGCACCGTAATTTCATGCCCCAATGAGAATGGCAAGGTCAAAGCAAATGCTTTGGCTGAGCATCTGCTAATACGGTGACTCATAAACAGGCGCTGCGTGTATCAGGTGCACCAAATAATACAGTATAATGAAATACAGAATAGCTTTCCATTATTGTTCTTTTTTACGGTGTCGTCATTAGGTGTAATTTATGTCTTAAAAAATTCATCTCCCCACAGGTCGATCTGAAATAGGGGTCCGGGGGTCATTCCACAGGTTCTGGAACCCGTAATAAATTTCACAATCCCTTTTTTTGTCTTAGCCTTTTATATGTAAAACTCAGTTTCACCTTGTTCTCTTTTCTTTTGGATCTGAGGGGCCTTTCGTTTGTTGTTGTCTTCCCCTCAGCAATAAACAGATCAGAGCCCACAGCATAGCTCAGTTATAATTTGACAAGAAAACGGCTTTATGAATTTCCATGTATTTTATTTTGATGCAAGGTGGGAAGCTTCCTTTCTGCCGTACAAACAACATCATCAAAGACGTGAATAGCCATTAAGATGTACATACATTAAGCTCAGTACCAGCCTAAAAGTTGTGGCAGAAAAGCCTTTACGTTTCAAGGTGAAAAGGAAAATACTGAAACACGTTTATATTTCTTCCCGTTTGGTGAAACGGAGATCTTGCATGTCTCACTCAATAGTCTGCCACCATGTAGTCTGCTGTGGTCAGATGAATCAGGAGTCCAGGGACACATTATTGCTTATTTGACAGTGCAGTCTGACTGCACAAACTCAGCACATGGCGCTCACCACTTCCTGGCACTCAGGACCTGCCGTAGACGACAGGCCGGCCAATATTTGCCTTCAATTATTCAACAATTTTCATGGCCATTTGAAGTCCTTGGAGCATTTAAATAGGTGACGGGAGGGACCTCCTCTTGGCATCAGCTGTGTGGTAGATTATCAAAGGATTTCTTTGTGCTTTTGGACTGCCGATATAGGGGTAGGTCAAAGTGGGATTTTTGATCAAGGTTCGGCCTTGTATTTAAGCTTGACTCACATTTGCTGTTGGCGTAAACACGGATCGTGAGAGCTTTCACATACTGTAGCGCACTCATACGGATATTCAAATCATAGAAATCATTTGATTAACAGGATTCTTTGTTCTAACACCTCGTTGGCATTCTTCGGAAATGGAAATTTGTTTTACGGCTTTAGATATTGCATGTTATAAACACTCCACATGTTTGTTATGAAGATCATCAAGAGGTCAATACCACTGGTATCAGGATTTGACTGGCGTTGTGCAGTTACTACAATTATATATTAAGAGCCATCTCTTGAAACATCTCATCTCAGAGCCATTGAACCCTTGTCAATGGCTCTGTCTCTCTCAAAGGGTGGAGGAGGCTTATATTGAACATGTATAGAATTCCCCAAAGCCCAAGGGAGTAGTCCCAAGTAAAAGGCCCTCTCACAAAGGAGATTTTCTGTCAGGAAGCAGGTGAACCCAGGAAACGCACTCAGGGAAATGGCTTGGGAAAATGATGGTAGTGAGAGGCAGCCTCTTAAGCTACAGAGTGCAATACATAGCTTTGTAATGTAGACTGTGCTGATGTTTTCATCATAATGTATACCAGACTTATCAATATCTAAGACCTTCATACCAGTCGGTTGTTTAAGCTCCCCTGTGCATTTTCAGCTTTCTCCTCATGGTTTTGCTCTAATCCGAAAATTATTATTTTTTTTTAGATTTCATCGAAAGTTGTAATTATTCTTCTTTGTTTAGATTAAGATGCTCATTAAAAGATGAGACCCGTAGCAATGGCAGCATATGGCGCCTGAAATAAAATCCTTTCTTGCCACAAAAGGAGATGTTCATATTAGATTTTTTTTTCTCTCCTCCCCTCTGATTCTCCATCAGGGAGCCCTTTGCAATTTAATCATCACTAAAATCATTAAAAAGATCTGAAGATTAAATTATATTGGCATTTGCAAAATTATGTAATACATTTACATCACAATGAAGAAATTAAAATAATGCATTTTCTCTGTCTGGGGTGTATGAAATCTCCACCTGGGAAATATAACTGGAGAAGTGGACAGACTCTTATTTTCTTTGCCTTTGGTGACAGTTAATAGGCTAGCAGAGTTTCAGCTTTCATTGTGCGAACCTTTCCACTCTGTCTACTTCTGATAGATGTCCACGAAACAGAAATTCTCAATAGAATTTGTGAATTGATGCATTTTTGAGAAGAGTGTAAATCTGGATGAACATTTGTCATAGTTTCTCTAAATTGTACTTGGGAGATTTGTGGGGAGCTTGGGAAGAATTTAAGCACAGATATTATGATAGGCAGGGAGCCATTTGTTTTATCGTCGTGACACACCAGCACACCGCCACCACACACTCACTGACTTGTCTTAAAGGTGTGTCTCTTGTTTCCAGGGCTGACTGAAGAAGAGGTAGAGTTGGCCATCCAGCGCTCTGGCAGCACAGAAGAGGTCCTTGCTCTGAGCCCTGTGGGACCCCCACTTCCACTCCACGTCACCCACCTCGCTCCCGGACCACACAGTGAGCGCACACATTCACACACTCTCTTCTCCCCTTTGATGCCTGGTGCATATACACAATCTTAACATTTATGTGTACTGTCTGGTCTGAAAAAAACAAAAAAAACCAAACAAGTGTATATCTACTTTGAAACTTAGGTCCCTGCTCACCACAGAATAACCGTTTGGGAGGTTCCCTGGTGCACTGGTTAAACAGGATTATCAGTAGCTCATCAGTTAGCTACGATTATTATAGTCCTGCATGCCATACAACATTTGCCTTGACTGGGAGTTTAAACATAGGGAATATGACATTGTCACAGCACAAGCTCATGAAGTCTCCCTTGCCATTCTGTTTCAAGGGGTGTCACCCCGGCAAGACCCCACACCACAACCTGTATCTTTATTACCTCAGGAGGTTATGAGTGCTGTCCACTGATTTACCAATGCAGAATGAAGTCCGCATAATGCTTAACCCGTATGACAATGATTCCAGATGTATTCCACCCTCATTTATTACCACACTGTCCTTGACTCCCCCGGCATCTCATGTTTTGTAATGAAAGTGATGTTGATGGGATGGCCATGTAGTTAGGGAGACTCGCGGCTCTCCGTCCATAGTGGGGGGTTTTATATCAAAACGGCTATAAGGGAGCTGCATAATGAGGTGAGAGCGGGGAGTCTTGTATGGGGGGTCATGCCGAAAAGAGGGGGCTACCTCCCTTTGATGTCCTTGTTATGGGGACGGTGCACGGGGACCCGCATCCATCTCTGTCGAAGTAATGGATACTCTGATCTCTATTTCCACGCGGCGGAAGGACAGGAAGGCCTCCACTGAACCCAATAAATTTGAGAGGAGATTGGAAAAACGGGGGATGGAGACCACAGCTCCACAGCTTAAGTGACCAAATAAAAAAATGGAAGATGGCAGGGTGGAAGTGGAAGAGGAAAAGGGAGAGAGAGAGGAAGAATGGAAGGTCCTAAAGGGGGGGAAAAGAGCAAGTGAAGACCCCTGGTGATGCAGTGAGGCTCGCTCAGGGTCAAGCGCCTATCCCAAGGACTCCTGGGCCTTTCAGAAGCACGGTATTGTGGGATAGGTGACAATCTATCGCAGCCATAATGTTGATGAAGACCCAAATTTATGTGGTTACCATATGGACGATGGCGAGTGACTCAGAATTTTCGATGGGAAAGGTTACGGGTTCATCCCCGAATGCTGCAGCAGCGTTGAAACATGCCCTTGAGTAAGGAGAATCATATTGCATTCACCTTGAAAATATACCGTACAGTCCAATATGACAGTGGGTCTCATCATTTGATTTGCATGTCAAATCACACAAGTGGTAAGGCACAAGATCAATCTGTTTACTTACTTGAAGCCAGTAAAACATGTCTACCACATAACCCATTATGTGAAATCAGATATGTAATAGAATATCAATGGTATACTTTAGTGGCCTAGTCTATAATAATTTCCAATTCATTTGGGCCCTACCTGAGTAAATAAGAGGAAAAAACTCTTATGTTTCCTTCACAGAGCTGTTTGTTGTTTAGTGACATTTTCAGTTGAATGCTTCTCTCATGTGGGGAAATTCCACCTTGACAGACAGTTGGCCTACCCAGATGACAGCTTGCACAATGACACACTTTCACACTATCTGTCACTCAGCAAAACAGGCAACTTCTAAACACACACACACAGCTCACCTTTCTGCCCATTCTGGTTCTTGAAGGTTTATATACATACGTTCTGCTACGTCCCATTCCAAAATAAATGGAAGACAAAGGTGTGCTTTCTAGAAGAGCAGGATAGTATGTGCTTGTTTGCTCATGCTCTGCAACCTTACTATTTATGATTCAGACTTTTGACATTAACATAAAAAGAATCCGATTGCAATATCACACAGAGATAAAGAAGTGCATTGCATTTCTAAAAAGGTGTTACTTCTAAAAAAAAAAATCTTTAGCTATCATGCAACATCTTTGCAGCTTGATGCAGAGAGCAAATGCTGAAAGCAGTATCTTCTGCAAGGACTTATTAAACTGAAATTCTCAGATCATTACAACAACAACCATTTCAGTACAACCATTTCATTGCATTCTAATGTTTATCCTCTTCTCTGCCCCTGTCCAGGTCCAGCAGGCTACAGATGGAGAGACTACGGTGCCCTCACCATCATCATGGTGGGGATCGCCTTTGGCTTCCATCATCTATATAGGGTAGGTTACACCATGCTTCTCTTGGCCTTCTGATCTTATTCCCTCACTTTGACTTTGTTTTTACAGTTTCAAATGTTGTCTAAATTTTGATATTTGTCTTACACTGTGCCATAAGATCTGTCAGTACAACCTCTCCCTGATATTACATTTAAATTGGCGGGCTTTGCAAGTACATCAGTTGATGATGAATTATGGTGCTAGAATAGAAGGCGCCTCTACAATATGTAACATCACTCTGGTCTAGTTATTAAAGCCACCCTGCTTTACGTCAGAGCATGATCTCATACAAACCCCCTCTTTTAAACTTCCCCTTCCCTCCTCCTCTTCGATATATGTTTTTTTTCTTTAAAAAATATAGTTGCTAACGCAGCACACAACCCTTTTTTGACGTCTAAAAATAATCACCCTGGTTTTTATCGGGCTTAGCAGCCCTTGAACATGAGCCCATGAGGCCCCTTGTCCCCCAGTGGCATTAATCCCATAGTGGTTGTTAGTAGTAGGCTGAGTGGCATGTGGAAGCCATTACTCTCATTTTAGAGAAGGACAGGAGCTCTAGCAGTAGCTCTTGGCCTAGATGACAACCCTCTCTCCTTTCTATGACTGTGTGTGTGAGAGAGAGAGAGAGAGAGAGGGTGAGAGAGAGAGAGTGTATGCGTGCTTGCTCATGCATGTCATGTACATACATAATACTTACCTGAACCCATGAGATATATTGGCTTCTCTTAAGATGTCCTGTTATTTTGTCCTCCCTTTACCCAGTCTTCCATTGGGCCACACATGCACATTTGGGTCCGCTGTCCCTTATGCCTCCATCCCTGTGTTCTTTCACTCACACAAACTCGCACATACCCTACCTGTCTATTGGTTCCTCTGTGCAGCAGGTTTAGCCAGCCGCTGGTAGCCTGGGAGGTGGGATTCCCTGGCGGGACGGCACAGGTTGCTGTCATGTCACCGGAGCGTAGCGCCAGTCGCACCATATGTCCAGGCTTCTGCCCATACTTTATTTATGCTATGGAGCGCCTTGTAAACACCACACTCCCAGCAGCCCACTTATTAATTACCACGTGTTGACACTCATTTAATCTTTTTCTCTAAAAAGTGTTTATTACTTGCGCTGGTGTCGCCAGTTGCCACCTGAGTTGGAGAGAAAACCCGGTCCGGGCAACAAGCAGCTCCAAACCGGCTGTAAGGGACTGACTGATCTTTATTGAATTTTACAACTTCTAGAAAACATTTATGATTTTGAATGCAGTTCAGTGATGCCCTCCAAGGTCACATGGCTCTTGCTTGTATATGCTGAGCTCAGCTCCACGCACACATGCATAGGATTCAGTCAAACGCTGTCAAGCCGCTCATCTGGATAACACTCACACTCAATAACAAAGATCCTCATTTGGCTGTCAGACGTACATCACTTGGTACAGTTCTGTTTATTCAATGGCAAAAGGCTGATAAACAAGATGACATTGATTCTGGATTTGGAGGACTATTTTCAATGTTTATAATCATGTTTTGTCATTCTGTTAACTGTTGGCATATCTCTTTCTTTCACTCCACCCCTGTGTGCCTTAATTCACCGCATTTCTTCTGCTGGTATGACGTTTGCACACACCTCTACCAGTTGCTTGGACGCTCTACTGTAACAATGCATGCACATAATCAGACAGTTTAGACGCTGGGGCTCAATTCCAATAAAACAATGCCTTTGACCCTTCACCACCAAGCCTAGGTGGCCCTCTCTTTTCCTCCTCTTTCCGTCCCTTCCCACCGGAGAGAAGTGTAATAACGTGTCATGTTTTTAATTGCAGAAATACATCCTTCCCCTCATTATGGGCAGCCGAGAGGACAAGAAGCATCTGCAGAGGATGGAGAGCAACATTGCGGCGATGAGTGGCACGCTGACACAGACAGGTGAAGATTAATATCTTCATCACTTTCTCCCTCCTTAACATTTTCCCTCATTTATCTGTCGCCAAAATCGGGGGGCCCCGCACGTTTTTAACAAATGACGCCGCTGTCATTTTGCTTTAATTTGAAATTGCTTGTTTACTGTCAGGCTCGGGCTCAATTAATTACGTTTCGCTGAAAAGCTCTTAACCTCGGAATATTAATGAGGGGTTGGGAAATGACAACTTTTCTCTCCCCCCCCATCCTCCCTCACTCCCCCCATCCATCCCTCTCTCCCTGCGCCAACCTCACCCCCACCCGAACCACCGCCGCCATCATCATCATCCACCCTCCTCCCCGTAGGTGGCGAGAAAGTTCATTTTAATTTTGTGAGCTTGCGTGTGTGTGTGTGTGTGTGTGTGTGTGTGTATGCTGCGGCGCGGCGTGGTGTCTGGGCTCAGCACTGGGCCTAGTGTGATTAAGTGCACAGTGACAGGTGCGGCTCCCATGTTGGACAGGTGAGGAATCTCAACCTGGCTGTCAGACATAGAGGGAGGGAGGGAGAGAGGGAGGGAGAGGGAGAGGGAGAGAGATGTGTTCCTAGCTCTTCGTCAATATAATTAAAAATCCAGGGAGGCGTAAATGAGGGAGACACTCTCAGAAAGTTTGGTCTCGTTAGCAGTAGAGTTCAGCTGGAGTCTGTTTTCACCTGAAAGACATGAATCACCATTTGAGATAGGTAAGCCGGTGTAGAAAAACAGGTACATTGTGGGAGTTGTTTTTTTTTTTGTTTTTCATAAGATTATTGATCTTCAACGTGTATGAATCAAAAGTGTGTATTTTGATTCATTTTTTCTGTTATAAAACATGGCATATGGTCACATTTTAATCCACTACACAAGGTGAGTGCACCTTTCCATAAGAGCTTAAACTGAAATAGGATAAAGGATAAACACTTGAAGTGTTTCATGCCTAAGATAAGTGTGTGATTAAGGCAAATGCCTTTTCTCCTATAATTAAACTCCATATGCCTGGCTTTGCACACACAATTTATAAATTACCATCAGAACTGTGCTGATCAGGATTTCGATAGGGAGAGAGACAAAGAGGAACTAAAGCAAATGTATGTCTACCTCAGGCCACACGCTAACTTCTATCAGCAGTTCCATCTCATCAGCTCAAATACAAACACCCCTTGTCATTTTCCCTACACCACCGAGTCAAAACAAATTAAATGTTTGAGTTTACCGTCCCTGTCACGAACCAACATACTGAGGATGAAAATACAGCTGCTATCACTTTATACGATCACACCCATCCTATTGTTTTCTGACTGAGTAAGGTAGGTGGAGGGCAGCAATTGTGTGAGATCGCATGCAAGGTGTGGCACTCTAAATCTGATTAACAAATAATTATGTGCTCTTTTATGTTCTTTTTTCACCAACTATGCAAACACATTTCTTGTGGCTATTTTACTGCCTATTCTTACTCGACTTTTCCCTTTTTGGAGATCTGCCGACCTACAAACCCTGTTTTGTTTATTGTTAAATATGGGATTTCACAATAAGAGTCCTCCTGTGTTCTGCAGGGAGTGGATAGGACTCAATGGGAAAACCAGGGTCTTCCCTTCAGCCGGTATGGGGAACTAATTTGCTGTGACTGCAGTAGCCAAGCTGCTATTGTAGTTAATGACTGTTGTAGTTAACAGTTGGGGAGAGGGGTTGCAATTACACTGCGAGTTTTCTTCTCTGCTCTCTCTTTGTCTTTCTCTCTCTCGCTCTCCCTCTCTCCTCACTGCACTGAGTAATAGCGACCGACTGCCTGGCTGCTGCCAATTGCTTGAACCCCCTTTTGTTAAAGTTCATGTATTTCTCTAGTGCCGGGCGCAATGAGGTGATGTATCCTTTTGAATGGGGACTACATTAGTCTCTCTCGCCAGCCCCAGCTCCAGACTAGGGGCCTTGACTCCCATTATGATTTGCCTACAACTTCACACAGACAATTAATGAATGGATCTTGGAAGCACTTCAGCACACCCAGGCTGTAATGGAATTGTGCGGCTGTTTGGGCACTCTTTGTCGGTGGGAGCCATATTGGTGACCAGCTGGCCATTAAAGACAGAGACAGGCCTGGACATATGTAGTGTACATTATATGGAGGTATTTACTGAATAATTTACTGAATACACAATGTGGGCCCTCCTCACAGCAGCTGCAAGGCTCGCACGTCAGCTTGTCTCCGATTCTCTCTGTCTCTCACACACTCACACACACGCACACACACACTCGTCACAGCTACAAAGTCTCCCTCTGATTCATGCCTGGCCAAAGTCATTGACCTCATTATTCTTGGCTTCATATCTGTGATAGCCGAGGGTAAGAAGTTCTGCATTTTTGTCAAGTGTATGAAAAGTACAAAGGAGTAAACTTTGTGGACAGACTTGAAAAGAGTTGAATTGTAAACAATTTGGCCTAAACTGCTTGAAAAGCTGTGCCAGCAGTAATTCAGTAAGTACAGCATTACTGGTTGGCAAGTTGACACACACATCTGGAAAAGTTGTGTTGTGGTGAGGTGGAAACACCCGTAGACTAATAGGGCAACTCTTGGTGTAGTGTGCACACCCTGTCAGTAACACCTTTTTAAGCAGGGTTGGCAAAGGGATTTTAGTTTTATAGCTGTCTTCAGAAAACAATAAAAGTTGGTCACATTTTGGAGCACAGAGTAACAAATTCATGAGCGGTTTGTTTGCACATTGTTGTTTTTTTAACCAAGCCAACGTTCATGCTCGAACTCATATTCCGTAAGATTCTGTAACCATGGAAAGATCAAACATTTCAGCACCACACCCATATTGATACAACTCCACCCATTTAAACACAGGTGTCACTACAAGATATTACCTTCTTTGAAAGATCAAATATTTTGTCTGTGTCGGTTTTTCAAAAGAAACACAATCTCCAAGCCAGGCTCTGTCTTTTGTCCTGCCCTGGGTAAATGTGAGAGGAGGCTTCTTTACATCCCGTCCAGTCGGCTGCAGTGCAGGCAAGCTTTTAACCATTGGCCTGACAACCTCAGCAGTGGACCGCCACAATATCTGTTGATGTTAATCCTATTAGGCTTGATTTAACACTTTACACGCCCATGATTTATATGAATGTTTATTGGTTTTCTGTAATATAATCAGCTCGGGGAAACTTAATGCATTGTTTGGTAATACACGCGTGACTGGAAGCAGGGGGCAACAAACTGTGCCCGGTGTTATTTGAAATCATACACCCTCTTCCAACACCAACACTTGAACTAATTCAATCTTCAAAGTCAATGGAAAAAGAGCAATATTTATTGGGATTAGGGGGGACATTTTGTCTGGCAGCCTCCTCCCAAATGAGAGCCTTGTTTTTTCCTTTGTTGATCGTTTGAGGATTTAAGATGCATTAGAAGGCAGTGTCTGGGTGGATAATGGAAGGTTAGAGACTGTTATTTGATTTAAGTTCAGACACTAGAGATTAATATCTCCATCCTATGCACAGAAATACCCCCCCACCCCCTAACGCCTCTGACCAAAAAGCTGAGACTAAAGTTACTGGTTATTAGCTTTGATTACAATTCTTGGAGGACGGCTTTGATCAGTGACACAAGTCTAATTCCATCAGTTCTATTTAGACCTAGAGCAGAAAGGAAGTTTTAATTTCTCATGTTCAGCTTTGTGGCAGCAAAATCTTCTTTTTAACAAAATATGTTGCAGGGTTTTTTCCACCCTCTGAATTGTTTGAAGTGTGCTGAATGTGTGTTAATTTGTCTGTGTCCACAGTCAGCCAGCTCCAGCAGACCCTGGCCTCAGTCCAGGAGCTCCTGGTCCAGCAGCAGCAGAGAATCCAGGAGCTGTCCCAGGAACTGGCTGCAGCAGAGGTAGCTACCACCTCATCAGCCGCTCGGCACCCTCCGCTCCTCACCACAAGCCTCTCAAACTGTTAGAATATCAAAGGCCTTGGTTAAACCTCTGAGATTCTGTGTGTTTACCATACAAAAAATCTTTTTGCCTCAAGTTCTCTAGTTTTTTTCACTTGTGTACTGGACTGAACTCAAAACGTGAGCATTGAGGAAAGCTAGAGAAAAAGGTAGTAACTTTGAAATGACAGGACGGCCCAGTAAAATCAAAGTTGCAGTGTTGAATCCCTGGTCCGATGAGGAGAGAGAAATTATTCTGCAGGCCTCTGTGTACTAAAAACTCTCTCGCTGCCCTGACTCATAAGTAGCTAAGATGGACAGCCTTATTATATATCATCAAAACACAGGCTGCAAAAAAGTATGATGCATCTCATCATGGGATCATAATATTTAACCATATTGCTCATATTCCTCTTCGCCTTGATTTTTATAGGCCATGTTCATAATCTGCTGAGAATTATAAGTGTTTAGGTGCATTGGACTGAGTGATAGTTTTAAAAACTTATGTGCAAGGATGAAATGTTGCTTGCTTTTTATAACACCCGTCATAAATCGCTTTATGATCCCCGGGCCCTAAAAAAGTGCCTTGGAAGAGACAATCTTAGACAATGTTTTATGTCCACAGCTTGTTAAGCACATGGGTGTTTGACTGAAGCATCTGGATATCCCAGGAAAACATATGCGAACACATCTGCTTCAGCACAAACGAGGAAGAAAAATATGAATCTCTTCCCTGGACGAGGTTCATCAAAAACTGACGACTCATAGCTCATTTTGTGGCGTTTCAAGCTCTCCTCCGCCGCACAGTTTCCCTAAACAAGGCTAGAAAGCAGTGTCGGCCCACATCAGCTGTGTGTGTGTGTGTGTGTGTATGCGTAAGCAAAGCTCTAATTGAACCTAAGCAGACCTGAAACAGAAGTCGCTCAGGTTCCCCCTCCGCCAAGCAGTAGGTCCACTTTAAACAATGAGCTACCTCCACGGCGTAAAGGGACAAGGGATGTTTTTCTTTTCATTCGCCATCGCCAAAACACAGATTGGATTAAAAAGTGTCTTACTTCATTTGCCATGAGTGCCTTGTTGGACAGCGGTAGTGTATAAAAAGTATATTTCACATCAAAACACTCATTAAACAAATCATAAACTCTGCTTTATAGCTATAGTGTCGATCTTAAATTTTCCCTGCGAGTCGGCATAAGGCCCTCTGTTGTCTCGGGCCATAGGGGAAATTGGGAAATTGTTTTCAGGTCCGGGGCTTGTGATTAGAAACACATGTTGGAGCTGGTGAGCTACTTATCATTCACCGTTCGCGGCTTTCGGGGTTTGCCTCACCACGCTGCTCTAAGTGCGCCACGCTTGGCAATTATACCTCTCAACACGGAAATGTGCCTTTAACCCGAAACACATGGAGACTTCTGTTTCCTCAGCTGCTAAGTAAACAATTCTCATAGTTCGGAAACCACTGAATTGCAGCGTGCGTATACTGTCCCTAAACTGGGGACCTCATTATGGAATTGAGTTTAGACAGACCGACTCGCGTACACACACACACACACACACACACACACACACACACACACACACACACACACACACACACACACACACACAAACATGTGTTGACAATGCACATTTCTGCCAAAAAGACTCCAGGGCCTGGGACAAATCTCCTTTTTTGTTATTTTCTCTGTAATCTTGACTTCTTTAACAGTATTACCATGTCGCTGTGTCTTAACTCTGGTGTTAAACGCCTGGCTTAAGGATGAATTCACCTCAGGCTGATTCATTCCCAATGTTAAACTGCCAGTCTATTTCTGCTCCATTATCATTACAAATCTGCCAGTTAACAGTGTTTGCCCCGCCGTCGCAACTCACTGATAGTTCTCTTTATTAGTGGATGCACATAGAAGATTAGAAACCGCCTCTTTGCTTGTGCGAGACGAACTGCCAGTGGGAAAGTGCATAAATAGAGTGAAATCAATTGCACTGTACCAGTGTTTCCACTCAAAAACGCTCCTCTGGGGACTTCCTTTTGAAACTAATTCCATCATAAATATACATGCATTACAAGAAAACACACTGTCTGCCGGCGGAGTAACTGTGAATTAATTTGCCTTCAGACACTCTTAAACAAGGCTTGTTAAAGATCTTATCTTGTTGCTAATGGTCCATAGGCATTTATCTTCATTTAGCCGGATATGCGTTGCCGTCCTTGGGTGCTGCTAGAGTTGATAGTCTTTTTTTTTTTGTGCTTGTAATATTTTTTTTCTCTCTTTTTTTTCTTTAGGCACTTAGTTAAGCTGCAGAAAGGGGTTGACCCCTATCACACCCAGGCAACCACCCGAGACATATTAGTTACACTGCTATTAGACCAGTTAGGAGGAAGCGTCACTGTGGATTTACACTGTAAAAAACATATCTAGCTCAGTAGATATGTTAATAAGCCAGCACAATAGTGGTTGATGAGTACCTCTATAAGCGTCCGGCTCTGTGTGTTCGTTAGTTGGTTGGTTCATTCGTTTGTTTGTGCATAACAGTTTTTGCAATGTCCAGTGCTTACGAGAATTATGAACTGTTCAGGCCACGCAGAACCCTAGAGACCTTCTTAAGGGAAATACAGTGTGCGTTCGTAGACCAGGCAGTGTGGTAGAAGTCAAACGAGCACAAGCCAGCTCCAGGTTGGTGCGCTGTACATCCACATAACAGGAAGTTGATTGGTGATTGAGGGTGCGGCAACATTTGCTTAATTGTCTGTACGTCACGCACGATATTTTGGACGCCGCTGATCGGATTTCCACGAAACTTAAGGGAATTAATGTGTGTCATTTCTCCATTCTGTCAGTTTTAAAATTGCTGTGATTGGCCTACGGGGGGATGCCACAACGTTTTTTTAATTGTCCGTATGTCATGCACAATATCTCGGACACCGTTGATCCGATTTTCATGAAACAAAAGGAAATGATGCGTCTCATTGCTCGGTTCCAGCATTTTCTAAATTGCACAGAATTTTTTTGTACAATGTGTGTGTATATACATTGACATATTTCAAATGTTTGAAATTCAGTGGTGTTCCCCCGTGTAGTTATTATACGGTGTTGCTCTGTAGGTATTCCACATAATGTATGCTGCCTGTAGTTAACAACTAAGCAATACTAAGCCTTCTTTTCCTGTTACGTCAATTGACATGACATGAGTATGTATATCCTAACATCTCAGTCATTTAGAGCAGTCTGCCTTTTTCTTGGAGATATTCTATGCCTTGGAAGTCTTTAAGCTCAGCCCATAGAGCAATTAATTTTTTTTACTCAACGTAAAATGAGAGAGAAGCAGAATCTACCCTTATTATATGGGTGCCTTGGGGAGGCAAGGGATTAAGATGGTTCTAATGAGGTGGCGGCTGTAATCAGAGTGTCTTCACCAGTTCTCCAATGCACCACCTCTAAAACACGGCTCCTTATCAACCAGGTTTAGAAGACGATAAGAGCCAAATACCTCCGCACCCCCCCCCCCCTCTCTCTCTCCCTTCACTTCTCCTCCTCTACCTCCCTCCTTCCACTGTAAATGAGTCTGATCCCTTTCAGATGTGATTCAATTAATTTCTCTTAGATTTAATTACAAGCGAAAGAGTCCAAGTTATCCCTCTCCCCTCGATAGGGGGTCCATGCTTCCTAACAAGCCGCCTCTGGTGAGTCAGGAGAGTCTTAATTACAGTTTTTAGTTTTCTTTTATCCCACTTTTTCCCTCGTCCTCTCCCTCTCCTCCCTCTGGTCCCATCCGTCTAGCGCTGCGCTCTCGCACAGGCTTGTGTTTTTTCTTCAGGAATAGACTGAGCAGGGGGATAGGAGTGCAGGTGCAATCATCTAGAACACCGGCCGTCTGAAAACACCTGCTGCTGGTGTATGCAGGATGGATTTTCAAGTACTTCCCCACTTGAGGTGCTACAAGTTTGTCATTAATATTGAAGTGACCAAATAGCCTTTGTGCTCAGGAGTTCCTCTGAGTTGCTACAAAGCATTTCAGCCTCGTCACTGCACTTGACTGGGTTGTCATGCTGTCTTTTCTTTCCATCAAAACTCACATCAGTTTGTAATTTCTTCTGATAATTGGCTGAATATCCCTAACAGCAGCAGAGATGGATTTTCGACAGCAATTTGCCATTCAAATATTTAGCAGGATACCGCATTTGGCCATCATTCCCCATAGCAATTTATGCTGCGCCAGTTCGTGTGTGATAACACTCACCATTGATAAAAGACAAAAAGAACAAAACAAACTGCTAAGCTATGGTCTGCCTTCATGAATGCGGCCATTGTTCGAGATAGTCATTATCCAAAACTCCCGACCTGCCCTAATCTTTTCTAGGTAGTATGGAAAATTATGTAAAAATGGTATGATTCATGCTCACTAGCCATTCTGAGCAATGCCGGCCATAAAGATGACTGTAGTGGGACTGATTGTCTTCTTTTCTGTCATCGGTAGCAGTAGGCTCACAGGTAGGTTTTTATTTTTTATGGTGATGGATGACTTGACAGCACAAGAACATGTGGTTTTGAGCATTTGCATTTGCCATATTCATTTACCTTGTAGCCTCTGACCCTTTTTTTTTTTTTTCTTTTTTTTTTTTTTTAACAAAGCGTTTTCTCATTTTCCTGTTACAGTGAGCAAACACAGTAGAGTTGTTGAAAGAAGTGCAGCAGATGTCATTGACTTTGTGCTGTGACCCTGCATGTGACCTGAACAGTGTGTGAGTGGGGGTGTGTTTGGGACAGTTGTTGTGTATCACTCACTTACCTTCATCTTATAGGCATCGTCTGCAACCAGCCGCATCCTGGACAGCCAAACAGTCGGAGAGCTGAAGGCTGAGATAGTCTCTTTGAAGGGCTTGCTGCTCAGCAGGTAACAAAGTTATCCAGACCCCTGCCACACCAAACAATGCAGGTGTGTGAGTGTGAGTGGGTGTGTGTGTGTGTGTGTGAATGGGTGTGTGTGTGTGTGTGTGAATGGGTGTGTGAATGGGTGTGTGAGTGGGTGGGTGGGTGTGTTTTTGACACAAAAGTCCCATTCATTTCTAAAAGTGACTGTTTTCCTGCACTTTTGAGCTCCTGGACACACAATTGGACAATGTCAAGCAGGAAAATATTGCTAAATCAAGCATTGTCAGCATTATACGTATTTGTCTCAAGTGTGTCGAGAGTCAAAAATACCTTCCATGAGCATGTACCTCATATCCAGATAGCATCCAGATATGATTTATCCACATTTCATTTACACCTGGCATTAAAATGCATCTCAACTATCCATATACCGTCACATTGCTCTTCCCCTTACAAATGCAAGCATGCATCACCAACCTGACAACTTGCTCTCACAGTTAATGCACAATTATTAATCTCATATGTGTTTTAAGCATAATCTCACAGGCACTAGAGAGGTTGTAATACTGTATGCACCATTTCTTCTACTTCACAACTTGCCTTTGCCAATTAGCATACTGCAGGCATCAGCTGGTCCTCTGTATTTGAATGCCTTTTTGTTGGTAAGCAAGATAACAACCACATGTGCATAATTGCTCTTATGCAACTTTCAATCATTTTTTTCAGTGCAAATTTAAGGACAAATAAAAAAAATAACTACTTATGTGAGCTTACAAATATGTTGCAAGTGGATTGGAAGTGCTATTACAGTTAAACCGAATGCCTCCTGATGGTTTGGGCAATCAAATCACTAGCCATCTTCATTTATACCTGGATTCTTATGCAGTTAAGCACGATCTGGGTAAAATCAGACTGTCCATGATGCATGTTAAAACCAGGTGTAAAGGATGTTATATTGTTGTCAAAGGTACTATTAGAAGTCTCCTTGTTCTTTTCAGCTCTGTTGCCCAATCTAGTCAGGCACAGCCCAGCTCAGCCAGGCCCATTAGCATGCATGATTATGTATCAGTGTCAGTAATGAAGCCTCAAGTAATGGTTTACATCAGAAAAGCGGCGAAGATGAAAATTGCCTCAGAACTGTCAGGTTGAGCGTGTTTGGTTTCCCTCGTACATTCTAATCAGTAGTAATCCCTTTGTCATTTCCTTTCTCGACGCTCTCCCGTCTCTCACAATGGGTTTTCTGGGAAAGGGTTAAATCACAAAATAAAAGGCACTGTATCATCATCTGTCTCCAAACTTGTTCCCCTTCCCTTTCAAATGATCCAAATCATCTGTAAACTGTTTTTTTTAGCCACTCAGTGCCGATCCCTTTTAAGATGCAACTTTGTCTTTTTGATCTTAAAAGCTGCAGTGGATGTAATTAAAAAAATCTTAGACCATCTTTACCAGGTGTGACGAACATCTGGCCGTTTTGGGGGAAAAGCCATTTTCTCTTCTGTAATTATGAGAATTACATAGGGTGCTTTATGTGTGTCTGCATACTAAAACCTACTGCAGCATTGATTATCTGTTCTCATTTGAGCACCTAACTTGAAAGAAACCATATATACTTTTGTAGCTGCTGTATGCCCAATTATGGCTGATTACGTCCAATGAAAGCTCTTTCACACACTTTGATCACTGTGAGATTTTTGATGAGATTGTGATCAGTCCTCATCTTCTCCCTCTCTCTCCTCTGTCCCACACAGGAGGCAGTTCCCCGCCACTCCAGCCATTCCTAAGATTCCCTCCTGGCAGATTCCCCTGAAGCCGCCCTCTGTGTCTGGCTCGCCGTCCGTCAACCACACCAACAGCAGCAGTGACATCTCACCCGTCAGCAACGAATCTGCCAACTCCTCCCCCATCAAAGATGGCCACCACAGCCCCCAAGATGCACTGGGGGGGCCTGACGGGGCGCACGGTATCAATGGAGAGACCATTGCGGTGGGCCTGTTGGCAACACTTCCCCTGGACCTGAAGGACCAGGTCCGCATGGAGGTGCAAGGGGAGGAGGAGAAGAAAGAAGAGGAGGAAGAGGAGGAAGAGGAGGAGGAGGAGGAGGAGGAGGAGGAGGAGGAGGATGTCAGCCATGTGGAGGAGGAGGAGGTTCTAAGCATCCAGACAGAGGATCGTCGAGGTGGGGATGGACAGATTAACGAACAGGTGGACAAACTGAGGCGGCCTGAGGGGGCCAGCAACGAGAGCGAGGTGGATTAGACCGCAGTGCAAAACACAGCAACACTCTCGAAACACTGCTTCTCATCTCAGCTGATGGCTTTGTTTCACTCTGCTCCTCTGCTTGTATCATCCTGTTTTATGTTTGTCTTTTTGATCCGTTTTTAATGTATGTTTCCATTTGTTTTCGTAACATCTTAATCGTGAGCAAAATGTGGAGTAGGCGGTGGTGTGAGAAGAGGCAAAACAGACAAACATTGGTGTGTCTAGTTGACACAAGGATTACCTCAATTTACTTTTCATCATGCGAACTAAATGACTGCATGCCTAGGCAAGTACCATATTGTCAGGTTTCGGTGTAATGAGAAACGTTGAGCGATATTCAGCTCAAAGTTATTTTGAAAAACTGTGTGCAGTACTAATCATGCGTGACACACTGCTGTTGATTTTCATGACTTCATCAGCTAACATCCTGCTTAGCCTTGGTGTCCTTGTTGTAATAGTACAGAGGCTCTTTCTAAGTCTCTTTTATACACCAAAGAAGAAGTACTGCACAGAGTGTCTCCCCTGTAGACTACAGTTGTAGGTCAGGAGTCACACAGCGGTACTTCAGTCTCAGAGTTACCATAAGGTTCCAGAGAAGCATTAGCAGAGCTCATCTCCCTGTTAGTGGCAATAGGAGAGGACAAGCTCTTCCACGGCCCGAGCTTTTAGCCTCTTTTATGTGTCCTTTCGCATTGGTGTCAGTCTGTCAATAATTCACAAGGCCAGCAGAGTGGCATTTGGGTGAAATAAAAGCCCTGAAATTTGAGATTAGAATGTGATGACGGGCTTTGTTCCATGGCGGTGTCAGAGTGCTCATACGCTCAAAGGAGGGGAAGATAAATGTTTTTTCCCCCCGCTTTCTTTTTTCACTGAGGGCTGAATTGTGCGTCTCTGCGAGTGTGTTTGTGCGTGGCAGGCGAGAAAGCCCAGGCTGTCTGCTCAGCTGCATCTGTGTCTCCAGCAGGGCAGCTGATTTGGTTTGTGAAGTATGTTAATAATCAAATGATCAACAAATAACAGATGTATTAGTTCATGCAGCTTGAAATGTCAAGGAGGCTAAAAGCGGAAATCTAATACTGAAAGCCCTGTTGCATTATATTATTTTCCGTGACAAACCCTCCGGTCCAAATTATGTAGGGCCTCCCACAGTGAGTAATCTTTACGGAAAACGGCGCCAATATTTTGTAATTAAACTGCAGTAAGACAATGAACGCTGCCACAGATGGAAGTTGCAGAACTCTTATCACTTTTTTTTCTTTTTCTGTGGAGGTGGACAGGAGGGGGGGAGGGGGGGCATTTCTTGGAAAATAAAAAGTGCCCTATGATTGAAAAGGAAAGTAATAAATGAATACTTTGCTTATTGAATTACTCACTCAGTCTCCAGCTGACAAGAAAAGAGTCCATGAGTGAGAAGAAGGGATATCAGCTCTCGTGGTATTTTCACTTCCATCACACAGCCTTCGTATGAACACAGTAAAGGTAGAGGGGCACTGAACATTTCTGTATAACACCACTCATAATCGGCAGTCACTTGATTATGTTTAGGTTAAATGTAACAGAATAATTACATGACATTATACCATAATACTGTAAATGAGATGTTTTTTTTGATTGTTTCTGTTTCCTCAGAATGGAATTTGTGTGTGAATGAGTAAGGTTGGCTGGTAAGGAAAATATTACCGGATGAAGAGGTCTTATGTGTCACTTATGCCTTTTAGCCACTGTAGTTTCAGTGATCGGTCCTCTCTGTACCCTGCTTGTAATTGTATGAACTTCTGATATCAGCCAGAAATGTATATAATTGTAATAAATTTGATTTATCACAAGTAGTTATGCTAATATTCATTTCAAAGCAGCAGGGGACAAAATAGACCATAATGTATGTTAAGCGTTAAGGGATAATTATTTTTATTTCCCTAGTTTTTGACATTATGATGAGTGATTGTGGTCAAAATTTCATCGCTTTCACTGTAGAGCTTTACGTACCTCCAGTTCCATTCCGAAATGTTTTGTGATAATTGTTCAATCACAGCTGTTGTGTAACTGCATGTGCAACCAGTGTGTGTGTGTTGTGCTGAAAAGGTGTGATTTGCTTTGGCCCTTCTGGTGAAATTTTGAACATAATCACCATGATAGCAAAAACTAAGAAAATAAGGCCCAGGTTGAAAATAACTGGAATTATCCTTTAAGTGGGCAATGTAGTTTCTAAGTATGTGTCTTAATCTGCAAGCTCAATGGGGTGTGTGTGTCTGTGTGTGTCTGTGTGTGTGTGTGTGTGCGTGTGCGTGTGTGGAGGGGGGTTTGTCTATGACATTCATATGACAGGTAACAATTTGTAACAGTTTTTTTCTGTTTGAATAAACCTATAGTAAAGTAGTAGTGTATTGAGTCTCCAGTATTCAAGGGTTTGGCAGACTATGAAAGTCCTAGAAAAGCCTTTCTGAAGGACGGTTATTTGTCAGAATTTCATCTGCCAAGTTTTTTGCTTGATAGAATTGGTCACACCAATCTGGTCAATTTTGGCCAGCCCATAAAATTGACAAAACTGGTCAAAATGAGTTCAAGTTCATTAAGTGCTTTGGCACCAATAGCTCTTCAAATTCCTGCAAAAGTTGGCAATTATGGGCATTGCACAGTGAGTACTTTTCCAAGTACTTACAAGCACCTGTGTAGACAAGCCTTATGTCTCTAGTTTTTGGATGCAAATACACATTATCAGCACATGGTTGCAGATAGCGTCATTGGATAGTAGAGAGTCACATGGTTCTAATAAAGAGTGCAACATCTCTCAGGCCTACCAATTCTAAAACCTCTCTAGGTTATGGTTTCATTTTTGGTCCCATGGCTCCACTGAGCTTTCTGGTTTTTGTTTCATTACTCTTTAACAGTTAGGAAGATATCTGGTGGACAGACAGAAATCAAACAACCACATACACTGAAGATAATATATCTGTGTGTATGCGTGATCATAACGTGCTGTACTTATGCTACTCCAGGACCATATAGGACCCATGGCATGCAGCTTTGTTTCAAAATCAGATATTCTCAAGTTCACTAGAGTTATCTGTGCAAACCTGTGCTGTGCACCCATAAATGGGATGTAGTAATAAACTAAGGGAATATATCCTAGCTCAACATTATACACATTTTACTTTACAGTTCTTGTACGATATCTATATTTAGTAGCAGCATTTGTGGAAGTAACCAGACATGACCTTTAAAGACTGTCTTGTCTTGATGCACATTTCCTTTTCACCTAAAGTAGCATCAATCCTTGGAATATCAGCTTCAATTTGAGCAGTCATCAGTTGTTCTGTTATTAGAGTGAATCACTGATTATTCCAGCGGGTTCACAGCATTGGCAGCGTAGCTCAAATCACACATTGCCCCAATTTTTCTCAGAATATGCCATCTGGTGTTTTCTGTGATCTTGCTGATACTCCCATTAATAGACTGGGATCCTAAGAAAAGCTGGACTGAAAAAAAGGCAATTTTTCTCATACCAGGGTATTCTGAATATTGCAATGCATTATCAAGTTTATGAATTTAATTTGTCAAGGTCTGAATGATCAATAGCGTTTCACATATTGATGAGGTGTATAAACTTCTCCCAGGTTCGATACCACATCCCTTTGTAATCCATTAACCTCTCCCTGGAGTTCAGGCCAACCTTAGATTTATAGGGGCCTACTGTAATAAATGCACTTGTACATCATTTAGTGTCTTATGGGATTTGCAGCGCATTCCTGCCCAGAAAGCATCGTCTATCCTAATCTCCTATTCTCATCTCCATCTTAAGAGGGCGGCTCACCAGTCAACAGCCACCACAGTTTGCATACCCTTTCAGAAAAGAAGTTATGCTTACAAAAAGACACACTTCCTGAGTAAAGCTGGGGTATTAGCTGGTAACCAGTGCCACTGTGGTTCTGCACTGAGGAGTTGTTTGTCCAAAGCAACACCTTGGTTTTGACACCATTTGGCTCCCCGGTTGGGAGCCTTAACCTCATCAATCTTGCTGCTAAACGGAGAGCACTCAATAGGATAGTGTATCGACGCGCTCTGAACTCCATTGTTCGCTGGAACTGAGCACTCAGCAGGTTAGAGGGCTGAGTGTCTCCTTGGATCAATGCAGGGGTTGTTAGCCCATAGCAGCCAGTCAGAGGGCTACCGTGGCCCCGTCTGCCCCACACACACACATTCACACCACCTCTACTGGCTTAAAACTCCTCCCAGTCCAAAGTCCTTGAGCTTTCTATTCCCCAAAAGTTGATCCTGGTCCAGCTTTGTTTTCTTATCACATTGATTGAAGTTAGAGTTAGGTTACGGGTAACTGATCCCAGCAGTGAAGGTCCAGTTGTAGAAGAATTAAACTCCACCCACCGTGGCTCCCAGACATCTCCGGTGCTGCTGCTGTGCAAGGGAAGTGTCCCCTAACTATTTGCATTGGAAAGGTCATGGACAATGCAGAAAAAAAGGGGGCATGATGATGGAACGCTTCTCCTTCCTCTTCCCTTTCAGATAAGACGCATGTGGCGTGCAGCAGTGTGAGGGCGGCGCTGAAACGCTTTGATGTCAGACTTGATGTGGGACAAGGCCTCCACAGCACCACCAGGTGCCTTAGCCCTCTGGAAATATCCTTTTACTCCAAGGGAATCCATGTTTGGACTGATGCAGTCGCCATCTGCAGTGACACTAGCTTTAATTCAAAATAGTTGTGGGTTGGGCATGGTGGAAATAGCTTTATTTTGACTTTTTATGTTCTTTTCACATTCTTTTAGGATGTCATCAAAGTCATCAAAGTCCTGTAATTTAGTCTCTCATTTCAGATTGGGTTTCTCTAGTGAAAGTGCAGTTTTTCAAAATATTTATCACTTTACATGCTACATAGACTTAGAATTCAATGGGGCAGCACTAGAGATTTATCTGACTGAAAGGGATAGGGAAGCATGGATCACCTCCAGAAGCTCTCCATAGCTGTCTCTCTAAAAGCAGCTTTCCAATCCTCAACAGCCACTGAGCACCGGCTCCTTCCTGGTGAAAATGAGAACATTTGACAAGCCAAGGTCACCAGGGGGCTTTGCCTGTATAAGGCCTCAATCGCGGGGGCCCAGCGAACACTGCAAAGTCATAAAGCACTTTGTCATCGCTCGCTATATAAACTCTCAACAATCAAGTGGGATCACATTCCCTCCCTCCCACCACCCTCCACTCTGTGTGGCCTGTGTCACTTGATTTTCTCTTGGCACTGTTTCAAATCCAAATGGGACACGTGCATACTGGTAGGCTGTCATGTGGAGGGCTATGGGGCCCCAACGAACCAGGCGGAGAGCTTTACTCACCTTATTGGCAGGTAAGTGAAGGTGTTGGTGGAGGAGCGGTGAGAGAGAGGGGTGAGGAAAAACAATGGCAGGCTGTAAAAGAGCAAGATAAATCTTTTTAGCTCCAAAAGCCCCTGCAAGTGGTGGGGGACAGCAGGGTGGGGGATTTGGGAGGCAGGTACTGGCTGGCAATATTTATGAATGGCCCAGTAATGAGCCATCAGGAGCGCGGTGGATATGAGAACACGAAGGGAGACACAGGAAAGAAAAAAAAAAAGGCTCTTGTCCTGCACTGGTGGAAAGCAGCGACGCCGTTGTGAGAAGAATGGATTATCCAAGGGTTGGCCTGTCAGCCTGGCGAGGGACCGCGGCTGCAGGCGGCAGAGGGGCAACAGGTGCGGCGCTCGCCAACGTTTGTGCAAATTAGACTAATCACAGGGCCTGACTGTGGAGCACCTGAAGCATGCCAGCGGCCAGGCAGGCAGGAGAGAGAGGTGGGGAAGGGGAAAGAAAAAAAGAAGGGGGAACAAGAGGCATAGGGAAGGGAAGAGAAATGGGGGGGGGACAGAGAGAGTGGAGAAATGCATTCTCTATAGCTTCTCTGTGTACACAATGGGCCTAGCACTACATTAACATGGGTATTCAACTGTATACAGTCCACTCCATATTGCTCTCAACATTTGAATTAATAACAAAAAACGTGCAACCCTAACCCTAACCAACAGTATTTAAAGTAATAATATGCAATGTTTTCATAAAAATAAGTGTTTTGCTGCTGTCTACTGCCAATTCATATAACACAATAGTGATTCTATACCCAGTTCATTAAAGCGTTTACATTTACTTAATTTGCAGCTCTAAACAGCTGGTGTGGGGTAGGTCTTCCCAGGTCTTCTAGGTTGCGTTTTACATGCCCAGCAGCAACAGTGGTTTGTTTGGAATAAATAGAGGAAGAACTGGGTAGTTTGCATTAGCAGTGATATCCACCATGGCTGAACAAATGAGGAAACGAAAGTCCTACAGAAAATCCAAAGAAAAACACATCACAAGTTAAAGGAAACATTTAGTGATTATTTGCTCACCCTCATGTCAGTCAAAACACTGGTGAAGTTTGTATGTCCACATAACACACAGTGAGTTAGCTAGCGCAGCTCTGTGTCAACCTTCTCCAAAACAACTGAAGTCACTGGGCATGGTTCTTTAGACTCCCAAAAAGGGCAAAAAAAAAACAGTTCACGCAGCATAATCCAAGTGTTCTGAAGCCAAACGATTTTCCTGTTTCCCATTTGTGTGACATAGACCTCTGCGTTGGAGTGTAAACACGAAAACAGGGAAAGGTTGCGTGTTCACGTTGAGTAGAGCGTGAACACATGATGTGTGGGTGCGTGCAAGTGCGAATGCTTTTGAAAACAACAGTTTTACTGAAGACGTGTGTTAAATACTGGGGTTAATAAAGGTGTTTTGGACTCAGAGTGCAATTGTTTGGCTTCAGAACACTTGGATTATGCTGCACAAACTGTTTGGAGTAATTTAAAATTTTTGGAGTCATTTTTTGGCCTGTTTTGAACTCTAAAAAAACAATTCACATTCACTTCCGTTGTTTTGGAGAAGGCTGACACAGAGCTGCACTAGCTTATTCACTGTGTGTTATGTGGACATACAAACTTCACCAGTGTTTTGACTGACATGAGGGAGAATAAATAATGACAAAATTCTCATTTTTGGGTGAATTATTCCTTTAAGTTTGTAAGGTAGTTTGCTAATTCAAATTGTAATAATAACCTTTTCTGTCTCAGTCTGGCTCAGCTCTGTCATCAAAGTCTTAATTTAGTTTCTCATTTTAGACTGTGGGTCTCTGGTGACAGTGTTTTCCTTTACATGCTACATAGGCCAAGAATCATTATCAATTCTAATCATAGTTGTTGAATCACTTCTTTACTAGCTCTCCCACTGCCTAGAGGCCTGACCTTCCACCCACCATGTGCCACGTGCGAGAATTGATGGGTATAGAAGGATGGTCTCTCTGAAAAAGGGAGGGCTGTATATTCACTGACCTTGTCCTCCAAAATTGGCACGGATTGTCAGAGCGAAATACAATCCACATTTTCATGCCCTCAGTGAGAAGGAGAGTGAGTGAAAAAAATAATCCCAAAATCCCTCACTGGACACCCAATGTCTTGTTTTGGAGGGATTGCGGTACTCACAAAATTCCTTTGGTAACAGAAACCCATAGTGAATGATGGACATTTTCTATTATTAGCAACAGCAGAATCTTCCCAACCTTTGCTTCTTCCATGCTACAAATATCACATTGCTGATGTATTCCATATTAAATTACCAAGTTTTAACTGAGCTGGGCATAGAGTGTCTGTTATCAACAACCATAATGTGGAAGATTAGCACACACATCATGCCCACCTGTTGCCCAGCTCTGTTTTATGAAGGACACAGCTGTGATACTGAAACCAGTCTTTTTAAAGGCTCTTGCAACGGTCACTGGGGTTGGTGACATTCAAGAGCCTTTCAAGAGGAAAACAGAGCTGATTATTAAGCTTTAAATCCAACTGCACTGCAACAGTTGTGCAACAATTTAACAAACCCTAACAGAATACTAAACTACTTAACTCAACCTGCTGCAACTTCGACATATGTGTTTTTCCAACCCTAGTTTTAGAGTGTATTAAACCTCAGTTAACCTACAGCTAGCTGGACTCTGCACAGTTATGTTGTCATTAGCTAAAGCTAAATTAGTGTTTGCAAAGTGCAAGTTGATGTTTTGGTCCTGGTTTTGAAGGCGCTCTGTCAAGCCACTTCAAGAGAAAATCAGCATTTTCATACATGGGAATTACTCTTATCCAGCTTTTATAGTATTCACATAACAATGAGTCATACAAGGCTGGTGCCAGTGTCAAATGCTTTTACAGCTCTGTCAAACCCTGTCAGTTCTGTGTTCCAGCCATCATCGCGCAGCAGAAACACCATGTTGGACCGTTCCCGCTTATTGTCAGCCAATCTGCCAGGCTTTTTCCCTGAAAGAAAACGATCCCATTCCCCTCGGACTCACGTCAAATTAAGCAAATTTACAGCTTAGCACTTAAGAACTTCTCCGTTTGCCAAGAAAGCAGCAGGCCTCACTTGCCAGTGAGTGGTGCTGCACTGTGGCGATTCAAGTGGAATGAGAATTACCCTGGCTTCTGAGAGAGCGCTGGGCCATTAGATTTTTGCTCCAAGCTCTCTCCTTTTGGAAAAGACTTATAGAGTGATGAAACACTCCCACTCAACTCTGTAGACCTCTGGTCCAATTTTTAAGCAAACTACTTGAAGGGTAATGGCCATGTGGCCATGTGCCAGGCTGGATCAACCATTTTACTCACTTGTTTCTGGTTGCTGTCCGCTACTAGTTGTTTGTTCTGTTGGCAAAGTCTTGTTTAACTCTGGGAATGACTAATCTAGGGCAATGGGCAAACTTCAGGCAAAGTAAAACAAATAGAACACAATGTTTGGTATTTCTCGGTAAACATTTATGTAACAGGGTTGACAGGCGGCTCACTTTTCAAAAGCTGTTTAAAGGGTCTCAACACTAATCTTTCCACTGGATTCTGTTTGTGTTTGTGAGATGACAACTGTGTGTTTACCAAATAAAATCTCCCGTGCAACATAACACCCCCACCCCCCCTTTGGAAATATGTTCACTTCAAACAGAGCTCCAAGAAATCCATGCAACTCAACACAACAAGCAGGTTAAATTCTGAACATATCACCATTTTCTATTGTGTACAAACACATGAATATACTCACTTTTCATTTAAATTACATTTTTATAAAATTTTAGGCATGTAGAAAAGTGTGTACTTGTGTACCATATAAAAAGCACCAAGTGTTAACATTATGCCTTGAAATAGTTTTCAGGCAACTGTAAAGTTCATACTCATGGTATGCTGAAGTAGTTCATGGGCCTCAAGGAAAGCTGTTGTATTGATTGACCTATGACACTTCAGTACTAATGATAAAGGGATACCACTACATGTCATATGGTATATTATTACGATCATGTTTCCTTACTCTTTGCTCACCCACTATGTTGGGTAGCAGGTTGGTGTAGTGAGTAAGGAAACTGTCCTTCGACCTCTGACCTCCCTGTAGAGGAGAGAAAACAAAAAGAGAATTTAACTATAGGGGTTTCATTTTGATTATAAAAAAAATGCTATGTGGTACATTATCATGACAATCTGCAGCTAAGAAAAGTCTTATCAGCGTCTTCAGGGAACTTCGCTCAACTTTTGCTCTGTTTGAACTAGTCAGGATTTTATCCAGTTATTCTGGTTTTTGAAGTGAATAACACACCGTTGTTTGTTTTTACGAGCTGAATGTTCCAGCAAAACTGTGAGAAAGAATGCTTTGTTATCTTTATGTCTTAACAGAAAAAAAAAAATTCAGTTGAAAGGCAAAGATTTTGAGATCCACCACTCTCCAAAGAATGTCAGGTGTGTTTACGGAAAAAAGGAGAAAAAATGTTACCCAGCCGGAAACATAAAACGCAGGTGTGGCACAGCAGAAAAGAAGAATATCTGATTCAAAAGCAGTGAGCATATAGTAGTTCTATGCCTCATGCAGCATAGAATCCTAAAAGATAATTACACATTTATTAATGGATGAAATCATAGAGGAGGATGAAGTCAATATCCGTTGACCAGTGGTTGCTATGTTGAAAAGCTTAAAAACATCCTAGTTCTCTTGGTGTGGTTAGATTTAAATGTGGAAAATATAAAAGGGGTGGAAATGTCTTTTTTGCAGATCTTTGTAGACCAGCTTTTGTGTTTGAAGTTTGAAATTATCTCATCTTACAACTCCTCAGACTTTCCTATGGATGACTTTAATAGTGATTCTTCCATGGACGCAGAAATTCATGTAGTTATTCTGGTTGCTGTTAAGTACATAAAGAACTCTTTTCCCCCCATGTTTATTCTTAAATGATGACATTTTCCATGTAGTTGCAGAAATTCATACAATTCCCTATTTGAATAATCACTTCTTTATTTTGTGAAATGATTATACTGAGCACCTTGCCTGGAACTGTATGGGTGTTAAAAGACTTGGGATTTTCCACTGAACATTGCACTTTCACCTCCAATCACAAATGCCGAGACTATCACAAACCCCAATGTTCAAGAAGAATAGCAGCATATATAAACAGATCCACATAAGGCAAAGCTGCATGTTCCTATGGCCCTGCATCCAATAAGGTCTTGTTAATGGTAAATTGGCTGAATGTGTGTCCAATTCTCCATTTCCTCAGGGGTGTCTCAGCAGCAACAGCTGCTACCAATGGCAAAGCAGCCTTTTTCACACAGCCCCCTTTTCTACCGTGTGACCGAGGTCTTTCCAAAATAAGCCCATACACATGCAAAAATAGATAAATGAACGTCTATTGCAAAGGGCAATGGATTTAAAGAGAGGTCTAACTGGAGTAGAGTGCTGAAAGAGAAGAGGGAAGCATCTCATCCAAAAATGTGAACCATAAATGGGCCATTGGAGCGCTAGAATGACTGGTGTGGCTTGAGCTCTATACATGATATATGAAATATGCCTGGGGTGCATATCAACAACAAGCCGGACTGGTCCGACAACACTGAGATATGGTTCAAGAGAGGGCAGAGTAGACTGTGTCTCTTCAGGGGTCAGCCAGGTCATTCAGTGTATGCAACAGGCTATTTCTTTCAATCACAGTGCATTCTTTTTTTTGTGGTGGTGGTGACCTTCCAAGATGACCATGACCATGATCATGAATTAATTCATTACCATTTCTGCTTTTTATTTATATTTTGACCAGAGTTGTTTCTTTGCATAAAACTTTGCCAGTTAGCCAACTTGTGCTCCAAAAAACAGTGGTTCTTTGGCTCCGCCCACCGAGGTTTACACTCAATCAATAAGATTATTTCTGCTTCAGGAGCAACTCTGCCTCCAAGAAATGTTTATATCTCTAAAGCTCCAATCCACGTGTGGCGGGAGGTTGCACCACGGAAGGGGAGACAGGCTGGATTAACAAAGCACTGAAAAAGGCCTTCTTTCTCATCGGGCTGAGCCTGGACACACTGGAGGAGGAGCAGAGAGGGGGGGATCAGGACTAAACTCAACTCCGTCTTAGAGAACCACTCCCACCCCATCTATGGTGAGCTGATACAGCTACTGCACCTCCAGCCTCTGTCTCACCCCCCCAAAGGTGCTCTTCTATGTCAGCAGCCATCAGACTGTACAACGCTTCCTGCCCAAACAGCCCCGGCCAACTAGGAAGGAGCAGAGGCAGCGTCTGCAATATATACAAATTATCCTGGAATACCTTTGCATTATATGCTCTGGACTAATCTGGACTTTCAGTATATATGTACTGTATGTTACACTGTAC
Source organism: Centroberyx affinis (assembly GCF_046629955.1). Taxonomy (NCBI): domain Eukaryota; kingdom Metazoa; phylum Chordata; class Actinopteri; order Beryciformes; family Berycidae; genus Centroberyx; species Centroberyx affinis. The sequence goes on along the minus strand of NW_027279066.1, from coordinate 26,060 downwards.
ATATGTTAGTACATTATCTGCATATGAGTTGGCACGTAGGTAATGATAATGAGAACAGACATCAATGCGTACTGGACTTCCATTTAGAGTTTTTGATAACGTGCACATACCCAAATCTGCACATTCTGTACATGTTATCTATATCTGTGAGTGAATATATTTTGAAGGTCTTTAGTTTTTCACAATGCACATATTCATGTGTAGACACTTGCATTTCATGTATGGCCCTCTGTAGACCCAGTGATGTGAATAAGCACATTTTTGTACATTATGGAGATATTCTCTATAATTTTCAAATATATTTTCTTCTTATTCTCATATTTCTATTTGTTATATATTACATGTTGATTTTTGTAATTTTCACTTATTGCACATATGTCACATGCTTTTTTGTCTCAGTCAGTTCTACTGCTGCCATTTTGCACACCGTCTTCATGCTGTGATCCATACTTTTTTCATACTTTCATCCATACTGTTCAAGTTAAAATGTTGATATTGTCAGTTGAGTATGTTCACAAAACCCCATTCTTATTACTATTGTATTTGTCTTTCTTCCTATGTATCCTTTTACTATATGCAGTTGCAGTGGCCCAATTTTCCCACAGCAATGATTATAGTTTCATCTCATCTTATATGATCAGTGTCTCTGGCTATATTTCATGGCTGGAACATTTTTCTCTGTGAGCTTTTCCAGTACTCCCTCTATGGCTATTACTGCAGGATTCGGGAACAGGCAGGCGGCGAGTCCGGGGTGGGCAAATCTCCATAAATCCTTCCACAGTGGCTACCCTCTTCAGACTCCACCGTACAATATCTATCTTCATCTCGGAGTGCACAGACCCAGCCACCTGCTTTTCCTCTGTTCACCCCCCTCCCTCCACGCTTTGTGAACTTAATAAAAGCTGCCATTAAGCAGCGCTTCATCTGTTTGGGCCCTAATCTGCCTTATAGGCATCATGTGACCACATATGCAGTGCACACCTGTCGTGTGTGTTCCCAGCCCCGATTGTTCCCTCTCTGCACTGCACTGCCTCACCACCCCCCCCTCACTCAACCTGTTCTTGGCACATCAACCCAGCACACGTCAGAGGTGGCCAGCATGCATTACATACCCAACCACACACACACTCTCACACACTCTGTTGGCGCACATAAAACGTAGCCTACTACTTGATGGTGTGAAAAGATAGAAAAGTGTAAGTGTACTACGTGTACTACGTGTACGTGTGCTGAAAGATGGGTCATACTCTTCTTGATATTTAAAAGACATCAACACTGAAACAGTGAAACAGGCCTACATTTGTTCAGTATATTTTTATTTCATTGAGTGAAAAGCTCAATCTTTGCATAAGACATGCAGAAACAAAGGAATAACATAAATATAGCACAATGAAGATGAACAGCACTGTATCCAAGTGGAAATACGCAATATGAATAGTATGAACAGTAGTGCTGAGGGCAGCAAATTCAAGTAGAGAGACTTCTTTAAATTGCTTCATTGTCTACTTCTCATATAAAATGTCTCATTTGCCTACCTGTAATGGTTATGAATCTAGCCAAATTGACTGCGAACTGGAGATGGCTTTTAGTCCAAAAGTGCAATATATTTTACAAAGGCTAAAATGTTGCTCTGTTTATCCACTACGCTGCAGTAGTAGACGGCTTTCATATTACACTTTTCTAGCAGAGGAAATACATCTCAGTTTATTTCCCCCCTACTTTTTTATACCATCTTTTTTCCTCTGTTAATTAAAACAGTAAAACGATCTGTCGTTTCGGCAGCAGCCTATGCAGGATTTGGAGGTCGTTTCCGTCTGGTTTTTGTGTAATATAATTTTCATGTTTATTCTTTTTTTTTCTGGTAGATTATATACAGGATGCCAGCTGGCTGACAGATGGTGATGCCTTTACCCGTTTTTTTATTTAAAAAAACATCACAAGGAAGAGAAGGAGGAAGGACAGGAACAGCTGTAGACTGGGGGACAGACAGAACCAGCACACTGGCCACTGGGTGACACTGAAGGAGTGGGAGGAGAACCCAGCACATGGCTCAAGGCAAAAAAAAAAAAAAAAAAAAAAAAAAAACAACTACCAGAAATTAAAAATGTGCCCTGTTAACATTGAACAAGACACAGAGAGCCATCTTGTTAGCAGTAGCAGGCCTCTAAATCTGCCTAATGGTCCCGGCTCTCATCTTGTTCTCTCACCAGAACGTCAAGCTCGAACAACGGGCGACCCCAACAACAAATATTGTTGATTCCTCTACCTGCATAAATGCAGATGTTTTTTTTTTTGTTTGTTTTTTTCAAATTCTGGGACACACTTCCTCAATTCAATTTCTAGTGGAACAAAGCGGGGGAAGATGCACAAGAAAATTCATGAAATAGGAATCGAAGCCTCGGGACAGTTCCACAGGTCTGTGTTCTTACAGTCGCTGTCTGTGTGTCTTTCTCAGGGGAAGAGAACCAGACACACACACACACACACACACACATCCCCTTCAGTAGTATCACTGAGAGAGAGAGAGAAAGAGAGAGAGAGAGAGAGACCACCGCTGTGACCTCTTGCCCTGCTGCAGCTATCTGGGTTAGTCAGTACGAACCCCCTGAGGCCTCGGGGCCGGGGTCGTCCAGCAGCACCTTTCCCCTCCGCACGTCACCCGAAATGTCCTCAGGCTAAAGCACTATCAAGCAGTACATATGTATTGTCATAATAATTATAGTTTCTTTATTTTCAACTTTTTACAAATCCTGCTATTTTACACACGCACACACACACACATAAACTGTATTCAAGTGCACAATGTCTCCCAGCCCGATAGCTATCTCAACAAATGATCAGAAAACAAAAACATATTGTGGTGATGCACTGCCTTGCAATTGAGTCCAGGGAGACAATTCAGTCTGTGAACGAGGCATGCCCACAGCAAAGTAAATATAAACCAAGAATTTCAATTAATGAAAAACAAAAAAAAAAGCACACACAAAAATGACAATGGATAAAACAAGTTGTTAAATAAAACAGAAACATCCATGAATAAATTCAAATCAGTGTATTTTAGTATGAGCTTTTGACATTGTTTGGAAAAAAAAAAAAAAAAAAGGAGAAAAAAAATGCTGCAAAAGTGATGCAAAAATATCAAAGTAAAAAACGGAATCTCCATTGCCGCCAATGCTATGGTATGAACAGAACAGTGCCCTAACTTGTTTGCCAACTTTTTCAAAAAAAAATCTAGAGCGAGGGTAGAATTATGATTAAAAAAAGGTCACGCACACAAGCAAACTATGGTGAGGCTATTTGAATTTTTAACTTTTTATTAATCATTTCTCCTTTTTACGGTTTTCTTTTTAAAGGAAGCTGTTCATCAAAGAGCATTTTGTTCATATATAGTTATTTTTTTACAGAGGAAAATACTGTAAACCTTTTTTCTTCTCAAAACAATATCTGGAGGAATATCATCTACACACATTATTCCCTATATTATGATCATTTATTTCCAATGCCAAGCTCAGGAGATAATTCATGATCACAATGTCCACTCCTCGGTCTTACACATTCGGTCAATATAAACCAGAGTGTGGCTTTGACAGGTTTGTAATTTAGTACTACAGTAAGTGAGCATCGCCATGATCTTCTTAAGAATTAATTTAAATCACAGTTCGTATTAGTGTTTCTTATAGGGCGCCATATTTCTGGCACGCCCATTTTCCATTTTTAAAACCGTCCAATCACAGAAGCAAATAAAACCAGTCTTTAAATAAATCACAGAACAACAGTTCTTTGTCACACTAACATCTATTTGTGCATCAAAGCAAAGTGAACTAAAACAACATCTTAAAGCAAATTCCCTGTTAAAAGATATATATCATTTTTTTTTTCAGACGGTAAAAATGAACCTAAAAAGTGCAATAACACCCTAAAAATTTCTCATTGGAAGGTCACATAAATATTAAATAAAAACCGTTACAACAGGAGCTCAACCACAGCCATAGTGAATGGAAAACAAAATGCCGTTGAGACGTCATTTTCTGTCTGTACATTTTCAAACATAAAACACACTCCCTGACGCCGCCTCTGCCTTCCCGCGTTGCATCTGAGTGACTCATCGTTTCGGCCAGTCAGTCTGACCCCCGACTAGCCGGCCGTTGGCCACCATGAGCCCGCCTGCCTACATATCGATATGCTTCTGACTAACAACACAACATATAACGAAATCGTAATGCAATGATGCAAATGGTAACAAAAATATTTTTAAATATATGTTCATGAGTATCTATCGTCGTCATCGTAATCATCATCGTCAGCTAATATAAAAGTGCACTATCCACACACAAACTTGATTCCTCAACAGGGGCGGGGGGGGGGGGGGGGGGGTAAAATTACAAGGGCTGAGCTTGGTTTTGGTGCTAGTTGAGCAACTCTAGCAGAATGTCAGAGAGAACTGTTTCGACTGACAGCTTGCTGAGCGCCCGACTGGACGCCCGTCTGCAGCTGAGACTGACCATGCAGTCACTGGTCAATTCCACAAGTCATAGAGAACAAAATAAAACACCTTGCAACTGGTGGAGAGAGCTGGGCACAAGTCAAAGCAATATGTCACCCCTTGCTCTCAATGTATAATAATAATAATAATAATAATAATAATCATACAGAAAAAAGGATCAAATGTTTGAACACATTCTGTTTCAGAATTTCCCCTTAGTGATTCACTTCCCTTTTTATATGCAGTTCATGTTGACTGTGCCAGCGATTTCCTTTGTATATCAACGTTCACACACACACTTACATATATAGTTATATAGAGAGATTTGTTTTTGTTTTTCTTATATTTTTTTTCACACACAAAAAAGTGAAAACAAAAATAAAATAAATTAAAGTCAAACATGCACGCACACAAAAAGACTGATGTGTAGTAAAATGCTTTACATTGCTGCCCCATGTGTAAAAGAGGGCCTAATTCTGTGTGTCTCCGTTCATTTTTTAATGCATAATTGAATTAATAATGTTGGTCATCTTGTAAACATCATAATAAATCAATTTGGGCCGTCATTTCTCCACGTTGTTGTTTTTTTTTGTTGTCATCTGAAGTGTCTCTAAACATGATAAATGAGGCCACTTTAATTTCTGTTTGTTCATAGTACACAGGGTTTTTCTTCAGTTCCTACAGTCATTGTTTTTCATGGGCCAGCCTCTTGTTTTTCCAGTTGGGAAGTGTCAGTGTGGTTAACGGAAGCATCGAAACTCTCACCATTGTCCTTTTCACCATCAGGCTCTGGCATTGAATCTTCATATGAGTCAGTGTTGAGATCCTCCTCCTCGTCTTCCTCCTCCTCCTCCTCCGCGTTCGGCTCCTCCTCCGGTGACAGGTCGTCTTCGGCGTCTCCGGATGTTCCTGTGGTGTCGTCCTGAGGTGCTGGCAGACCTAGCGGGGGTGCGGGGTTGGGCGCGGAGGCCATAGCCACGGCCGAGTTGTGGTGCATCTTCTTGCTGAGGTCCAGCGAGTCGTTGAGGCCCAGACCGGCGGCGTTCTTCAGGAAGAACAGTGAGCTGCTGGCGTCTGTGCCCAGGTTGAGGGAGCTATCCAGGCTGATGGAGGAAGGCGGGTACGGGTGGTTATACTCTACCATGCTGCCTGATGGATAGAGCATGGAGGGAGCGTTGCTGTTGTTGTGGGACATCGCATGGAGACCGGCGTGCGAGGGAGAGGGAAGACCGATAGAAGCTGGCGGGACCACGGACATACCTCCGACTAGGTGGTGCGCCCCCTCCTGTTTGGGGGACACAGACGGCAGCTCGCCCCGCTCCTGCTTCTCATGCTTACGCTTGTGGGAATCCATCTGGGACATGCCCACCACAGTGTGCTTGCACTCGGGGAAGGTGCAGTGGAAGTGCGAGCACTTGAGCTTGTACTTGCAGTCGACGACCTCGCAATCGACGCTGGAGCTGAACTGGCAGAAGCCGGCGGCGCTGATCACATCTTGCTTGCCGTGGTGCTTGCGGTGGGCCGTCACCTTGGTGCTGTCTGTGCAGCGGAAGCCACAGCGCAGACAGTGGAAGTGGGTGCTGTTGCCTGAGAACTGGCAGTCGGGGAAGTTGCAGCTGAGCGATGACTTGAAGCGCTTGAAGTCGTCCAGGACCAGGTTGTCCACTCGGTCGTGGTGCTGCGCGTGCTTGTACATGTGGGTGCGGCCGCAGAACTTGTAGCCGCAGTTCTCGCGTGTGCAGTGGTAGTGGGTCACCTTCAGAGAGAACTGGCAGCCTAAGTCCTTGCAGTTCTCGTACAGGTCGTAGCGACGGAAGCCCTCCAGCATCATCCCCTCATCCAGCATCTTGCGTGACGAGGCTGTCTTGCGCCGCTTGCCGAAGGGTGACATGTCCTCGATGATCCAGAAGCGCTTCTTGGCACCAGTGGCCGTGGGGATGGAGATGGTGTTGCCTAAAGTTGGGAACAAGGAGGAAGAAAGCTCATTAAAGCATAATCAGTCGGTGCACAATGCAAAACCCACCCACAACAAGCAATTCACATTGCGAGATCAACTTGGTTGAAACTCTAATATGCCTCCTTACTCAGCCAGAAGTGGTTCACAGCTGAGTAAGCATACAGAGCCCCAGTTTTTTATTTTTTTTTATTCCTAATTCCCTCAATGATTAAAGGAGGGGGAAAATGATAGATTGACTTTGCTGCTAAAAGGAACATGACACTTTTACAGGGTGTCTACAGCCTCCAAACAGAGGCGGAGTTGTGGGTCTTAACCGCCTCTCTTATCTCCATGTTGTTTTACGAGGGGTGCCCACCTTTTCCAGCACCCTGGGGTCACTGCTAATGATGTGATCCCTGTTCTGCAAGACAGCAAGCAGTGGGCCTCGATAAAACTTGAGGCGTGATTAAAATAAGAGGCCGCTGATGCAGTCCTGTTAATGGAGGCTAAACAAGGCCAAGGCTTCACACTACAGGTGCCAAATTTACTGCTCTATCGCTAAATCCTAGTAAACACCAAAGTGGAGCACTACAGTCAATGTGACCGAACGCAAAGGTGTAAATGATGTAATTAAATACATTTAGTGTGTGAGATCTTCTGTGTCACTGAACCCACCCCAGTAAGCATGCACTTTTCATAGTTTCTATGGAAATTTTCACTTTTTGCATGCTGGAAAACCCCTTTTATTTTCTCTTGTCTTTCCACAACAATACTGCAGAGTAACTCTGGATCACACAGTTAAATGCTGCACAGGACTCAATTGAGAGTGACAGCTGCAGTGTTGGTTTGCGCCGGGGATAAGTACCTGCAGCATCCTGCACTATAGGGACGTCATTTTTAACCGGAGACGGAGTGGCAATGATGGGGCTGAAAGCTGGTGTGTTGGTTGGCATGACAACACTCCGAGTGGCTCCCAGAGAGGCGCTGAGCAGAGAGTATGACAGACAGGATGGAGAGAGGAGGTATGGGAGTGAGGGAAGAGGAGGTCGGAGGAGAGCAGGAGAGAGGGATGGGACCTGGGACTGGAGGCCAGGCTGAGGAGCAGGAGGAGGAGGTGGAGGAGGAGGTGGTGGTGGTGGAGGAGGAGGAGGAGTAGGAGGTGCATTTTGGGGAGCGCTAGTGTCAGCAGGGGTGGTAGGAGCAGAAGTGGTGGCAGGGTAGCCTTGTCCTGGAGAGACAGGTTGACCAGAGAAGGTGGAGGACAGACACAGAGGGAAAACAGACAGACGGGTAGACACAAAAACAAGGGCCCAATCACACAGAGGGATGGGAGGTAAAAAGGGAAAAGATAAGAGAATGATACAAAATGAGGCCCATTCAAGACAAGTAACCCAACACCAGCCAAAGCAACAATGATGAGAGTAGTGGATAATATTGGCAACAAATGGAGAAATGTGAAAATCATACAAATGAAGGCAAGCTCAGATTTTGAAAAAAGCAGAGGAGAATGTGTTTCTTCAGTAAGTTTATGGAAAAGAGGCTTTTAGCCCTTTCTACTACAATTCAACACGCTAAAGTGCTTAAGTAGACATAAAGCTGAAATTGCCACAGTGATGACTTTCAGGTCAAAGGAAAATGTAATATGCTTCATATAGTGCAATAACTCAAACTGCTGATGTACAAAATGAATGTTTTATGAGGATGACCAAGCAAATTTAAAAGGATCTTGTAATTTCTAGACTGAGAACATAAGAAAATGGCATTGTCATGTTCCCCATATATGATTGATGTCTCCTTACGCTATTGATTGTCTGTTTGTAAGTCAATTAACTACTAAATCAAGTAATACATGATTGCAGAATATATGAAATGAAAAACTGCTGATTTTCTGGGCATGGTAGACAATTGCTGCGTTCTCTATGAAGTATGATGTATGATGCCGAGTACAAAATCAGTACTGCACTATTTGCTTTTACAATAAACTCTTAGTATTCAAATTCTACCTGCTGTTACTCAGACACATGTAAGGTCTATATTACAGATGCGTATAGTATTCCATACTGGTGCCCAATCTATCTTGGTGAACTCACCTGCTGGGGAGCCTTCGTTGCCCACGGGGGTGCTGGTGCAGCTCCGGTCCTGGTTGGAGGACTCGGAGGACAGGCCCAAGGGGCTGCCCCCCCCTCCCATGTAGTCCATGTAGTCGTCGGTCTCGTCCATCATGCCGGAGAAGCCGGAGGCCATGCCGGCTCCGGGCCCCGACATTTGGTGCATCTCATCTGATCTCTGGCCAAGAGGCATCACCTGGGGCACACAATGCAGGCGATGTAATACCATATATATATATTTGTCTTCATGTCTTCACCGTGATCGGATATTTAAAACAAACATGCTGTTAAAATAGGTGTTGCCACCTGGCGCACGACCAACATTTCTCACGACACGAAAGAGCACAAACGTTTCTAAGGATTTAACCTCAGACTGCTGTCATGTCTGATATGAGAGCTGGAACGTGAAAAAAAAGAACAAATAGAACGAGAAATTCCACACGCATGCATCTACATAGTGCACATACCGCTCAGGTTAAGTCGAAAGGTTGAGTATACTCCAGCATCCAAAATTTAGTCAAAGGAATTTCATGTGTCATTTGTCATCGATTGGTATGACAGGATATGAGTGGTATTGTCGTTTCACAAAACAACAGCCAAGGCCTTCATCAATCTTTTCCATGCGAGTGACTCAGGAAGCAGAGTGAAAAATGACAAAACCCGAAACTATATGGCAAGCGGCATTGCTAAATAAGTAGGTAATGTAGAATGTGCACAGAGAAAAAGATCCTATTATCTGAATAAATATGTAACTCTTAGGCGGGACTGTGTTTTCCTACTTAATGAAGCATTGTTGTAGCATTTCTCAACAAAAGGGCGTGTGAGGAACTTGCCTTTGTTTGAATATCTGCAATATTACTAATCAAGACCTATTAAGGTTCCACTGAAGTTTCCAGCCCATATTATTAGGCAATTACCCTTTTGAGAACGGCATGTGTCATATGAGGCAACGTGTCGCAGTACCTGGGATGGGACTCTGTCAAAGTTCTTCCCCAGCATCCGCCTCATGTGTTTGCGAGCATGTGAGGTCATCTGGTGCTTGAGCAGGAAGGAGAACTGGCAACCCTCGCGGATGCAGTGGAAGTGGCTGTTCACCTGGTTATACTTGCAACCTGGAAAAAAACACCAGACACAATGGTAAACTCTCATGATATACTGTAGTCACACATTAATTTAACATCTGAAAACAGCTACTGTGCTAAATGCAATATGATCAGAGTGACGGCGTATGATGAGATCAAATCCAAAGTGAAATGCTTTTAGATTTTTCTTTTTTATTTCGTGATATAACTTGGGCTTGTTGACATGGCCGGAACAAAAGAGGGATCACGTTTCAAAGTGTTTCAGAGTGTACATGTAGGAGGAATATTAGATCACTCCAGTGTCACACTGAGCAAGTCGAGGCTTCTGTGGACTAAACCTGTGGAGCTCTTTTATTACACTGACATGCTTTATTCAATTAGGAATTTACATAAATAAATTCTCATTTTCCGTGGGCCAATAATGCACACACCCCTGCAAACCAAAGTAAATATACAATTATTCCCATATTAAATTCATTTTTCAAAATATCTCCATTGTCATCTTTCCTTTTGTTCTCTATTGTAGTGCTGTCTGCTTCATATTCTTCTGTTCTTTTCTTGTGTTTTAACCGCTCTAGCTCTAATTGCTTTATGATTTCAAATTAAATGAATGTTCCTTTTTGTGCCTGTTAATCAAATACCATTATATAAAAGCAGGCAGAAATAATTGAAAGAGTAACATGCTGGGCAGGTGCTAGCATGTCAGTAACCATGGCACCCGGTTAAGGGCACAACACGTCTGTGTCATCAAATAGCTTTTGTACACACAATGTTTTAAACACGCAAAGTTGAGCAAATAACAGTAACGCCTGCGACACGGAGGGCCTTTTGTGAGACAGGAACCAGGTAACATCATCAACGGTGTTCAGTTTAATGTTGCTGCCATGGATACTGGCAACCCATCAATTCTTTATGACTGGAGTGCTAGCGGTGGTAATCCTTTCTTTTTTTCGCCCAGCCCAAACAATACAGTTGGCAGATCAGGCTGGGGACAAAAAACAGCTGTTTAGGGCCTGTTTTTGTTTGCTTTGTGTGTGTGTTCTGAAAAGCTTGTGTAACTGCCTGAAAAAACAGATCACTTTTAATTCATTTCTATGCGATGGCGGTGGTGGCTGTGAGGCGCAGCTTCACAACACAAACAGGCTAAACCAGACAAGCCGGATAATTAACAAACACAAACCTAATTGCTCATTTCTGACAGGGGCAAAAGGAAGAAGAAAACAACCTGGATATGATTGCCCCCTTTTACGTTATTGCTCATATAGTGCAGGCAAGAGTACCTTTGGGACTTGAGGTGCCATGGTGCATATGCAAAACACCACAACAAAAGGTATGAGCCAGACTTGTTTCATGCCACTTGAATTGCTCTGATAGCGTGACACTGTGTTTGCCAACACTGGTCTCTCTCCCTTTGTAAACAATCGCGGCATAGAGAGAATATCCTCTTGCAACAGCCACCAAAAATCAATCTACATCTCTCTTGATTTCACACCCCTAACCCATATGTCTCCCCCTGGCAAAATATTATCAAAAGCTGGAGAGAGGAGGATGAGGTGGGGGGTGCTTGTGGGGTGATGCAGGGGAAAAGAAAAAAACAAAACAGAAACAGAGATAAGAGGAGACTCAGGAGAGACATCGGGCCAAAACACACAGAGTATCAGAAGTACTCACCCAGCCTCCCACACTCCTCCCTCTTGGTGAAATATTTGAAGCCGTTGGCGGCGCGGCGCTCTGCCTTCTCGTGCTTCTTGACGTGCCAGGGCAGCTTGGTGGTGATGTTGGTGACAAAGAAGCAGCCGGGCCGCAGACAGTGGTAGTGGCCCCTCATTCTGAACTCACAGTGCTGCAGCGGAGAGGAAAGGCATAATTTCCAAGTCAAATGTGTTGAATGTTTGATAACAAGTGGAGCTGATGAATATTATTTGATCTTTCTCTGTGTTAAAAGCTGAAATGAATACTACACTTGGTTCCTCTAAAAACCGTATTAATACCTCACAACCCCTTCCTTTCTGGGAAGAAGCTCCCACATATCTAAATAGGCTGACTCTTTTTTTTTTTTGTCCAGACTCAGTTCTTTTCCCAGCCACCCCTCCTTTCTAACATGTCTGTACACCACCATCTGTTTGTGAGCCCCGGATCCCAAAGGACTGGGCCAAATAAGATCTGCTCAGTTCAGGAGATGGAGGGGAGGGGGGAGGGGAGGGGAGGGGAGGGGGAGAGGACGGGGGGGGGTGGGTACTTTTCGTGAGAGGGGTGATTTTCGACACATTAATGAATTCATTTAAACGGTTTTCCAAATACGGGCTCATGAGAGCAGGCAGGGGCTGCCATTTAGGTTTCATTTGCGAAGCATTCCCCTGATTTTTGCCCTATTCCAGACAGCCTTGTTTACTGTGCAAGTGACAATGATTTATTGGGTAATATCAGCTAAATTGGCCTTTTCTGAGAGGAGAATGCGGCAGTCAAAATGACATCATTGACATATAAACAGGCATTACGGGGGTGAGTCGACTGTCTTTCTCAGCAGAGATGGAAGACGGTGAGGAGCGATTGTGAAAGCCTTGAGTCAAATAACCTCAAATACAGGTCTAATAGATAGCATACTTCATGCTTAGAAAACTCTGGGATATGACAGTTGGTGATTCAGCTCCAGGCCCAGTTATCAAGCTGTACCCACCTGGTTGGGACACAGACACTGGAGAGAGTAGTAGGAGAACTGGTCGCGGACGTTCACCAGGTTGTTGTTGGGGTTGATGTGGTCCAAACAGTGGGACTCGGCCTTGCCGGAGGTCTTGCACACGTACTTGCAGTTCCCAAACAAACAGTGGAAGTGGAACTTGTTGGAGTACTTACAGTCAGTAGCCAAACAGGGATCACTGGGTTGACAAAAATGGAAGACATGGTTTAGTCAACATAAAAGAGGAACAGCAACATACAATGCCATGCAATAGACATGGATGCTTTGCATACTTTTCCTGGAACTGCAGGAAGCCAGGTTTGACTTGTGGCTTGGCATTCTCCAGGGAGGTGGTGGCCAGGGGGGAGTTGGCTGGCAAGTTGGGCATTGAGGCGGGCATCTGAGGGATGCTGCCTGTCAGTTGTTTCCAGGCCAGCAGGGATGGAGGAGGGGAGCCGTACCCGCCAGAAGAGGTGAGGTTGGCCACGTCCATGGAGGGGTTGTTGGCCATGGAAACGGGGGCAGCGGGCTGCAGCGAGGCTCCTTCACTTGACTCCTTGGCCTCATTGAAAGGAGGCTCTGACTTCACTTTCAGGGTCGCTCGCAGGTGGAAGCTGAGAAAACAACACGGAGGCTTTCAGCTAAACTTTCATTTTGACCAATAAAATAAAGAACTGAAATGTGGCATATAAAGCTGTAGTTAGCTTTCGCTGGTCATGAACGTATAAGACACTTACTTAGCATGTTTTACGGCTCCATCCACGGTGCTGAAGAGCGCCCCACAGTCCTCCACCAGACAGTGGAAGTGCACTTTCTGCAGGAAGTCACACTGAGCCTCACAGAAGTCATCTGTGTCAAACCTTAACAGAGACACAAAAAACATAGAAATACTTGAAATATATTACTTTCTCAAAGAAATGATGAATATTGAGAGAACAACTGGTTGAAATCCACTTATGTGACAGAAAGTCATTTGAAACCCCTGCAACACAAGGCCAGGTTCTTTTCCATTTCAGGGCGTTTTCAGTGATATATGAAGGGTAGTATTTACTGAAAAAGACCATCTAGGACTGTACTCTCTAGCTGTTCAGTACCTGCGGAGATATGTCCTCCAGATCTCAGTGGGCTTGTCTGGCTGGGGCCTCTTCATGATTCTGCTCAGATACTGTGCAGCCTCCGAGGTGTCTGCTCCCTGGCCCGCCTCCAGCTCCGTCTTCAGGTTCATGGCGTTGAAGAGGGCAGGGTTCACCTGTGACATCTGCAAAACACACAGCACATAAACCACCGGCAGATGGGTTAACCAAGCGTAGGTAAGCTAGACACTCGCATACGTCAGGACGTGTGTGAGCTCGCACACACACACACACACACACGCAGACACACGCAGACACAAACGATTTGGCAAAGCAAAAAAGCTCAGCCAGATTTACAAACATCCGGGCTTTTGCTTGAGTGCAGGCCAAGCGTGTGTGCCAAGCATCCTCTGGGAGCGATTGTTCGCCCTTTTATGTGATGTGGTGGCTTGGAACAAACCCCCAAAAGGCTGACATGACGCGAAGAGCTGTAGGACAACGGGTCTTCAAGCTCCTCTCCTGTCAGGGTTCAACGACTGCTTTGTGGAGAGCAACTCATGAATTTAACTTCTCCCAGGCAAAGACAGGGTGGGGGGGTTGGGGGTGGGGGTGGGGGGTGGTGGGGGCTTGGCCAGTTAGCCAGAGAAAAAAAAAAAGGAGGCTGATCTGTCATTAAATCATCAAGGTAATGGAATCCACCCGGCACATTTGTATTAGTCAGAGAAGATGTATGATTAAAACAATGTCCACTTTAATCTTCACAAAAAAAAACACATACACCTTTAAATATCCTTATGCTAACATTCAGACTTGGTAAAAAATGAGGGTGATGGCTTTTCCCTTTTTTTTTCTCCTCTGACTTTTTAATCAAATAATTTACAAACTCCATAAATAAATATAGAGCGAGGCGGGGGAAAGAAAAAGCATAAAGGGGGAGAAAAAAATGGACGGCGAGTTCAAAACAGCTCATCAAAAAACAAACATCTCTATATATCTGGCATGGCACCCAGCTACTGCTTCATTATATTAATTTGTGAGAGGTGCGGTGAAAATTACACTGTATGAAAAATGGCTGGAAAATTTAAATGATACAAACTCATCTTATTAGCGGTGAAACATTAAAAAACAAACAGGCCCCTCCGTGTCCCGCTAATTTGTCTTGGGATGAAAAGCGTTTGATGGATGGATCTTACCTTATTCATAAGCGAGGATAAAAGAGATGTATTCCCCGGTACAGGGTGTCCGTTTGATTCATTACTGGAACAAGGAAAATGAACAATGTTTAGTCAAGATTTGCATGAGAACAGTAAATATTACTATTTATCACGCAAGGTGTGCATGTATAATGAAGAAGAAAAATGCTGGCTTCTCCAGAAATGAGATCTACTGTAAGTTGGAGGGAAAATTGGAGTTGAAGGTTTATGTAAACATCCTTCCCCCACAAAAATGGAGAAATATGTTAAGGATTATAAATTGGTATGCAAATGTAGATAGGTGTAATATTTTTGATAAATCAATGCTGATATAAGCCCAGCTGCCAAAAATGTTTTTTAATCTAGAAATCATCTATCAATCCAAGGGTTCTTAATTACTTTGTTGTTATACTTTGTGAGTATATTAGGTGCATTTACAACAAAAAATAAATACATATTTTCCATTTGGCAGTAAACCTAAATTCCCTATGTGGTTTCACCTGTGGTCTTTCTTGCTCAGGTCCAGGCTGTGCTCCTGCATGGAGTCTTGGGAGGCCCCAGAGGTGGCATCCACTGGCTCCTGCTTCACTTGAACCAGATTGAACCGGCTTGCCGAAGCATGCTGCCCGTTCCCTGAGGATCAAGCCAGAGACGCAGAGGAGAGGAGAGACAACAAAGTTATTGTTGGTCAGCATTATTACCCCATGACGAGATCCAATCTGACTTCTGTCCTGGCCCGAAAAGAATACTCCGAGTGATAATTATTGCAGAATTATGTCAGGCCGTCAAGCCTTTTAAATGGTGATTGAGAGGCGGGAGATATGAGGGAAAAAGACTCCTTTTTCTGCAGCACTTGTCACAACTCATTTGCCAGGCTGCCTCTTAACTGGTCATTAAGTGAGATGCTAATGCTGAGGGAAAGTGGCAGTCTCAGATTGGCCACCCCCTCCCTTCCCACCTTCCCAGGCTCCTCGTTGGCCTGACAACGGACGGCAGCCAATGCCACTGAGCGTACCCACGAGGAACAGGGGGGTTATGTCGGTCAGATTGGAGCTGACAGCCAATCAGATCGGTTCAAATAGCGTGACCTCTCGATCACATTCTCCTCCAAATAGGTATTCAGTGGATGCTGTGAGCGAGGACAGGAGCACTGCAATGAAATAAATAAAGTGGGGGGAGCGGGGCGGGGTAAAAAATGCTGACAGGAAGGTGAATCCTGCCCCCCCCAATCCCCAAGTGATTGAAATATTAATTTGTCCTGGGGCTATACAGAGAAAGCTGGCTTTTGGTAGACAGTAAGTGGTGTTTTATTAAAAAAAAATATGGGAGAGGGAGGGGCTGGAAGGGCCTGGCATAGCCTCTCAGACACTGTGAGACTGGAGTGCATCAGCGGCAGTGATTGGTTTGGTGGGGGATCTGTTGTTTAGGAATTGGGGGCTGGTGCTGAGGGATTGTGACAGGCAAGGTCATGGGCAACCAAGTGTGCGCCCTTGGCCCTCAGCCTGGTGGAGCCCCTCTCCTTTTCTTGCTTGGGAGAAGAACAAGACCAGCCTACGTAGGGGGAAACCAGCCACAGTTCCCCCCTGCTAGAAGATGACCCAGAGACATATCAGGCCGAATAGGAGTGGAAAAGCCGGTCTTAGGCCTTGTCAGCTGAAAGCTAGGAGATGGGGATGTGTCAGTGTCAGTGTCAGTGTCGGTTTAGTCTGACAATGGTGAGGGTGGGGGTGGGGCCGGGGTGGAGTTGAGGAAAACGGTGGTCAAACAATTTTGTGTCTGCTTTGAGGTCATTGAATACTTACAAAGTCTCCGTTCACAGCCCCCCCCACCACCACCACCACCACCACCCCTCCCCACTCCCCTCCGCCCAACCCGATAAAAGGACACCCAAAATTAACTAGCCAGACAAATCCTGCCTTGTCATTGACAATTAAATCAACTCACGGACCAAATGAGAGCACATTATATCAAGAGCAGCGACTCGCTATATGATCTACGCATGATCACCAGGCACAATAAAAACATGCCACCGCTATCTCAGAGAGTGAGCTGACTGTTTAAGGTGGGTTAGAGTGTAAAAGTCTCTTGTTCTGTTGTACACCATGAAGTTTTTTTCCACCCACTTCCCAAAGAGGGAGAACAAATGAGTTTGGCTCAAAGCAGCGTCTTTCTGGAAATTATCCAGGAATAATGTACCACCATGTAATTACTCCGGATAAGATACAGAGCTTGTGAAAGATCATTTGTACTGTGTGTCTAATTAGTAAACCCTTCAGATGCTTGGATCTCTGGGAAAAACACTTAGGGGTAAATTAGAGTGGAACACTAATAAAAAAAAAAAATACTGAGAAAATACTGAAAGCAGAAACAGGAAAAAAACACAATTCACCACGATTAGAGGTGAAGTTTCACAACCCCCTTCAAAAAAATTGACACGATGTGAAAATAGCCACTAACGCTGAGAATTTTCTCACACCTTTTTGACAGAGAAGCACAAACCACTTCCTCTTCAATTTAGCCCCAAATGTCCTGTTCACACAATCTATGAAGCAAATATGAGAAACAAAACTTCAAACACCCCTCTGTCCTCCATCTGCACTATGCTTTTAGACACTGAACCACAATATGTGAATGAGGCAGGGGAGCTGTTTCCAAACACCCTCAGCAGCAGCAGGGAGGACAGCTTTGTTATCCAGCATGGAGCTGTGAGCTGCAGCTCTCCTCTCTACTGCTGAGGCAAAGAGAGGGGAGGTGGTGGCACCATCTGTGGAGACCCCACCCTCAGCGGGTGCCCTCCCAGTTTTCAGGGTACCTGCTGGAAGCCCAGAGGTGGAGCTCAGCCTGACAGCCTGGGCTCGGCTCAGCTCCCCGGAGCAGCTGCCCCGGCTCTCTCCCAGGGCCTGTCCTGCTCCAGGAACACCACCAGGAACTGTAATCCGCCCCAGTCCCAGCATCCGGAGATGCTCCCCCTTTCCCCTCAATTTACAATCCGCACCCCACCTGCTCAGGCTCAGCACAGGAGGCCCCACAGCTACCGAGAAGGAGAGTGTATTCTGCAAAGCATTATCAATTTAATGCCTTAACTTCATTTTCATTTTCAGTTGCTTTGTTTAGAGCAATATGATAAACATAGACAAGGCAATTACCTCCGATATTTATGTGAATTGTGTTTATGCTAAATGGAAATTGACATGTTTTTCTGAGGACAAAAAGGTTTCCAGAAATTCAAAAAGCGTGTCTTTGCAGAAGCGTGCAAGTGTGTCTGTGTGTTCTTGTTTCACTGAAAAAAAGCCTCTTTCTCAGCTCTGGTGCATTGAGTCATTTCTGCCTGAGCGATTTCTGTTTTTTTATCAGTTTGCATAGAGGGGAAGAAAAAAACAACATTTTTTGTTCTCGCAATTTCTGAACTTAATTTCATTCCACCTCCATTTGCTTGGAACGGGCGCAGACACAGATAAGAGACCAATGATGAGGAAACATGTTCGACACAAGCCCCAGGAGCCCCCACTCTGAACATCATAAGAGACTTTTACAGGCTCTACTCTCCCCTGTCAGCGCATTTATCTCCAAATGGATTGTGGGTATCTGACAAACGATCAACACAATAACAAGCCCAGAGCAGAGGACCATGCCTCCAGTATGTCCCTTAAAGCCTGAAAGCGGCAGTTTTCCTGCCTTTCTCTCCACTGTGGGACAGTGATAGAAGTGACCTCTGTGTGCACTCTCTCCACTCTGGCTGGAGTGGAGCAAGTCCCCACACACGAAGGAGGATGTGGCTTTTAGAAAACACAATTTGCATTCTCTTTGGGTATTGACACAGCTCAGTGATGGTTGTTTTTGCCATATCTTTTCATACTTTTTGGATAAGCCTCTAGATAGTGTAAGCAAGCATATAAAAAAAAGTACACAGAATTTGCAACTGCAAATGAGTGAGTTGAGCTGGTTCAATTATTAATCAAGTTGAAAAAGAATAATTATTTTCAGCTAAAGTAATCACCACACCAATCACTGATGAAAAAACTAACCTGTGTCTGGGTTGCTGGAGGGCTTGAGGGCAGCAGCCGCCAGTCTGGCCATCATGGGTGATATCAGGCCCTTGCTTGCTGAGATCTTCTCCATGATGGAGGAGGCGGCAAAGGAGGTCGGGGTAGACGCCATGGCTCCGTCCGCCCCTGCTGTGGAGCAGCCTTGGGTCAGCGAGTCGGTGGGCATGGAGTGGGCGCCGGAAGACACGGCTGATATTAGGCTGGCGGCTGAGGGGGGGAGCTGGAGAGGCAGCCTGGGCATGAGGGGAAAGAAGGGGTTGGAGGCGGCCAGGGCGCTGTTGGAAAGAGCGAGGGCCACCGGCATGTTGCTGGGCAGGGCCTGGGACAGCAGGCTGGACATACGCTGGCCCGCGCTGGACAGCGAGGGTGTGGACTTGAGGCTGTGGCCAGATGAGGAGGAGGAGACGGCGGTGGTGGGTGTGGCCAGCAGGTGCGGTACACTGGTGGGCTGCTGGGTGGTGGGCGAGGCACTCAGGCTGGAGTTCTTGCTGCTGATGGTCGAGAAGTCCATCAGGTCATCGTTGCTCGATTCCTCTTGCTCATCCTTGGGTGCCAGGAAGGTGGAAGAGAGGCCCATGACGCCGGAGGAGCGGATGTGGCGGCGCTCGTGTTTGCGCTTGTGGGAGGTCATCTGGCTAGTGGAGGTGAAGGTGAAGCCGCAGCCTGAGCGGATGCAGTGGAAGTGGTTGGTGGCCTTGCTGTACACGCACCCCTCATACTTGCACTCCTCGTACTTGTAGAACTTCTTGAATCCATCCTTGGCATATGCATCATCCTTGATGTGGTAGCTCTTGTGCTTCTCAATGTCACACTTGTTCTTGAAGGTGAATGTGCAGCCTGGGCGCCTGAGGAAAAATCAGGAAAATATGGTAAGGTAAGACGCTTAGTCACAAAGCTTCCTCAGTAGCATGCTGCAGTTTGTTCATGAGTCATGGAGTTGGGCCACATGATTCAAATACTTTACAATGGAGGAATGATAGCTGACACGGTTAGGTGACACACCAGCTCATTGACACGTCACCACGATCAACCTCTGCCAGAGGAATGCATTCAATCAAGCGATTCTCTGTGACTATTGATAATAATTTCTTGGTTCATGCACTTCAATAAAAGAACTGGATGCAAACTTATGAAGATCAATTTATATAGGTGTTCTTTCCACATGTTTAGCCCAGGTGTAGGTTTCATGAATATAAAAAACCCTGTGGGGAAGCAATGCACAAACTAAGTATTACTAATAAGAAACATATGCTATTGAGTCTCCACACCTGCAGTGGAAGTGTGTGGTCTTTTGCCCGTAGAACTGACACTCGACTGTGCCACAGTCCTCGGTGGCACGGAACCTCTGGAAGCCGTCATTGATCAGCTGGGCGTTCTTTTTGTGGAAGTTCTCATGAGTCATCACATCCGAGGTGCTGGTGTACACCTTGTTGCAGCCCACCTGCACAGCAGAGACGAAACATGTGATAGGAAAAAAAAAAAGATCCGACCTCAGAGCAGAAATGACAGTTTCAATTTGCAACAATGGTTTGGATGAGCCATCTTCTAAAACACAACGCTTTTAAGAGATCTGACATAGGAGCTGTTGAGAAATGAGCTCAGTGTGGTTAAGAAGATGCTAGTGGCCTAGAAATGGCTGGCAGCAGGCCGTTTTCTCACGTTCACCCTTTAATTTGTGGTAAAAGGCACTAGAGCTGTATGAGTTTCAAATCAAACCTGTAAGTTGGAAACATGTTTGTCACTGTGACTACTGGAAAAAGGAAAAACTTCACTGAAAGAGGCAGTGGTCACAGCAGGTACGCTGTGGTTGAAACTACAATATCTTCCACACAAGGCTGCCTGTTAGAAAATGCAATTCATATTTGGAGTGTCACAATGTAGTCACCACAACCTTACTGTAACTCAGAGAACAAATTTCAGAGGTGGAGGGGGCAGAGAGAGGGGGGAGCGGAGTAAGATGACTGTCCTGTTCTTTAGTTTAAAATGTTCTGGTACTCAGGAGCCCTCAGAGCCAGCAGAGGGAAAAAAATAGCTAATGTTTGAATTAAAAGCAGCAATTGTATATCATCCCTGGCACTTTTCACCCGCACAAACCGGGCAACTTCTCCATATTGAGTCAAACAATGAAAAAAATGCCACTCTGTTTTTTTCCCCCCTAAATCAAGAGTACCGATGCCAACATCTGCAGGTTCTCAGGGACTGTTAAAACAAGGGCTGAAACGTCCTAATAACAATTACGCCGTTAGAGGGGTTTAAAAAAGAATATATCTCAAGCCATCCTGCGCTGCGCTGCTGCCCTGCCGGTGAGAAAGCTCTCCGCACAATGACACATTGAAAATAAGCAGATGTAAAAAATTAAACAAATCCAGAGGGGGGAATAATCTTCAACTGGCCGCTTGGTACTAAAAGATGAAAAATGTGTAGTTTATATAAACACCTAACTGAATTTTATCCATGCCAATTAAGGAGCGAGAGAGCGAAGAGGTGGGGAAAGCACAAGCAGCCTCACGTGTATTCATCCTTTTTCAATTTTCTTTTATTTACTTAAGAACACATTTCGCCAAACTCCTCTTTAAATACAGTTTGGTATTAATGGAAAAAGTGGGGGGAACTGTAATTCCATTTTATAGATGAAGTTAAACTGCGTGACTCTCGGCCGTCTTGGGGAACTCGTGTGTCTTGTCGTGCCTGAGTGGCCTGGTTTTCCCGGAGCCTGGCATCAGCTATGTGATGATGCTCTCCAACTCCTTTTTTTTTCTGCGTTACACTGTGCCATCTTGAATTGCCCCTAAATGGTGACACTGGTGCAAACAATAACTCAACTCAGTTGTATTTAGGCTCTTAATGGACACAGAACCAGGATTTAGGCTCTATATGGACATACAACCTGAGCTTGGGCGGTATATTGCTTGAGATGACAATACACTGTATTTCAAAGTAGAAAGCCCAATGGAAAATGAGTAGTTTTACTGTATGTCTAGTGTTGTGGCGTGGCCCTGGGATGTAAGTTTATTCATTATTCTCTAATAATTCTCTGCATTTCCATTTTCCATTTCCATTTCCATTCCATTTCACCAGGATCCTTAGATCTGCGTAAGTGATAATGAGTCATGGGTATGCAATGCTTTAGGATGAGTGGCCATATGTTTGTAGATATATATCTGTGTGTGTGTGTGTGTGTGTGTGTGTGTGTGTGTGAGAGAGAGAGAGGGAAGGGTGTGTGTGTGGATGTGTAGTCTACCTGCATGCAGTGGTAATGGGTGCTCTTTCCATTGAGGTGGCAGCCATGGTAGTAGACGCTGCAGTCGTCCAGGGGGCTGAAGCGCATGAAGCCATGCTGCAGGGAGTTGTCCCTCTTCTTGTGCATGTTGTAGTGCCTGATTACATCCTGCTTGCTGGTAAACCTCTGCAAAGGAGGGGAAGGGGGGGTGGGGGGTGGGGGGGGGGCAAATGTACGGCAACAGGTTGGTGTTTATTTAAACCAGTCACAGAATCAGCAACAAGTCACTTTATCTCTGTGGAAGCAGCAGCTGCAACATGCAGGAGCCAGTTGGCAGTTGGGGAGAGCTGTACACACTGCAATAGAGAGGGCCAGGATGTCTTTAAAGGTGACATGTTTGGTGGTTATTGATTTACTTTATGTATCCCAAATAAGCTGTGACCTATCCAAATGCAGCACCAAAGGCACTGGGACTGGGACTTTTTGAGCGCAGGAGGAGCCTCCACTCTGTACATGGAGCACATTCCCCATACAACCCCTGCCTCTATATTATTTTTTCATTCCAACCCATACTTTATTTTTTTAATTAAGATGGATCAATTGACATGCAAGATCACAGTTCTGATGTTTCTGGCTTTGGAAAAATGATGTTCCGTGCAGATGGTTTTTCAGACGTGCACAGGGGAAAAATAGAAGACAACAGAAACAAACAAACAAACAAACAAGCCAACCAAAAAACGTTTTCCCTTTCAATTCCCTCGCTGAGATATGATTCCATTTTTAATTAAAGCATTAACGCTCGCTTTTGGTGCAGGCTTCGCCAGTAATGATGAGTGAATATGCTAAGATACCCTCCCTCTAAAATTAAAAAAATCCCTCCCACACCCAGGAGTCAGGAAGGAAAAACAGAAAAGTCACTCCACAGAGACCAACAGCAACCAAATCTGCTGTAATTGGGCTTAAGCTGATGTTACAGAAACTGTAACAGGAGAAGCGCAAATCAATGAGACAGTTCTGTCTTCAATCCATATTTATCTCCAGTTGAGGGAAAAAATATCAGAAAGAACCATTCTAAAATGCAACTAATTGCTGTACAAAGTAGGGTAATTGCCTTGCGTCATGTGTTCCACTAGTGCACAAGTAAAAAGCTAGGATCTCGCACAGCTGTTCATTCCCCAGTTCTTGGCCTATGTCCCACCGCATTTTTCTGAGAGGTCTAACTCCTGTAAGGGCAAACAATTCACTGGGATTTTTAATCTAATCATTGAACAACTCAGATTCGACACTTTTTGAATTATTTTTCAGAAAAAACTGAGCTCGGTTCTAGGCTTTGGGTTTTCTAGAGTCTAATGGTCCATGATCAGCAGTAGATAAGTTGAACTGCGGTCATCGTACATTCGATCCATCAAGCCGTCCAAAATAGGCCATGGAGAGAGCTGACTGGGAAAAAGAGCTCATTTTCAGTTGAGTGGTGATGAAGGTTGGGAGCCACTTGCTACATTTATTTTAGGATTCCCACTAGTGTGGCAAGATGCACACTCTACTCTCTCACGTACAAGCCCATGAAAGGAGAATGTTCGGACTCAGCCAATCGCCCGGAGGCTGGCAGTGGGATAATATTCCAGGAGTGTGTGTCATGTAACATTTCATGAGTTATCGCTTCGAAAGGGGCTGCTCATCACAGCCTGCCTGTTTTTTGCAGGGTATTGACATCCAGAGAGCTGGCTTCCAAAGCATATCTGTGTTTCCACGCAACACAAAGCTACTGAGAAATGTGGACCTGAGCGTGGAAATTGCCATGATAACCTGAACTAACACCCTAAATAATGACATGAAATGATTTTCCTTTGTATTCCTGCAAGAATGTGTCTCATCAAACTGTGAAGTGGGACTCATGCAGAAAATGAAAGCCCAGATCTGTAATGCTCCTCACCACATAAACAATATTTATCGAGCGGTAATCTCTCTTGATCAGGAGCAGACAAAGAAGATTAGAGTTGAAGATGGCTTAATTCAGAAAATTGTGAAGAAAGGAAGAAAAACACACACACACCTCTAGTTGTGCAAGGATTTTTGTCATCTTTGACAAATCTACCAGTGTTTGTCTAATTCTTTTAGACCATATGCTATAGCAAACACAAGGCCTGTATTATGATCTGCTTTGTGTTTTCTCCCCTTCCTGTGCCATACATGACAACTCTTGGGACCAGGACAAGATTAATAACGTGAAAGGGGATTAAAAGCAGGCCCCTAGCAGTGGCAGATGTCTTCAGAAAAAAGAGCACATAGAAAAAAGAGCCATATTTCAAGCATATTTACAATTAACCCCTGTAATAAAAGGCCAATTGTCAAAGGCCGACTGCGCCCGGAATAAGCTTGGAAAAGAAAAAAAAAGCCTTTGCTTTAAAACTGAATGAATGCCAACAGTCATAGCCTGTTCAGCAGACCCAGCGCCAACAAAGTTTTCATCTGCATAAACCCTTCTGGGTGCGACTAGTGGTGTCTGTGGCCAGAATTCACTGGGGGAACCCACCTATCTAGAGAGGTCTGGGTGCTCACCTGGCAGATGTTTATTTTGCAAAATGCTTCATTTTAATGCATTTTAAAAATTTTTACTTGATTTTAAGGTTAAGCAAACACCCCTAATGATCTAAAATATCCTTGGCATAACATTACTAAAACACTTGTAAATCTAAATATATGTCTAAATGTTCTTCATATATATCTCAATCTAAATTGTAAAGATTAACCTATGAGCAATTTCACCTTTCTGTTGCTAATGTGCGTTTTTACTGCACACTGCAATGAACCCCTAGATGGCAGTGTTGCCTATAGTGGTGCAGTTTTATCGTGACTCTGTATGCAGGACTTATTCTCAATTTTGCACGATGCAACATTAGGCTACATCACTATTTATGTATACAATCCCATATTTGCTCCAAGACTGATTGGATCATTGTATTACTGCTTTAATTAGCATGATTTGATGTAAGACTTCCATAGCACTAACAGCTGCATACATAAAATAAACAGAAAAAGGCTCTAGTGCAGTGTCCTACCCTGGATATGGGGTTTGGTTAGTATGGCTGCTCTCATTACCTTAAAAAAATACAATTCACTTGTTTCATATTTTACTAGCATTTCCACGCTATCGCTAATATTTTCAGGGACTTTCTTGAAAACTGGCTCAACTTCCTCTTGCTAGAGGAAACATGACATGGCAAAAAAAAGTCAACTCTCAAAATATCATCTATTAATATTCACACAATGGCCTGGATGAATACTTGATGCTGATTGGCTGGAGGGGTGCTAATTTGGTGTTCATGTCAGATAACCACATGGCTCTGATATAGTCGTCACTATTCTAAATTAACGCATCATGTTGAGACTTGCTTACGAATGATATTAGTGTGTACAGCGGTACACGTTAGGAGATGGGCATTGCCTTTACATTATGGCAGCAACAACAGCTTTAGCTTCGTCTTAAGGAAAACCAGGAATACAATTACAGTATTTTAGCTTTATTAACTTTCTTCATCTTCTAATCACCTCAACTCTGTTGGCCTGTCTCCCTTCATCTGAGGCTGATCTTCCTGCCTCCATTTGGGTCTGTTAGAATAAAGCAGTACATAAGTCACAGGATTTATGGCTGTCTAAAGGCAACTATATTCAAATTAACTCAAAGATAATATATGATACACCACTGGAACATATTTAGCTAACGTTACAGTCAAACGATAAATTGCTATATATTCCTTCACTCTCCTTGCCATGCTAACTAGTCAGCAAACAGACTAAATCTTTAAGAGATGACACATTATTAATATTTGTTTATCCTACTGTAGTTTGTCATGTCCTGAAAGCGCAGAAGAGGCTTTGCTTGAAATCATCCCTAACCTAACCTTGGTATTTGGGAACAGCACCTCTTTAGTACTCACTAGCTGGTTTTCGTCAGTGGGGGGGGGGGGCATCCATTTACAAGCGATGAACCTTGGCTGTTGAGGCTACATTACCTTATCATGAGGTATCTCATTTTTCACTGTGACAAGTAACAAGGCCAAGAGAATGTAAACTGAAAGACGTTGACCTTATAGACTGAAGGTTGCAGGATACAGGGGCAACACGTTAAACGTGTATTTAGGGTAAACGCTCCAAAAACTGTTAAAGTACACACACTCACCTGGTAGTTGCACTCGGGGTCCATGCAGTGGTAATGCTCTCTATATTGGTAGGCGCAGTGCA